>NC_085074.1:1357656-2067489 GCF_963662255.1 Cinclus cinclus | reverse complement strand
ACTCCCTGGAACATTCCTGGGAGGAAAAGGCAAAATGTCCCACAAGGGACACACTGAGTTCAGGGGTTTGATTTTTTTTTCTGTTTAATTTGTAACAGCCACAATAATTTCTAGCACTGTCAGGGCAATAATAATTCTAATCTTACTTTGATTGTGTTTCTAGTTAGCACTTTAATATTGCAGAGATCAAAGGGGCCTCCATGCAGGCTTACCTGAGAATATGGTAAGATTTTTATGCTCAAAAAAAGCCCAATAAAATGCAGATACTTCAGACTTCTTGAAATGATTACCAAAAAACAGTTAAATTATATAAAAATAAAACTGATATTACTTAACTGAAATAATTTCAATTATTGTCATTTTAAATCACGATGTGAAAGAAAATCACCTTGGTAGGCTTTGCTGGCTGACACCAAGTCCTCCCTTGGTGCAAAGTCTGGGGAAAATTTTGTGCTAAATCACATTTGGGACTTGCTCTGTGATTTTGTGTTGTTCTCCTGCACGAGGTTAAAGATTCCCAGCAACAATTATATTTCTATCCATGTCAGTTTTCAGTAGTCTCATTAAAAAAAAAAAAAACATATTTTAATGCCTTTGCTTTGCGACAGAATTTCAACATTCCTTTGAATACAGAAAGCCTCAGTATTTCCTGTACTTTTAACAATATAATTTTGATCTTCCAGAGTCTAATCCAAATTTTTGCCTGTGCTCAGCATTTTCTGAGGCCAGTAAAGGTGGTACAAACCTCAGCCCCTTGCTCAGCTGGATCCCTCCTCTGTTGTTACCATTGGTCCTTTTGGGGCCAATTCCCAGGATTGCACACAGTCCAAATCAGAACTTCTATCCCAAAGAAAATTCCTGTCCTTGGAAGTAGAACCCTCCGTTTACTCAAGTTTTCCTGGATTCCAGAGCCCTGTACTGGGAATTCTGAGGGGACTGTGTTTGCTCTTGCTGCCTGACCATGAAGCACTGATTTTTAAACTTTTTTCCTGGCAGCAAATGCCACAGGAGGTTTCCATTTTCCCAAAGCCCCCTTTCAGACGCAGATCATTTCCATTTGTGATGGGTTCCATCCTTTAAATAGCCCAGTAATGACAAGGAGATCACTCAGCAGTGCCCAGCACGAGCCTCCTTAGGCACCACAACATCTCTACACTTATTCTAATTACTTTTTACTATTTCTACCTCGAAAATGTTGGGACGTGGAGTAGTGTAAGTAGATGTTTCCAAATAATTGTCTGATCTGTGTATGGAGTGATGCAGATTTCTAGTGATTTGTGTTCTTTCCTGTGTTTTCTCCGGGGATCTGATAGTGGCTGCAGTGTAGTGAGCAGAGAAGAGTTCCCAAACCAGCCCAGTTGGTGCCAAAATTATTTCATCCTTAATGACTTTACTACATTAAAACTCACTGCCCTTTGTCTTGTTCCTTAAATAAAATTATAATCTTCGCTCGCATAAGGCCTCGGTGGCTTGGAAACTGAGGATGTGATGTTTGGAATTCAAAAGCAGGATCAAACTACCTGTTCAGGTGCAGAAAAACTGGATTTTTTTTCCTTCCTAGAGAGATGGGAATGACTGCAGAGGGTAGATTTCATTAAAAAGGGAGGCTGGGGAGAAGCCTTTCTCACCAGAGTCTGCATTTCTGGCAAACATGTCATTCCTCTGCTTATTTATCATCTCCCCTTCATAAATGTCAAGTGTAACAACAAAAGGCTTTAATAAACTTGTCAGAATTGTTTCATGCCAGATTGTGTGAAAAGGTTATGGATAATAATAAAAACAAGACCTGAAACAAGCCTGAATTCAGCTCCAGGAGGAGCCTTGGTCTCTGTGTCTCTCCTGAGAACTTTGTGTTTCACTGCTGCAGTTAGAAATTCTTTTGTACCGTGCATTAAGCCCTACATCAGAACCACATACGTGCACATGCTACTGAGTAGAAAAAGAAGTATTTTAAGCCAGGCATTTCAGGCCTGATGACTCAATTTGAGGAGCTGGTGACAAGCTCCCTTTCTGAGATATGTCAGATAACAAGAAATAACCTGGCACCTTCCTGCTCACTGAAATTTTTATTTTGGATTTTTTTTTTTGAAGCCGGTAAGGATCAGAATAGGTTTTTTGGACCCAGTTCAGCAAAGCACTTGCCTCAGCGCTCAACTTCAACTGGTTATGTGCAATTTGTTGCTATTTATTAAAAGCACAGAGTACATCTTATCACGGAGTGAGCTGCTGTCCTCCCACGCTGCCTCCGCTGCATTTAATTCTCCCCTCTCCATCCTCTTGCATAATCATTCCATTACAATGCCTTGGGAAAGGAGTAATTGGTTTCAGATGTTCCTGGTTGACCAGCTCCTGTCTGAAGTCTTGCCTGGGGACCCTGTGTTCTCCGCAGAGCGTTTGGTGTTGCCTGGGCTGCTGATGGTTCCCTGAGCGCCCATCTCAAAGATTTCCTCCTCGCCACGCTCTTGTTTTCACTTGACCTTGCAGGGGCATATTCCAGAGGAAATGTTGTTGTGAAGGTGCTCCGGGTGAATCGCTGTGATAACGTACACGCAGTGCCCGGCTTGGAGCAGCCATTAGCTCGTGCAATTACTGCTCCTGCCCGTTTTACTGCTCGCACTGATTCGTGGCAGGCGCAAAGGCCCAGAGCTGCTCTGGGTTCGTGTGGCTGCAGGGGTCCGGGGGAAAGAGGCTCCTGCTCCCTGGGCAGGGAAGGAGTCAGGAGGACACGGGGGTGAATGGGAGCACTGCCGTGTCCGGGATTCCCAGGCAGAGCTGGGAAACGGCCGGTTTATCATTTAGGCAGTAAAATGTCACAGAATCCCAGAATCACTGAGGCTGGAAAAGCCCTCCCAGACCATCCAGTCCTTGCTGTGCCCAATGCCCACCTTGTCCCCAGCCCAGAGCTCCGAGTGCCACCTCCAGGCCATCCCTGGACACCTCCAGAGGTGGGGACTCCAAACCTCCCTGGGCAGCTCCAAGGCCTGACCACCCTTCCCAGGGAGAGATGTCTTCACCCCCGAGCCATCCATCCCCTGCCTGAGGAGCCTGTGTGATGCACACACCTGTACAGGGCCCACGGTTGGGATATTTCTAAAGAGCTTTTCAGAAACACGAAGATCTGAGCCTCCTTCTCTGAGCTCTCCATTCATATCCTCTCACAGCCCACTCCCGAAGCAGAGATGTGTGGATTTTGGGGCAATTGACCCATCCCCTGTGGCACTGCCCCGAGCATCCCAAGTGACCCTGCTCCCCAGCAGCACCTTTGGCTGTTCCAAGAGCTAAACCTGTGTTTGACTCCTCCGCTTGTCAGGGAATCATGTAAATGTGGGGGTTTGCTCAATAGAAACAGAAAGAAATGCAAAAAAAAATGGAATCCTGATCTCTGTTAGTATGTAATATTCTAATTACTGGCAAATAACCTTTTCTTTCCCCCAGGGCCTTAGTGAAAAGGAAGAGGCTGAGGTGGTGTCATCTCTGCCTTCCTCTCCTTCCCTTACTGCTGCTGAACATTGGCTCCTCGTGTTTGATCCAAGATTCCTGTTCAGCTCAGGTTATTCCACTCAGTGATCAGCTGCTGCCTTCTGGGACAGCCCCACTCAGACACTGCATGCATACAAGTGGTGCTGAGAACCTCCCAGCGATGGGGTTCATGAAATATTTACAGGGAAAAATGTTTAACGCCAGGATTTCCCAAAGGAATGAGCTGCCAAGCCCTGAAATGGGGGAGGGATTATGGCACCAATGAATGTTTTTGGGTGAATTCTTTCCTGACCTAGGTATCTGTATCTCAATTGAATGTCTCTGTGTCTAATTCTGGGGTATTAATTCTTGACTCCAGCACTCACTGCCATGGTGATCCTTGAGTTAAACTTTTACCATTGCTCATCCAGGAGCCGTGCTGGGCTTTTCCTTCTACTGAGGTATCTTGGACAGAAAAAAAAAAAAAAGAAGAAAAAAAAAGGAAAAAAAAAGGATTTGAGCTGTGTGACAGCTGTAATTAGCACTGATTCCCCTTATTTGTGAACTCTGATGGAGGTCAGAGCAGTGGATCCTCTGCAACCTGACCTTCACCTTGAACCTCTGACATTAAACTTGGTTACTCAAGAGTTCCTTGCCTGACTGGGACACCCGGGTGCACGTGACAAGCTGGGAGTAAGAAAAAAAACACAAATAATTTTATTAAATCAAAAATACCACCAACAGGTTAAACTATGAGGTGTAAAACTTAAGTAGAAGGCTGGAATCTGGCTCTGGAACAGATGCAGCCCAACAGCAAAATAAGAGGCTTTCATAATGACATGAGTTTGAAATGAAAAGGATTAGTTAGTTTGCAATAAAAGCTAAGGGAAAGAAGGAGCATGAACAAAACAAAGGAATTTTGGGGTGGGGGAAAAAGCCCCGTAAAGCTGTTTGGAGAAGGGAGATTGAAATTCAGCAAGAGCTGTGAAAATCACAGTGAAATCTCAAATACTCTGAATAATGAGGGAGAGAGAAATGATCCTCTGCCGTTTGCTTGTATTGCCTTCAATTCCTAAATGTGCTGGATGAAAGGCATAAAAAAGGACAAGTGTGAAAATCAAAACTAATAAGGGAAATTAGGGGGAATTAATGAGGAACATTTCAGAAATTCTTTTGCTGCCCTTGTTTGTTGATGAGCGTTTAGGATTTCCCATGGCAGCTCAAGGATTTAGGTCCTGACAAACTGTAAATTTTTTACTGTAAACTGTAAATGTTTTACTTCCTGAACGGACAATGTTGAAAGAGTTTTCCTTCGGGGCTTGTCCTTCTGCTGAGGCTGTTCCTGAGGAATCCTGGAATGGTTTGGGTTGGAAGGGACCTGAAATCCCATCCACGGCCACCCTGCCATGGCAGGGACACCTCCCACTGTCCCAGGTTATTCCAGCCTGCCCTTGGACATTTCCAGGGATGGAGCAGCCGCAGCTCCTCTGGGAATTCCATCCCAGCCCCTCCTCACCCTCACAGGGAAGAATTTCTTCCTAAATTTATTTTAGGAAGATTAGGCAGAGATTTGTTATTACTTTTACTATTAATTACTCTTACTCTTACTCTTACTCTTACTCCTACTCTTACTCTCACTACTACTATTTCTACTACTATTACTATTAATTACTATTAGTGTTATTAATGCTGGGGCTGTTTTCACTATCACTCTTCACCTGATGAGGGATGTGTCCAGGTTAAAATCCCAGCTCTGCCCTGTACCATGGCTCAGTCGTGGTCCCTGTTTGTCCCCCAGAGCCACGGTGGAGGCAGAACTGGGATTCTGAACCCTCCTTTTGTGTGAGCAGAGATGGTTGCACGGTTCCTCTGTGATTTATGCTCAGGCATTTTTCATCAGGAAACTCTGGAGAATTGTTTTAGCACTATCGCACTTCTCTGATTCATTTTTCTCTGGGAAGTCATTTCTGGGAGGCCAAATTGCAGAGATACCAGGAGGACGGGGTGTTTGTGATGGGAGGGATGGAACATTTCCTGGTACAGATAATGCTGCAGCTGTAATTCTTGGTGATAGACCAATTCCAAATTCTGGTATCTCGCCTTTCAACAGGGAATGAGGTTCCACTTCTGCAAAGCATAACAAATCTCTGATATCTTCATTGGGTATAATTTAAGGGTTTTTACCTCTTCTCAGACTTGAGAGAACTGAGATTTTCAGTTTTCCAGGCGGGTTTGAATCTGCTCTGTGCTACATTAGAACATGACAGAGAAGATGCATCCGTGTGCCAAAAAAAATTAGCTGGTGGTTTAGACACAAGACAGGAATTTTATTGACGAAATTTATTTTCTGGTCTGCGGGTCCAGGAATGGATTTGCTGGAGAGAGACGGCGCCAAAGCTCCTGCATTTGGAGCCTGAGTGACAATCAGAGAATAGGCAGGGCCCTGCTGGGGATTGAACTCAGAGAGGAAATGGACTCCAGTGATGGAATTACTTGTGTTTGAGCTCTCTGACCCTATCCTTGCTTAATTCAGTTGTGGCAAAAGGAGACCACACAGAGCTGAGGCCCATTTTATCCAGGACGTTATTCTGGTGGAGAATCTTGTGATGCTGAAAGGGAATAAAGAACCTCAGCAGAAATGAATGGTAAAGGTTTGGTGATGTATCTGCCTGCATTGCGAAGGGATAAATTTATCTATTTTGCTAGTAATAAAAATTACACAAAAGCAGTGATTGAGTTGGAAACCGGAAGCAGAGATTTTAAACACAATTATTTTACTACTCATTGTAAACACTCGGGGTGCAACAATCCCGTGTGGGCATTTTAATGAGTTGAAATTAAACCTTTAATTTGTTTAAGTCTTTGTGGGTATTATAAGTCGTTGAAGCATTGGTAACTTGTACACAGTAAAAGCTAATGATTCTTAAATATTAAAATGTGAGTTATAAGGAGATTTCCATGCTGTGGTTTAAATTCTAGAACATGCCCTGGCCATTATTGACCCGGAGAGTGACACTGTCATTAGTGACTTAATTGGCACAGCTCGAGCAGCTTGTCCTGGTGCCAGTTCTTTTGAAGATGTGGGTGCTCAGTGTTCTCCTTCAATAGAAAACCCACTGAACGTCCAGCAGAATCTGGTTTTGTCATTAACAGAAATGGCAAAGTTAAAACACGCTGTTAAATATCCAATAAATCTTTAGTCTCTTTCTTTTGGCCTGATCAAAAGCTCTGCAGTGATACAACTGCAGCTGATCATTTAAGAAAATGTCTTTTATTTTCTGCAGCCAGTCCTGGGGACAATGGCCCTGTGCTTCAGATCAATGGATATTTTCTTAGAGGGGTGATTTAGCTTTGACTGGAAAGGAAAGCAATTAAGTCAGGCTTTGGAAGTGTGCAGATGTATTCATGGGGATGGCAGCTTAATGACCTACTTTTGTGATAGTATTGAAATGATAACGTATTTCAAGTAAATATCAAATGCCAGCCAAACAGTTTCCATAGTAATGATAAAGGAAATGTAATTGTAGCCAATCAAATGAATATTCAGTTGATGCAGTTAATTTGCACGAAGGTGCACTCATTTCAAACCTGTGGTTTATGATGTCCAAGCAGGGATTTTTCTGCACTTGGAAAAAAAAAAACCAAAAAAAACCCAAAAAACAACAACAAAAAATATTTCTCATCCTTCAAAACTTTTGTTGTGCAAATTCCATTGTGGAACACTGAGTGCTTTAAGACAGTGTTCAGTGTTTATTTATTTTCCAAATCTTTATGAAGATGGATATTCCAGCCAGTGGGAAAAGCCTGGCCTCATTTCTTTGGAGGAAAGCAAGAGCGGAGTGTCCCTTGTTTCCTGATGTTCCTGTCACGTGCAGATAAAAGTGGTTTGTTTTTTTGGGTTTTTTTTATTTGTTCAAGATTTCCCTGGAAATATCCTGTATAATCCTGGTCAGGATTCTATTCTTAATCTTGCATATTCATATTTTTGGGGAAACGTGTATCAGGACTTAAATATTCTCTGTTTAGGATAAAGAAGTGCAGCACCACTTGGAGGGGCTCTTGAAAACACAAGAAGGGACAGAGAGTTCCTGGTAAAAATATCACCACGGTCCTTAAAAACACTGGATATTCTCAGCAATTTCTACCAATGATAAATATTTATTCCCATTCAAAAAGGAATGCCACTGCTGCTGTCTTCAGAATGTCCTTGAGTATGTTTTTAGTGTGACTTTAATCAAATGTCATTTTAACTCCAGTGCTGCAAATCTCTGGTGAAATTCTATTAATTTTCAATTAAACTTCAAGTAAACCAATTAGCATTCTCATTTCTATAGAGCAACAAAGGCAGAATCTGTAATGAGTCTTTCCACTTGCTCACAGAGGAACAAATGGTCTGGATGGATTTCTCCAGTGTGTATCTCTGGGAAACTTTGTCAAGTATATTACCTTTATCATTTCCTCCTCTGCTTCAGGCTCTAAATTGGCTTTCTTGTGGTGTACAAAACCATTTCCAGCCCCTTCTCTCTCTAAGCTGCATTCCAGAATTCTTTGTCTCCACTGGAAATCTTTAACCTTGCACTGAAGTGTGTTTCCATCAAAGTCAGAGCTGAGGCAGGCTCTGTGGATCCCTCCTTGTCCTCAACAACTTCAGCACCTCAACTCAATGGAGGGCAGGGGAAGAAATTGCCCCTTTTCATCCTAAATTCCAGAATGGAAGTGTCTGAGTTATCCCAGCTGGGAACAGGCTCCAGCCCAGCTCTCACCAGCATTTCAACCTCTCACTTTCTCTTCTTGCTGCCTGCTCCTTACAGCCAGCAGTGATCCCTGCCCTGAGGAGCTTCTTTATCACAAAACGTGTTCCCTGAGCAGGGATCCTGGGATTCCTCCAGGCTGGGGATCAGATCTTCCATCATCCCTCCGAGCCCGTAGCTGTGTGCAGTGCTCAGCCTGTGCCTTCATGTGGGGTTCAATCCCACTGCTGGCTGCCCTGGACTCTTCCCCCGGCTGCTGCCACCTCCAGAGCCGTCCTTGGGTGGAACAGGGAGCTGGGTTGCGTTGGGTTGGTTCTGTGCCAGGTTCTGCGTGTGAAATGGAGTCACACTCACCTCTTCCCACATCCTTTAAACTCAAAACCTGTCCCGGACTCAGCCTGGCTCAGTGTCGCTCTGGATGCAGAGACAACTCTGGGCAGGAAGCTCAGGCAGCTCTGGGAGGTGTCCTTGGCACTTGGGTTGGTTCTGTGCTCCATCCAGAGCACCTCAGCTGCTTCCTGCTGTGCCATCCTAATGGCAGAGCCACGGGGAAATCCACAGAGCCACTCCCCACCTCCAAAACTAGCATTATTTCTGCTTAGGGCAGAGGAGATTCGGTTCAGAATCACTGAGGGTGGAAAAGAGCTGCAGGATCACTGAGTCCAACCTGCGCCCCATGCCCACCTTGTCCCCAGCCCAGAGCACTGAGTGTGACCTTGGACACCTGCAGGGATGGGCGCTCCAAACCTCCCTGGGCAGCCTCCCAAGGCCTCACCCTTTCCATGGAGAAATTCCTGCTGCTGTCTAACTTGAACCTCCTCTGGCACAACCTGAGACCCTTCCCTCCTGACTTCCGCTTTTTACCAGGGAGCAGAGCCTGGTCCCCACCTTCCTACAACCTCCTTCAGGGAGATGGAGAGGGCAACCAATAATCCCCTGAGCTTCCCCAGCCAGATGAAATCTGGTGCCCAAGCAAAGATAAACCCGACAGCCCTGGAGGGCAAATCCCTGCTCTCTGAGGGAATTTCTGTCTCTATTTCCCAATACCACAGCCCACCATTATGAGTTGATGCTAACTGGCACCAAATTAAATTAAATTCCCTGACTATTTGACACTTAGATCCAAAGATTAAGGGGGAAAAAAAGAAAGTGAGATTTCACTGTTTGCAGGTGCAAAGACGTTTACATGGCTCCTAAACAAGTCTCAGTGGGGTGTTCAGGTTCTTATGGCACTTGGCTCTTTAAAGTTCTATTTCTCTGTTCCCTCAGGAACCTAAACCCTCCTAAACAGAGAGCTGCTGGTGCAGCAGGTGGAGTCCTGGCTGTGTTTTGCTGAGCTGGAGGCAGAGGATGTTACTGCCGTGCCACTTGGCCTCTTCCTGTTCCAGCCCTCACAAACAGATCAGGAGTTAAGTGGCTGGAACTTGTAGGAACAGGAGAAATCGTGTTAAATTAAATAGAGCAAAAAATAGGGATGTTTGGGCAACAGGAGCCTTTTACAATATTGTTTGGCTGTTTCGGGAGAGAGCAGCAGGGAGGAGGAAATGCAGAACTCCTGTTCATGATAAAACAGGGAAAGGTGACCCAGGGAGGAGGGAATCCAGAGATTCTGTTCATGATAAAAGAAGGAAAGGTGAGACCAAGGGAGGAGGGAATCCAGAGATTCTGTTCATGATAAAAGAAGGAAAGGTGAGACCCAGGGAGGAGGGAATCCAGAGCTCCTGTTCCTTATAAAAGAAGGAAAGGTGACCCAGGGAGGAGGAAATCCAGCAGGAGCTGGGGGAACACAGCCCTTGGCTGCCCAGGAAGCCGAAGAACAAACCAGGAGCAGTGAAAACACTGAGTGAGTCTTCCTGATGCCCAAAGCTAAAGGCTGCAGCAAAGCCTCAGCCCAGCACGCACCCTGCTCATGGGGATGGGGCTGAGGAGGAGCTCCAGGACCTGCCTTCATCCCAGAGAAACCCTCCTGTGCCCTGGGCCAGGCTCCCCATGGCATTCCGGGGGCACTGAGGGATTGTTCTTGGCCCTGGATCTGTGCTGGCCATCCCAAATTCCCATCCAGCTCTTGGAGGATACATGGTCACTCCACTCATGGGGTTGGACTTCAGCTTTTAAGGCATCGATGAAATAGCATTTCAAAATTTAAAGAAAAATTTAAAAATTTAAGAATTTCTTCTACTGTTCTCAGAGCTGTTCAGCTGGTGAGACAGAAGCAGAACAAATTGAGCTAAAGATTGAGGGTTTAAATGCACATTTCTCCTGCATTTCGTTGTTATTTTTGCCCACATAACTCTGAGTTCAGGCCAGTGAAATGAAACACTCCGAAGTTGCATCCTTGGACAGAGAACAGCCTCCTGCTTTAAGGAAGAAATTCCATGCAAATCCTTTTTCATTTTTCCTTTCATACTTTGTTTTTTGTTTTTTGGTTTTTTGGGGTTTTTTTTTTGGTTTTTTGTTTTGTTTTGTTTTGGGTTTTTTTTGGCAGCAGAAAAACCAGTGCAGAGTTATTAATGCTGCAGGTTGCAGGGTTGACCTTGGCTGTCACAAAAAAAAGCCATTTTCAATTTTCACCCTAAGGGACTTTGGAAAATCTCAGTATGAATAAGTTTATTATTTTAATATTAACAACATGTGATTCTGTGCTGTGTGATATGAAAATAAGGGTGTGCTGTGCTTTTTAGCAGCAGAACTAACACACCCTGTGTTTGAAATACCCTTTATTGTGAATATATTTTAAAATGCTGGCCTTGAGCAGACTGAACGCGTTGCTGTGACCTCTGGTGTTTGGGATTATTTGTAATACAAAAAATGTGGGAATCTTTTTGCCTTCCCCTGATGAAAGTGAACGTGTAATTACAGATTTGAATTAATTATGTTGCCCTGCAGTTAAGTGAGATGCCAAAGGCTAAATGAGTCTCCCAGGGGTGGTGACAGATCTGGAAATAAACCTGAAAATAAAATAAAAAATATTTTCACCTCTGTGCCTTCCCCTGTCCTCAGGGTTGTTGTGTCTGGACCCCCCAGCCTGAGGCTTTTCCATGGACAAGGGGTGGCCAAAGTGCTGGAGAGCCCTTGGAGAGCCCAGGAAAGTTTTATAAACACGCTCCTGCAAATCCTCTTCATTTTTATTCTTGAGGTGACCAATTAGAGAGAACAGCCCAGTGACAAACTGCTGTAATTAGAGAAGATCAACCAATCCATTAATTGGAGTCACAATCCATCCGGATAATTTATGTATTAAAACACCCAAGGGCTTGCAGGAATTTCAAGGGGGAAGCCGAGGAATTGTTTTTCTTGAAAAGAGAAACTGTGTGGAAGCCTGGACTTCCTAAGGGTCTGAAGTGGTGTAAAGGTGAATTTTTGTCACACTTTTCTTACTTCTTAGAGCAGTCACAGCTCTTGGGATGAAACCTCAGAACTCCTTGGAAAGGAATTTTTGTTTGGTTTTATGACCCAGTGGAATTCCTTGGAAAGGAATTTTTGTTTGGTTTTATGACCCAGGGGAATTCCTTGGAAAGGAATTTTTGTTTGGTTTTATGACCCAGGGGGATTCCTGGTGTGAGATTGAACAGGTTGTGACAAACAGCACACATTGATTCTCAGTCCTTTTCCCCAGATATACTTGAAATATTGTTTTCCCAGCACAATAATAATAGTTAATTATTATTTAACTTGGTTCTGTATTAGTTATTACCTTAATTGATCGTTTGGAATAAATAATCTCTTCATTTGCATTCCTGCAAATTTTTTTTGTCTATCCTTAACAGGAGCAAAAAAAAATAAGTGGAAGCAGAGGTGGTTGTGCTTAGTTGCAATTATTTTTGACACTGTGTAATTATATCTGTAATTCCATTTAGCACATGTGAATGCAGTAAATGAGATAAATGCAGGAGTGGCTTCCCTTGTACAAGTATCCCTGACTGGCATAGGAAAAAAATGGAATTTTCACTCTTCCAGGTTTGTGCTCAACTCTGCAAGAGCCCATTTACACAATAAATGGGGTGAGTGGTTTGGATAAAATGAAAAATGAAGGGTTTAGGGCGTTCAGGGGAGGAAGGGCTGCGATGTGAACAGAAATGTTGCTGCCAAAGATGCTCCACTTTGCTAAAATCTGATGGTGTAAACAGAAAAGAAGTGGAAAAAAAAAAAAAAGCTTGTGGAGGTTTATTCATGCTCCCAGCAGCCTGAACTTTTATTCTTTTTCTAACACAAACCAAGCCAGTATCAAGGACAAAGCCAAGGCACCTCCAGAAGGGATTTCCACTTTTTTTTTTTCCCCTTGAAAAGCAGCACAGAAGAGAGATTGGGAATTGGAGAGAGCTGCCTTGGAGACTGGGATCTTTATCCAGAGAACCGGGGTGAACTGAAACTGTCATCAAATGAAGGCAAGGCCTGATTAAAGGGTTGGGGAGCATTCTTCCTGCTCCGAAGGAGAAGAGTCAGGAGGAGCTCAGCAGGTCCCCGAGTCTGGGTCAGAGCCAGGTGTAAGCACAGCTCCAGACTGGGATTATTGTTCATCCCAACCCTATCAGGGCCTTTGGGATCCCTAAAAACAAAACAAAGCAAAAAAACCCAAACCAAATCAAAAAAACACCAAAACTTTGAAATATCCCCAAAACAAATCCAAACCAAAACCAAAAACGAAACTGAAACCGAAACCAAAAACCAAAAACCAAAACCAAAACCAAAAACCAAAAACCAAAACCAAAAAACCATAACCAAAACCAAAAAACCAAAACCAAAACCAGCCAATGAACCAAACAAAAAAACCAAACAAAAAACCCCTTTGAAATATCCCCAAAACAAATAAATCCAAACCAAAAACCAAAACCAAAACCAAAAACCAAAACCAAAACCGGCCAATGAACCAAACAAAATAACCAAACAAAAAACCCCTTTGAAATATCCCCAAAACAAATAAATCCAAACCAAAAACCAAAACCAAAAACCAAAACCAAAACCGGCCAATGAACCAAACAAAATAACCAAACAAAAAACCCCTTTGAAATATCCCCAAAACAAATAAATCCAAACCAAAAACCAAAACCAAAAACCAAAACCAAAACCGGCCAATGAACCAAACAAAATAACCAAACAAAAATCCCCTTTGAAATATCCCCAAAACAAATAAATCCAAACCAAAAACCAAAACCAAATCCAAAAACCAAAAACCAAAACCAAAACCAAAACCGGCCAATGAACTAAACAAAAAAATCAAACAAAAAAACCCTTTGAAATATCCCCAAAACAAATAAATCCAAACCAAAAACCAAAACCAAAACCAAAAAAACAAATACAAAAACAAAAACCAAAAGCAAAACCAAAACCGCCAAATGAACCAAACCAAAAACCAAACCAAAAAAAACCCCAAACCAACCAAGCAACCAAACAAGCAAAACCTTTAAAAAATCCCCCAAACAAAAATCCCCAACAAAAAATCCAAACCGAACCAAAAACCAAACCAAAACCAAAACCAAAAACAAAACAAAAAATGCCCAACAAATTAAACAAAAAAAATCCCCAAAATATAAAAACCCAAAACAAAGAAAGCCACTAAAACCAAACCAAGCAACAACAACAACAAATGCAAAAAAAACCAAACAAAACCAAGCAAACAAACAAAAATCAAATTAAAAGCAAGGGAAAAAAGGAGTGTGCCCTTTCTTTAGTGTGGTTTTTTTTGTTTGTAATTTTTATTTACAGTTTTGTATTCAGAATGTCCACTCTGGGTGTTTTATCTCTCCAAGCAGTTTACAAATAACAGGTTAAATAAATTAAAAAATTCCTTCTCTTCTCATGGCTTCAGTGATCTCTGCCTGGGGTTTTTGGGAGGAGGACACAAGGGAGGGAGGTGAATTGGTTTTAGTCATTCCGTGCCTGATGGATTGTGCTGGAATGTTTGGAGCAGGTTTGTTTTGTTTTTGTTTTTGTTTTTGTTTTCTGTAATTCTTCAAACATTTGTGCAAAGCAAAACCTCTCCAAGCGGAAAAGCCCGAGGAGCTGAAGCCCTGAGCAATACAGGGGATTCTTGGATTGACTTTTCCAGTGGCAGCAGAATTAGGAAACTGCCCAGCACTGGCACAGGGTTTATTTAAGACTCGTGAGCTAATTTGAGTGACCTTATCCAGTGTCTCATTTCACACCCAGTTCCATTTAAATCAGGAGCAGAGCAGGGGCACTTAACGCTTTTTTTTTCTGATATATTTATTAGTGATGAAACACCTGTATCATAATTCACTTTGTCCTTGCATTTAGCACATGCAGAGTTCACCTGGAAGCACACAAAGTTTGGGAGTGATTCTTGCTGTTCCACGATTCTCTCATTCCCTGGGCACTGTTTTGTGGTCCCTGTGTTCTTTTTGCCCTGCCCATTTGTGATGTGGATCTGCAGAGAGCAGCGAGCAGCCATCCAGTGCTGGATCTTATTTTAGGAAAAGTTATGCAAACACATTTTTCCTATTTACCCAACAAGGTTTGAGTTGCACTGACTTCCCCTCCAGAGCAAAGTGGAAACCAGCACAGGGATAAAAGTGGGGGAATAAAAAGAGCAGGGATGATAAAAGTGCCATTTTTCCTCTTAAGAACAAAGCTGTTTTACACCTTGCCACAAACCCCTGCTCGGTAATATATTTAGGATGATTTAGGAGCGCTGTAGCTTTTTTTAGGGGTGGATTGCAGGATTTCTGGAGCTGTGCAGTTTGTGTAGAGCTTTGAATAAATGAAATACTACCTTAGCTATTGTCGTCCATTACTGAACTATCAGAGCCACTCTTAATCTTTAATGTTCCTACTCTGACAACAGCCCTGGGACACAGGAGAGTTCTATTATTCCCTTCACATGAAGAGCTGAGGAACAAAGAGGCTCAGGCTGAGATTTTCTTCTCGGGCTGCTTGCCTTGGTTTGGGTGAGAGCTCACATCTCAGTCTTCATAGAAGTTTGTTAGTGGTGCAGTATTAATTGGGCCAACATCTAAATTCCTTTTTTGAAAATAATTAGGAAAGTCGGGATGTAAGGCTGAAGTCGGTGGAAGTGAAATGACTTCTTTCTTTAAGGAATGTTTTGGTAAAAGTCATTGAGATTAAAATGATTTATTTTTTAATATATCATATGAATTCTCTTTGCAGAAGGTGAATAGAGTCTGGACTGCTTTTGAGAGGAGCTAATTTGGATTTAGGGGGATTATGTGATGTGGTACAATGACTGGAATAACAAAAATTGATGCAGTTTCCTTTGAAATATGAAATAATTCAGAGTGATTTTTCAAAACACAAGAAGAGGGAATAGAGAAAGTTTAAAAGTAGAGGTGATTACCCCTTTGGGTCGTTGAATCACCAGGATTGCAGGGAAAAACCTGCACACTCCTCCAGTTACAGATGAACCAAACCCTTCTGTGCTGGACTCTGACTGCCTGAGCTTCCCTGAGATTTGCCGGGCTGGTATCAATAAATTAAATAAATATAAAATTCCAAAATTAAATTTTGGAATAAAACCCAAGTCCCATTTCTGTGGCGATTCCCAGGAAGCAGAACCTGCCAGGTTTGGGGTCCTGTCCTACAAAAAGGATTCGCAGAGCTGCCCCCACCCCAGAGCCCTCAAACACCAACACAAACTCAGAATTCCCCCTCTCTGCCCCAAAATCGGACTCTACATTCCCAGTGGAGCCCTAATCACAAATGGGATTTCTCCTAATTAAAAAAACTCCACACCCAGCTCATGGCTTTCATCACATGGCTGGAACTTTGTGCCTAGTTTTGACCCAAACCCAAGAAAGCTCTGCCAGTGGCTGAAACTTCGTGCAGAGATTGTTTTTTTTTTTCCCCCCGAACTCAACAAACACTTGGAGGTTTTTATAGCTACTCCTAATTCTGTGTCCAGAAATTAATTATAGGTAGGGACAGGAGCAGAACGAACACACTCAGAGGTGCCAGAGCTGGGTGGAACAGGGGAGGGTTCAAAGCCTGGGTGCAGCTGCAGTGCTGGAGGCTGGCCCCAGCTTGGGGGCGTTTGGGGGAATTTGGCTGCATTTTGGGTGTAATTCAGGTATAAATTAGGTGTATTTTAGGTGTATTTTCGGTGTAATTTAGGTGTATTTTGGCTGCATTTTGGGTGTAATTCAGGTGTAAATGAGGTGTATTTTAGGCGTATTTTGGGTGTAATTTAGGTGTATTTTGGGTGTATTTTAGGTGTAATTTGGGTGTAAATTAGGTGTATTTTAGGTGTATTTTGGGTGTAATTTAGGTGTAATTTAGTTGTATTTTAGGTGTATTTTGTGTGTATTTTAGGTGCAATTTAGGTGCAATTTAGGTGTATTTTGGGTGTATTTTAGGTGTAATTTGGGTGTAAATGAGGTGTATTTTAGGTGTATTTTGGGTGTAATTTAGGTGTAATTTAGGTGTATTTTAGGTGTATTTTGTGTGTATTTTAGGTGCAATTTAGGTGTATTTTGTGTGTATTTTGGGTGTAATTTGGGTGTATTTTGGGTGTATTTTAGGTGTATTTTGTGTGTATTTTGGGTGTAATTTGGGTGTATTTTGTGTGTATTTTAGCTGTATTTTGGGTGTATTTTGTGTGTATTTTAGGTGTAATTTAGGTGTATTTTGGGTGCATTTTGTCTGCATTTTGTGTGTATTTTTGAAGTAATTTGGGTGTATTTTGGCTATATTGTGTCTGTATTTGGGCTGTATTTCGGCTGTATTTTTGGCTGTATTTTTATGGCTGAGTCGTTTTTGGTTTTGTGTTTTTGGTTTTTTACCTTTTGTTTTTGTTTTGTTTTGTTTTTTTTTCGTTTTTTTTTTTGTTTTGGGTTGATTTTGTCTTTTGGGGTTTTTTGTTTTGTCTTGTTTTGGTTTGTATTTTTATGTTTTTTTTTTTTTTTCTTAGCAATTCTGAGAAGACCAAGTGGCAAACTGCTGTAAACTTTCTGTTCTTTGGGATGGTTTTATCTTCACAAACCTAAGCATTTCCAGGCACAAAGCTTAATTTTCTTTGCGGGAATGAGATGTCAAGGAAACGTCTCCTGCAGGTCGTTCCTGCTGGATGGGATGACTTCATTCCTTCTGCTGCCGTGACTCTTTTGCAGATGAGCTCCTGCATGTCATGAAATGTCCAGGTGAGAAGATTTTTGTTTCATTTCATGGCTTTCCTTGAATTTTAGCTCAATGTGCTGGTGGAGGGGAAGGAAACCCAAGCTGCTTTTTCCTGGGAGAAGTTAAAATGCTGATGACATTGGCTGATTTTTTACAGTGGAAAAAAATTTTTTTTTTTTTTGTCTTCATTAACATTCGTTCATTTTCTCTTTCATTTGCAGCCCCTTTTGTGGTGCTGAAACCCAACTTTCTCCTTAAGGCAAATGGATCTTTTTCTATCCAGGTTATTTTTCTTGCTCTTTCCTTTGCACTTTCCATTTACTGTGCTTCATCCACTCATCTTGCAAATGCAGTTCTGCACTCACATTCCTACTGGTGATGGATAAAGTTGTGAATCCTCAGCTTTTCTGGACAGCATGGAAGAATTTTTGTTTCAAGTCCTTGATCCGTGAAACTTGGGACACTTTGGATGAATCAGAGCTTTTATTATTTTTAATATTTTGGTTTTACGCGTCTACGAATATCACTTTTATTTCTTCTCATATTTTTAAGGCAGCAGGAGGAAAATAAAATAAAATGGAGTAAAATGGAATAAAATGGAATAAAATAAAATGGAATAAAATGGAATAAAATGGAATAAAATAAAATAAAATAAATAAAACGGAATAAAATAAAATGGAATAAAATGGAATAAAATAAAATAAAATAAAATGAAATAAAGTGGAATAAGATAAAATAAAATAAATAAATAAAATAAAATGGAATAAAATAAAATAAAATAAAATAAAATAAAATAAATAAAATGGAATAAAATAAAATAAAATGAAATAAAATAAAATAAAATAAAATAAAATAAAATAAAATAAAATAAAATAAAATAAGATAAAATAAATCCTGTCCTCCCCAGAATGGCAGCGATTGAAGTCACATCATTTGTGAAGCAGCCTCCTGAAGTGCTGTGCTGGATTTAGGGCAGGCAGTGCCTCGTGCAAAGTTCCAGGTACTCGAATGGAAGTAGAGCAGCACATTTAGGGGACGGAGTTTTAACAGCAAAGGGTGGTTTGATGAGGATTTATTTTACATTCCCCACACTTATTACCCTGCTCAGCAGCGCAGACCACTCGGGCACCCCACGGTTCCATTAAAGGCGCAGAATTCCCGTACCAGGAGTGGGAGTCTCAAAGCTGGGGCAGGGAGCCGGGGATGGAAGGAGCTGCTTTGGGATGGCTGAGTGAACACCCGTGGAAGATTTCTGCCCCATTCCCTGGGGAATCCCAAGGGAGCTGATCCCAGCAAAAATCCCGACTGAGCCTCTCTGGGACTTCAGCCGGAGGTTTTTTAATGAAGTTGTTCACGGTCCGTGGAAGGATTCCCTCCCGAGGGGAAAACGAAACACCCCGAGGGTTTCAGATGGCGGCTTTGATGGTGCTGTGGCAGTGAGAAATCTCATCATTCAGTGTCTTACCTGAACAGCAGGAGCAGGAAGCACCCACAGGCAAATCCGCCAGCACAGGATCCTTGTGCCAGGAAAACCACCACGCCTGGCTTCAAACTGGAACAGGCAAAATTAGGTGGGATAAATGGAAAATCCTCCCTGTGAGGGTGGGGAGGCGCTGGGATGGAATTCCCGTGGCTGCCCCTGGATCCCTGGAATGTCCCAGGCCAGGCTGCAACACCTGGGACGGGGGGAGGTGTCCCTGCCATGGCAGGGATGGGATTTGAGGTCCCTTCCAAGCCAAACCATTCCAGGATTCTCTTTTCCCATCCATCTGCGGGTGCTGCAGGATCAGCCTTGGATACTGCTGGGATCTGTTGTTGCATGTGAAAAACGAGGGGGGTTTTTGGTAGATTTTGAAAAGTTCACTCAAAGATAATAAGAGACAAATAATAAAATAAAACGTTATCACGGCTGGGTGCTTGGTCCTTAGCTGAGAGCACATTTCTTGTTTTGGAGACACTTTTAAAATTCTTTAACCCACTGCATATTTATAGACCTATTATACATTTTTAAACTTTTCTATAAACTAGTTTCTGTATTTTAGGGACTGTTTTGTGTGGCTACTTTTTTGAGTTGGCCTTTCTAGGATACACGTGCTTTTTGGTCGTGTTTTTAATTTATTTTTTTATTAGTCTTAATTTGGGCTGTGTTTTTTAATTTTTATAGACTGTTGGTATATCAGTAGTAGCTGTTTTTATTGGGTGTTATTTAACTAAGTAGGTAATTTATTTATTAAAAATATACTTTATTAACTTATGTTACTCTTAAAACAAACTATATCTTAAAATCTATTTTAACACCACACATATAGTATTCAATATTTGCAATAAGCCAATACCATGACATTGGATAAATGTCAGATTTCCAGATGAAAAATGCCACGGGAATGTGAATATTCAGCACCTTGAAGAACCCCAGCTGTGTCTGTGCAGCACTGTGGTAAATCCAAACCCCAAAATCAGGTGCAGGACTCCTTCTCCTGTTGAAATATTGAGATTTTTTTTCCACTGCTGTGATTCCAAATCCATCTTCAGCAAGAGATGGCAAAGGAAAATATCGAACCTGCTCGTCTTTTATGACCTTGGCAGTGATAAAAGATCTCATCTCTGTTGTGTTAGAATGTTGAAATATATATTTAATATCCCTCATAAATGAGTGGGGTTTGCAGGTGTTGAATTTCAGGCTGAGAAAGGGGAAGAAAAATGAATTGTGGGTTTGGTGGTTTTTTTTTAATTTATTTGAACATCTGAATGTGATGGTCCAGATAAATGTTAAACCCACATGTGCAGATGTGATTTAATCAGTACATTTTTAATATCAAAAGGACCTCGACGGTAGCTTTTGAGAAATCCATTTGCAATCGGTACAGTTTAAAAAAAAAAAAAATCTGAAAATTAATTCAGATTTTTAGGGCCTGGTTGAGCTGCTCTGAATGTGGAGCCTCGTGGGTTACAGGGGGTGAAAGTGGAACTGAAAATTGCTGAGATCCTCTGCACCCACAGGTGCTGCTAGAAATCAGCTGCAGCTTTTGTGACTTGAAAAGAAATTTGTTTTACCTCGGTTTTAGTGGCATTTCGTTGTTTTTAAAATGGTTTTAAGAGTTGCAATACACCACACCAGCAAATTATTCATGGCATTTAGAGATGCATGAGTTTATTTGGCTTAATGTTAATTATTGGTAGTGGGCATGTGTTAAATGTGAGGCTGAGGTTTGGATTTGGTTTCCAGCTCTCCCACAGACCCCTCTCCAAATCTGTTCCAAATTAATTAAATGCTGTGTGTAGAAATTAATCCTTTTTGAGAAGGGAATTTAGTGAAATTTTAAAGATTTTTCCAGGGTCAGCCCTGAAGGGGACCAAAATTCTTTAAATCTCCAGGAAGATTTTGAAGCCCTGCAGCCTTCCCAGACAGGCATTTATTAATTTATAATAAAAAATATTATATATACAATAATTTATAATAATGTAATAATCCCCGTAGTCTCCCCACTGTTATTTCTGAAATTACAATCGAATTGTTTCATCGCAAGAGGTGAGAGTTTCATCTCAGTTTAGAACTGACCAAGTTCATCTCAGTTTAGAATTTTCATCGAGGTATCCCTGCAGAGGTGAACTGTCCTTCCCAAACATTAAAGGCAGTGAATACTCAGCCTGTGACAGAACTTTGATCATAAAAGAAATATTTTTTCATTAAGTCTAGGCATAAAAACAAAATCCTTCATCTTTGGGAATAGGCTGGAATTGTGAAAAGCCCAATTATGTCTTTTTTTTGGGGGGGAGGAAATAGAAGATTTTGCCACTGCAGATCTGTGATTTTAGGGTGAAAGAATCAAGATTTGATTTCTGCCTGTATCCCTTTATTGTGCTGCTAATCCAAGAATTCCTCTCAGCCACCCACCCTTCCCCTGCCCTCACCTTCAGCTTTTTGTTGTGCTTCATCTGGCTCTCCAAAAACTTCCAAATTATTATTTTCCATGAGAGAGGAAAAAATAAAATTATCCCTCAGCCTGCCAGACCTGAGCCTGAGTTTTGTTTTCTGAGTAAAGCAAAACTTTATTAATGATGTTCTGCTGCTCACTTCATGTTAAGGTGGTTTTTATTTGGGGGGGTAAATAAGCTGTATTTAAATTACAGACAAAAGTTGCACAAAATGAAACCCAGGGGGGCTTTTTGTGGTGTTTTTATTTATTTTTTTTGTTTGTTTGAGTTGGGTTTTTTGTTGTTGTTTTTCTGTTTGTTTTTTTTTGTTTGGTTGGGTTTTTTTTTGTTTGTTTGGTTGGTTTTTTTTTGTTGCTGTTGTTTTGTTGGGGTTCTTTTTGTGACATCAGTGCTTTAACGTGAACAATGTTCCCAGGCTTTAAAGGAGTAGTTCCAGTTCAGAGATTATCTGTGAAGGGTTTTTTGATTGCCAGGCCTAGAGTAGGATTACACAGCAAAGCAGAGAGACTGCATTTGTCAAAAAATGACATTTTTCCCAAGAAATCCATACTGCAGGAGCTGGAGAAGAATCAACTGAGTTTTCCATTATTGGAAAAGCAGATTTATAGGGCATTTGGAGGGGTGCTTACATTACAAAAGAAGAACAGAGCAATGGGGCAAAGTGAAAAATGCATTTTCACAATTTCACAAAGCTGAAAATGCATTTTTTCTGTTTGTTTGTTTGGGGGATTTTGTTGTTTTTTGTGGAGTTTTTTGTGTTTGTTTGTTTGTTTGTTTGCTTGTTTGTTTGTTTGTTTCTGGGGAAAAGGGCAAGAAAATTTAGGAAGAACCCAAACGCTGTGGGAGAGAATTTCAACTGGGAGGGGTTTTCAGCTGACCAAGGTGTTGGTACCAGCTCAGTTCTGCCCAAATCTTTGTCATTCCAAACCAGTGGATTCCGACTCAGAGAAATCCAGCTGGGCTGAATTATCTGAATAAAAGCAGACAGAAAACGGGGTAAATCCCAGTGTAAACTCAAAGGGAAAATGGGATAAATGTCAGTGTGTGATTTATGTGCCTGCTTTTCCTAAACCCCCTCCCATCATCTCCTTGTCCCCAGGATAACAGGGAAGACAATGAATTCTTACAGGAAATTTTCTTTATGGATTTTTTTCTCTCTCTCTCCTGGGAAAACAACAATTACGTGGTGAGGAACTCTGGCTGCATTACAGGAGTCACAGGTGACTGCTGCACAACTGCATTCAAATAAGAATTTCAGCCATTTTTAGGAACTTCTGCACGGAACAGAAAATGCAAAGGCAATATTTGGGAACTCAGATATGTGGAAGAAGCAAACATTGGTCCTAAATATCCCCTTTGAGTTTAATGGGCGAATTCCAACCTTTGTACAGAGACAGACAAATATTTTGAATCACTTTATTCAGCTTCGAGCTGAGGGTGTGCAGACCCCAGCCAGGATCAGCTCTGTCCTGCAGGGTGACCTTCGTATTTTTTCACTGGATGAAACTCCAGCAAATTTAAATTACACCACAGAAACTACAGAAATTTTATTGTTTATTTTCTAGAAAACTACGTCCCCTTAAGTTATATGTTACATTTCATCCCTGTCCATGGCAGGGGTTTGGAACGAAATTATATTTAAGGTCCTTTCCGACCCAATCCAGTCTGTGATTTATGGTTCTGTGGGTAAATGAAACAAAATTTCACTTGAACGCTTTTGTTAGCGCAGTCAGAGAACGGCGAAGGGTTGATGTGCAGCCTGCACACTGTGTCAGATTTGTTTCCACGGGTGCCAAGGTCATTAAACATCATCTGTTGGCTCCAGGTGAAGTGGAAGATGCTGTGAAGGTAAATAAAACCCCCTCCCTGCTCCCCACAAAAACACCCAAACCCTCCTGCCTGACAAACGGCACGAATGCAATCAGGCTGGCTCAGCCCTGGGAGAAAAATGGGGTTATTAAATCCCAGATTAAAGATAGGCAATTGGTGATTTTATCTCTCTCACAGACAAGATCCAATTTAGCTGATAGGGAGCTGAACCTGAAGAGAATTCTGTAAGTTGTTTATTTCCCCCAGAAATGCATCGCTAATGTTTAATTTGCAAAACATGTCCTTGTTATGTTCCTTTTCAACCCTTTCACCTGGCAGGAAGAATGTGGAAAAAAAAAAAATTGGGGGAGAGAACCTGGTGTGTTTTGTTCATGTCCTGGGAGCAACCAGGGCTGGGTGAAGGTCAGCTCCAGCCACAGGTGTCTGATTCCAGAAAATTCCAATTCTGGGTGCTCAAACCCTCCTGGATTTGCTGCAGGTTCTGCAGCAAGTGGAGGATCTTCCTGGTTTTTAAAAAGCTCCCGTAAAATGGAGCTTCCAAAGGATGTCTGTGATCTGCAAACTCACCAGGCTTCCCTGGAGCTCCCTCTGGTCCTTGGCGTTGCAGCAAAGCTGGGTAGGAAAAGGAAAATAAGATGATTTTTATAGAGCATGAGAGCCTGGGAAATGCAGTAGAAATTGTACGAATAAAAGGATTATTTTTTTTTTAATTTTTTTTTGTCTCAGCAGTGAGAAATGGGATTTGCCAGTGCAGTTGTCCTGCTTGCCAATATTTGAGGGATATTTTAGTGTATTTGAGGGTTCTCTGAAGGGTTGGAGCCTCCCAGGAGCAGCCACTCGTGCGGGGAGCTCCGAGGACAGAGAGGTCACCCCAGGAGATCCGCAGGCTGATTCCCATCAGCATTTCTGCTCCCTCATCATGCCAGGGAGGAGCCCTGGGAGGTGGGAAAACATCATCCCCATGGGAGGAATGAGTGGATAGAGGAGGGAATCCAGGGGAAGGAGCCCACGCTGGAATTTCATTGTTAACTCTGATAATGCCCTTGGAATTGCCGTGTCTGCAATGAGGGATCTGGAACGGGAGCACTCCCTGGAGCTCACTAATGTGAGCAGGGGGAAGCTCCTTCTGCTTCAGCTCAGTCCATGGAGATATTTTCTCAGACTGCTCAGAAAAATCTGGATTCCCTAAAGTGAGGAATGCTCTGGAACAGGAAGTAAATCGAATGGCGAGTCCATTAGAAATAGCAAAACCTGAAATTAAATCCAGAGGGAATCAGCGTTTCTTTGAAATGAAAAATAAAAGACCTGAACGACTCCACGAGGTCTGGTGAAATGTTTCAATTAGCTGTCGTTCATCTGTAATCCCACCTAGGGGAAGCAGCTGGGTTCATCTTCCATCCGTTTCTCAGTTGGCTGAGGCTGGTTTTGGGGGTTTGGAGCCAGGGAAACCTCAGGAATTACCTGAGTTCTAATTCAGGTTCCAGGTTTGCTGTTCCCCTGATTGAGAGCAGCAGGAGATGGGCTCTGTGCTGGGGGATGTTTGATGTTTGCCTTTTCTTTTTCCCAAAGCCAAGACTGGATGCATTTTGATTTCCTGACCATAATTTTTGCTTCCACTTGAAGCAAACAACACAAGACACAAAACGCTTCCCCTTTCTTATAACATTGGGTGGTTTTGCTTGGATTTTTTAAGGCTGTTTGTTCTCCCTTCCCCTTGGGGAATGGACCTGTTTGCTGCTCCTTGTTTGGTTGTTGCTTGTTCTCCCTGGAGCAGCTGCTGGGAGGAGATGGGAAAACTGATTGTGGATGAAATGTTAATTTAAAATGGTAAAAAGATCAGAGCTGTGATTCCCTCAGAGTTGTGAGTGTCCATCTGTCTGTCACAAAAGGGCCTGCAGTGACAGCACAAGGGGGATGGCTTCAGGCTGCCAGGGGGCAGGCTTGGATGGGATACTGGGGATAAATTCCAACCTGGGATGGAACCCAGAGGCTGCCCCATCCCTGGAAGAGTCCAAGGCCAGCTTGGATCGACGTGGCTTGAGGAGGGCTGGAACAAGAGGAGTTTTCAGGTCCCACGATCCTGTAATTCCATGGCAATGGTCCCACCATCCCAGGACATCATTCCACTGGGATGTTTGGGATAACAAAGCTGTCGGAATCAAATCCTACATGGTAAAAAACCCCAGCTTTGGGTCTTTGTGGGACTGAGATTTGATTTGCACACCCCTCACGGCTCTGCACATCCAAATCCATGGCCAGATCCTGGCTGGATTTGTGCCTCCTTCACAAAATAAATAATCCCATCGTTCTGACCACCCTTTTCAGGTGCATTTATGCAGCATCTCACTTTTTTTTTTTTGTTTTGTTTTGTTTTGTTTTTTTGTCCAGACTCTTTTTAGAACCTCAAGAATGAAAGTTCTTGCCTGGCTTTGATGGATGGTGCTTTTATCCAGTGCTGTGCTGGTACTCATGCTCACAACATCCAAAGTATCACACACATTTTCCAATTGAATGGCCCTCCTCAGTGAAAAAAATCCATATTCTCTGCTCAACAATGTGGACAAAAGTCGAATAAACAGTAAAAAAATAAATGGAGTAACCAGGGATTAGCAGACAGTGCATTATGTTGATTACCCACATTGTCCTCAGCTTAATAAATTCTGTTTTGCTGTAAGTCAGCTCAATTGTGTGTGAAAATAGAGAAGGTGGAAAATTAGACTGAACAAGAGGGTTAAATGACAGTGTGCCATTCCAGAGGCAATTAAAAACCAAAATCTCCAGCCCTTGAGGAACAGAAGAAGAGGAGGTTTTGAAGTATAAAATAAAAGACACAGTTCCGTGTTAATGTGGGAAGTTAAAATTGTCTGTCCAAGGCTCATCGTTAAACCTACACAAAGGCAGAAATTTTTTGCTGCATCCTGTGGCGCTTGCAATCCTAAAGATGGGCAAAGAGGATGGAACAGGAATTTCAAGCCATGATTTTGGCATCCCATTCACTGGATCCAGATTAAAATCCCTTTTTAATTTTATTGGCTCAGTGCTCTGTGCTCAGTGAATCCCTCCTGGCCTGGGCTGTTCTAAGAACAACCTTGCATACAGAAGTCTTTTTTTTTAAGGAGCTATCTGGAAGTCTCAGTTGATGCTAACCCTCAACTATTTATTTATTTGATGTTAACCCTCATTTATTTATTTTTCTGCTTCCATGTGCCTTGGGAAAGACGGAATTTCCAGTAGACAGCAAGAAATCTGAAAATGCACAAAACAGATTTGGCTGGGGAGGGAGGAGTCAAGAACAAAGGGAAGGAAAAAATACGGAAGAAAAACTCTGCAATGTAGCTGGAGATTTATCCTGCAGCCTGTTAATTCTTTTATTTCTGCCTTGAAGCCACGAATTGACACCCAGAGCTCCAGGTGGAGCCAAGGAGGGATGGAAGTGCCCAGAAACCTTGGAAAAGGGGGCTGGTATTTAAGGAGGTGGTGTCATCTAGTGGTTACAGCAAAGGGCCAAGAGCACAGGACTCCTGGGCTGTGTTTCACCATTCCCTCCCTCCTGACCCATGGGCTCACCCCTTTCCCTGGGGGGAGGAAAGAGCTGGTGGAGGAGGGAGGTCTTGGGTTTGGAAAGGCAGAAATCAGGGTGTGGAAGATGTTAGAGCCTGCAGCAGGACCCTTTTGTGCAGAAAACACAGAAGTCCTGCTTCGGGAAGCACACGGAGGATGCTCTGGTGCTCTTGTATCTAAATAAAATTAAATGTAACTAGATATTATAAAATACAAATATTAAATATTAAATTCCGCCAGGACAGCGTGGAATTTGGCAGTTTTACATCCGGGGAGTGCCAAATCCCTGGCGCGGGGTGAGGAATGTGCTGGCAGTGGGCAATGCAGGGCAGTTTGGGTTCATTTCTTCTCTCCAAAGCACTTTGTGGGGTTTCAGGAGCAGTTTTATTCCTGGCTAGTGATCATTGCCATGTCAGCCCTACCTTTTGTTGCCATCAGCTGGAATCAGGATTATCTGCTGCTCTTCCTGGCACCAAACAGGCAGGGGTGGAGGACAGAGAGGGAGAGAGAACCCTGGAGAGTGCGCAGCAGCTGCAGGAAGAGATGCGCAAGAATTTGCATTTTTATTTCTTTAACTTTTGGTCCACGTGCAGATTTAAAGGTGTGACACGAGAGAAAGAAATGGCTCAGGCAGAAAATCAGGAGCAGGAATTGAACTTCATTTCTTAACTGGAAGCCCCTTAATTTCTGCTTTATATTCCCTGTCCTAATGTCCAGATTTGGGACTTCCTTATTTTGTTACTTGGAGCCTTCTCACAATAATTAAAAAGTTCAATCATTGATAAATAGTTGAGAAGACCATGGGATATTCTGGGTTGGAAAGGAGCCACCAGGATCACTGAGTCCAAGTCTTGAATCTCACCCAGGGATCAAACCTGGGAGTTGAATTTTACCTCCTGAAACAGATTTTGTTAACGTGTTTTTAAAGCTCCGCTGTGGTCTGTGACATCTGTTAATGAGTGATTAATACTAATTAATGTCCCTTTTAGAGGAGCGGTTCTGAACACAAACTGAGAGTGGATCTGTTCTGAGCAAAGGCTTTTCCTACAAAGAGCCTGATTGATTTGGAATTCTCTCTCTCTTCCTTCTCCCTTTTCAATGCTCCCACATCAACGTCCCTGGCTGGAGTTTCCTTTTGCTTCCCCACTACTCCTGGTTGTAAACGCAGCGAGTTCTCCCCTCAGGGGGCTTTGTTCAATGAGTCTCCAGTGATTCTATACTAATAAACTTCATTCTTCCCATTAATAGGGACACCTCCTGCCCAGCAAAGTTTTGTATTTTTATTTCTTTTGCTGGTTTTTTCCCCTCTCTCTCATGAACCTCTCTGCTGTGGGTTCGTGGTTGTTCATTCTCCCTCTTATTTTTTTTTTTTTTTCCCCTCCATCAGTTTTGCCTCTGGAGAGGAACTTTTATTGGATTATAGGAGTTGGGGTCAGTTAATCCACTCAGTGCCTAAATTTGACAGGGAAAGACCAACTGAGAGCTGGGATTGACTTCCCTGCTGTTCCATTGGACTTTTCTCACAAAAAAAAAAAAAAAAAAAAAAAAAAGGAGAGATTTCCAACTCAGTTCCTTCAGGCAATGAGTTATAAAGACTCTAGAATGGCTGGGGATGTGAAAGTGCAGAGTTGAGAAGACCAAAAATCACCTGTTTAAACCCAAAGCCAGGTTCTTACAGCAGCTGTGCGAGGCTGAGGTGGTTTTTGTTTGTTCTCATTTAATAACCACTTTGGTAACTCGTTGACTTTTCTGACAATGTCCTGAGGCTGATTTTGGCTCAGAGTGACAAAAGAAATTCGTGATACCATTTCCCAGACAAACAGGATTCCTGCATGTCTGCTCTGACTCTTCCCGTGGCCGATTTTGGGGCTGGAAGGAGCAAGGATTTCTTGGTGTTGTGAGTTGTTCCCATTCCGACAGCAAACACACAAAAGTCAGGTATTTTTAATACAATTTTTTTTGGTTTACAAAGGATCTTAAAGACAGCTGCAGTCAAACATGAAACTATTTATTATTAATGCTTCATAACATCTTTTTTTTTTTTAAGTTAACACTGACCAAAAAGTTCTTTTAAGCTTTTTTTTTAATTTTTCTTTATTTTTTTTTTAAGATAAATTTGCAGTCTGCTTGAAGCTTGTCACTTTTTTGTCTCTGTTAACCAGTGAGAGTGGGGGGGGGGGAATTCCTGTTTGGAATTTGGTTTTTTTTTTATTCTGTGCAGGAAAACCCTGATGGAAAAGCAGGAATGAAGGTAAGGCTGGTTGAAATCTCAATATACAAAACTCTGCCTTGCCCTGAACCACTCCAGCCTTCCAGGAGTTGGGAGGGAAGAGATCATCCAGGAAGGAAGAATTAAATTCAGCTGTTCACCTGCCCCAAAATCCAAACTGAGACAAAAAATCAGAATTGTATGAAATTAAGGCGCTTTCAGATTTTTAATCAAATCCCTTTGCCTCAAGTATAAATATAGATTTATTTTTTTTTTTTTTAGGTGATCTTTCTGTGGGGATTTTGCATTTCTGGGCAGTTCAAATTCCTCCCATGCTCTTCTGGTGCTTTATAGATACATCTATTCCATATAATATACATATTATATCCATATATATAATTAGAGATTGTGTGTAATATGCATATGATACACTAATATATGTAATACACATATTATATGCATATTACATATAATATAATCCATATTATAAATGAGCAAAGTGAACCACGATAATTTCCCAAGGGTTTTCAAAACTTTTTTTTATATGCATTCACTGTAAAACTTCTTGGGGATTTTTGGTTTTGTATTGACAGGATAAATCAGTTTAGGTTGGTTCATTTATTTGGTGTGCTGCTGGCATGCTCGCAGGTTGGGTGTTGAAAAATGAGTCCTTTTTTTTTTCACTGCATTTGACAAAAATGATGCAGGAAAAGGCAAAAAAATTCCCACTGGAGATTCCTGAGCATCCTCCTGCCAGGAAGAACCAACCTAAAGAGAGGAGGAGAGGGGTGGGAGCATTTCCAGAACCTCCTGAAGGATTTCCTGGGCTGGAAATCAGGCTGTGAAAGAAAATCCTGAGCAGGAAATCAGGCTGTGAAAGAAAATCCTGAGCAGGAAATCATTCTGTGACTGAAATTCTGGGCTGGAAATCATTCTGTGACTGAAAATCCTGAACTGGAAATCATTCTGTGACTGAAAATCCTGAGCTGGAAATCATTCTGTGACTGAAAATCCTGAACTGGAAATCATTCTGTGATTGAAAATCCTGAGCTGGAAATCATTCTGTGATTGAAAATCCTGGGCTGGAAATCATTCTGTGACTGAAAATCCTGAGCTGGAAATCATTCTGTGACTGAAAATCCTGAACTGGAAATCAGGCTGTGACTGAAAATCCTGAGCTGGAAATCATTCTGTGATTGAAAATCCTGAACTGGAAATCAGGCTGTGACTGAAAATCCTGAGCTGGAAATCAGGCTGTGACTGAAAATCCTGGGCTGGAAATCATTCTGTGATTGAAAATCCTGAACTGGAAATCATTCTGTGACTGAAAATCCTCTTCAGCCTGGTTATCTTGGATACAGGGATGCAAGTCAGAGCTCTGGGAATGTTCCCAAGCCCTTAAAGGTTACAACTTCCATTTGTTGGTCAGTCGAGGTGGGAAATTGTTGCTCAAAGCCACTGTGGAAAGGAAATAAAGCACAGAGTGGGGTTTTTCCTGGAGGTGCAGAATTGCTGGGGGGAATTGGGAATTCCCTGGGCAGTGAAGGGCTGGGTGAGGCAGGGTGACAGCAGTGGCAGTGACAGCCCCGGCTGGCTCAGGGAGCCAGAGCTTTGTGAGGAACGGGGAACGCTCAGCTCTGAAGGCAGACAGAGGCAGAAAAGGCCCTTCTGATCTTTCTATGCCTTCTGTCTCTCCCTTTTCCCTTCAAAGCAGAATTATTTCTTTGTGACTTTTTTTTTTTTTTTTCCCTTTTTTTCCCCTTCCCAGTCCTGCTCAGCAAAAGCTCTCCTGGGAGCTGGGCTTGAACTTGGCACACTCAGCGAGGCTGGAGCTCTGTCTGCACGACTGGCCAGGATAAGCTGCTGGATTAATATTTCAAATTACTTCCTAATACAGGCAGCAGAGTGGCAGGGATCCAGGGAGCAGGGTTTTCCTGCTGAAATCTGCCTGCTCCTCTTAATACGCAGCTATAAACTGTTTATTTTTAAAACTGCTCCCTGCAGAGAACAGTGTTCCTGCTGATGGCAAATTCTGACACCCTTCTTTGGCCTTCCACCAATTTTATTTCTGCTTCTGTGGACTGTGCTGACTTTATTTTTGGGGGGGTGGGATGCTGGAGAATTGAGCCATGTTGGTCTGCAGCTCTGTTGCTGTAAATCTGTCTGAGTTAGAATATTTTCATTAGAGTTTTATTATGGTGAACTCTCCCATCAGACAGCTGGAATTTAGACACACAAAGCTTTGGTTGTGTTGCCATAACTTTTGTCACCTTTTCAGTCCGTTTGACAAAGGACATAGATTTTCTTCACTGCTGCAGGAATTGCCCATTTCAAATGATTCTGAATTTTGATCATCAGTTTTTGCTTAGGTTTGGGTTTTATCTCATGGCACAGGTGACTCCAGAGCTGATTCTGCATCACCCACTGTAAGATCCTTCAGGCCCAAATCCCAAAATGGCCCGTTTATACCCCAAATCCCAGAATTCATGAAGCCAGGATTGTTGTGACAGCTCTGAACTTTTTCCTTTGGAATATTTCTCCTTGCATACATTCATAAGCAGATAATTTGAATTATTTTGCTTGTTGAATTTTCTTAGCCCTTTTAAGTCTCTAGGGATAAAAAGCAGGGGGATAACCTCTCTTTCTTCCAATTTGATTCCAGACAAGGTATTTGGGGGCACTGAAATAAACAACTAAAAGCATCTGCATGGAGGAATACAAGCTGAAATCCGTGACTTCTCAGGATGAAATTCTTAAGAAAAACCTGTCAGCTGAAGCATGGAAAAGTGAATCCCACCAGAGTATGGCAGGGGGTGGGACTGGATGGGCCCTAAGGTCCTTCCAACCCAGACCAGTCTGGAATTCCCTTTGTTCCATGCTGCACACTGGACATTTTCCAGCAGCCAGAACCTTCTCCGTAAACTTTTTAAAACTACAATCAAGAGCTGTCCAGACAGGGGATGTTGGTTTGCTGCTCGCTCTGCTGGACCCTGAGGCTCCTGGGTTCCAAATTCCCAGGAAGGAGAACAAATTCCAACGCACAGAACTGCCAGGAGGAGGAAAAACCAAGAAAGGCTGGCTGCAAAGAGCGCAGAGCATTTGCCCTGCTCCTCACCAGTGGTTTATCTGGCCATAATTTGATTTCTCACGGCAATCACTCTGGTTATCTCTGTCGGCCATAGAGCGCTCAAAGCAGAGGGTGGGAAGATCAGGGAGCTCCCTCTCAATCCATCAGCATCCACGTCTTCTCAGAGGGAAGCATTTCCAGGCTGATCGCACCAGCGGATCCCCGGCATGTGGCAAAGAGCAATTTTTTATTATTTCCACAAGGAAGAGCAGCACGGAGTGTGCGCGGTTAGAATTAATGCCTCGTTAGCCGGGCTGTCATCACCTCCCAGCGCACCTCCAGCCGTGGATCCGTGGGCTTGCGAGGGCTGTGGGCACTCACGGAGCTCTGCAGGGAGAGCGGGCCAGCAGGGCCGGGCAGGAGCGCCAAGTTCGGGCTCTGCCCTCTCTCAGGGTGGAGATAAATGCGCTCCTCACACCCAGATGTGCCCGTGCCAGATGTTGCCGACCTCCTCCGACATGCAGTGCTGGTCACAGCTGCTGCGGCGGAGCTCCCCGAGCCCAGAGCTGCTGCAGGGCTCCTTCAGGCTCTTCATGCCCACCCCAGCTCCGGAGCCAGGTGAACACGAACCATTGTTTCGTCCTTTCCAATCTCCAAGTTCACAGAAACTCCTCTCCCCGTCACGGTGTTTGGTCGCTGCTGAGGAACAGTTTCAGGAGATGGAAACTCCTTGTTCCAGCACAACTGGAAGGTTTCCCCCTTGGACACTGGGGACAGAGATGCATTTTACCAATCCCGTCCCCTAAATTGAAATTCTCGCTCAAACCCTCGCTGTTCGAGCACTGGACACGTGGGCTCTGACTGTGGAGCACCGTTCCGATTTCCAGAGGGATTTTTGCCTGTCCCATGATTCTCCTGCTCCTGTTGGATGCTTTTGTACCTCCATTACTCGCACAACTTACCACAGTTCACAGGGATACATTTATATTTATATTTATATTTATATTTATATTTATATTTATATTTATATTTATATTTATATTTATGTTTATGTTTATATTTATGTTTATAGTTATAGTCATAGTCATAGTCATAGTTATAGTTATAGCTATAGTTATTGTTATAGTTATAGTTATATATATTATATTTATTTGTATTTATATTTAATGTATATGTATCTATCTATTTCTATTTCTATTTCTATTTCTATTTCTATTTCTATTTCTATTTCTATTTCTATTTCTATTTTATTTTTATTTTTATTTATTTATTTATATTTATATTTTTATATTTATATAAAATATATATTTATATCTACATTTATATTTATATGTAATGTATGTGTATATATATTATATTTATTTGTATTTATAGTTAATGTATATGTATCTATCTATTTCTATTTCTACTTCTACTTCTACTTCTATTTCTATTTTACTTTTATTTTTATTTTTATCTTTTATTTTTATTTATATTTTTATTTATATTTATATTTATTTTATATTTATATTTATTTTATATTTATATATTTATATAAAATATCTACTTAGTTTATATTTATATTTATATTTATATTTATATTTATATTTATATTTATATTTACACTTACATTTGTATTTACATTTATATTTATTTTTATTTTTATTTTAATTTTTATTTTTACTTTTAATTTTATTTTTATTTTTATTTTTATTTTTATTTTTATTTTTATTTTTATTTTTATTTTTATTTTTATTTTTACTTTTGTTTTTATTTTTGTTTTTACTTTTATTTTATTTTTATTTTATTTTTATTTTTTTATTTTTATTTTTATTTTTATTTTTATTTTTATTTTTATTTTTATTTTTATTTTTATTTTCATTTTTATTTTTTATTTGTATTTGTATTTTTTATTTGTATTTGTATTTGTATTTGTATTTTTATTTGTATTTGTATTTGTATTTGTATTTTTTATTTGTATTTGTATTTGTATTTGTATTTGTATTTGTATTTTGTATTTGTATTTGTATTTGTATTTGTATTTGTATTTTTTATTTGTATTTGTATTAGTATTAGTATTTGTATTTGTATTTGTATTTGTATTTTTTATTTGTATTTGTATTTGTATTTGTATTTGTATTTTTTATTTGTATTTGTATTTGTATTTGTATTTTTTATTTGTATTTGTATTTGTATTTGTATTAGTATTTTTTATTTGTATTTGTATTTGTATTTGTATTAGTATTTGTATTTGTATGCTTTTATTTGCATTTGTACATTTTTTCCAGCTGCCTTTCGTGGCTCTGGAGATGTGTCCTGCCTCTTTTGCTTTGGCTGTGGCTGCGGCCTCAGAGCAGGCAGAGGGAGGACAGGGCACTGAAATGTGGAATTCAACCCCACGGCTGCGGCTGCTCCAGTGCCAGCCTCGGCTCTGCCAGCGATGGCAAACTGGGACTTTTCCAGGCCGGAGAAGCGGGATGGGGACAGGACAGGGCGGCCGTGACCTCCGGCCTGGCCCCAGCACGAGCAGAAATCTCGTGAACGCTCTCACTTGGCCCCTAAGACAAGAAATATTCTGATTTTCTACAGCACGAACCCCACAAACGCCAAACCACGCAGCAAACGCAGCAACTCGGCTGCGCTTTAATTCTTCATTTCCTCTGCGGAGGAAAACACCAAACTTGAGGCAATCGGCGAAAACATCGGAAAGAAAATTTGGAAACCACCCTGGATTTCCAGAGTAGGGAATTTTCATGAGTGCTGTGGGTTTTTCTCTTGGTTTTGGGTTAAAAATCCCCAATTTGGAGATGAGGTGTGATTCCTTCCCTTGCTCTTTTGGCAGTTTCCATTCAGCTTAAGGCTCCTGAGTACCAACATAACAAGGAATTTTTTTTTTTATTATTATTATTATTATTTAAATAATTTTTGGAATAAATAGTTGGCTGAAAAAGAATAATTTTTTTTTTTTTTGGAAGATTAAACCAGTGCAGGGTAAGGAACCTTGAGCTCCTGCTTTCCAGCTCTTGCATCACTTTTGGGAAATTGCCTGGATAGACAGAAAAAAAACCCACAGCTCCCTGAGCTGCTTTTCTTAGTCCTGTTTTATTGTTTCTTCTTAATGAACTCGCAAATAAATTACAAAAATATGCTTTATAAACCCATTCCTTATTAATTCCATATTTGCTGCGGCAGAGTTGCATTTTGAGCATTAATGAATCAAGGTGATAGAAAAGCCTGGTAATTTAATTGCACAATTACCATTGCTGCAGCATTTGTTTTAAGGATGTGACAAAGTTAATGGATGTTTTTATTTATTTATTTGTTTGTTTGTTTATTTATTTAATTAGTTAGTTATTTCAAGTGATCTTCAAGTTAATATTATTTTAATTAATATTATTAATATTAATTAAAAAGTTAAAAGTTAATATTAATAAAAAAGTTAATATTATTGCAATTTTTTTTAAAATGTATTTTGTTTTATTTCCTCTGTCTGGCTTATTTTTTTTTTTAATTATTATTCATCTGTCGAACCAAAAAAGAGATAGATTGTTTCTACCTATCTCTATATTCTAATTATTTCTGTATATTTCTTTATCCATCATTTTCTGCATAACCTTTTAACACTCCATCCATTTCCATGTTTGAAGCTTCCCTAACGAAACAAATTCTTAAAACGCGGCTTTGAAAATCTTCCCTGCTGAAAAAAAAAAAAAAAGAAAAAAATTGAAAAAAGATTCACCAAGGAAGGAAACATCTCCCGTAAATCCTGGGAGTGGAGGAGATATTATTGTTATTAATTCCAGTAATTAGGAGGAAAACATAAATTACTCCTAATAAGCCTTTCAGACCGGATTTTCTTTTAATCTCTGGGCTCATTTATATTTATTTTAATATTTTCGCCTTCTGAACTTGCAACAATCTGCACACTCTGCAGTGACCTTTATTTGTTCGCTGACAGAAACGACCCGGAGGTTTCAAATCAAGGAGATTTTGGGTTAATTATTTCTTAATTAAAAAAAAAAAAAAATCAGGGGGAAAAAAAAAAAGTAAAGACACTTTTATTTTTCCATTTTTTTGGATGGATTTCTACTCTCTCCATACATTTCTTCCTTAATTCTTCTAAATATGGGAATATTTGTGATAAAAGACAAAGAACTTTCTTTTTTCAAGCAAAGCTAACTTCACACCAGCCACTCTTAGTAACTCTGGCACCTCAAAATGATCCCTAAATGTGACATTTTTTGGGGTTTCCTCCTCTCGGTGGCTCCAGAAGCATTTTGGATTTTGGAGAATCCTTCAGAATTCTGAACCAGGCACTGCAGGTGTGCTTTGAACACACCTGAAAGTTGAATTTACTTCATTTTTTTTGGGAGCTGCAGCTCTTCCAACCTGTGGAATCTTCCTCCCCAAGAGGATTTTCACACTTAAATTGTTGTCAAAGCTCGGCTGGGATTTAATTCTTTTTTTTTTTTCTTTTCAGAGGGAGAGAAGAGGAAACTTGAGGCAATTGGCGAAAACATTGGAAAGAAAATTTGGAAACCACCCTGGATTTCCAGAGTAGGGAATTTTCATGAGTGCTGTGGGTTTTTCTCTTGGGTTTGGGTTAAAAACCCCCAATTTGGAGATGAGGTGTGATTCCTTCCCTTGCTCTTTTGGCAGTTTCCATTCAGCTTAAGGCTCCTGAGTACCAACATAACAAGGAATTTTTTTTTTTTTACTTTTTAAAAATTATTTACATCATTTTTAAAATAAATAATTGGCTGAAAAAGAATAATTTTTTTTTTTTGGAAGATTAAACCAGTGCAGGGTAAGGAACCTTGAGCTCCTGCTTTCCAGCTCTTGCCTTAATTACTTATTTTAACTCTCTTTTCTCGCATGGAATGACAGTATTTTTAAGCATCTTTAATTTTTTTTTTTTCAGGTTGAATGCAGAGCCACAGAAATTCCTTGCAGGGCTGCCCATGTGTGTCTGCACAACCCAATATTAACCGGCTGCTGCTGCTAATTCACATTTTCCATGGCTTCAGTTCTTTTCCTTCAGTTACCTTTTTATTTTTATTTTTTTTTTTTCCGTGGCTGTGGGTCAGTTTTAGGTCAAGATCTGACCTAAAAGATCAGATTTTTTTTTTTTTTTTTGGCTGTGCATTACAGAAAAAAAAGAGAAATTTTTCCTCCTGGTTCTACTGAACAGGAGGTTCAAGAGTCGACCTGGAATATTTAAAAAACCGACTTCACCTTGAACTCCACAGCGTGAGCTGCTTCTGCTGTTCCTTACAATGTGAATTTTGTCTCCTACTCTCTCCTACATTTTTTTCCCCTGTTATTTATTTATAAGGCAGAATTCAATATTTTCTCTTTTTCCACTTGCTTAATCTCCTTCTTTTCTTCTGCACACTCCACCGAAACTCCTCTAAATTCAGAGCTTTGCTCCCAAATCTTCAGCTGCCTCCTCCTCCTCCTATTCCAGGCACCACCTGAGCACCCCCGTATTTTATTTATTTATTTTTTTTTAGCACGGAGAGAAGCAGTTCCGCAAAGGATGGTGTGGTTAGAGAACCTCCGAGGTGTTTGGGCCAGCTTGGAAGGAGTTGAAGTCGGTCACAGCTGCCAGAACGGAGCCACGTGCTGGGTTCGAAGGTGGTCAAGTGTCAGTGCTTTTAAATTGATGAGGGCTCTGCTAGAAGAGCAATTGGAAGTGGCATAAAATATGGATTCGGGACTTGGGGTACGAATAACAGAGCACGTATTTGATAAGAGCTTTAGACCATTCCCATAAAAGTTCCACGTTTGCGATGACTGCGGCATCAAAACGTGCGGTGTTGGTGTTCTAACGCCACGGAAAGGTTCGGATTAGCAGCACAGCATTACATCCCAAAGGCCCGGGCCAAGTTTCCCCGTTATCAAACGCTGCAGGGGCAGAGCTGCCCCCGGGAGAGGGTCCCGAGCCCCCGCTAATGCGGGCTCCGTGCGCTTCGCTTTGGCCTTCGGGAGGAGGGCCCCGATGGCGTCAGGACCATGGACAGGGGAGGGGAGGGGAGGGGAGGGGAGGGGAGGGGAGGGGAGGGGAGGGGAGGGGAGGGGAGGGGAGGGGAGGGGAGGGGAGGGGAGGGGAGGGGAGGGGAGGGGAGGGGAGGGGAGGGGAGGGGAGGGGAGGAACATGGACGGGGGAGGGGAGGGGAGGGGAGGGGAGGGGAGGGGAGGGGAGGGGAGGGGAGGGGAGGGGAGGGGAGGGGAGGGGAGGGGAGGGGAGGGGAGGGGAGGAACATGGACGGGGGAGGGGAGGGGAGGGGAGGGGAGGGGAGGGGAGGGGAGGGGAGGGGAGGAACATGGACGGGGGAGGGGAGGGGAGGGGAGGGGAGGGGAGGGGAGGGGAGGGGAGGGGAGGGGAGGGGAGGGGAGGGGAGGGGAGGGGAGGGGAGGAACATGGACGGGGGAGGGGAGGGGAGGGGAGGGGAGGGGAGGGGAGGGGAGGGGAGGGGAGGGGAGGGGAGGGGAGGGGAGGGGAGGGGAGGGGAGGGGAGGGGAGGGGAGGGGAGGGGAGGGGAGGGGAGGGGAGGCACTGCCTGCGGGAGCTGCCATCGATTTACTGTTCCTTCCAGGAATAGTTATTCAATTATCGAGCTATCTATTTATCTATTTATCTATTTATCTATTTATTTATTTATTTGTTTGTTTATTTATTTACTTACTATTTCTTCCAGGAATAGTTATCTATCTATCTATCTATCTATTTACTATTTCTTCCAGAAATAGTTATTTATTTATTTATTTATCTATTTATCTATCTATTTGTTTATTTATATATTTATTTACTATTTATTCCAGGAACATTTATTTATTTATCTATCTATCTATCTATCTAATCTATCTATTTATTTACTATTTATTCCAGGAACATTTATTTATTTAACTACCTACATATTTATTTATTTATTTACTATTTATTCCAGTATCTATCTATCTATCTATCTATCTATCTATCTATCTATTATTTTTATTTATTTTTATTTATTTATTTCAGGAATTTTTATTTATTTGTTTTTTATTTCAGGAGTATTTATTTATTTATTTATTTATTTTAAATTTCGAAAATATAATTTATTTACTGTTTATTCCAGGATTATCTATCTATCTATTATTTTTATTTATTTTATTTATTTATTCCAGGAATATTTGTTTATTTATTTTTTAATTTATTTATTTTTATTTTATTTATTTATTTCAGGAGTATTTATTTATTTATTTATTCCAGGAATATTTATTTATTTTTTAAAGTTTTTTTTTTTATTATTATTATTTCTTAGTCATTCCAGGAATATATGTTTGTTTATTTATCTATTTATTTATTTACTCATTTATTATTCCAGGAGTATTTATTTATTTTTAAAAGTTATTTATTTACCTATCTATCTATTTATTCATTTATTTATTCCAGGCATATTTATTAGTTGAATATTTATTTCCGGAAATATTGAAACTACATTTTAATTAATTGCTATTTACCTCTGTCAGTATACTCAAACAGGACTGTTTTACAGGAATGCAGCCAATGGTTCAAAAAAAAAAATAAAAGAAAGAAAGAAAGGCTTGAGTTCAAGCTGCAACAAAACCTCTGGAAGGAAAGGAGCCTCGTGGGTGCCAGGACAGCTCGGGAGCTGAGATTATCCCTTGGAGCACGGGAAAAGTCAGATGAAATATTTCTGTTTACCTGAGCCAGATCAGGCAAACCTTGCTCCAGCAGCTCTGGCTCCTGGTTTGAATTCCATCCCTGTCCATTCCATTCCATCCCTGCTCCTCTGCTCCTCACAATCAGCACCTGCTGCCTCTTTTCTGTGCGAGGTGGGAGCGCAGGTGCCAGAAACTGGGGAAAACTCTGCACATTCCCAAAGGCAGGGAGAGAGTCACCCCCGAGCTCCTTTTGGTCCATCCTGACCACAGGAATTCCCTCCAGGAGGACGTGAGGATCTGCTGTCCCACAAAATTAACTTCAAAAAATCATTATTTGCTCCTCCAAAAAGGCACCAGCCCCCAGCTATAGATGAGCAGTACACGGAACTGCTCCAGCCCCTGTTCCCTGCCTGGATTCCTGCTGGATCCATTAAAGCTCCTGTGATTCCATCAAACTGCTCCAGCCCCTCTTCCCTGCCTGGATTCGTGCTGGATCCATTAAAGCTCCTGTGATTCCATCAAACTGCTCCAGCCCCTGTTCCCTGCCTGGATTCCCCCTGGATCCATTAAAGCTCCTGTGATTCCATCAAACTGCTCCAGCCCCCGTTCCCTGCCTGGAGTCCTGCTGGATCCATTAAAGCTCCTGTGATTCCATCAAACTGCTCCAACCCCTGTTCCCTGCCTGGAGTCCTGCTGGATCCATTAAAGCTCCTGTGATTCCATCAAACTGCTCCAGCCCCTGTTCCCTGCCTGGATTCCCCCTGGATCCATTAAAGCTCCTGTGATTCCATCAAACTGCTCCAGCCCCTGTTCCCTGCCTGGATTCCTGCTGGATCCATTAAAGCTCCTGTGATTCCATCAAACTGCTCCAGCTCCTGTTCCCTGCCTGGATTCGTGCTGGATCCATTAAAGCTCCTGTGATTCCATCAAACTGCTCCAGCTCCTGTTCCCTGCCTGGATTCCCCCTGGATCCATTAAAGCTCCTGTGATTCCATCAAACTCCTCCAGCCCCTGTTCCCTGCCTGGATTCGTGCTGGATCCATTAAAGCTCCTGTGATTCCATCAAACTGCTCCAGCTCCTGTTCCCTGCCTGGATTCCCCCTGGATCCATTAAAGCTCCTGTGATTCCATCAAACTGCTCCAGCTCCTGTTCCCTGCCTGGATTCCCCCTGGATCCATTAAAGCTCCTGTGATTCCATCAAACTGCTCCAGCCCCTCTTCCCTGCCTGGATTCCTGCTGGATCCATTAAAGCTCCTGTGATTCCATCAAACTGCTCCAGCCCCTGTTCCCTGCCTGGATTCGTGCTGGATCCATTAAAGCTCCTGTGATTCCATCAAACTGCTCCAGCCCCTGTTCCCTGCCTGGATTCCCCCTGGATCCATTAAAGCTCCTGTGATTCCATCAAACTGCTCCAGCCCCTGTTCCCTGCCTGGATTCCCCCTGGATCCATTAAAGCTCCTGTGATTCCATCAAACTGCTCCAGCCCCTGTTCCCTGCCTGGATTCGTGCTGGATCCATTAAAGCTCCTGTGATTCCATCAAACTGCTCCAGCCCCTGTTCCCTGCCTGGATTCCTGCTGGATCCATTAAAGCTCCTGTGATTCCATCAAACTGCTCCAGCCCCCGTTCCCTGCCTGGATTCCTGCTGGATCCATTAAAGCTCCTGTGATTCCATCATTCCTGGCTTCCCAGCAAAACATGGGATGAACCAAGGAGGAAGAAGAAGAGGAACAAGGCAAGCTTAGTTTGGAGTGGAATCTACACAAAGTGTTTTATTGGTCACATCCCTTCACCAGCTGAGGGAAAACAAAGCCTCATCCCAGTTTTACACCTTCCCAGTTTTGTACTTCCCAGTTTTGTACCTCCGAGTTTTGTACTTCCCAGTTTTGTACCCAGGGATGCACTGGGCAGTGCCTGCACTGAGCTGCAGATCTGGGGCCAACTGGGACTTTTTTACCTCTCTGTTTAACATAACTCACTTGAATTTCTGTCTTTTCAGCTTAAATTCTCCCACGGTGAAACTCAGAAGACTTTAAAATAAATTCTGCTGTTCCATTGTCCAGAAGAGGAGAGAAATCAGATTTAGGCTCTCCTTTTGCCCTGATTATTTTTTAATTAAACAGAGCCCCTTTTTTTTTTTTTTTCTTGTGTCCACTGCAGAAGTTTTAATTGTACCACAGTTATTTAGGGAGTGAAGAGATGGATTTTTGTTTTATTGGTGGCTTTTTAGGAGTGAAGGAGGAAATAATGTGGTTATTTCCTTTCTGTGTATTTAACTTAACACACAGAGAAATCAGCAGCTGTCGTTAATTGATATTGAAACCTGATCTAAGTCAATTTGTTTAGAATTTAGGATTAAATAATTTAAATAACTTCTGACAACACACTGTTCTGAACGGCTCTCCCTTGTAAGTTCCCCCCAAATAAATCACTTCCAGTGAATTATTTACGAGAATTTCATAGGCAGAGCTTCAAAAACCCCTCCAGGCAAGAATAAAATGATCTTCAGTGTTCCAGTCACCATTTATTTGGATAATTGGCTGCCTTTGCTCCTCAGGGAGCGCTGGGGTTTATGAGCTCCTGCCAGAGGACAGGAGGTGGCACCTCCCTACTCTGGGCCAAACTGGGAGTTTCCCCCCAAAATTTGCCATGGAGATTTGCAGGGCCCAAACCAACCTCCCTGCTTTGTTTGCTTGTTTATTTTTAATTATTTTGCCTCTCCAGTGTGTGATTTGGTGATAAAGGAATGGCTTTTCCAGTCTCTCATGTGGGTGTTTGAGTGTAGACTCTGCAAAACTTCACAGAAAATCAGTTTATTTCTATGGAGAGGGAAAAACCCCAAAGTTAAGTGTGGAGGTTATAATTCCAAATATTCCAGGGATTGTGAGTGAGCTCCTGCTCCAGCCATCCCTGATCCCTGCAGAGGACTGAGGAATCACAGCCCTGAGCCAAGGGGAACTGGATTCTCATTGGATCGAGGTGCTCTTCTCCTCCCTGCAAATTCAACTTTTTAATGGGATTTCTGCAAATTATTACTCAGGGCTGTGCCCTAATTTTGTTCGCTTGCACCTTAGAGCAGGGGAAAAAATGAAAGAGCGGCAAAATTACAATGCAGAGTCAAATCCCCAGGTTCTTCACCCAAGGGTTCTGCCTTTCTATGGAAAAATTGGAATTTTCTCCAGCAACCAGGCTTGTGCTGTTGGACAATCAAACATAAAAATGGGATGAAATAAATTCTTTTGATTAATTAGAACAAACCCAACCACAACCACCACCCAAAACATCTCCATTTATAAGATTTGGGCGACTCAGTTTTGGAAAGGAAAGAGGAAAGGGCTGGGAAATGACCAGGCTGTACTTTTTCATTTCTTTTATAAGCACTGACGAGTGCTGTAACTCTCTTGTCCTACGTTCCCTCCCCAAACCCTTTATTCTCTGCAGAAGCCCTGCAGGTGTGTGAGCTCAGCCTGTCCTGGTGACACCCACAGCGTTTCACAGCTGATCATAGCAGGGAAAAAGGAATAAAATCCCTGTTCTCTGATCGCTCCTGCAAAGGCCTCCAGCAGGTGATTTATTTAACCTGGGATTTTTCCAAAAGATCCTGGGGACTGGGTGCCTGATTTTCCTAAACCATTGAGTGCATCCTGCTTTTCTTTCAATAATCCAACCTAAAACCAGTTCAAAACTGCCCAAACTCAACGTATCTAATCCAGATGTAAATATTAGATTTAATATTTCACATTTTATCTTACTTAAACTCCCGGCCAATGCTTGTAACTGGTTTAGGAATCCATCTCCTCCGCAGTTTTTTCACAGTAATTTATCATTATTTAATGAAAACTTAAAATAAAGAGGCCAAATTTATGTCATATTCCCTTGAATGCTTGGAATATTTCATCTTCCCTGCAGAAATTGGAGCAGACCCTTTAGACAGATATCAGAGCCTCCTGATCATTTTTCTTTTTCCGCTGCCTTTTTGTTCTGAGTGCTGCTGCTAAAGTTATGAAAGGGATTAGAGAGTTTCATTCTCTTAAATGTCAAGGTGGGGAATATAAAATCTGGGTGTTTATAAGCAGGAGGACATGGAGGACAATCTTGATTACTGAGGCTTGTTTGAGCAGTGGTTCCCCATATTCAGCCCCACCACTGGATGTGTTTATTTCCCTCCCTGTGTTCAGGTGATTTTTGTTCTGTTCTGGGCAGTGAGGGAGTGAAGATCATCCAGATCCTGCTGAAGCCAAAGCTGGGGAGACAAAATCTCTCCTGTTGCCAAAATACCAACGGTTCTGAAGGGGGTTTGTTGTCATTGAATATTAATTTGAGGTCTGGTGTTTGTTTTAAAGGGAACAAATGCATTTCTCAGGGTGAGAACATTGATCAGATGCAGAGCACAACAACCCTGAGTGTCTGAGTTCTTGTGAGAGCCAGAAATCCCAGAATGCTGCAATGGTTTGGGTGGTCAGGGACCTTAAATCCCACCCAGTGCCACCCCTGTGTCCCATGGCAGGGACACCTCCCCCTGTCCCAGGTTATCCCAACCTGGCCTTGGACACTTCCAGGGATCCAGGGGCAGCCACAGCTCCTCTGGGAATTCCATCCCAGCCCCTTCCCACCTTCATAACCAGGAATTCCTTCTGTATATTTAACCTAAAGTTCTCTTTTCTCAGTCTCAACCAATTCCTCCTTGTCCTGGATGAGTTCCCCTCCAGCTTCCTTGGCCACCCCTTCAGTTCCTGGGAGGCTGCTCCAGGGGACTCTTTCAGTCTAATTTCTGTCACTTTATGCATTGGCAGAGGGAAAATTCAGGCTTTGCTGTGTCTTTGTGTGTGTGTGGCCTTTCTGCAGAGGTTTCCCAATCCCTGGGACAGTCCCAGGCCAGGCTGGAGCACCAGGGACAGTGGGAGGTGTCCCTGCCATGGCAGGGGTGGCACTGGTGGGATTTAAGGTCCCTTCCAAGCCAAACCATTCCAGGATTCCTATAAATGCTGATTTAGAGGGAATTTATTGGGAGCTGATTTTCCAGCTGCTGTTTAACTGGAGCCTCAATCTCCAGGCTGTGTAAGAAATATCTGCAATAATTTGTTTTTGTTTTTTTTTTTTGTTATTTTGTCATCTCAGTTACCTCAGAAGATGCATTTTCTGCTCCTCCTGGTTCTCAGGAGGGATCTGCAGATTCCTAAATGCCTGCATTCATTTCCCTGCACCCCCTGGGATTCTGAGCCTGCACACAGAAATGTGGAAACCTTGTCTTGTGTACTTTCGTGCCTTTAGGAAAATTCTCTTTGTCGTGTTTTTAGGTTGTTAGGTTGTTTTTTTACTTTTTAAGAAGAGAGACTACTTGGGAGTAGCAAGAAAATCTGAACGGGGAAACAGCTTGTTCTGGAATTGTGTTATTCTGAGTGAGTGGAGAACCAGGCCAGAGGTGTCCTGGGAGAGGACTCAGCTTGGCTTTAGAAAGTTCTTTTTTACTCTGAAAGTGCTCATGAAACAAAATTCCACGGCAGAATAGGAAACCTCATCTCAAATCCGCAAAAAATATTCCATGTGAGAAGGGAGAGGTTGGAAAGAAAGAGTTATATTGCTGTTTCCAGAGTTCTTTGTAGTTAAAGAGAAAGAAAAATAACTCCTGAGAGCTTCGTTGAGTGGCAGCTGGGAGCTCTGGCCAGTGACAGACTTTTTAACCTGGGATGTGTTTAGAGACAGAAATGGGATTGGAAAAAACTCTTTATTTGGGGCTGGGGCAAACAAAACTGCTCTGAAAGGAGGCCGAGGGGTTGAGGCAGAATCCCAGGGGAGTCGAGGGGCCTTTGAAAGCGAAATTCAGTTGTCCCTGAGAAATTTGTCACCTTGGGGGAATTTATTGCTAACCTATAAAAGAGGGAATGGACAAAGAGGAAACCCTGTGTGTTTGATGGGAATTTCCCATCTGGGAGGATGCGCAGGGAAGTTCTGGCATTTACCTTCCCTCTGCTGGGCAGGTTTGGAAGGGCTTTCCAAAAGCAGCTGATGGAACACAGCTTGATTTACAGCTCACGCCCAATTTTTGGCCTGCAGAGCTCAAAACAAAGAGTTTTTCCTCTTCCCTCTCCCTTCTAAACAGAAAATCACCAACATTTTCTTTTATTCCCACTTAAAACCATTGCCCAAGTACTGCCAATATGGCTCAGCTTTGATAATTTGGCTTTTCTGGGAGTTAACAGGAGCTCCAGGCCTGAGGGAGCAAATGGAGCCTCATTTCCAGGGGCCCATCATAATTTAATGTTTTATTTGAAGGTTCTGTTGTGAGTTTCCTCATTCCTAAGCATGGGAGAGTCTATGCAGGGAATAAGTGGTGTATAAAATATATAATATATAATGTTTGTTCCTTATTAAACTAGAGAAATAATATAATTTAAAGCTGATGTGTTTGATTTTTGAAGTCCTAATCTTCCCTTTGGACAGAACTGACAATGCCTGCTGTGTCTGCATTGCTGGGGGTATTACAAATCTAGGGACATTCTGAATTTCTGGGTGGGATGGGGAACAGGAATTAGCAGAAAATCCCTGTTTTTCCGTGGTGTCTTTGGGCACTGATCACACCCCATGGCCAGACACAACAAACAGCATATTTTACCATTTTTCAGCCACTTAAACCAACTGCTTTTTGCAGTGTTGGACAGCCCAGCATGTTGTTAATACCCTCAAAGCCAAGCTTAGTTCCACACTCGGAGCACATTTGTCTCATGGAAGGAAAATTGGTGTCATCTCCCTTCCTCCCTTTTTCAGCTTGAGATGTAAATTGTCAGTTTTTCATTCCCCCGTTGTGACAAGGATGGGCTCAAAATGGGTACCAACACACCTGGAATAATCCTCTGCTGGAACTGAATCCAAGTTTTTGGGATGTGAATGTCTGAGCCCCGGGCACTGTGGTTTCAAAATATCCAACTGCAGCAGGATAAAGGCATTCATAAATTCCTCACCCCTGGAGGGGAGAATGGTGCTACCTGAGGCTGTGTTTCCTCCTGTTCCACAGCCAAAATCCTGCAAAATCCAGTGCTCAGGGAACTGGGACAGGCTCTGCCTGCTGTGGGAACCAAACCCACCTGGGGATTGATCCTCCCACGACTCTCAGATCTGGTGGGGGGCCAGTAATTTCCTGTGCTCTAAAGGCATCCTCTGATTAAAAAGAGAAAAAAAAAAAACACCAAACATTCTCTTTTTCAGGCATTTTGTTTGTTGAACTTTCTTAGGCTCTGCTACGTGAAAAAAAAGACAACCCCTAAAAAATCACGATTTTAGTGCTCGTGTGTGCTCTAATTGAACTACATAATTAATATGTAATTAATCTTTATGGTCAGAGTTGGTTCCAGTCAAATGTGGATGGGTTAATAAACACCTTTGTCTGAGAGGCTCATTCTAACAGAAATAAATCATGTTTAAGAAATGAATACTTCCAGGAACTCCCCTTGCCCTCAGTGGGAAATGCTGAGGAAACAAGACTGGGTGTTTTCCTCAGCACTGCAAGGAGTTCATTTGGAAATAATTTTAGGGTTTTAATTAGAGAGAGGAAGAACCTCCCAACTCTGAATTCCCAACAGAAGGAGGTGACAAGGTGACAAGGACTGGGACCTCGGTTCCTTCTCCAGGCAGTTCCTTTTTTGGGTTTTGCTTCAGCCCAGAACAAACACAGCCACGAGAGCTCTCCCAGGACAAGGAATTCTCATCCTGCAATGCTCTGACAGGCAGGAGAAAGTCATCTCTCACTTTGCTGTTGTGTAGCAGCACTGGTCAAACATTTTATAACTTATTTTAGGTAATTTAATCCAATTAACATGCAGCTCATCTAGCATGAGCTGTAGCGGTGCAGCTCCCGTTTTTTTCATTAGAAACAGCATTAAGTCATTGTCCTGACACCCCAAAGAGGTATAATCAGTCACTGATTAATTAGCACCAGGATGTCAGGCTCTAATAACTGACCAAAGTTTATCTTGTCAAAAGCAGCTTTTTGGTGAATTTTATGCACTCAGTGAAATGGAAAGCACAGCCCTGAAAGCCAGGGGCAGACCTCAGGCACCGGCAGGGTTTGTGTGCCAGGTGAGCTCAGGGACATCCTCCAGTGCTCCCTCAGCTCAACGGCTCCAGCAGCTCCTTCCCACTGCTCCTTCTGGAAAACACAACTGGTTTTGTGAGGAAAGGTTGTTTGCACAAAACATCAGAAGGGTTCTGAGTGTGCTGGGAGAGGAGGCTGCAGGAGCATCCTTGGGGTGTCTGATGAGAACTGCTTTGAGACAGGGATCTGCAGAGAGAGATGATCCTCCAGTGCCTCCTGATCTCCTCCTGATTTCCTCCTGACCTCCTCCTGATCTCCTCCAGTGCCTCCTGATCTCCTCCTGATCTCCTCTTGATCTCCTCCAGTGCCTCCTGATCTCCTCCTGACCTCCTCCTGATCTCCTCCAGTGCCTCCTGATCTCCTCCAGTGCCTCCTGATCTCCTCCTGATCTCCTCCAGTGCCTCCTGATCTCCTCCTGACCTCCTCCTGACCTCCTCCAGTGCCTCCTGATCTCCTCCTGATCTCCTCCAGTGCCTCCTGACCTCCTCCTGATCTCCTCCAGTGCCTCCTGATCTCCTCCTGATCTCCTCCAGTGCCTCCTGACCTCCTCCTGATCTCCTCCAGTGCCTCCTGATCTCCTCCTGATCTACTCCAGTGCCTCCTGATCTCCTCCAGTGCCTCCTGACCTCCTCCTGATCTCCTCCAGTGCCTCCTGATCTCCTCCTGATTTCCTCCTGACCTCCTCCTGATCTCCTCCAGTGCCTCCTGATCTCCTCCTGATCTCCTCCTGACCTCCTCCAGTGCCTCCTGATCTCCTCCAGTGCCTCCTGATCTCCTCCTGATCTCCTCCTGATCTCCTCCTGATCTCCTCCTGACCTCCTCCTGATCTCCTCCTGATCTCCTCCTGATCTCCTCCTGATCTCCTCCTGACCTCCTCCTGATCTCCTCCAGTGACTCCTGATCTCCTCCTGAACTTCCTGATCTCCTCCTGATCTCCTCCTGACCTCCTCCAGTGCCTCCTGATCTCCTCCTGACCTCCTCCAGTGCCTCCTGATCTCCTCCTCCTTCCTTCCAGGGTGGATTTTGCTGTCCAGTGCTGTGGGAATGTGGAGCTGCCCTTGGGACACTCAAGATGTTCATGAGGGAGGGTGAAAGGGAAAAAGCAGCCCAGGGCTGTGCCAGGAGCTGTGCCAGGGAGGGCACCTGGGGCTGAACCTGTCTGTGAAGCAGACAGTGCTGAGATATTTGTTTAAACTGGTTCTTTGTGTAAAGGAGCCTCAAGAGATTTCTTAGTTTGAGTGTGGGACGAGGGAAGGGATGAGAGCCCTGTGTGGGTATGACCCAGGGCAGCTCTGGGTACCTCAGGAGCTCTGGTGCTGCTTTTGGCTGCAGGGAGCAGGTGACTACCCCAGATTTTGGGGACTGTGCCGCTCTGAATCCGAGACAGAGGAATCAGTGTTGCTTTGTTGGTTTAACTCATTAGAGAACCTGCTGGAGCTTTCAGGTCAAGCCCCATCCACCACTGGAGATGATTTTCTTTGCCCCTGTGGGACACAAGGGGATTGTTTGTATTTATTTTGATAACCACAAAGAATGATGTGTGTTTTCAACATGAGTGCCACTCATGCAAATGCCAATGTTTTATTTTTCCTGAACTCCCCTTAAAAAAGGAGAGAATTTTCTGACAGGAGCAGATGAACAACTCATCTGAGAATACCAACAGCACCTGCTTTTCATTCCCAGACCTCAAAAACTTCTCAAAGGAAGCCAATAATGTTTTATATATAACATGCATAGAGCAAATAAATAAAACAGTGAGAAAAGGAAGGGAAGGTGACCTTCCCTGAGGCCACCCAATAAATAACTTGGCACACTGAGAGAAGAATTCCTGTCACTTGAGCTCCTTGCCAGAGATAAATATTGGAGATGACACAACTTGGAATAGGAGCCTCAGTCCTGCACTTGATTCAGGATCCAACACGGGGGTCCAATGTCCAAAAGTGGCATTAAAAACCTGCTTGGGATATAAACTAACTGGTAATGATTTATTTTCCTAAACCCTGGATTAAAGAGTTTGACCAAAAGCTGTTTGAAGGCTTTTGAGGGGAGGGACTCCCAATGTGTGTTTGAGACATCCATTCCTTTAGGGGAAAAAAAAGATAAAGAAATTCCTGCTTTCCCAGTGAAGTGAGCCTGCAGAGGGGATTCTGTGTCAGGCACTGCAGGGAGGGCACTGAGGTGTCCCCGAGTCCCCGAGTGCCTCTGCTGAGGAAGGGAAAGGCTCTGGGAAGGGCAGCGAGCTGAGCTCCCCGTGGTGCCTTTGCCAGCCTGGGAGCTGCTCTGTGCCTCCTGCTCCAGCATCCTGGCTGGGATTTGTCACCTTTAAATCTTAAACACGTTCCAGGTCAGGGGAGCCCGGTTTATGAGGTGGTGGGAACAGAGAGAGCAGTAAATACCTGCCTTTTACGAGTGCCACTGCAATCCAAATTCCAGCTTTGTTGCTCGTGCCGGAGACGTCCATAAAACCCCTCTAACAATCCAAACTTGACTCAAGGCTCATAAAGCAAACTCCAGTGGTAATGATGTTTCTTTCAAGGGTTTGTAGCCACGAACAAATCAGGATTTCACAGCCTGGGGACAGACCCGGAGCTGCTGCCCCTCTGAGCTCTGCAAGGTGAGGCACTGGAGCTCTGGCAGCCTTTTCAGGAGGGACAGGATTCCTTGGAATTCCTTCCCTGGGCATTTTCTGCTTTTGGGAATACAGCAACACGCATAAATATGGGAACTTTGTACACATAAACCGATGCTTTAGTATGGAAAACCACTGGTATCTCAGGGATGATGGTTTTTGGGTATTATCTTCTCCTGGACAGACCTTATCTTTTTATATTTTAATAAAAAATCAGTCCTTTTTTTTTTTTGTTGCAGCCCTGCCAGGCTGGTATTTGGTCAATAGCACCCAATTTAGCTCAATCCTGGCCCCTGTTTCTGTCAGCAGTGGCAGATGAAGCCCATAATGAAAAGGCCACTTGAGCTGTGATTCAACAAATTATGCTTTATGTTCCTCTGCTTAATAACAACTATTAATGGATCTCTCAGAAAAAATAGGTCTGCTTTACTGAAAGTCTCTTACGTGACACTGATTTTTCACAGTTTAATGTTTATGGGAAAATTCAGGCTCAAATAACTCCAAACGAAGGAGCCCAAAGGTAATTGTGGGGTTTAACATCTCTCCTTCACCGCCGTGTGGATTCCATTTGCTCACTCTGAATCCTCAGAATTCTCACCAGTGTTGTTGGTGGGAATATTGAGTTTTTGGGGTGGAGTTTAATCAAAAAAATCATGAAGTGGTGTGGGTTGAAGGGGCCTTAAAGCTCATCCAGTCACACCCCCTGCCATGGGACACCTTCCAGCTTGCTCCCAGCCCTGTCCAGCTTGTCCTTGGCATTGCACTCACATCGCAAAAATCCTCTTTTTTTTTGTTTGCTCTTTTAATTCAGAGCCTTTGGTGACGTGGTGCATGTAAAACTTGATCTTTTTTTGCTGTCGCTCCTCAGTGCACACACCTGAAGGGGGAAGAAATAAGTAATTTGCCAATATGAGTAATAAATAATTAACAAAACCAATTTGCCTTGGCTTTAACCCCTCTCTTTGGGGGAATGCTGAGAAATAAACTCAATGTGAAAACCCTGGAGTGTGTGGGATGCACCCCAGAGCAACAGATGTGGGGCACAGAGCTCAAAGAAAGGGTTTGGGAACAAAACTCCTTCTCTGCTTCATCACTGCTGTGGTTGAAGGCTGGTTTCTGTGAGGTGGGGAGGGGGTCACCTTTCAGGAACCGTGACCTGTTTGGGAATGCCACAATTCCAGGGACAGAGCCCATTTGAGCCACGCTCTGCAGGCTGAACAGGGATTAGAGCCATTGTGAATCTTGTCCCTCTCAGGTTTCATGACCAGATCCTTTTATTCTTTTTAATCTTCCCAGAATAAAAGGGATGGGGAAGGGGGGAGGAAGGGAAATGGTCTTATTACGACTTCTGAAAGTGGCTTTGTAGCTGAGAGTAAGAAGCTTGGTGAAATGGGAATGGGACAATAAATTGTCTTTGCTTGTTCCTCACTGGCCTTTATTTTCATTAAACATTCACAGGCACCATTGCAGTTACTTAAATCAACATGATGACCCACTTTAAAAAGATCACTTGGAAGAAAATACACCTTTAATTATATTCAGTGATGGCTTTATGAACTTTATGGAGTGAGTAAATGTCTTCATGTGCATGTGGGGCTCACATGTGAGCAGAGGGGGTGGTGAGGGAGTCTGTGCATCCTTTGTGTGTTAAAACAACCAAGTTACAGCTCAGGAAAACGAGTTCCTATATGGACTTTAATTAGGCACATTCTGCATTATAAACAATGAACTTTGGGGAAGTTGTGTCCCCGCTGAGCCGGTGATGCAATTCTCCTATGGGGCCGAGATTTCATAGAAATCACAACATTTTCATAGGAATTTCAGTGTCTGAGATTGTTCTGGCTCTGAGGAAATTCCAGCTAAAAGTTCAGTACCTGCAGTGTCTTCACTGGGAATATCTGTTGGCATTTTTTCCTTGGAAAAGCCTGAGCAGTGCATTCCTAACCCAGAAGGGATCTGGGTCAGGCAATTAACTTCAATTGTGTGAGTGCTGCAGTTTAATTCACCCAGAGAACCCACACATCTCATGGCTGGCATCCTTCCCCTGAGGAGGCAGACTGAGAATTATCCAATCACTTCTCATTCCTGGCAATCCTGAGCCAGTCCCTTCACTGCAGACAGGAACCAAACCAAGGAGCAAACAACCAGGTACCCACTAATCCAATTTGTCTGTGATGAGAAGGTGAACAAGCTCAGGTCTGTCTTAATATTTCCTGTCTCCACTGAACTCCCAAAATTGTCTAAAGCACCATCTCGCTTTCGTTTTTGTTTTATTTTGGCTCCCAGGCAGCCTGATTTCATTATGACAAGTGTTATTTTATCCAAGTATTAAGAATCTGTGTTTGCTGCATGACAACATCAATTTTATCAGCCAGTAACAGGCATCATAAAATCAGTTTGCAGTAGTTCTTTCTTGGTAGTTTGATAATCCATGCTGTAGAAATGAGATGTTCTCTGGGGCTCCTTTTCAGTGCTAATGTAGTGCATGAATACAGAGCTTTTATTTTCAGTGCATTTTAGAATCAGGCAGGGATATTATTTGGCATCAGGCAGCACAAAGTGCTCCTAGCTCTGGTCTGCTCCTGCACAAGCACTAAATCTCCCCTTCCTAAGGCATCATCATTCCCTGCTGTAATAAATGCTAAAAACAAATGAAAAAGAAAAATTCAAGTATAGCAGAGCTGAACTTTCGGAGATGGATTGCAGCAGCACTTCAACTTGCACTTCAATTCTGCACAAATTGCTTTCGATTTTACCTGCTTTGCATTTAAAAAAAAAAAAAACAACAAAAAAAGCCCACCCCCAAATTCCATTTCTCCTGCAGATGCAAGGGCTGCCCCCAGAGTATGAGATTAGCTCCTGTCATCCGTGTTTGATGCTGCAGACTCCGCTAGCAACCCCCGGCAGCTCCAAATGAAGTTGCACGGAGGGAGAGCTCTCAATAGAAATCGATTTGCAGCACAAAATGCCTGATTTGCAGTTTTATGGCTTAAAACTCCTTAACTGCTGTGATTTATTGTTTGCAGTTAGGAGGGAAGGCTGAAGGGGTTGATTCTCCTGATTTGGGCTTTTTAAGTTTTATTGGTGGTGTTTGCTTTCGAATATTAAATGTGAAACAATGCTGTTAAATATCAAATGAGTCTCAATCATTTCTGGATGCTAATCTCACGTGGGAATTTGCATCGTATGCAGGATTTTTCCTGGTAAATGTCATGGTTCTACTCACAATTCCTAAAGGGTATTTTAAGATATCCAAGGTGTATTTCAAGAAGGGAAAAGTGAATCCCAGGGGCTGCTCAAGGCCATCAAACTGAATCTTAATTACTGAATTTATTTATAAATAATTGTGGCCATGGAATATGACAGAGGTGGCTGGATTGCTGCGTGGGACAGCTGCACCACAGCCATGAAGTTGTTTTGGTGGAGGGGAATAATTTGGTGAATTTAAGGTGAATTTAAGGTAAATTTAAGGTAAATTGTCCTCTTTCCTGAGGCTCAGTTCCAATAGGAACAGCAGTGACTGAACAGAGACTGGAACAGAGCCGACAGGGAAGGCTTCAAATTAACTTCTTGTTCCTGTTGTTAGTGGGGCTTTCATCCAAATTTCATTGGCAGCAGCAGAAGTTTTCTCACTTTTGACTCAGGCACAGAGGAACAGCCCCATGGAGCTGTGCAGAGCAGGAGAGCAGGAGGGGTTTGGGAATCCAGGTGTGGCTTTGGAATCCAGGGGTATTTTTGGAGTGCAGGTGAGGTTGCAGAATCCATGTGCATTTTTAGAATCCAGGTGTATTTTTGGAATCCGTGTGTATTTTTAGAATGCAGGTATATTTTTAGAATCCAGGTGTATTTTTAGAATCTCAGTATATTTTCAGAATCCAGGTGTATTTTTGAATGCAGGTGGATTTTTAGAATCCAGGTGTATTTTCGGAATGTAAGTGTATTTTCAGCATCCAAGTGTATTTTTTGAATCCAGGTGTATTTTCAGAATCCAAGCGTATTTTTGGAATCCAGGTGCATTTTTGGAATCCAGGTGTACTTTGCAGTGCTACACATGCACTCCTTTGGGAAGGAAGGATGAAAAAATCAGCAGCAGCTTCTGAAATTTGACCTCACATTGCTGACACCGGAGTTTTTCTCATGAGGTTTGGGTTACAATCACTTGTACATGGTTTCCTTCTCATAAAACACAAAACTCTTTCACTCTCATGTGGTGAGAACAACAAAAAAGATTTTTCTACTCTCTCCTGCTCTTAATTTTGAGGTTATTCATTACTGTCTTTCAGTGCTGCCCAATATCCATCTGTTCATCCTCATTCAAGTGGCTTTTCTCCTTAAAACAGGCATGAGAGACACCTCCATATCTTGATTAAAATCTCTCCATTTTTACATTTTAACTACTGCTCTGTATTTAATAATCTTTGCTCTGAGGCAGCGATTCCTTCATATTGGCAAAATACACTTTCAAAATTACTGCTTGATCCTTGCTCTTGTTCTGGTGCACAAAGTCCCAGCACCCCCAAAAGACAAAAATCGTGGAATAGTTTGGGTTGGAAGGGACCTTAAAAATCATCCCATGGGCAGGGACACCTCCCACTGACCCAGGGTGCCCCAAGCCCCATCCAGCCTGGCCTTGGGAACTTCCAGGGATGGGGCATCCATGGAATTATCTGCGCCAGGGTCTCACCACCCTCACAGGGAAGAACCTACCCCTGGTATCCAATCTAAATCAGCACATGGAATCCTGGAATCCTTTAGATTGAGAGGGACCTGACAGATCACTCCTGCCATGAGTGGGGACACCTCCCCCTGTCCCAGGTGTCCCCATCCAGCCTGGCCTTGGGCACCTCCAGGGATCCAGGGACATTCAGCTCACCTCTGGAGAAAACACACCTCGCTCTCTGCTTTATCCAAGCCAAATCCTGATTACTTCAGGATAAATTTCCAAGTGTGGGAGCAGCAGCTGTGGAAAGGAGCCGTGTCGCACAGGGAAAACGTGAGGCATCAAACACAGCCCTCAGTCAGGTGGGCTGCTGTCAAGCTCCTGGATCTGCAGCTGGGATCTGTGTGGGAGGGAAGGAAGCTGGGAGAGGGAATGGGAGAAGATTTAAGAGCATTTTAGGACAAGTGCAGCTCTGGCAGCGTGAGCTCTCCGTGCCTCTCCCAGGCTGGGAGTTCCTGCCCTGGCAGAGCCTGGAGCCCACGGCACAACACAGGCACTCAACTCCTTCCACTCCAGTGAAGTCTGGCAGCCTGGGAGATTTGCTTCGTGTTGTTTACCAGCTCTGTTTTCCCCGCTTTCATTAGCCACGTTTCACTTTCTGCAAAGATAATGCGCCTGGAAGTCGAGCACAGAAGGAGGCTGTTGATAGACAAGCTGCTTTTTGTCATCTGCAGGGAATTTCTGTCACTTGCTCAGTGTGGGACCCGCTCTCTTCTGCTCTCTTGTGCATCCTGGAGAAGCATTCGTGGTGCAGCTGGGCATCAGGAAAGTTACCTTGGCAAAAACCAGCTCGTGCAGGGGCTGCGAGCTCTGGGATGGCCCAGCTCCATCCCTCCTTCCATGCAGCCCCAGTTTGTGCCTGGCTGCTACTGGGAATGCCTGGCAACCAGAGCTTGGGATCTGCTGGGTCTTTATTGGACTAAAACCATCTTGGAATATGCTATGTTCTGCTTTTTATTTTATTAGTCAGGAATTTGGCATTTTTGGTTTCTTTCATTTTCTTAATTTTTACTGTGGGGAATTTTTGGTTTCTTTTATTTCTCAACTTTTACCATGGGGAACTTTGTTGCTGCCATTGCACAGATGTGACTTTCTGGCCATGAAATTCAGTTTTCAGTGCTACCAGAATCCTTCCTGGTGTTGGGTTCCCACTTCCCAGCTTTCATTTTCCTAAGCAGGAAAGGCATCAGGAGCTGCTTTTTCAGTCACCTGGCTAAAGGGACTTGAATTTATTGTCCAAGTACCTTGTGAGGATTCTGTCCCCTTTCTCAGGCCATGAGCTGAAATTCCTCTGCTCCAGCCCTCACCCCCTGAGGATTACTGAGCTTCATTCTCTTGCCAAAACAGCAACTGAATGTCATTTTTCTCAGCCTTATTTACAGTAAGCTCCCTTTATTCAACACCCAGGCTGGAAGGGATTCTTAAAGTGGGCATAGATCACATTTATGTTCACTTAATTCCCCTTTACAGAGCCAGGATGATGTAAATCACCCTCAGAATAGACCACAATCAGCCACTCTCCATCACTGGTCCTGCAGTGGGAACTGCAGCGAAGCTCATTCATTTAGCAGTCCTTAATGGGAGGTCACTCATTATTTACACAGCTTACAAGTCATTTGGAATTATGGTTTATTAGCACCAGAGGCAGGAAGATGATGCCAGGAGGAACATTTCCCTCTAGTCAGAAGTGCCCTGCTTTGCTCCAGGTAATATTTAGAGGGTTTGTTTTCACTCCCTGTGCCTGCCCTGCCTGAGCTGAGTTCCTGGGCTGGCAGAGACTTTGTGGAGTTATCAAAAAGTCCCACTTGACCTAAGGGGAACATCTTTGAGGCATCTGTGTGAACAGCATTGCTCCTGCATTCACTGAGCTGTCACCTGCTGCTCCTTCACAGACCTTGCCCAGGTCCCATCATGAATTCAGGTCCCATTTAATCCTTCTCAAGCAGAGTTCACCTCTGTCCCGTTTGTTTTTAGGGGGTTTTTGCCCCTCCCCCCCCTTTTTTTTACGCTCCTGTGGAATTTTTGAGGGGGAAAACCCATCAAATGCTGCTGTTCCAGAAGGAGTGTGTAAACCACAGGTGCTCACTGGGAAAGGATCTCTTCAACCAGACCAGAAACTGCGAGAGCTGAGCTGAAATGCCACTGGGAAATGTCTCTAGGGTGTGACCATGACAAGAATTTTAATATTTGTTACAGCTCCAGGGTGGCACAGCATGGTTGCATTAAAGCAGAGTGAGAACACAGAGAAGGAACAGTTAAAGGCTGCTGAAATCACCTCTGCATTTGTGTAAAATCTGTGTCCCTGTGTCCTGGCACACTGTGAAATGAAGGGGATTATTTTCTTTAATATTAGTCGACGACATTTCCAGGTCCTGAATAGCTCGTTCCAATTGCAAATGAGGATCTTACTGCAATTACAGAGGAGAGGAGAGGAGAGGAGAGGAGAGGAGAGGAGAGGAGAGGAGAGGAGAGGAGAGGAGAGGAGAGGAGAGGAGAGGAGAGGAGAGGAGAGGAGAGGAGAGGAGAGGAGAGGAGAGGAGAGGAGAGGAGAGGAGAGGAGAGGAGAGGAGAGGAGAGGAGAGGAGAGGAGAGGAGAGGAGAGGAGAGGAGAGGAGAGGAGAGGAGAGGAGAGGAGAGGAGAGGAGAGGAGAGGGAAAAAGGGAAAAAGGACAAGGGACAGGTCCCAGCAGGACGTGCACAGCTCCTTTGCCTGTACCTCAGCTCTGAGAGATCGTTAAGCAGACTTCCTTCCCAAACCTTGTGCTGTTACAAATCCTATTAATAACCAGCACTCTCCTATTAAGCAATCTTCCCAATTATTAATCCATTAACAATTCCACTGCAGAAAAATTAATTGTAATGTCTGTTCAGAAGGTTTGTTCTTGACAGGCTGTTTTTTGGGGGGAGCAATGTTTAATTATGATTTAAAAGCTTGGCTTCCTGAACTCCACACAGAATTAATGACTTGAGTTGCTCCATCTGACTCTGGCAAAAGCTGCTCCCAAATTAACTGTACCCCCTGTTCTCTGCCTTGAGAATTTCTTAGGGCATGTTCAAGCTTCCTTCCCCTCCTTTTCTGTGAGCAGGATTATGTAAGAAAATGGCTGCAATTATGATATTAACATAATGGGAACAATTAGTGCAGCAAAATCCACGAGTTAATTGAAGTGCACTCATGTCTTTTGAAGAAGGGCTTTGTCATATCTTGATTTACCTTCTGGTTGTTACAATGCTCTGCTTTCTCTTAGTGGAGATGAAAGCCAAGTGAGAGTGTTCAGGCATGCAGGAATTGGAGGGGGAAATAGGGACAAATGTAGAAAAATCTGCCTTGCAGCTCTGACACCTGACAGGGCTCAGTTCTAGTGCTCATTGATGATTTTCCATTGAATCCTTTCAGGAAGAAGGATGAGGTGTCCAAGATAAGACGTCACAAAACATGGGTTTTGTCCTGGGAAGGAACTCTTAGAAAAACAAAAATTTACCTGTTGAAACTTAGGGGGGAGTGGAATTTCCAGGATCAAATATAAATCCAAAACACAACAGCTCAGCTGAGAGAAAAACAGATCGGATCCCCACTCTCTGTTTACTCTTTTATCTTCACACCAGCCAATTTATGTCTTGCTAAGCCTGTTTTCCACTCAGGAAGGCTTGAAAATATTTCCTCACAACCCAGGGTGTTGTTCAGTGCAACCTGAGTTTGGCACAGGAGGCTGGGAATGGGAAAGGAGCTCCTGTCCAAATTTATTCAAACTTGCCTTTAATTTCATTTGTGCAAATAACTGCATTGGATTTGAAACCTTCCCTTGGGTGTAAAAAAACCTTAGAGAACATTTAGGTTTTTTTCCTTTTTAATTTTTTTTTATTATTATTTAATCTGCTTTTGCCCTTTCTCAGGTCTTTCCCAGAAAAGAAGATCCATTTATTATGACTTACTGTAACATTCTCTCTTTCAGTTTCTTGGCTCTTTGCTCTGTGTTTCTCATTTTGTGCCATGAATGCCTAATTCCAAATGGGGATTTCAAAAGCCCCATCTGCCCTGCTAGGAACTGGAGGCACCTCTGGGTCTCTTTATCCTCAGAAATTGTCTCTGCTTCCCTCATGCACCTGAGGGAGGGCAGGAATCCCTCCCTGCTCCGTTTTCCTGCTGTTTATATCCTGGGATATGTCAGAGCTCTGGCAAAGAACTGATTTATGATGGACACTTCGAAATTCCCTACGAAAGTCAGGGGCTGAAGCGAAAACAGAGCCTGAACCTAAAGCTGTTAAACTAAAAATAGTCCAAGTGTCCATCACTTATTTTGGACACTTGGAATTTCTCCAGTTTTTGGAATTTCTCCAGTCAAAGGGTGTTGAAAGTTGCTGAGTCCCAACACATTCAGTCCTTTCTGAGTCCCTCTCTGTGGCACAGGAGTCGAGATTTCCTTACAGACTCAGCGCAGACGCCAGCTTTAAGAGGAGCCCTATTCCCATTTTTATACCTGGAGTAAGAACTCACCAACTTCTGTGCAAGGTGGGGCCATTTCTGGAGAACAAACCTGCCTTGGGTAGTTCCCAACTGTGTTTAATCATTTTGGAAAACAAGAATTTCCATCATTTGAATCAGAGTCCCACTGAGCACCACAGTATTTGAAAATCTGTGGAAAGTTGGTTTATGTCTTTTTCTTCCTGTTTTTCCCCCATTCCACGAAGAATTTGTTCCTTGTTGGTTCTGATTTCACTGCTGGGTCCTTTTTGGGGGCTTGGGGATTTGTGCATCAAAAGCAGAATGTGGCTGGGATTTTTGAATAAGATATTAGAAAAAAGTTTTCCGTAGAAAGGGTTGTCAAGCACTGGAACAGCACAGGGCAGTGGCGGAGTCCCCATCCCTGGGAGTGCTCCAAAAATGTGTGGGTGTGGCACTTAAGGACACGGCTTAGTTGTGCCCACGGTGCTGGTTGATGGTTGGACTTGGGGACTTTTGGTTCCAGCCTGGAAGACTCCCTGATTCCATGATTCTGTGACATCAGCAATGCTTAGGAAAAGGCTGGGATTTGATGATAACTGGGTGCATGCTGGGCAATCACAGCTTCCTTACTGAATTGAAAAGAATCGGCAGGAGAATATGAGAATTTTCTCTGTAGATTTTTTTATTAACCAAGCAAACTGTGGGGGTTTTGGTTTTCCCAAGAGTTAAAATAAATAACTTGGTCTGCACACAAGCCACACTGCCTCGTTCCAGAGCTGAGGTGCACTGGGCTGTCCTTTGTCTCACTGCCTGAGACACTTTGAGGGGTTTTTTTCCCCCTGAAGAGACATAATTATTTCCAAGGGATTTAATTTCCAGCGTTATTAGTCACAGGTAAGTGGAATTCACACCCATCTCATCCCTAACAATGTGCAAAGACACCTGCACTGAAGGGTTCCCAGCTGCCACCAGCTGGCTGCTCTTACTGGGTGACCTTTCCTACTGGACACATCAGCTTGACTTTGCAGCTGTGAAAAGGAAGTGATTAACAAATATTTATGGCACGAATGGTCCCAGTCCAACCCCAATCCACCCCTGACCACCCAGTGTTCACTCAGTGTGGTTTTCCCTCACAAAAACCCTCAGCACTAGGGGTGGGAGAGGAGACTGTGCTGTGGAAATGAGCTGAGCCTTTCTCTTCACGTGCAGCAAAGCAGAGAAAGGACAAGGAGAACTTTGGGTGTTTGTCACACTTTTGCCTAAGTTGGCATGTAGGGCAACTTGATTAGTTTAATTAACAAATTATAGTCAGTCCATTATCCAACTTATTAAGGTAGAATTATTTTTATGCAGCACACAAACAGTGTAAGGAAACTCAGCCATGTGGCAATAACAAACTTCTATTTGCTCTCCCTGCTGGAAATTGGCTTTTATGGTTTTATTTTAATATTTGGAAGTGACTCTTGTTGCTTCCCTCTCTCCACTGCAGCAGCCTGGGAATGACATAAGGTTTTCTAAAGGTTTGGAAGGAGAAATGCCATTTGTTTGTGTGTGATTCCAGGCACAGTTGCTTTGCCTGAAACCCCTGGGGATGTGTAAAATGTAAAACTGCTAAAAAAAGAAATCTGCTACAACTTCCTTTGATTAATGGATAGCTGAAAGAAAATGTTTTGCAGAAAATTTACAAATTGAGAAATTTCTGTTTGTTTCAGAATATCATCAACAAAAGTGCAGCACAGCAGTATCATGAGTTGATATGTTCTAGTTGTGCCCTTCTGGACAGAAAATGAAATTAAAAGCCATTTCTTCAATTGCAAATGGGCAGAATAACGAGTTTGTTTTATTTTTAGGATGTGTGGTTCCTGACTTTTGAAAGGTGCAGTGTCATGTAGAAATTGTAGCTGATACAGGAGCTGTGACTTGACACATGCTGACTCCCAATATTTAATTAAAACTCAGGGCAGGAAAGTAATAATTTACCAGCATTATAAAAGGCTTTGGCTCACAGTGAGAAGCATTGGAGGATCAAAGATCACAACCTTGCTGAATAAAAAGGGGTTCGGATAATGATCACTGATTCAACATCATTTAAATGTACAGCTGAAAAAAAAATCCCATAATGGAATGTAACGGAACATAAATCCTCCAAGGAGAAAATAAAGGCTCTGTGTGTGTCCACATTTTATATCCCAAAGGTTTGACAAGGACATGGATGCAGTTCCCTGGTGCTGGGGTGTCGTAGTTGGAAAGACAGATGTCTGCTAAGAAAGGCAGGAGTCTCTCTCGAAATGGAAAATGTAAATTCCCTCCTTCCAAATTATTATAATTTTGAGATTAGGGGCTCTCAGACAAAGAAATGGGAATAGGAATAACAGTTCTTGACTAGGACAAATTAAAATAGAAACACAGTATTACAAATAAACAAACCCAAAGCACTGCCGGAGTCAGAATCCAAGCTGACCCCCGTCAGTCACTCAGGGTGTTGGAGCAGTCCCATTAAAGGGTGGCTGCATCCTCCTGCAGTGACAGATGTGGTTCTGTTGCAGCAGTGCTCCTGGGGAAGGTGCACTTTTCCTCTGAAGCTCCAGTGATGATGTAGAAGGGTCTGGTTTTCCTCTGGAATCCAGTGGGAAAAGGCTGCTCTGATGTTCCAAATCTCGGATTAGATCCGGGTAGGAAATGCTCGGCTCCTCCCCCTGGCTGGAGCATCTCCCACTGGGATGATGGAATTTTCCCAGCCGTGCAGTGGGACTCAGTGGCCCATTAACAGGAGATATCTCCTGGAGGGAGGATGGGTTGTGGAAAGGTGAAGAACACTGCCCCGGCTGGTTTAACTGATGGTGATAGAACACACAGCCCTGCTCACATCCTGCACTGCTACCCAAGGCATGGGGGAAGGGAGATGCTGATGAAGAGCCCAGGAGCAATTAGGGCTTGGCTGGTGCCACCAAATGGGTGGAGCCCAGTGCCCCAAGTTGGGTGTGCTGCTCCATCTGGGACTCTCTGGGAGCTCCAGGGAGAGGATTTGTTCTCTGTCAGATTTTGCCCTTTTCTGACCCACAGATGGGGCAACTTAGAGGCGTTTCCACAAAACCTCTATTTCATTTTCAGTCTCATATGAAGGGTGAGGCAGTACAGATGTTATAATTCATGCTATCAATTCACAATCAGAAGATTCACAATCAGAAGCCAACTATTTCCTAATTACAATGCAATATAAGCATTTCTTGGCTTATCAGCTTTTGTCACATCATGCCGTAAAATAACTTAAAGCTAATCATGTAAAATTACCCCTTGTGGGTTTTATTACAATGCATCTTTCACAGTTCTATTTCTCTTAAGTATTTAGTCTTATTTGCAAGGCCATCCTTTAAAACTTTTTTCTAATTTTATTTTTCTCTCAGCAATATCTGTCCTATTCCTTAACATTTCTAAGTCAACATTTCTTATCTCCAAGTTTACATACAAATGCATTCTGTGTGAGCCTTTCATCAGGCCTAAAAACTCTTTACAAATTTTCCACAGTGCTCCTCAGCCTCCCCTTCCATCTCCTCCAGTGATTCCCTGCCAAAACAGAGCCTGAATAGGGTTTTTGTATTCCATTTTGGTGTTATTTTATTCTATTTCAATTTCCTACTCGGCTCTCCTGGCTCTCAGTTTAATGAAGCAGTTGTTTGGAAGGTTTAGAACTGGGGAGGGATGGCAGGACAAGGAGCCTTGGCATAGTTTTGGCAATAATTTCATAGTGCCTTTGCAAAGTTGTTTATCCCCAGTGGAAAAGCCACAAAGTTTTTACCTCTGCTGTCAGAAATAAACTCAATTAGGCCTTTATTTCATGTATCTGCACTCAAAACTTGTCTTGAGGTTTTGGTGTGGTAGAGATGGTCCCAGCATGTCACACCAGGGATATAATTCCTGGCGCATTAAGTAGAACATCTCCAGAACTGGATCTTCTCCCAGAAGAAAAAAATAATCACTTCCTGGAAGTCTCTGTTATCCAAGAAATTAAAATGGGGGAAGGATGAAGAGGAGAGAGCAGCATTTTTAGGGACTTTGTTTGGAATAAATTCAGTCCTGCTCTGTCACGACCAAATCCCTGCCCTCTAAGACTAATCCTGAGCCAAATTCCAAGTTTCAAGGGACCAGAATTCTGCTAGATGAATTAATACTGAGTGTTTGCATGAGGTGAACCTGCCCCAAGGAGTTCACCATACAGAACATTTTATTTTCTATTATTATTTCCAGACTTGCTTCTGTTCCCAGTTTCAGCTGCAGGATCACGACTCAGGCAACGCATTGCTCTTTGTCACTGCTGCAATTAGTGGTGACAACAAATAATTATGAGCAATTGATAATCAGAGATCTATGTAATAAATCACACTGAGCCATTCTGAATCAGAGAAAATGCTTAAATAGGTAATATTTACATGGATAATTTATTAATAGATGGCGGAATTAGAAATTTTAGTCTAGAATTTGTGAGACTAAGTTGGTGTTGAGTTCCCACTAAATATGAGATCAACACTTTTCCCCTCCTTACCCTTCTACTTTCAGATCCCATTGCCCAAGTTCATGCTGTTTCAACTTGGTCTGTCTCTGCTTTTAGTGCCGATCCCATAAATAAACCCTTGGCTACAAGAAATTGCACTTCCAAATGCTGGAATTCTCAGAACCCATCAATCAGGCATTTCAGCAGACGCAGGGGGGACTTTGGTGCACTCACACCAGAATCTACCACATGAATTATGAAGCTGAACTTCCTTGGAGCCCTTGAATATCTCCAGCAAAATCCACACATGCAAAACCAGAGATTATTTTTAATATCGCACATCTGTCGTGTTTAGGAGCTGCTGAACTCCTTTAATGCCAATTAAAGGTGTTTTTCCTGTAGTTCCTGTAGTCCCTTGATCTGCTGCCACAGGCAGGAGTTTTCTGTTGATTCCTCCTGCTCAGGATGAGGGATTTGCAGGCTGAACTGTAAACAAGAGAGAGTGCTGTGACAATTTCCTTCGCTGTAAATCACCTCACGCTCCTTCCTGCTCGTTGGGGCAGCACAAAGAGCTTTTCCTTGCTGGAATTTTTCCACTCCCTCTAAAATAGTGCAGGATCAGGCCTGGGAGGAAGGAGCTCTTAAAGTTAAGCACGTGCTTAAGTGCTTTTCTGGATCAGTGCCCTGCTCCATCGATGTTCTCAGCGCTATTTGCAGGAGCTGTAATTGCCTGCCCATGTCTGCAGTGGCTGCTCAGCACTAAATCTCCATGTCCTGTCCTCCTCCTCCTCCTCCAGAGCTGCTCCTTGAGGCTCTGAAGGTCACTGGAGAACAACAGGCCTGGTTGGATGAGGAATCCAAGCCTTGGAAGTGTTGCTGTGGCTGCTGACAGCAAAGCTGAAAAGTTCATGGATCGGTGGTGTCGTCGCTTTTGGTATGAATTGTCACAACATCGGGCAGGCAGAGAGCACAGAAATGAGGCTGAGTCTCTTTAGCTTGACTTCTTAGAATCCTAGAATATTTTAGGCTGGACAAAACCCCTTGAGATCACTGAGTCCAACCTCAAACTGCCAGATCCACCCCTAAACACATCCCTCAGTGCCACATGCACATCTTGATGAGTTGTGATTTTTTAGCTCCTTATGTTTTACCTTGGGCTCAATTCAGCCTGGTTATCAAAAGCAGAACTTTTCAGCTAATTCTGTTCTGGATATCAATAAGCAGAACATTTCAGCTCATTTTGGTTTGGTTGTCATCAAGCAGAACCTTCAGCCTCTTACCTGGGGCTGGATCTGGCGCTGATTCGCTCCCTGATGAGTTTGGGGGAGTGATCAAAGAGCAGGAGCTCTGAGAACACACCAGGGCTGGTCAGGGATCATGGAGCATCCCCGGATTAGTCACACCCCCAGCACTGGGTTCTCCTGGAGCACCAGGAAAACAACTCCCGAGCTCTTGATGTTCCCTGGAATAGAAAGAAAATGCAGAACAAGAATTTTTGGTTTGGCTTTGGGCCACGGTTTGCCCATTTGGGCAACCCATAGCAGCCACTGCTGCTGCCATGTCAGCCAAGCTTCTGCTTGCTGTGCCTCAGTCCAGGTTTCCCATTCAAAGGAACCTATTCCCAAATTTCCTTGTGTTTTCTTGGAATTCACGGCCAAGCCAGGCAGGGTGTGCAGCTGTGCTCCAGGTAACCCATTCCTGTGCTGCCATTTTTGTCCCAGTTTTTGTTTGCTTTTCATGGAAAGGAGGAAGCTTTTCATGGTAAAAAAGGGAATTAATACTTTTGGGAGGAAGCTTCCTTGGGAATGAATATTTATCATGGGCTTTACACATAATGCTTGTAAGTTGGGAAATCTTTTCTTTATGAAGCATTCCTGATGTCACTTAGTGTAGGAAGAAAGCAGAAGGAAGATGCTCATGGAATCATGGAATGGGTTGGGTGAGAAGAACCTAAAAGATGATCCAGTTTCAACCCATGCCATGGCAGGGACACCTCCCACTGTCCCAGGTGCTCCAGCCTGGCCTTGGACACTCCCAGGGATCCAGGGGCAGCCCCAGCTCCTCTGGGAATTCCATCCCAGCCTCTCCTCACCCTCACCCTCAGAATTCCTCCCCAGTATTCCATCCAACCCTGCCCTCTGGCAGCAGGAATGCATTCCCTCTCATCCTGTCCTTCCACCTCGTGTAAAAATTCTCTATTTTAGACTGTTTTGACTTTCTTTTGATGCTTGAGCCCAGGCTGGGACATGTGGAAATCAATCTCACGGTTCTGGCCCTGAACCCACAGCATTTCTGGATGTGTGGCTGGGCTCCCGAAGCAGGTGCAGGAGGACTGGGATTCGGACATGTCCCTCCTTCCATCAGATGCTCTCGATGTGCCCTTGGCATGTGAATTCCTCTCTGTTTCTCCCAAGGCTGTTACAACCTTCCTGCACGGATGAGACCAGGGACAGCAGCTCGTGAGTGTTTACCATGTTTTACTGAACTGCAGCTTGAAGTTTCCAGGGAACCTCCAGCCCCCAGTTAGGAAACGCTAAATTCCAGCACTGAATTCTCCCCTCAGAGCTCCTGCTGGAACAGACAAAGTTTGTCCTAAGGTGGGATATGACAAATTCTCAAGTGATTCAAGTGGTTCACTCTTCCATAGGTGAGGATTTCCCCTAGAAAACTCAGTTTTCCAAAGGCTCAGTGAGGTAGAAGCTGATTCCTTGCCCGGTGTGGATTTCCTACTTTGGTCCAAAACTTGTTCTTCTGGGATAGAGAACCTGAAAAATAAAACACAGGTCTGGAAAGGTTGTCTTTGTATCTTTACATCCCAGCCTTTTATTTCTGTCTCTTTTCACTCCCAGTAATTTGGTTCATGGTTCTGCAAGCTGTGAATATTCAGTTCCTTTTGTTTCTGTGGGATAAGGAGGCAAGAAAATGAGGAGGTTTAATAATGTCATTTCTCCCCACTGTCTCTGGAAAGGGAGAAGAGGTAAATTCCTGTAAAACTGAAGCAAACACTTGGGTTTTGTTCCGCTCTGGAGGTTGATTTCTGTGCGGCCAGCTGGTAGCAGTTATGTAGAAATGGCATGAAATTTTCAAAGGGTTGATGAGGAAAGTGCTAAAAGGCAAAATTTTATCCATTGCTAGGGTTATGCTGCAGATCTGAAGAGTACAACAACATTTATGTGTGTTTTAGAGCTTTGCCAATCTTTTGAACATTTAGAATGACACAAAGTATAAATAATATTGTTCCACAACTGCCCTGCATCAAATTTTCAGTTGGGCAGTTAAAAAATAATTTTAAAAAGCCAGTTATTGCTCCCATCTGAGGAGCAGAAGCAATGCCAGGAATTGTGTTTCCCTCCATCCCTGCTGGCAGAGGAGCCGCGTGCTGTTTGTGTCCTTGTCCCAGCCCTGCAGCCCCTCCTGTGCTCCCAGAAATGTCCCTTGGCAAGGCCCTGCCGGTCCCAGAGCTGGGACCTCACCTCTGGGATGTGATCTCCTGCCCAAAGTCCACGTTTCACAGCTCATAAAGCAGGGGGATTCTGTGGCTCCAAGGCAGGAGGCAGCTCCATCCTTTCTCCCGTGGCTGGCTGGAGTTTAGCCCGAGCATGGATGAGGGCAAACTGGGACCAGAGCAGCTTGTCCTGTGCCTCCTCTGCAAATAAACGACACACTTATTTCCCCTCTGCCACCCCAACTCCTTCAGCAGCTGCATACAGGAAATAACCTGGAATTGTCCGTGTTTTACAGGCATTGTCCTACAGGAAGAGACAGGGGTTTGGGGTGTGGTTCATTGCAGGGAGTTTGGGAGAGGATCCTGCCCTTCTGCGGGGCAGATGTGTGTTAGGGGTGAGCTGACCTGGTCACAAACTCCCCTTTATCCATTAGCGGTTGGAATTTGATTATGCTTGTTGGTCCCTTCCAGCTCAGGGTATGCTGCGATGCAAATGGGCCCAGTTAAACCAGTGCTTCTTGTGGGGAATAGAATTTCCACAGAAAATTTCACAGAACGCTGTGGGAAAGCAAATCTCAGAGTGAAAAAATGCAAGCTGAGGATGCAAAGAAATAATAGAGCTTTGTGCTGTGTAGAGGTCGGCCTTAGAAAATATTTTAAGCGAGAGAGTAGAATTATGTGAGGTTAATAATGAAGTTTTATCCATTGTTTTAAACCATTACAAGTAACAATTGTTAGAAGCAAGAGGTATGTGTAAGTTTATTAATGGGCTAGAGCAAATGCTTGTCAGCTTTTAATATTATCTTACTGGCTAAAAATCTTTTAAAAGACCAGGTGACTAAGAACAACTTTGCTGTTGTAAGCAGCTGAAGCTGTTTCCATCTCCCTTGCTTGGTTCTGTAAAATGAGGCTGATATGGCTGGGATGGAATAAAGGATAAAAGGGTGGAATAAAGGATAAAAGGGTGAAATAAAGGATAAAAGGATGAAATAAAGGATAAAAGGATGAAATAAAGGCTTCGAGACAGCTGCTCCAGCATTCCCGTCCCGTTGTTTGTATATACATATATGTAAATATAAGATAAAAATATCCCAGAACCAACATTTGTGAGAAGATTCTGTGCTGAGACACTGATGGAATTCCCAGCAGCAGAGAAGAAAAGACGAAGTGAGAGGGAATACCTGGCAGGTTTATTCCCCCCGGGCTTCCTGGAGCTCCAGGAGCGCGGGCTGATGAGATGAAAGCCCTTTACTCATCTCCAGGCTCTCTTCCCTGAGACACCAGGTCAAACGCCTTTTGTTTAACTGCCCTTTAAACCCTCTGCAGCTCAAGTGGGCTGAAAGAGATTTGAACAGCAGCTCTGCTCACCCTCTTGGCAGAGCCCCCAGCAGTGCCACGCAAAGGCAGCAGAGCCGGGTGGGGTTGGGAAAGGGGGGGTGATGGCTGGAGAACCCATGGAACCCACCCAGGGCTCCTCCCAAACCCTCGCCCTGGGAGCAGCTGTGCTGCAGCGCCCCAGATGTTCCTCACGGGGTGAAGGGAAATGGCACCTCCTGATGCCTCAGGGTGTTTGGTGTCATTCCCTGGTACCAGGGCACCCCAAAAACACCCGGGGCCCTTTGTGCTCTTTGCACAGATGTGCCCTCTGCCAGCCAGGTGAAGGCACAGATGCTGTGGCCACTTTGTCACCAAAACTGGGGGGAAACCAAGAACTTTCCAACAATTTTTTTTAACGTTTGACGATCAAGGATTACATTCTTCTGGCCAGGATTTTGTTCTGGCCGGGATGTGCAACAGAAATACTTTCACCCACACGTTGCCCGGGTTGTGCAGAGGAAATCATTCCATCACACATGATTCTTATTAGACCTGTCCGTACCTATACCATCAAAACTCATAGAAATTTATTGATTCGATGTTCCTTGGTCCCAAGCTACACAGTTCTTAGTATTTGGTTTCCTGTTGCTTATTGATCCCAACTTAATTGATGCTAATTAGGCTCTCATTCTTTGCTCTCTTATCTATCTTTCCAACCATGCCAGAGGTGACGTTTGGAGCTGAGGTTCCTTAATGGTTGTTATCTTTTGTTATTTTTGGTTATCTTTTGTGTATCTTCTGTGCTACTCCCAGTCTGTTGAGACGTTCGGCTCCTGAGGCCTCGAGTGGTGAAACAGGCCCCCCAAAAATAAACTTCAATCTTTTTCCCTCTGGGCAAAGGGTGGACTAAACGCCTGACTAAAGTCACATAAAAGCTTTTTAAACCTCGCATCATTTCCAGAAACTTGACCAGCACGTTTTTTTGTGTCCAGCTGAGAAGCAAGGTGGCAGCAGCAGCTTAAAATATTCCTCCCTCGGTGCATAAAGGTTGGAATTTTTCCTCTCTCCTGAGCCTGCAAAACCTCACGACCAACCACAAAATTCCAGGGGTGACTGAGGGAAGATCTATTCTCTAATCTGGAGGGATCAGAGCTCTGTTAGCTGCCAAGAAACTACTTTTGCAAAAGTGGAGATCTCAAACAGCTCCTGAAAGACTTGGCTGGAGGAACACGGAGTGACCTGGCTGTGCTTGGAGAGGTTTCCTGGAACAGGGGCTGAGGTGCCACGGCCAGGAGAGTGCTGGAGACTGCCAGCAAAGGGGCACTTCCATTGGACTGAAACCTTCTTGTGCAGGAGGAGCAGCACAGATTCCTGGCTGAGTGAGCAGAGTGAACAGTGCCTCCGGCTCTTCCAGCCCGGCTCTGGGCTCTGAAATCAGCACTTTGTCCTCCCAGCCCACAGGGGATTCTCCCTGCATCCATCTGGGGTGTTTGGGCTGGGAATCCCTCAGTGCCTGTCTCGGGGAGGTTTCCAAGGCGGGCTGGGGCTGTCTGTCCTCACACACTCACACAGACCCCACTGATGAGTGTCACAGCCCATTCCAAACATTTCTGAGGTTTCCAAGGCAGGCTGGGGCTGTCTGTCCTCACACACTCACTCAGACCCCACTGATGGGTGTCACAGCCCATTCCAAACATTTCTGAGGTTTCCAAGGCGGGCTGGGGCTGTCTGTCCTCACACACTCACACAGACCCCACTGATGGGTGTCACAGCCCATTCCAAACATTTCTGAGGTTTCCAAGGCGGGCTGGGGCTGTCTGTCCTCACACACTCACACAGACCCCACTGATGGGTGTCACAGCCCATTCCAAACATTTCTGAGGTTTCCAAGGCAGGCTGGGGCTGTCTGTCCTCACACACTCACTCAGACCCCACTGATGGGTGTCACAGCCCATTCCAAACATTTCTGAGGTTTCCAAGGCGGGCTGGGGCTGTCTGTCCTCACACACTCACTCAGACCCCACTGATGGGTGTCACAGCCCATTCCAAACATTTCTGAGGTTTCCAAGGCGGGCTGGGGCTGTCTGTCCTCACACACTCACACAGACCCCACTGATGGGTGTCACAGCCCATTCCAAACATTTCTGAGGTTTCCAAGGCAGGCTGGGGCTGTCTGTCCTCACACACTCACACAGACCCCACTGATGGGTGTCACAGCCCATTCCAAACATTTCTGAGGTTTCCAAGGCAGGCTGGGGCTGTCTGTCCTCACACACTCACTCAGACCCCACTGATGGGTGTCACAGCCCATTCCAAGCCCTTCTGCCCCTGCTTTGTTCCCTTTCCTGAATGCAGGTGGTTTCCTGCTCTCAGCTGTGGGACTTGGGGGGATTGGAGACCCCTAAAAACCTGTGCATGGGAGCTCCTCCCAGAGCAGTTCTCAGCCTGAGGGATGGGAACAAAAAGTAGAGTTAATGCAGTGGTGTTTGGGTGGTTTTGTATGAATTTGGGTGTTATGACAGACCAGCTCACTGAACCCCTTTCAGACTCATTTGAAACTCCATGGGGTTGCACCACCTGAGAGTCCCATCTCATATGAGCGTCTCATTAGCAGTCTTGGAATTTGAAATAGAAAACTATTTTGGAGAAAATTCTCCCCGTAAATTGTGATCTTGGTGCTGTATAAATTAATTCCACCTCTCCAGGTGGTTGGCACTGATTTTGAAGAAGGATTGGTTTATTTCTGAGGGTCTAGAGGGTCTGCAATCCCATAATGGTTTCAAAAAGCCGAAGCGCAGACACCACGAGAGCTGAGATTTCTTCTCTTTTCAAGATGTAACTTCTTAACTCTTCACATACAGATCAGAAAATCCATCAGATCCCTATCAAAACAGAGAAATTGATCAAATGAAAATCTTGAAATGGTTTGTGCTGGAAGGGACCGTAAAGCCCATCCCTGCCATGGGTGGGGACACCTCCCACTGTCCCAGGCTGCTCCAAGCCCTGTCCAGCCTGGCCTGGGACACTTCAGGGATCCAGGGGCAGCCACGGCTGGGCACCCAGAGCCAAGCTATCCTTGAGTCCTCTGATTTTTGGACACGTGGAGCTTGCAGAGTTAATAGTTTTTCCCTGGAGTCATCCCTCAGCTGCTGCTGCTGCCACGTCGATCCCTTGCCCTCGACTTTGTGGTGGATGAGGCCCCGTTTTTTTTAAAAAAGCAAAACCAATTCTACTGTAGTCGCTGTGATTTAGAGCTTTGTTCCATGCTAAAACACAAAAAAAACTTGTGAAGATTTAGGTGCTGTGCCGGCTTTTACAACGAGGAGGATTTAGGCTCGTGCTTCCCATCGCCTTTTCGTGGTGCTGGTGATTGAAGTTTTCTTCAGGGAAATTCTGGGCTTGTCTGGGAATGACCAGAGCTCTCCCAGGGCAAAGGGTGAAACCACAGAGGGTCAGGACCAGCACACAACATAAAATTCCCAGAGGAGCTGTGGCTGCCCCTGCATCCCTGGAAATGCCCAAGGCCAGGTTGGAATAACCTGAGACAGTGGGAGATGTCCCTGCCATGGCAGGGGTGGCACTGGGTGGGATTTAGGGTCCTTTCCAGAGCACAATATTCCGGTATTCCATGATAAATCCTTCCTCCAAGGTCTCAGTTCAAATCCACTTCTCTGCTGTGTTCCAGAGTCTCAGAGAGAGCATCCAGAAATGACCAGAAACTCCATCAATCCAAAGGTGAACACCAAATCCTACCCCTCCACTCCTGAAAGTTTTTGCCTGGTAATAAAAATTAGCTCAGGAGAATTTCTAAGTAATTTCAAGTACCATAAAGTCGCTGCTGGGAATAAAAAGTGTCGTAACTGCGAAAGCATCAGCCCAGTTTCTGCAGGAATGAGTTATTATCATTAATTATCACTCTATTTTATAGTTATTGCCTGTAATTTCAGACTTTAAATACTCCAAAGCATAAACAATGCTAATTTAATTACAGCGGGAAAGTCATAAAAATTTGCATGCAGAGGAAGAAATCATTAATAAAGTTTATTCCGAGAGAAATTTAAAATCATAATTAGCACTTGTTGGTATTTTTAGTGTGATGGAATTAAGCATCATTTCTTAGCTTGGCCCCCAGCTATTATTTATATTTGTTTATCATCACCTTGAGATGGAGGATCGTGCATGACCTGTGAGTGCTGAGCAGCACAAAAATCCTCCCTGTGGTGTAAATCCCTTCCATCAGGTTCACTCCCCTCCTCGTGTCCAAGCACAGAGTTGGAAAAATCATTTTTGGGAATGGGAAAATCCAGATCCAGATCCTGGTGCTGGAAATATTCTCACAGAATGGTGAGCTGTGGCTCCAGAGAATCAAAATTGCATTTCCTCTGATTTATGGCGTTGTTTTCCTTAATTTCATAATGATCTCCTGTCCTCTGTCAGGAACCACTCCTGCGAGTCGTGTTCCATCTTTGTCAGTGGGATGGTCACTTACATCCGTTCTAGGCATTAATGAAGTGGTTAATTAGTGCAGGGCAGTGAGCAGAGCACCACAGCATCCTGCTGGAAACACTGAGTTCACAAGGAGTTGTTTCTTTTCTCATTTGTGTTACAGTCTGAGGCCTGCTTATGTTCAAAAATATCTGTTTAATATCTGTGGACCTCTGTAATTTAACTTTAATTTATGGGCTGGTTATTTCCTTTTTTTTTTTTTTTTCCTCTTTTTTTCTTTAGCTAATTCTCAAAGCACCTCAGCTCACCGAACGCTGTCAGTAAAATTCCTGGGACTGGAGCCCCCAGCTCTGAAATCTGCTTCCCTGCTCCCAGCCATCTGTATTTGTGTGGAGGAACACCAATGCAGCTCTAGGACATGATGTCCTGGACCCCCAGGGATGCCCCACAACCACTCTGCCACCACCCTGCTGGCCCCAAACGCGGGCTCCCCTTCTGCCTTCCACATGCCTCCGCTCCTTTACAGCACGGGATTCCTGTCCCTCCTCGCTCTGGGAGTGATTTTTGGGTGGTTAAAAATAAATCAGCAGAGGGCAAAGAGGTTTTTCTGTGCACAGAGCAGAGCTTGAGCGGCAGAGCTGCTGAGGTTGCACTCCTGGACTCTGAGCCACGCTGGCATGGCCTCATCAGCTCTGGACGAACTCCAGCTCCCAAAAGATTTGGGGTTTTTTTGGGGGGGGAATGAGGGGTCCAAAACCGACCCAGAATTTGCAGAGTGGCCTCAGCAGTGCCCAGGACAAGGGGTGGTCACCGCCCTGCTCCAGTGGCCACTCTGAGGCTGGCACAGCTCAGCTGCTCTTGGCCTTTTTGCCCACCTGGGATCATTTGCAGCACCCCCAGGTCCTTTTCCAGCTTTTCCAGCTGTCACAGGAAGAATAAATTACAGCCAGAGTTTATTAAAGAAGCCTTTCTGCCATGTCTGAGGGGCAGAAAAGACTCATTTGTGTATTTAAACTCCTTCACGGAAAGGGGTTTAAATAGAGGTAAATCCATCCTTAACCTCAGATTTTGTCAAAAGTTTAAATTTAAGGAATCACTTTGTCCCTCGAGTTCCAGCGATGGCAAATCAGATCTGCTTGTAAAAATGAATTTTTTATAAAGTAGACAATAGATAACAGGCAAAAGATCTTAATCAGAATTACTCACTACACAGTATAAAACTAAAGAACTACCAGGAGATTACAGCAGAACATAAACCAGTGCATGATATCAAGGTGCCTGTATTAGAGCTGGCAAAATAAACAGCATTGATTAGGAATTGAATGTGATTTACCACCAAAACAAGGATAAATGTGTACACATTCCTTCACTCAATCCCTTGGAAGTTACTGAAATATCTTCCCACTCACGGCAGAAACCGCACACCTTTCCAGAAATTAGTTTTAATTTCTTTTCATCTCCAGTGCATCAAAAGCCTCTCGTTCCACGGCACACCCTCCACAGAGGTGATAAACTTGAATTACCCACTTAGGAACAATGGAGTGCCAGTGTGATTCTTGTAGGCATTTCCAAGGTAATTTTCACCTCTGCCACTAATTCCGTGTCACAGCTTGTCCCTGTCCGTGGTTCCTAATGGCTTTGGAATGGAAATGAGCTTTAAGTGGCTGTTAACAGAAATTGCCTTTGAACCCATCAGCCGGGAATCAGAGACCCCTGAGCTCTACCGGTCTCACAAGCACTTTTTTTTTTTTTCCTGCATATAGATAAAGATAGTTATAAACTGTAAAATATAATTACAAAAAAAAAAAAAAAAAAAAAAAAAGAGTAATTATTAGCTTTACTTGTCCTTTAATCTTGTTTATAGCCCGCGTTTCCAGGTGGGGAAAGCATGGAGTGGGCTCTCTCTGGCATTTCCTGCTGCCTCTCCCCAGCCTGGCTGGGGATCTGTGCTTTGCAGACACCGGCCATGGCTCAGGTGGTGTTCGGGGTGTGTTCCTGCTCTTTCAGGAGTTCCCGTGGCACGGCACGGCCCGGCTCTGCGCACCCACCGTGTCAGCTCGGCCTCAGGGCTGCAAGAACACCCAAATTCCGGCCGGCGCAGCAATGCAAAGGCTCAGCCTGGGACCCAGCATCCCCAGGGATCCCCGGGGATCCCCACCAGGGTCATGCTCCACGCGGCAGGACAATGTGGGAATTGCTCCGGAGCCCGTGGAGGATGCTCGGAGGAGCTGCGGCTGCCCCGGGACCCTTGGGAGCGCCCGGACCGGGTGGGAACAGCCTGGGGAAGGGCGAGGTGTCCCTGCCCACGGCAGGGGAACGGGCTGGCCTTTGAAATCCCCCCCCCTCCCCAGTGCAAACCACGCCGGAATTCCGTGGCTCTGTGAAATCAGCCCTGGCACATTCGAGCCCAGACGCGGAGATGAATCCCTGCGGGGGTTTCCATGTCCTGAGCCTCTGCCCGCACCAGCAGCTCTCCTTCTGGCTTCCTACAAGTTCCCAGAGTTGTTCCTAGCACCACTTTCGGCCCATCTGTTCATAAATCCTGTGCAGGGCCGGGCTGGGATCCCAAGGACATCCCCCAGGAGCGGAGATTGTGTCCCTGGGGACCCAGTCCCCGCTGGTTCCAGCTCCCGTGCCCAGCCTGGCCAGGGAGCACGAGCTCAAGGGGTCTGTGCTCTCCCTCCTCGGGAAAAATGCACATTCCTTAATTCCCTGGGCTGGAGGGGACCTGCGGGTGGCCTTTTCTCTAAAGCAATATTGACCTTTGCTCATCACGCGTGGCTCCATCACCCCTGTGGTGGCTCTGCCATGCGGCTCTCAGCAGCCCCAGGAGGTGACAAATGAGGGAAGGTGGCTGTGTCACACCCCTGACAAGATCTGCTGTCACTTCATTGCCAAAGAGTTGTGGTTGTTTTTTTTTTTTTTTTTTCCAGTTCTTCAGGGTATTTTTCTTTCTTTTTTTTTTTTTTTTTTTTTTTTTTTTTTTTTTTTTTTTGAGGAGGAGGTAGGAGATTGCAGAGGCAGACCGAGCAGCCTGTGTCTATTATTTACATGCTCTGTGGTAAAAGCTGAGCTGCCAAATTCAAACAAGGGACAGGACTGACGTGGAAATGAATATAGAGATTTTTTTTTTTGGCTGTCAGGTCTCTCCGGTTTCCTGTCTTTTTTTTTTTTTTGCATTATTCAGAGTATCAGTTTGAGTTTGGGGAGTGCTGGGAGGGAGCACTGCTGGAGTTGAACGTGAGCTGTGCTTGCAGCAGCCACCCAGGGGATGAAGGACCAATATTGACATTTCAGTGTTCAACAGATTTAAAAAAATAAATGATTAGTTAGGTTTTTTTTTCACTGCTGTGATATTATACCTGAGATTCTCTGGCCACATTTGAGGTCGTCTGATAATCTGCTTTCATCTCCTTCTTTGTGACACAAGTAGTGCCTTGTTCTGATGAGTGCAGTGCCTGTCCCTGCTGCTTTGCTGACATGACAGAAATGAGATTTTTCCTCTCTGAGACTTCCAGAAGTATCCAGGTCAAACAGTGTTCAAATTGTCAGGAGGAGAAGAAACAACCACAGTTCATTAATACTTTAATTTGGAGGTGAGAGGTGTAGGTATGATAACGTTTAATTTTCATCACTCCTTACGAGCTCCAGTAAAATGGAGGAGAAATTGCTCAGGAGTGGGAGCAAGTGCTCTGGGATGTGAATTCATTAATAAGTGTTTCATTATCATTTGTTTATGCTTCCTGCTTTCTTTTGGTAAATCATTAAAGTGATTTGAACTCGGTTCTTAGCACGTTCACTTCTTATAATTGTTAGGGGATGTAACCTCCTGGATTTATTTAACAACAAACAAAAGGTAGTAAATGGAATAGAAATGTTTTTATGCCAAATCTGAGAAAGGTTTTGTTATCTTCTGCATTTTTTAAGGAAAAAAAAAAAATCAGTATTTCAGGAAGAAAAAGCTGCCTGTAGCCACGAGAAAAATGAATTTGAAAATGCTGTTCAAACACTTTGGAACAGGACAAAAAACGAGTTTGAAAACGCTTTTCAAGCACTTTTTTTCAAACGCTCTGGAAGAGGAATTGGGCTTTAAGAGGGGTCAGCGTGTGAAGGGGATCGAGGATCGGGCGGGTGCAGCCCAGAGCCTTGATGGGACGGGGAGGAAAAGGGAGCATGGGGGAGATGTCTGTGGTCGCTTGCGGGAGACGGACACGAATCAGCTGAGGGAACCCAGCTGCATCCGAATTTCACATCACCAGGCGCGCGTGAAGCAGGAATGCGCTTTTTCACTTGAGGATGGGATGAAGATCGCTTCCGTCCCTGGGGTGAACAGGGAATTCAGTCACTGCAGGTGCTCCGCAGCCCAGCGGGGCCACGGGGGGAGGCCGCGCACGTCCCCAGCACCCCGATCGCCCCGTGCACTGCAGCTGTCCTCTCACCGCAGCACTGCTTCTCTTCATTTTCAAATATTCTTAAATTGTCACCTGATTTTTTTCTCCTTCGAAGTATTGTACAAATCCAGCCTTGTCCCCAAAGCGTGGCTGGGTTTACGGTATTTTAAATGCAATATTTCGTGCTGGTTTTCCAAAAATCAATGGGTTTAGGGTATTTTTACTGCAATGTTTCATGCTGCTTTCCCAAAACTGATGTTTTTCACCCTTACCAAAATCAAAAAAAAAAAAAATCAATGCAAGAGCCCACAATGGACAAACCACTGGCAATAAAGCAGAATATCCACGCTGGGGAGAGAGAAAACCGTCAATAAGGAAATAGATTTTTCTTTCAGGCTGGCAACAACCACAACAAATTGCAAAGTTATGAGCAGCCACTGGTTATTTTTTTCTCCTTCTTTTCTCATGGCATCCCCCCACTCTCAAATGAGGTGTAACAGGAGGGTGTCAGGTGGGGGGAAATGTTCATTTAAACATGATCATGCTTGTTTCTGGGCTTTAACAATTTTTAAAGGAGACTTTTTGTTGTTGTTGTTGTTCAAAATGTCCAAATATTTGGAAATATTTTTGGCTGATTTCTGTTGAAACTGTTGAAATACCCAGTCATTTTGGAAATACAACATGGTTGCATTTTTTTTTTCAACCTGTCAGCCAAGTGTGACACCTTGGCAAGGAATATAAAATGAAGTTGCATTATACATAAATTTCATTTGTTTTTCTTCATTTCCTTTCAGTCCTGTAGGATTCACCCACCTGGACCTGCACCCAGATCAATCCCAAGAGCACTGCCAGGAGCATTCCCTTCCTAATTCCCTGCTCAATCAGAGCAATAAAAATAAAAAACAGAGTTAATGTCCCCCATTTCCTTTTATTATTTTTTTTTTCCCCAGTTGCAACAAGGATCCTTGGGACACAAATCCTGGATCTTGGTTTTAGGCTGCTGTTTAAGGCTGGGTGGTAATTCACTGGTTTTGCCCCAAAATTGTGATAGGAAATGCTGGATAGGAACAAAACTCAGGATCTTGGCATTTTTAATACCATAATATTTCTCCCCCTGGGTGAGAATCTAAAATATATTTTTTTTTCTTTTCAGGAAAAAAATCATCCTTTCCCCAGAGCTGTTTTCCCCCCATAATTGAAGATTTTGGCTCACAGAGATTTTTCTCCAGGTCTGTAGCCCCTGTTCCTGTTTTGTTTTTTTTTTTTCTTTCCCTGTGTGCTGCTACCACCTCCCAACCTGTGTTTGTGCAACATCCATCCTGGGAAGAGTGGAAATTCCTGGAATTCCAGTTTTCAAGCCGGAAAAGGGCACCAGATTTTAGTGAAGGACTCTGTGGAGTGGAGCCCAGCATGAGGAATGGACTAAAATATTGGTTTCCCTGCCTGTTTACAGTCCCACCATAAAATCAAAAATTATCCTCCATAAAAAGATCTCCTGGAGCAACATTTGGAACAGAGGAGGGAGGGAAAGGTTGTTCATTAAACAGATGCTGTGAATTTAATATGGTAACATCGCTGCCACCCAGGGTTTTATTAAGGATATCTTCTTATCTGGAAATTTATTGTGTCTGAATCCACTCTTGTTTAACCCCGATCTCCAGAAAGAAACAATTAATGAACCATTATCTGGGCAGTGAAGGGGAATGTGATTTCAATCAAGCATCAAAGGCAAACACAGATCAGGAGAACGTCACAAAATGAAACATTTAGAGAGGAACCAGCTTTAGGGATTAAACTCTGCTGGGGTTCTTACCACAGCCGATTTCAGTTTTCAAACTGACAGAGAGGAAGTTTGGGTGAGATTTTAGGAAGGAATTCCTTTCCTCCCTGTGAGGATGGTGAGGGGAGCTCCCAGAGGAGCTGTGGCTGTCCCTGGACCCCTGGCAGTGCCCAAGGCCAGGTTGGGATAACCTGGGACAGTGGCAGGGGTTCCTGCCATGGCAGGGGCCCCCCTGGGTGGGATTTAGGGTCCTTTCCAACCCAAACCATTCCAGGATTTTGTGAGAAGAGAAAATCTCCCAGTTCAAAGAAGCCTCACATACCCTGAGTGCCTCTGGTGAAGCCCCCCAGGAACCTCCCAAGCATCTCAGGGCTGTCTGTGGGCAAGCTGTGACCCCTCTGAGACCTGGAGATAAATCCCAAACTCACCCAAGCACCACCAGGTTGGGTCTGGAACTCAGGAATGTTTCCTGTGCTGCCGTTTGAGAGGGACAGGAGTTCCTCCTCCAGGTGTGACCCACCTGAGCCAGGCTGTTCCACCCTGCCAGCCTGAGCTGGCACCTCCAGGTTGGCTTTTCCTGCTTGGGTCTGTCTGAAGTAGAAGCTGAAACTGAAACTTGCCTTGGGATAGCAAAGGGGAGCTGGGAGGGTCCGATCTCAGCACGGGGCACTCCTGGCTGTGCTCCCCAAATCCCATTTTCAGGAATGCCTCCATCAGCCTTTGCTGATAAATTTGGAAAATGCAGATAAAATCCAGGGGGAATATTAAGGAGCCAAACTTCAGAGCAGGCTGTTCTTTGCTGATCCTGTCACACTGTGACCTCTTCCTCCCAGAAATAGCCCCAGCCTTGGGCCAAGGATGGATTTTTGGGTGAGGGAACAGCGACCTGCAGCTCGCAGAGCTCCTCCAGACCCTCAGTCCTGGAAGGTTATTCCTCTCTAATTCCTGTGCCTGCATTAAACCCTCCCTGAGATATTCACTGTGATATGAAAAATTACATTAACTGATGAATTATTTCCAGGTTTTATTTATTTCCCCTGTTTTGCTGCTGCTGCCTTTCCACCTTCCCTGGCAGAGCCTTCAGGGTGTTACAGATGTGTGGCCCAGGGGCTGAATCCATCCTTCCACAATTCCCTTTATCATCAGAGCTCCCCCTTGCCTTTCCACCCCCCAAAAAAATGTGTTGAGTCTTGGTTTGCAGCATTTTCTGACCTTGCAAACCCTGCAAACGTGGGGCAGGGCTGTAAGAAGGAACACGCATATAACATACATGTATTTAACATATATGTATCACACCTCCCTTGCTTCAGGGCAGAAAAATCTGCAGCTCTTCTGGTGAAGGAATCATTAATTTTTTATTTCACTTCGAACTTGGGCCTGTCCAAAAAAGCTGTGGATAAATTCTCTTCTGTAAACATCTTAAAAATCGACTTTTTGGTGAGTTTCAACAGCTAAAAAAAAAAAGTTTCTGTTTTCTGGAAAAAAATATGAGCAACAAAAAGCTGGAATCCCCACATGGGATGCTTTGAGATTTTCCCATTTGAAGTTTACACACCTCAACTCTTTTGTAACAGTTTGAAGTGGTGAAAAAAATTCTTTTTTTTTTAATTTTGAGAGTGTGGTAACATTTATTCCCTTAAAAAAATAGCAAAGGAACTTTGCCAACACTTTTCAGGGAGAACTTCAGCTCTGCCCTAAGACATGGTGTAACATTACCAGCACCAGGCAACATCCCAGCGCTGCCTCATTGCTGGCAATGCTGATTTTTATTTATTTATTCAGCCAGTATTTAATGCAAATGCAGCTTCTGTGTCTGGGTTGTTGGAGCTCTCTGGAGGAATTTCAGCAAATTCACAGCCCTTGTTTCCTGAGCACGAATAACAAAATCTCTTCCATCACTGACTGCTCTGTCTGGTGGAAACCTCTGTGAGAAAAGTCATTTCTTCCCATGTCTCATTTTAGGGTACAGCACCAGCAGCATCTTATGGGTGTAAACACTGGACTCGGTATTTCAGGTTTTTGTAGCAGAATCTTCCAACTCCTTCAATTCCAGGCCAGAATTCCTTCCCCGGTGAAGATTTTTTTTTTTTTTTTCTGTTAAGGCTGCTCCATTCTGAGTATTTATCTTGGAACAGAAAAGGGGAAATCCCTTTTTTAGGAAAAGAAATCAAATCAATGGTTCAGAATGTTTCTTTCTCCTTTTCACTGCTGCCTTTGACGCCTCAGTGGATTAATGCTCCAGCCTTTGCTCTTTTTCTCCCCTGCTCTTTCTCACAAGTGCAAGATGCAGTAATTTTAATACCCAATACATTGGAGTCGCTCAGGTTCTGTTCAGTATTATGTTGACCTTTTCAGTATTCAGTATTTTGATTATCTGGTGATCTTTTCCCTGCTGGAAGGTTTTAAGGGAGGGCTTTAAGCACAAGCGTGCAGGGGACAGGCAGAGTAAACAGCAGAACAAATCTCAACAAAGCTGCTGCTACAATTTGCAAACTGCAGGACACGTCCAAATATTTGCTATTGTCTTTTATCAACTCGCCAAAGGGAACAGAAACTCAGGAATAGATTGCGTGGAAGGACAGGGGAAATGATGAAGATTGAGGGTTTGATGTATAAGGAGAGATTAAAGTGACAAAGGATGAATGGCTTGACTAAACAGTTTTTGAATTGGGCTGTAAAAGTTGTGTGAGAGCAGGCAAAAGTTACCCACAGCCCCGGGGAGAGGGTGGGCTGGGGGGTCCAGAGGGGACAGAGCTTTCAGTGGGGCTTTAAACAGCAAAAAGACAAATCAGAGAGGAATAATTCAGGCCAGTGTGAGGGATTTCACTGTTGAGTGTCTGTCCCTGGTGTGGAGTGAGAGGGGTCGGGGCAGCTTCTCCTGGGGCTCTGGACGAGCCACAAGTCCTGGCTTGGGGAGACTGCACCACAAGTCCTGGCTTAAAAGAGATTTCTGGGTGTGCAACACTCTGAGCGTGCCATTGGAGCTGTAAATGAAAGCTATAAATCCCCTTTTCCTCCCTGTTTAATACCCTTGCTGTTTTCAGCTCTGCTGATGCTCCCAGCTTTTGCATGTGAGAATATTTCCCAGTGCTCATCAATCCACACTGGTGTCATTCGTGTGCCACTCTTTAAAGCTGTTGTAAGAGGTGAGAAGGAGATAAAAGGGATCTGGTGATGGAATTCAAAATTTGCAATCAGGTTTCGTTTGTTCACTGCTGATGGGGAACAGCCCAGCTCCAAAAAAAAATGTGGAATTGTCTCTGCTGTTACTCAGGCTGCTGTGTGGAAGGTGCTCACAACAACTGCAGCGCTGATGAAACGAGCCCCGAACGCTGCAATCTTTCTTTAAACATCCTTAAAAAGTGATTTCCCCCCTCCCCAGGTTGAGAAGTTTGTCCTGAGAAAGGGGCAGGGAAGGGGAAAATTCTCTTGTGTGAATTTATAACAGCAGTGTCTTCGTGGGAGGAACTCCCTGGAATGAAAGGGTTTGGGATGAGTCTGGAAGTGTTTTGTCACGGGAGCACAGCTTGGGTTCTCTGGGGCTTTCAGAGCTGCCATAATTTACTTTTGTTAAACCAAAACAAGCTGAAGATGCTCACCTGGGTTTGGAATGAAGGACTGGGAGCTGACCTCCCCCAGATCCTCAAAAGCATCTCTGGAGGACACAATTATATCTACCATTTTTGGATGACATTGAATTGGCACTTAATGTGAAGTATTCTGCAGCAACCACACTGATCCGGGCAATGTCCACGTTTGTTGTACCCAGGAATTTCACTCCGTGTCCAGCTGAGGTTATTTCAGATTCCTGCTGTAGGAGATGACTGTGGAGCAATTCCTGCTACAAATACAGGCTCCAGTCCTCCAGCAGGGGCTGGAAAAGGCCATGCCAATCTTGCAGGACTTTCATGTCTCTATTTTTATGTTGTCGTGTCACTTCCAATTAAAATGTTCGCTTTTACAAGTGTCACATCTGTATGTTCTCCAGTTCCTCCTGTGTCCTGGTTTGTGGTGGGTTTTTAGGATTTACCTGGGCAAAAAAAGCCCCATTTTTAATGCCTGGCTGGGACCTGCAAAGTTTGGTGTCATCAGGATATTATCATCATCATCATAATCATCATCATCATCTTCATTTTCATAATCATCATCATCTTCTTCATTTTCATTTTCATCTTCTTCATTTTAATTTTAATTTTATTTTCATTTTAATTTTCACTTCCATTCATTTCATTATTTTCATCCTTATTATTTTCATCATTATTGTTTTCATTATTCCAATTTCTTATTGTGTTTCTTTAATCATTACCTTTTCCCTAAAATTCAGCCCCTTCCAGTCCCTCTGGATACAGATGACTCTGTTTTGTGGGAAATCCAGCAGGAAATCCAGGGTCACTCAACACCTCTGAGCTGGTCCTGGGATTTATTTTAATCATTCAAATTATTCATTAGGGCAAAAGTGCTCTGCCAACAAAGCAGAACAGCAGGAACGACATAAATGATATTTTTTGAGGTATTTGTTGGTCGTGTGGCTGTTTCTTTGTTTTTTTTTCCCCAAAGCCTGAGGCTCTCTGTGGATTTGGGATGCTGCCTCCAACAGGATCTGCCTTTAATTGGAAATTTGCTTTCTATTATGAAAGAAACCTGCCTGAAAAGAAAACAAATATGCAATTTATGCTCCATCATTAAAAATGGTGGGGAATTGTTCTGTGGGAATACCGACATCTCCAAGTGAAATTAAGGACTTGGAAAAAAAAAAAAAGAGACTCAAAGGTTCATTCAAAATTAAAGTTTGTATGGATTTTCAATTAGAATGAAATTCATCTCTGTCAGTGGGCAGGCACACGTAAAGTTCTGCTCTGTGAGTATTCGTAGGGCTCCTTTGATTTGAAGGAATAAAAGCTATTTATCTGCCCTGCCTTGGAGTGGGATGAATCAGCCTGGGAAGAGCCCATTTCTTTTTCTCTTTTTGCTTTTTAAAACCAATTCTAAAGCTCACTAAAGAAGTAACCTGAGTGAAGTTCCTCCTTCCTTTATTCAACTGAAGTCAGAGGAAAATTGAGATTTGTGGGTTTCTCCTGACCGGCAGAGGAGTTATTTCATCTGCTGAGTGTTTTGCAGGATAATGAAGCAGCTCCTGGGTTGTTTCCATCCACTGCTCACTCCAGTAACATTTGGGATTGAGCAAGGACCAGTGTTGGGCCATCATCCCCTCCCTGATGGGGAACTGAGGCAAATAATTGATGTGTCCAAGACTGGAAAGCAAATCCAGGCTCAAAACTGGGATTAGACCTTCCCTAAACACAGTTTAGAGGAATATTTAAAACTGGAATATTAAACACTGATCCTTGAGCAGGGTGAGGGATTTATCCTCAGCACAGGAGTCCTGTGTGGGGCCAGCTGAAGTCAGGAACAGAAATTCCTAAATGCTGAGAAGCCAGGATTGAACTTTTCCTTCTGGAGAGAGGGGCTGTGGTTCCCTGAGGTCCTGGTGAGCTGGGATGTGCTGTGGAAACCCTGACAGGGAAGGGGCTGGCAGCTCCCAAACTTTGTGTCAGCTCAAATTCCTTCTCACTGCTGAGCAGGATTTAATTCCAAGGTTTGTTCTGGCCTGTTTTGGGGGAATTCATCCATTTCCTCTGCTACGGAGAGCCCTAATTCCCTGTAACATCACCAGGAGTGAAGCTGCTCAGGAAATCCAGCTGCTTTTCTCACATCTCCTGAGAGGCTGGAGCTGGGATGGAGTTTCAGCATTTTCCCTGAGCTCAGGCACAGCTCTGTGGGGTCTGGCTGATGGGGTCACCTTGTGAGGTGCCAACAGGATGGGAAATCTCCTCCCTGGAGAGGAGATTTGGTTCATCATTCCCGCGGGATTCCTATTTCCTTGTGGGTTAACATATTTACTGGGTGTAATGTGTTTAGTGGGTCTACGAGCTCTCTGAAATAATTCCTAAGTCTCTCTATAAAATGGGATGTACAGAGAAGGAGGCAGAGAAGAGGCAGCTCTTACGGGATTGAGGGCGTTCCCTATGGATTAACAGCAATTCTCACGGGATTCAAGGGAATTCTTGTGAATTGAAAGCAGTTCTGATGGGATTGAAGGAGTTCTTATGGATTGAAAACAGTTCTTATGGACTGAATAAGGATGGAAGGCAGTTTTTATGGGATTGAAAACAGTTCCTGTGGATTGAAGGCAGTTCTTGTGGGATTGAAGGAAATTCTTCTGGATTTAAGGCAATTCTTATGAATTGTTAACAGTTCTTATGGATTTGAGGCAGTTTTTATGGGGTTGGAGACAGTTCTTATGGAACTCAAAGCAGTTCCTATGGACTGGAATCGGTTCTTACAGATTGAAGTCAGTTTTTATGGGATTGGAGACAGTTCCTATGGACCAAAGGCAGTTCTTGTGGGATTGAAGGCAGTTTTTATGGATTGAAGGCAGTTTTTATGGATTGAAGGCAGTTTTTATGGGGTTGGAGACAGTTCCTATGGACCAAAGGCAGTTCTTGTGGGATTGAAGGTAGCTTTTATGGGTTGAAGGCAGTTTTTATGGATTGAAGGCAGTTTTTATGGGATTGGAGACAGTTCCTATGGACCAAAGGCAGTTCTTGTGGGATTGAAGGCAGTTTTTATGGATTGAAGGCAGTTTTTATGGATTGAAGGCAGTTTTTATGGGGTTGGAGACAGTTCCTATGGATCAAAGGCAATTCTTGTGGGATTGAAGGCAGTTTTTATGGATTGAAGGCAGTTTTTATGGGGTTGGAGGCAGTTTTTATGGGGTTGGAGGCAGTTTTTATGGGGTTGGAGGCAGTTCTTATGGAACTGAAAGCAGTTCCTATGGATTGGAATCAGTTCTTATGGACTCCAGTGCTCTGGCTGTTGATTTTCAGAGCTGGTGTAATTCTTCTGGCCCTCCTGAAGCACATCTGAGCTCTCAGCACGGATCCTGTGGAGAGCAATCCATGGAAATGGGCTGAGGCTGAAACAGAGAGAGCTTGCACCCCATGCCACGAAAAGATTTAGCCTGGCATGTGCACATTAGGGAAATACAGCAGGGATCCTATTCCTGAAATGCCTCTTCCCACCATTCACGTGCCATGGGGTGGGTTTGGGAAATGCTACCCCCCACTCTTGGTTTAACAGGCATCAAATCAGCAGATTTACGTGGGATTATTTCCATCCCACGTAATAGTCATGAATATGATTTCCATCCCATCCATAATAATGGATATTATTATATCCATCCGTGGAATAGGGCGGCCTGCAGGCCTCCTGCACACCTTTTAGGAAGAGGAGAAACAATAACCACACACTCCTTTATTTCCACTTTAATCCACACCAGCTTTGTGCACCCTCTTCAAATCTCAGAGGCTGTATTATTTTATCTGTTAACAGCGTGTCCTGCTCTGTATTTTAAAAGTCAGATGATAAACCAGGTTTCATCATCTCCAAGTGACAATAGATCTTGCTGGGGACAAATTTATGGCTATTCCATTTTTGTGCTGGTGTCAGCTAACCTTGGCAAACAGAGCCCCTCTTGCTGTTGGGATGAATCCAATAAATCTTGGCTTTTCCACTTTCTCTTCCTCCTGCTTTTGAAACCTTGTCTCAGACCTTGCAGCCTCCTTTATTCATGGCAGCCAGAGCATCCTGTGGGCTGAAACTCCTTCAAGGACTTGGTGGTAATATTTCACCCCTTTTTTAGCCTTTTTAAAAAATTTATTTCTTTCTCTTGCCTTGATGCATAAAAAACCCAGTGAACAGTTCTGTGATGGCTTCAGAGGCACTGTTTGGATATTTGTTTATTGGCAGTAATTTCCAGAAGCTGAAAGTAATCTCCAAATGCTTCCATTCCAATGAGGGGTTTGATCAGTGAGAGTCCTTGGTTCATTTTATTTTCTACCACAATCCTGTGGTTCCTCATCTCTGCGGAGCTGTTTTCCTCTGTGCCACCCTTGCAGTAATTCCTCCAGCACAGGATGAGGGTTCTTCTACCCCTGGGCTCCTTTTTGCAGCCTCTGGACCCCCCTTTTTGCCACCTTTGTAAATCAATAACAAAATTTAAAGGGCCTCTTTTAAGGCATTTGAGCTGTTGTTTTATTTAATGAAGGATTTGCAATAATAGAAGCATCTCACTCAGAGCTGAGTGAAAAAAAAAACCTGTCCAAACCTGGTGTGGTTTTAGTTTTTGGTAAATCAAAGAAAAATCAGGAACTTGGAATGTAATTTGTCAAAATATTTTTCACTTTTCAACACTGTCTTTGAAACTAAGAAATGAAGGACGTGTTTAAATTACAATTTATGTTTCAGAATCACAGAATCCTGGGATGGGTTGGGTTGGAGGTGGTTTGGTTAAATCCCATCCAGTTCCCCTATCCCAGCCTGCTCCAAGCCCTTTCCAACCCAGCCTTTTTTCAGGACAAAATGTCAGAAATTAATTTTGAATGCATCTATCCTTTAAAAAAACAAAACAAAACTAGACTTGTGTTTTCAAGAATTTGGCTTTAATTGCAGGAGCTCTGGCCTTGCTCTGGCTGAACCTTTAAGGTTTTCCTGGAAATGACCTGGGAATAAAGACTAATAAATATTTTCTAGTCCCTGGTCCCCAGAGTCCATGCTCTGGTGGCTCTCATTAATCCCAAATTTCCACTTAAACCTGCCCAAGAATGTGGAATTACATGTAAATAAACTCCTTCACTGCTGCAAAAGTAACTTTCAGGCTACAGAATTATATTGTAAGTAGAAAAAGAAAAGAAAATGCCAAGATCTGGAGGTGGTTCTATACATGTGGTGCCACTTCATGGCAGCAGGTTTAACTGGATATTAAATATTATTGATTTTAATTAAACAAATCCCTCTAGATGAGAATTTGATTGATTTCTTTCCTCTGGCAAAGCTTTTTGAAGGACCTGGAAGTACCAGCTCAGTTCAGATGCTTGGTCTTTCCAGTAAAACAAAAACCAAAGAGAAATAGAATCAAGGGTTTCAAGTGGTAAAAAAAGCAAAGAGGAAGGAAGAGCACGAGGGGTTTCCACCTTGCAAATGAAGTGTAACATTTGAAATTTGCACCCGGCCACAGCAGGAGATGATTTCCCATGCTTTTTCCCCTTGAAGCATTCCAAGAATCACAATAATTGTAATTTTCGACAAAATTAGGGTTGGAATGAGGCTCAGTACCTGTTACAAATTTGCCCAGAAAAGACTTTCAGATTCTTAAATAGAATTTCCTAATTCTGACTGGGACAGGAGGTGGTTTTATGGAAGTGGATTTGTTTGGCATCAACGCTGCCTTAACTCTTCACCCTTTTTCAGAGCTGTGGATGGGTGCTCAGAGGAGAATAAAATGATATTTTGGGGGATTTGATGGCTGCAAGTGCCAGGGAAAAGTTCAGTAAGGCAGTGACACCTCTCATCATTAAACTTCTGCACACACAGGAGCTGGAGCTGAGGTTCCCCTTTGCTGATATTCTTAATTTGGACAAGAAATATCCCCAGAAATAACAGCAGGATCATCTTGAAGAAGTGCCCGTGTATTTCCTGAGCTCTTCCCTTGTTTCAGTTTGTTTTAGAGGGTTTTTGGTCCCAGCTTTTGCTGACAACAGGCTTTTGGAGTTAACACAGAGCTTCAAATCCTTGCCAGAGGCCCTGATTTGTGAAATGCAGGAGCCAGCGACCTGCTGGGATGAAAGGGCTCCTGGAGAAGGGATAGAGAACCTTGGGGCAGGTTCCTGGTTTGTGTTTTCCTCCCTTGGCACAGCCTGGGGCTCCCACCAAGGTCAGCAGCCCTACCTGGGGTCACCCCAAGTCCCCTCCCTGCTTTCTGCTCTCCCCACTGCCAGAAAAATGAACAATTTAGTAAATAACAACAATTTTTAAACACTCTCCCCTCCCCGTGCTCCAGCAAGGGGTGGAAGTGCTGCTTTTCTCTGCTGAGAAATGAGAATTTCCCCTCTCCCAGCACAGAGCAGAGGGTTTGGACTGGAGTAAAAGGTTCATACTGGGACAAACTGGGGGTCTGGAACCAGCCCTGGAACCATCAAAACTTTCCCCTTTCAGAAGCCTCAAACCTCTTTTCATCCCTGTATAGACACACCTCGAAAAGTTCTGGAAGTGGAAGGGAACAACAGGCAGGGATTTCTTTTTTTTGCCACCATACCAGTGATTGCCACATCCTGAATAAAAGCCAAGGTGCTGATCTGGGCAGGAAATGAACACATTACAATTTTCTTGTTATTACTGGGGAAATTGTTTTCTCTTCTGGGAATTAAATAACATGAAGTCAGGCTATCAAATAATCTCCATATAGCCTGATGAATTCTCTGGGGATTTTGTGTCTAAATAAGCACAAAAATACTAAGTGGAGAGCAGGATAAAAATAAAAAGTAGCTGCTGTTTTTTTTTTCCTAGATTAAAATTTTGTTTTCAAATTCCTTATGCAAATATTCTAAAGTTAACGATGCCTTCAGTGACAGCAATAATAATATTTACAAATCTGACCATTAAGCTCTGGTTTTGTTCCATTCACTTTGGCCTGGGTAATAAATTTCTTCCAAGCGTGGTCCCTCTCCTGACCCTCTGTCCATTATCTGTGTTTTAATTCTGGCTTAAAATGCCAGGTTTGATTTATCACAGAAATGTAGCAGTTCCTTGGGAGGCATCATCACCTCCAAGGAAATTCTCCAGGGAATTCAGATGCTAGGGAGGCAGGAGGGGTTTTTAAAATCTCATTTGTGAATAGGAGTTAGCTTAATTTTGATCACAAATTGTGATCAAAAAATTGTGATTGATTGAAACACAGGTGTCTGCTAAGGAAAGGAATGGAAAATGTGGCTCCCTTCCCTCTGAATTACATTCCAAGTATTGGCAGGCTGAGGTGACGAGGCGGGATGGAATGTCCAAATGTTTGATGCTTGATTTTAGGTGAGAATTCCAGAGCTGGATTCTCCCAGCTGCTGGGCAAAAACACCTGCCTGAATGCCTGAAGGGCTGGAGTGAAGATTATTATTATTATTATTATTATTATTATTATTATTATTATTATTATTATTATTACCACCGTTGTTATTGTGCCGTTGTACACAGACACATGGAAATGTTTCGACAAATCCACATCCATGTCTGCAGTGTGGCAACTCCCAAAGGACCCAAGGAATTCCTGAGCCCCCTGCCCAGGCTGAGGCTTAAGAGGAAGCTGCTTTTGCCTTCAAATTCCCTGAGTTTCAGGCTTTTAGGGCCTTCATTTATGGCCTTTAGGGGATGCCTCACCTGTGGTTCCACTTGCACCTCAGAGCAGGACAGAAAAACAGGAGAGAGGAGAGGAAATTTTTATGGACCCATCCAGGTTTCAGGCAGGACAGACAGGGGCTTTGCAGGACCACAAGGAATTGCCAGCAGTGGCCTTAAGATTGTGATTTTGGAAGAAAATAAAAATGTGTTTATTTTAGAGGAGGCGACCGTTCATCTTCCACAAGTCCAAGAGGATGAAAACTTGTTGCAGTGTGTTGTGATGGGCTGAAGATCAGCTTCTCTGTGCCCCTGAGGAGGTGTTTGCCCAGCTAACCCTTCCAGTTCCTCCCTTTTCCTGCTTTCTTTTATCCTCCTGACCTGCAATTATTTAATATCCACCCTCTAATTTCCCAAAACAACCGAGCTCCTTCTCTACACAACATCAGTTATTCAAAGAATAAAGTGAAAACGTCTCTGAATATCTCAAAGGTATATCTGCAATATCACTGCTCTTTTTCTTATCATTGCAACCCCTCCCTCTGAATTAGGCAGTGGAATTGAAGCTCCAAGCCCAGGTAACTTTTCCTTCCCTTAGCACAACTGAGCTCTCCCTGCAATGTGAATGGCTTGGGGGGAAGATCAACAATTATCTCAGCAGATCTGCTGCTGAATAAACCAAGGAAGCTCGAAGAACTGAGCATCTTCTGCCTTATCCAAACAAATGAGCTCCAGCTGAAGATTTAAGCAATCAGATTTGCATAATGAACATGTTTATGCCACATTACAGTCACCTGCTTCACAAATTCAGAGAGCATTTCCCCGCCATTATCTGCTGTCAGGGCAGAAAAAAAAATGAACATTTGGGTGAAAATAGTTTGCAAGGAAAAGTGAATGCATTTTGTTTTGTGCTTTTTAACATCTGATCCTCAAGAAGTTGTCCTTAATTGGGGTTGAAAGTGTCGGATTATGCCTCAAGCTTTGGGGGATTTGGGCGGGGGATTTTTTGGGTTGAATCCTCTTCCAGACTGCTTCAACTGAGCATCTGCCTGTCTTCTGTATCTTCTAACAGTTCTGTCATTTTGCTATTTTTTCAAAGGCTTTTCCCACACAGTTAATTATTTTATTAGTATTAAATCCCAGCATTATCTGTGCAAAAGTTTTAGAGTCCAGCACAGTTACTTTGGTCCCATTCTAAGCAGAATTTCAAGAGCACAAAGAGGAGTTTAAACACTTGTACCCAAAAATCATGCAAATGCCATGATGCTGCTTGGGCAGACCAAATGCAGGGTCTTCAGGAGTTCCTGAGGGATTTTATTTTATTTTATTTTTTTCCTTGTAGGCCTAATTAACTCCTCTCTGACCTCTGGAAAGTCAGTGCACAAAATGTGAAGTGCAGCTCACATCTTCCTCCCATACTTTGTTCAATTTCTGAGGGGGAGGTTTCCATGCTAAAAGTTTTGAATTATAATTCCCCCCATGTAGATTTTTATCAATAGGCTGATGCATCTGCAGGTCACTGGAATTTAATGAGCAGCTGAGTTTAATTTGGGGCTTCTGTGGGTTGGTGGCTGAAATGAAAAGTGAAATAACTTCATTTCTTGTCCTGGTGTTGAATCCCCTCCTCTTTCCAATATTTAACGTGTTAGTCCTTTTTTTTCTTCTTTTTCTTTTTGCTTTGTTTTGTTTTATTTGTTTTGTTTTGTTTTTCTTAAAGAAACCCAAACAAAACCCCCAAAAGTAAAACGCCACAGAGACAGGAAAAGAAAAAAACTTCTTCAAACCCAAATTGCCATAATTTATGCAAATGATTGCATTTCCCCCTGGATATTTGCCATTCCCTTCAGGCAGGTCTGAAACCTGGCTTGGTGTTCATCCCTTCCCTCCCTTCCTGCTGTCTGCACTTTTCACAATTTACTAAAAATAATTTTCCAGTTTGACTGATGGTCAAGGACTGGATTTTTTTCCTTTACTTTTTGTTGCTCTGGCTAGAGGTAGAAATCCCAGGGATTTCCAAGTCCTACTGCCTTTTCCAAGTTCCTTGTGCCAAATGATGAAGAGTACACACACAAAAAAAAAACCAACAACTGCTCCTGGGGGAATAAATCTCATCCCAGGGTTAGAATCTAATGTGGGGTCTGTAGAACAGGAATTCTGTGGTGTGAGGGACCAGAGGTGTCCAACACGTTCCAGATGTGGGAAGTTCAAATGTCCAGGCTCTAAATGAAGGACAAATTCAGCTCCCAAATCCTCAGTGTCTAATGGACAATCCCTAACACAGTCCCAGGGACTGAACTTGACTGATTTATTCTGATTTTATGATGTTATAATTTTCAAACTCTATGTAAAGGGCAAATTTAGCATCCAGGGGGTTTTTTATCTCTTTTTTGCAGACTGGAGGTGACAGTGTCAGATTTTATGAAGTGCAGCCTCTTCCACTCTGGGTTTGTAGTGATTTATGCACTGGGTTTATTTGCTCTTACAGATCTTTGCTTGTGTCTCCCCCTTTTATTTTTTCTTCTTGTTCCAGCACAAAGTCAATTCCTGCACTTGTGATGTATTTTCTTGTGCAGTGGCTTATAATAAAATGCCGTGTTGTTAAAAAGAGAGGAAAATAAATAAAACTGTGCAGTGTGAACAGAGGGTTTGGTACCATTTGGTTCTTATCCAGGTGAAGGTGTCAAACCCCACGACTCAAATTTGAATTTATCAAAGCTTTGCCATTGCCCTTGCTGCATCTGATACTGCTTTTTAAACCCTGGGATGGTTTTTTGGGAAAGATTGTGCCTCTCTCAGGTGTTTGAGCAACCTCTGGTGCTGCAGCCCGAATTGTGTTTGGTGTTCCGTTGTCTTAAAAATAATAAAGAAGATGGAATTGATATTTCATGTATTATTTTCCAAACTAACTAGGCTAGAAAATACTTGAAACAACTTTTTACACCAGAATCCCAAACTATTTATGGATTGAAGTGCCCCACCCTTTGAAATGTCTGGGTTTTTAAGTTTGCTGTTCATTTTCATTAAACTTTTGAGGTGGAATCACCCTGCTGAACTCCAGGAATCTGAGGTTTGGTGTCCAGCCACAGAGTGAAACATCCCAGAAGGAAAATGATTTTCAGCTTTTCAAATCTCCACTGGTTCACTGCAACTCTAATTCCAGGCTCCCATCAGAACCACTTCCCACAGTGAGGAGTGAGGGAAAAAACCCACAAAAGTTGTAATACATACAAAGATATACATTTTTATGTGTATATATATATTATATTATATGCATATTTATATTTATGTATATTTATATGTATTTTATATATGTATGTGTGTATTTATATATATATAAATATATTACATATATTTGTAATATGTACAAAGATAAGGCAAGAGATTGCAGCCTCTAAAGCCACCAATTATACAAGATTTGCTTGTTGGCTGTTTGAATTGCTACCATGGAATAAAATCCAAGTTTCCAGGCAGTTTGGCATCATCTGGTGTGAGGGAACAAATGGAAATTCCAAACACACAGCGAGGCACTGCAGCTCCACAGTCCTGACTGGAACCAATTGCCACTGACAGTTCTGGCCAATTAAGCCCCTGCAATAATGATCACATCAGCAAAAATTACTGGATCTTTTATGTTCAGAGCACCACAGCTCCTGACAGGAATTTGGCTCCAAGGAAATCTCTTCTCTCTCCATTCCTTGAAGCTCTGGGGATCAGAGGGATCCATGGGTTGTGGATTTGCTGGGGGTATTGCAGGGCAGGGGAATGGTGCTGGAATTTGTGCTAGAGTGTGTTAAAAGTGAAGAAGAGATTGCTGCTCCTCTCCTGCTGCCCCTCCACGTGTATCTGTGATCCATGGGTATTTGTGTTTTCACGTGGGTTTGTATTTTCATGGCTTTTTGCACCACTGAGTGTGGTTTAGCTAGACAGAGCCAAGCCTGGGCTCTTTCTTCAAAGGGAATTATCGGTCTGATGTCACCCTGGTGATTTCTGGGCAGGAAGATATTCCTTTCTTGCCATATAAATTTTGTTTATTCCTAATTTCCAGTGCTATACCATGTAGACAAACCTTTTTTTAATCCCATAAACCAGTATGTGCTTCAGTGCATTTGAAAAAATAAATTCACACTTATGTCAGCAGGCTTAGGGTGGGATTGCTGGAGTGTCTGTGCAGGGCCAGGAGTGGAACTGGATGATCCTGGTGGGTCACTTCCCACTCAGAATATTCCATAATTCTACACAAAAATTAGATTATAGTTCCTGCTTCATGTCCCCTATTCCATGTAAAGAAATCACAGCAGTGTAGTACTCAACACTTATTTTATACATCTTTCACATGAAAGCACCAATAAAAACTCTTGATTAGCGTCAGGTTCTGCCTTCCTTGCCTTGTGGCACCGCTCAGGTGTTTCTCAGAAAAGGCTCGGTGAGGGGACAAGCTCAGCCCCCCAGTCCCTCTGCCCTCCCTCACCAGTCCTGCCCAGTTCCCCTCCTTGTATCTCCTGTCTTGGGTAGCAGTGCAGGATGTGAGCAGGGCTGTGTGTTCTATCACCATCAGTTAAACCAGCCGGGGCAGTGTTCTTCACCTTTCCACAACCCATCCTCCCTCCAGGAGATATCTCCTGTTAATGGGCCACTGAGTCCCACTGCACGGCTGAGAAAATTCCATCATCCCAGTGGGAGATGCTCCAGCCAGGGGGAGGAGCCGAGCATTTCCTACCCGGATCAAATCCGAGATTTGGAACATCAGAGCAGCCTTTTCCCACTGGATTCCAGAGGAAAACCAGACCCTTCTACATCATCACTGGAGCTTCAGAGGAAAAGTGCACCTTCCCCAGGAGCACTGCTGCAACAGAACCACATCTGTCACTGCAGGAGGATGCAGCCACCCTTTAATGGGACTGCTCCAACACCCTGAGTGACTGACGGGGGTCAGCTTGGATTCTGACTCTGGCAGTGCTTTGGGTTTGTTTATTTGTAATACTGTGTTTCTATTTTAATTTGTCCTAGTCAAGAACTGTTATTCCTATTCCCATTTCTTTGCCTGACAGCCCCTAATCTCAAAACTATAATAATTTGGAGGGAAGAGGTTTACATTTTCCATTTCAAGAGAGGCTCCTGCCTTTCTTAGAAGACACCTCTCTTTCCAACCAATCTCCCCAGTGGTGGGACTGCAGTGACTGAGCTTCAGAATCACCTGGTGCAGGTAACAAGGGAGCCCAGAGGGAGGAAATAAACCGGAAATGGAGTTGTAGGATCATCCAGGACCATCAAGTCCAAGTGTTAACCCCGTCACTGTGCAAGTTCTCAGGGATCCCTGTCGGAGAAGAGTCCCAGCAGCACCAGCTGAGCACAATCTCAGTGGGTCGGGGTCTTGTGCCCCTTGCCTGACATCCCCTCTGCTTCTGTGGGATTTCACAGTGTTGGTTGGTCATGGCAATGCTGGGTGTTTTCACTTTTATGTGTCCCTATGAGGTTTTTATTCTTTGGATTTCAGTTTTATACTCCCTACCATTACAATTCATTCCTCATCCCTTTTAAAGTGATACAGGCTAATTTAATCAAGCAGTCTCTAAAATAATAGGGAAGTTATGCTAATTTGGGGAGATTAAATTGTCTCTCTTTTTTGGCTCATGAAATAATGTGCTTTTTACTCAGGAGAAACTTGCTCCTTTTTTTATGGAGAGTTGGAATTGTTTCTTTAATACATTACAAGCCCATCAGGAAAGGATCACAGGGAATGTGAGCAGAGGAAATGGACACTGCACCAGCTGGAGCTGCAGATTTTTGTGCCTGTCAGGAAAATCCTGAGTGGGAATGGGGTTTAACAGGAGGAGTTCAGGCTGGCCTAAAATCTGGAATCAGAGGAAGGAACCACGGTTATTATGGAATCATGAGCCATGTAATGGTTCGGATTGGAAGGGACAGAAAAGCTCAGGTAATTCCCACTGCTTTCCACTATCCCAGGTGGTTCCAGCCTGGCCTTGGACACTTCCAGGGATCCAGGGACAGCCACAGCTTCTCTGGGCACCCTGTGCCAGGGCCGGTTTGGACAATTTAAGGCTCCTCGTTGTTGAAATATCCCACAGGTGTCACCAGTGATGCTACAGGTGTGGTCATTTATAGGCTCTAGGCTACAGAACCAGGCTGGAACTTGCAAATCCCACATTTCCTGGGGCCTTTGGAATGGTCTTTGCCCCTCACTCGGCTGCTGTTATCAGGGGTAGGAACCAAGGTGATGACACTGGTCTGACTTTGAGGGATTTGAATTCAGCTGCAAGAAAGAAACAACAACAACAACAACAACAAAATACAACAACAACAAAAAAAAGAAAAATAAAAGAAGACAAGAAAGAAACACCACCAAAAAAAAAACAAAAAGAAAAAAAAAAAGAAACAAGGCAAGAAAGAAACAACACCAAAAATATGCAACACAAAGAAAGAGAAACAATACCAAAAAATGCAACAAAAGAAAAAGAAAAGAAGACAAGAAACACCACCAAAAAAATACAACAACAACAAAAAAAAGAGAAACAGTACACAAATAAAAAAGCAACACAAAAAAAACAAAGAAAAGAAATAAGGCAAGAAAGAAATAACACCAAAAAAAATACAACACAAAAAAAAATACAACACAAAAAAAAAATACAACACACCAAGGTAACAACAATAATAACAACAAGGTAACACCAAGGTAACAACAACAATACAACACACATCAGGTAAACCTGATGATGCGGTGCTGTTGCACTTTCCCACATTGCTCAGGCACACGGGCAGGGTATTTTTTTCTTTTATGCTGAATTTCTGTCAGCACCAGGAAGTTCTCACAGCAAGATTTTGGGCCCCAGCAATTTCCCCGTCCCAGCCCTGCGTCAGAGCCCCGGCTGCACTGCTGCTGCTGCAGGTAGCGGTGCTGGGATAACGGGGCCAGGAAATATCAGCGTGCTCCCAGCCCTGCAGGCACCGTGGGGCTCAGCTTCCTTCTGCTCCCCAGCATCAGGCTCCGTCCCTAATTGCTCAGCACAGCAGCCACGAGCTGCTGTCAGCCAGGGCAGAGCCCGAGCTTCTCCTGGCTCTCGAGTTATTTATTCTGGAGCTGTGTGAACAGAATGCTTGTCAGGGCCGTGCTTGTAGGGCTGCAGGAACACTTGTACCTTTTAATAAACAAGCTTCCCTAGGAGCGCTCAGTGAAACATCAGCTCAGATTCCCGTGATAAACAATATGAAGAAGCCCTTAATAACACTTGACTTACAGCAGAATTCCTTGTAAAGCCAAATGAATTTCTTTGCCTGGGGTGCAACACTGAGAGAAAATTATGAGAACAAGGACATGAAAGTTTTTACACTTTCTAGTGTGCTGCTCTTTTTTTTTTTTTTTTCTTTTTTTTTTCTTTTTTTTTTCTTTCCCCCGTGAAATGCTTGTTAGGTCGTGGCAACAATTAAAGTGAAGAGGAGACATGAGGCTGCAAGGCCAATAAACAGAGCTTGGAGCCTGAGCATGTGCTGGGAATCAGCGTTCAGAGCTGAACGTGTGAGCGGCCCTGGGGAGCTCTGAACAGGGACAGGACTGTCCCAGTGACACCCTGGGGTCAGGCTGGGGGGTTTTACCTCTCTCCCTGCATCCTTTTTTAAATTTTTCCCCCTTTTTCCCCCTCTTTTGTTTGCCTGCAGATAACAAAAATCCATGGGAATACCAAATCTTTTGTTATCTAGTTATCTATCCTTATTGATATAATCCCTAAGGTTCATCAATGTTCATCACTTTTGTACCTTCCATGGAAATTGAACTGAAAGAGTTGAAAAAAAAAATGAAAGCACAACGCAAATTCACAATTCTGCTTTTGATTCCTGAAAAATCCAGCACAGAGTTGTCATTGCACATTAGGGCTATAATTTTGTATATGGAATAATTTTCATCCATTCTCCTGAGTTAATCATGGCATTTTTTTTTTAATTAATGGATATTTCTGTGTGCTATAATTCAGTTTGTCATTGATGAAGGGATGAAAAGGAGCATTGGCACAACTTACAATCATCACTGTTGTTTTTTGTTTGTGGTTTTTTTTTTAATTTTCATCTATTTATGTCCCTATTTGTTAAAGAATTATGGATTAGAAGAGATTGGTTATAGATGGTTCACTTTGCTTGGTAAAACCAGGGATAACTTCCCGTATCCCAGGCTGCTCCAAACCCCATTCAACCTGGCCTTGGACACTTCTAGGGGTGGGACAACCTGTCCTGGTCTGGTTTAGTCCTTAATTACTTGAGCTGACATTCTCCAGTTAGATCATCTTTGAAATTCCTGCAGATTTGCATCGCTCTGGTGATAATTGGAAAAAAACCCAGCTGGACCAGGAGCCCTCCACACCAGAGATGCACCTGGGCCTGCTTTACCTGGCACAGGTTGAAAGGCAGAGAGGAAAAATGAGGCTGTTTGTGGCCATCTGATCAGATTTGAGATGAAAAAATGGGACAGCTGCAAAATTCGAGGCGTTCTGATGTTTGGGATTCATTGGAATTTGAAGAGATCCCTTTAAAGCCTTTTCTGAGTGTTAGGGGATGGCTGGCTCCCACGATTGAGGGATTCATGTTGTGTGTATGTTAAGGGAAGTGTCATTGATGTGTGGCTGTGTTATTGTGATTTGGTGTTTGGATGATCTCTGTTCTCCCCACGGTCCCCTCAAGGAGTTCACACAAGGTGGAACCAGATGATTCTGGCTCCCATGGCTGTTTTCATCTCCTGGCACTGTCACAAGTCTGGAAATTCTGAAATGCCAGGATATTTGGAATTTTGAGGAGAGCAGAGGCACACCTGTATTAAGTTTTGCAACCAGGTGAAACAATTGATGTCCAATACTGTCCAGTCGTTTTTAGGACTCTGAATTTATCAGTTATGTTTCATTATCTAATTTTTAAATGAAGTTTTGTGCCATGCAAAGTGCAATTATTGGTGGTATTTTACTGCTGCCTGTTCTCCCTGGGTGCCAGTTTGGTCTGTAAAGCTTTGCCAGCACAAACCCAAGCCCAGCTTCTTGCTCAACCCTTCTAAGCCTGGCTTAAAGACCTAATTTATCAGTGCTGAGCTCCTTTTATTTCTCATACAGCCTCACTGCTGCATTTATCCCACTGCTTCCAGTGCAAGGCCCATCTATTTTTCCATCCAGTTGCTTGTTGAATAAATAACCTGACATGTTGTCTCCTCAGCAGCTGCTTTTCTTCCCTTCCTCCTGCAGTGATGCAGAAAGTCAGCACGATTTGCATATGAAACACCAGCTCTGCGTCTGGTTTGTGCATCCCGGGCCAGCCACAGAGGAATAATGAACCTCCAGAGAGGAATAATGAACATCCAGAGAGGAATAATGAACACCCACGTGCTGTTCCTCGACCTCCACGTGGCTGGGAGCCGGGCTGGATGCAGCTCAGGTGCTGATCTATGGAAACTCTTGTTTTCTTACCCAGATTTTGTGGAAGTTCAAGCATCTCTGGAACTCTCCAGCTGAGCACTTCGAAGCCCGGCTGTCATCGTGGAAACTCCTGGAAAATCATGCTGCTCCAAATTCGGATGGGAGGGATGCAGGGAGTGAAGAGGGATGAGGTGGCACTTTGGGGGTGGGAATTGTCTGTCTGTCAGTGGAAGGATGTCTTCTCCCAATCCCTCTGATTGTTTTTTTCTGCGGGGCAGGGAGGTCTCTGGTGAAAAGGAAAGAATAAAAGTAAAAATGTGGCTTTGGAGTGGTGGAAAATAGAGGTGTGAAATAGAGGGGGCTGAGAAAAGGGGGGAAACCCCAAACAGCAATGAAAAGCAATCAAAAATACCCCCAAAATAATGATGATGATGATAATAATAATAATTCTAGTACTAATGTTAATAAATAAAAACACAAAATAAAAAAGGACTGAAATAATGGATGAGGACTGCATCCCTTCACCTGCTGCATCTTGGTTCACCCACATGTGAAATCCAGGTCTGCTCCCAGTGCTGGAATTCAGGTCAGGAGGGTTTCAGTTAAGGCATCCCACAGTCGTGTGCTCTAGAAATGCTTTATTTTGTATTTTTCATTTCCAGTTTATTTTTGATGTGGAATTCGGAGCCACTGACAGTCGTTCCTCTGCCTGGTTGTCATCCCCCCGCCCCGAGCCCCCCCCGTGCAGGGCAGGGTGTTAAATGGCTTGATAGAATCACCGCATTCTTTTGAAGGCTGTAATTTGTAAATCAATTAGCTAAATCAGGAGATAAAAAGATGAATTGGCAGCAAGGCCGAGTCGGGGGTTTTGTTATTCCTTTTTCTAGACAGACACAGATTTGCCATCACCAGCGGCAAATCCGGGAGCTGCTCGGAGGTTGGAAGCACAAGGGATTGAGGATGAGACGGCAGCACCTGGAAACGCAGTTTGGTTAAATCTCCTGTTTTCAGGAGTCCTACGCACATGCCAGGCCCGGCTGGACCTGACTTGGAGCATCCTGGATTAGTGGAAGGTTCCCTGCCCGTGGCACTGGATGGGGCTCAGGGTCCCTCCCAACCCAGTCCCTGGGACTCTGACTCTAAACGAGGCAGCTCCTCCGAAAAATCCCCATAAAATCCTCAACCAGGTATCCACAAGCAGATGAAGAAGAGCACAGCACAAGTTTTCTGAAGGAGGTCTGAAAGGCAGAAATCAGAGCTCTGCTGTTTACTCCTTCTGCTTTATCCTTCCCCCTAGAGTTCCTTTTTTTTTTTTTTTTTTCACTTTTCCTTATGGTTCAGTGCTCCCTGCAACTAATTCTGGCTCCTCCATAAGCAAATTCGTGTTGAATGAAGCATTCCACAAGAGCAGTTTAAACCCAGACAATGGGCTAAAAAGTGCATCTTTCCCTTCAGTTGCTAATTCATCTGTTGCTAATTAGAGGAAGAATCAGATCAAACATTTGTTTTGCTTTCCAGCTCCGAGACACCTGTTGGTAAAAGCAATTAGAGTTTTAGTTCAATAAAACAGCCTCTGGTTTGTTTATGCAGAGATTTGATGTGGGTACATTACTGGAAGTCCATCCACATGAATGAAGCCCAAATGGTGAGGGGGGGATCCAATTTCTTTTGTCTCAGCCAAAAAAGAAAAAAAAAGAAAAACCCATGCTGCTCTAATTAAAAATCTGCATGGAATATTTATAACTGAGGAGAAGAAGCAAAACTCCCCACAGCGAGTCTGCCAGAAATAATGAGAACAGAGTGGAAATCCTCCGAGTGAGGGAATCATAAACTTTTCTGTAATGTTTGTCTTTGTTTTCCCAGCTCTGAGGGCCTGAATGACAGTTTGGATAAAATATATATGGTGTTATTAAAAAATAAATCCAGTTCAGTGCTGAAACTACGAGATGAAATCGTGTTGCTTACATTATGCAGGAGGTCAGGAGATGAAATGTTGCTTTACTGGTGTAAAATGGGAACAAAAGCCTCTGATAGGCAGAGTCAGAGAATCCCAGGATGATTTGGGTTGGACAGGACCTTAAATCCCATCCAGTCCCACTCGTGCCATGGGCAGGACACCTCCCACTATCCCAGGGGCTCCAAGCTCCATCTAACCTGGCCTTGACCCTTGTGGCTGACTGGAATAAAGTTTCCTGCTCCTCACAAAGCTCTAAATGCCTCTTAGAGTCCTTCTCATGAAGGATCTGGCACCACTGTGCCCTTCCTGTAGGTTTGTGGGGACATGGAAAAGTGAATTGTCCCGTTGGGCCCCCAGCAGCCAGGGCTGGAGGCAGAGGGACACAGAATTCCCTGGGTCACTGCTCCCTGCTCTGCTCTGCGGGTTCTTCCTGTCCTGGCACTGCTTTGGGGGCCTTGTGCACCCTTCTGGAATTCACAGATATCCTCAGAATGGATCCAGGGTCCTCAGAATGGATCCAAATATCCTCAGAATGGGTCCAGGGTCCTCAGAATGACCCAAATATGCTCAGAATGGATCCAGGGTCCTCAGAATGGATCCAGGGTCCTCAGAATGACCCAAATATGCTCAGAATGGATCCAGGGTCCTCAGAATGGACCCAAATATCCTCAGAATGGATCCAGGGTCTTCAGAATGGATCCAAATATCCTCAGAATGGATCCAGGGTCCTCAGAATGGATCCAGGGTCCTCAGAATGGACCCAAATATCCTCAGAATGGATCCAGGGTGCTCAGAATGACCCAAATATGCTCAAAATGACCCAAATATCCTCAGAATAGTCCTAATATTCTCAGAATAGCCCTTTCTGGACGTTCTGAGTTCACATCCTCTGGGGGAGCAGCTGGATGGCTGCTCATGGATCAACATCTCAGCACATGGATTTACATGGATGAACCACCCTCAGGTGGTGCCAGGGAAAGCTGTGGGTGACGGACAGCTCTTAAGAGGAGTTGTTTTTGTCCCTAGATTGAAAAATAAAAAACTGTCTGGTTCCAACAGAGGCAAATGAAACTTTATTAATTTTAAATACTTTTATTTTGGTATCATGCTTTTTTCCCCCCATGAGTGATGCTCCTGCTGAGGTATGTTACAAATCCAGTTCTTGCAATAGTTGCTTTGGGTTTTTTTTCCTGCCCTCCCTTCTTCCCAGAATTCTGACAGGAACACTGGGCAGCCTCTCAAGGGGAGCAGAAACCAGCCCACGGTGGGTAGGTGCACCACAAGTGAAATGGGAGCAGCTTGGAGCAGAAAGAAATATTGCATTAAACTGATATCATTTTGTAGGAGTCATGTTCAGAATTCCTGGGAGGTCTCTGCATCTGGCTTTTCTGAAATTTCAGGGCTTGTAAATCTGAAAATGGGGATTTGCAGCACGGTGTGGGTTGGAGGGAACAGGAGATGGAGAAGGAGAAGGAGAAGGAGAAGGAGAAGGAGAAGGAGAAGGAGAAGGAGAAGGAGAAGGAGAAGGAGAAGGAGAAGGAGAAGGAGAAGGAGAAGGAGAAGGAGAAGGAGAAGGAGAAGGAGAAGGAGAAGGAGAAGGAGAAGGAGAAGGAGGAGAAGTGCTGGGCACACAAAAACTGGAGTTAAAATGAAAATTTGGGATCTGCAGCTGCCCAGAAGCTTGTGCAGGCCTGCTCCTCTGATCCCAAAGGGAAAACAGTGGGAACTCAGGGCTTTCCAGTGGGACCTCCTCATCCATCCCTGCTCGGGGTGATCTGCCCTCTAACCCAGCAGTTAAAGTCTCCGTGTGATTTCTGCAAGGATTTTCTTTTCCTAATCCATGGGTAACTATTTAAAACCTCATTCCTATGGAATGAATTTCATACAGAATCCTGTTGATTGCTATCTGTGTTCACAGTTCCTGTTGCTCCAGCAGGGTTTTGGTTGGGGATTTTTTGGCAGTCTTTGGGTTTTGAGAAGCATTTTAATTGTGGGAGGCAAATTCAAATCTCCTGACCTCAGGGACATTTCTTTATCATTAAATACACATTTGCATGGTTTGTGATATTTTAAATCTATGTATTGAAAGCAAGGTTTTCAGCCTGCACTGTGTGTCAAGGATGTCCTGGTATTTTTAGCACAATAATTTTAGTTAATACATCCTGAATTACAAAAATCAGCAACTGGCTCAAATTTAAAAAAAAAAAAAAGGAAATAACCAAACTTTGCTTACTAGTTCCTTGACTTTGGAACAGCTCAAGTGCTCAGGGCTGCACTGAGGAGCAGTGGAGTGTCCAGGAGTGGCTCAAGGCTCTTTTAAAGATTCTGCATTTTCTGACATGAAATAGGGCAAGTGTTGAGCTGTGAAAAACAGAGGCCTCTCTGAGTTCCTCGGAGAGAGATCAAAATGAAGGGTTTTAATTAAAGCCTTTAGAGAAATTAAAATATATCAATAATATATTCCATATATTCTTTAATTTGTTGCTCTGAGGAGGAAAAAAAAAAATCCATCCAGAATTGAATATTACTCGAAATATTGGCACAACTTTTTTCTTTAGTGACTGCCAACAACTGGTAAATTATTCTGAGATCTGATCTGGTGAAGGTGCTCCTGTCCATAGCAGGGGGTTGGAACAAGATGATCTCTAAGGTCCATTCCAACCCAAACCATTCTGTGATTCAATAATGTGCAGTAATTTTGTGCTGTAATTTCCAGGGTGGCTGTGCCTGAGGTGTTTTCCAGGGTGACTCGGATGCTGGAAATGTTCTGAGTTTCTGATTTTTTAGCATCCCTCCCTAAGGTTTTTTTTTCTTCTCTCTCCTGTCAGAGACACATCGTAAGAAATTGCAGAAATACTTTTCTTCTAACAAAGACTTGAAAGCCCAGAAAGAGCAAAGGGGCATTATTTTATTTCTCAGTGTAAAATTATGGCTTCTACTGAGGAGGGTTGCTCGGCAGAAAAAATCTTACTTTGAAAAAAAAGTCTAAGAGAAAAGCTTTAAACCATTTTTTTTTTTCCACAATCATCCCAGGGAGTGAAGTTTCCTGAACTGCTACAAGCAGGAAGGAAGCTGGAATTCGGATTTGTGCCAGGAAGAGTGCACAAGTCCCTGTCACAGGACTTTTTTTCTCTGTTTCTAATAAAAGTTCATTGTGGATCTTTGCATATTCTGCTCCACGAGGCCACCTCGAGCTGCCCCAGCAGATCAATTAACTCGTCCTTGCCATCTGTTCCAGCACCATCAGTTCTGTCAACCCTGCAGCTCCTGGTGCCTCCCAAGCCCAGCAGGAGCTGCAGGAAGGAGGGTGCTGGGCTGGGTGTGGGGTTAAGGGGCTGGAAGACCTTCAAAAGAGCAGCAGAGAGGACTCAGGGAAGCCAGACTGGGATTTGTTCCTCAGGCTGTTCTTGCCATGAAATGCAAGTTGGATTTGGCACCTGGAGTGGTTTTCAGGCTCGTGGAAGCAATCTGTCTCTTCACTCACAGCCATGGCAGAACTGATTCTCATTTTTTTAAAAGGTGATGTTGCCTCTCCCTGAGCTTCCGTGAGGTTGGGATCACCCCAAGGAGACCAAGGCCCTGGGCCTGCTGAGTTACAGGACTTTGCTCAGGGCTCAGAAGCTCCTATGTGGAATGGCAGGGCTGAGTCAGGAAAAGCTGCAGGCTGTGAGGACGAGGACACGGAGAGCTCAAATCTGCCTGAAATCCATCTGAAATCTGAATGCTGAGAGCTCTGCCCCAAGATCCCCCCCCTGTACTCATGCAGCTGGGCAGATGTTCCTCCTCTCCCGTGGAAGGAGCACAGAGATGGAGCTACAAAGGGTTTGCTACAGCTTGTATGTGCTGGGGGCCACCTGCAGATCCCTGGGGGTGAAAAGGGAGTTTCAACAAATGGGATCATTTGGGTGTCTCTGCAGAGCGTCACCTCTTCGGGGTTGTGCATTTCCTCCTCTGTTTGAAGAGTACCACGGCTTCTTTGGACTCCTGGGTTTTGTCCTGCGATCCAAAATTGGATTGTTCAGTCCCCACTGCTCCCAATGGGCCCACAGGAGCAAAGGGGGCCAGCACAAAGAGAACACAAAGAAACTTTGGGAAGGGAATCTGTTGGCTCTTTGAGAGGATTTTGCCACAGTGAAGAAGGAAAGGAAAGGAAAGAAAGGAAAGGAAAGGAAAGGAAAGGAAAGGAAAGGAAAGGAAAGGAAAGGAAAGGAAAGGAAAGGAAAGGAAAGGAAAGGAAAGGAAAGGAAAGGAAAGGAAAGGAAAGGAAAGGAAAAGGAAAGGAAAGGAAAGGAAAGGAAAGGAAAGGAAAGGAAAGGAAAGGAAAGGAAAGGAAAGGAAAGGAAAGGAAAGGAAAAGGAAAGGAAAAGGAAAGGAAAAGGAAAGGAAAAGGAAAGGAAAAGGAAAGGAAAAGGAGAGGAAAAGGAGAGGAAAAGGAGAGGAAAAGGAGAGGAAAAGGAGAGGAAAAGGAGAGGAAAAGGAGAGGAAAAGGAGAGGAAAAGGAGAGGAAAAGGAGAGGAAAAGGAGAGGAAAAGGAGAGGAAAAGGAGAGGAAAAGGAGAGGAAAAGGAGAGGAAAAGGAGAGGAAAAGGAGAGGAAAAGGAGAGGAAAGGAGAGGAAAAGGAGAGGAAAAGGAGAGGAAAAGGAGAGGAAAAGGAGAGGAAAAGGAGAGGAAAAGGAGAGGAAAAGGAAAGGAAAAGGAAAGGAAAAGGAAAGGAAAAGGAAAGGAAAAGGAAAGGAAAAGGTTTTATTTAAAATCAGGAAGAAGCTGTCAGTCATCTGTTAAAGCACAGGATCACCCCCAATCCTCTGTGTGTGAATAACTGAGCTTCAGCTCCAAGCACTTTGCACATACTTCAAACTCAGTTATTGAATCACAGAATCCTGGAATGGTTTGCAATGGAAAGGATTTTAAATCCCATCCCATCCCTGCCATGGCAGGGACACCTTCCACTGTCCCAGGCTGCTCCATCTTGGCCTTGGGCACTTCCAGGGATCCAGGGGCAGCCACAGCTGCTCTGGGAATTCCATCCCAGGCCATCACCACCCTCCCAGCCAGGAATTCCCAATATCCCATCCATCCCTGCCCCGTGGCAGTGGAAGCCATTCCCTGTGTCCTGTCCCTCCATCCCTTGTCCCCAGTCCCTGTCCAGCTCTCCTGGAGCCCCTTTATGCCCTGGAAGGGGTTCTCAGATCCCTCTGGAATATTCCCTTCTCCAGATGAATATCCCAAGCTCTCCCAGCCTGGCTCCAGAGCAGAGGAGATCCTGGGAAGAAGGGATTTGTGTCCAGACAAAGTTGTATTTCTGTCTGAAGTGTCCAGATCCCAGCCTGGGAGAGGAGCTGATGTTCCTGGCACTGCCACAAGGCTCAGCCAGGTTACCTGGAAATGCCCAGGTACCTCTGAAATTACATCTATAAATACAAATATATAAATATAAAGTACATAAATAATGCTGGCAGAGCTGTTCACGTGACAGGCAGGCAACTTGTAGAACTGATCCAACTTAAAAATACCCATTCTTATTAAATTTTTGAGGTGATTTTAGGCCCCATTCCTCATCCGAAGCACTTCTGCAGGCAAACAAGCACGGGCTGTGGCAGGGAAGGGATGCTGTGACAGCGAGAGTGAGTGCTGGGGACACACTGGGACTGAGTTTTGAACACACTCTTGTCTAATCAGCTTAAGGTGACACGGAGTGACCTTCTCCTCGCCACACGATCCATTAATTTATGTAAGATTTGTTCTAATGAGGAAACTCTGTGTTCACAGCAAAGGGAGGAAAAATAGCAGAAGGAAAAGATCTTTTCTTATGTTCTTGCTCCGTGATGAGAGTGACAGCAACCCAGAGGAGGCACTAAATGGTCTGGAAAATAATAATGAAGGGGAAATCGGCAGTTTGTTGTGAAAACACCCGACTGCAAAGAAGATTGAAGGGAGGAGTGAAGCACTGGTGGCCGGTGGAACATCAGGGATTGTTTCCTGTACAAGTGTTTGGGTTTCCAGGACAGCTGAATTCCAGGAAGAAAATCAATGTAATTCACTCCTCAAGCCTTTCATCACTGTGTTATTTTCTTTTTAAAAATGTTGGTTTAATGTGAGGCTTTGCATCCCAATGCCTCTGGGAGGAAGTGGCTGTTCCAGAGTCTTTTTCTGGAGTTTGAGGGCTTGGGTTTGTTTTAAAAACCCGGCAGGTTTTTGCCAAAAATGAGATTTCTTTAGACAACTGACAGAATTTTTCTTTAGATACATGAAGTTCCTGTTGGTATTTTGCCTCAAGATTTTTTATTCTTGAGCTGGACATGAAGTTCTTTATAGAACAGGGTGCTCGAGAACACAGGAAGGCACCACCCGGGACAAAAACCACCCCTTATATTCCAAAATATCCCATATTCTCTGGAGTGAATACATGATACCTGTCCTTGATTTTGAACAGAAGTTCGAAATTCTCAGTCTCACTTGCTGCTCCCACTCTGACCCTCTCCTTCTCTCACCATTAGTAAAGGCAGGGACCCCTCCCACTGTCCCAGGTGCTCCCACCTGGCCTTGGACATTCCAGGGATCCAGGGGCAGCCACAGCTCCTCTGGGAATTCCATCCCAGCCCCTTCCCACTCTCACAGCGAAGAATTTCCTCCCAATATCCAAACTGAATCTACCTGAGGATGCTGAATCATCTGCTCATGCAGATGAGCAGCAGGAGGGGGCTGTGGGGAGGGGGCTGCGGGGAGGGGACTGCACCCGAATCTCTTCCCTTGAGTGCTCCTGGACCCTTCCCGGGCACCCAGCCAGGATGGGAACGATCTGTTGGAGCTCTTTCCCCCAGTAATTGGAGAAGTGAGGATGAAAGGAGTGAAATCCAGGCTTTTGGTGTCCTGATAAACGTTTAATAGCGGGGTGTAAATGCCAATCTGATAAGGTGTTTAGTGAATTAAAATTCCATTGTTGACATTAATCCCTGGAGGAGGATTAGACTGCAGTGAGCAGGAGCCACTTGGCTGCTGAATGGTGATGCTCACACTCCTTCTGTGCTCGTTAACGCCACCGTTTTAATTAATGCATCTCAGATCTCCTGAAGGTCCAGCTGTGTTCGGACCTGCATGGTGGAAGGTGTCTGATACTTTGCAAATTGCGCTTTTATTTTTCAGAGCTCTCCTAAATGGATGCAAAGACAATGCACAGAAAGCTCTTGTGAGACCAAAATTAACATTAAAAAAAAAATACTTTTGATTCCCGTTCCCTCAGTTTTATCAGGGGAATGAATAGACTATTAAGGCTCAATATCCTTATATCATCTCCTGCCATCAGGACAGGCAGGAAATAAGTACCCAAATCACTAAATTGCTTCAAAGCTGCTTGGCAACTGCATATTGCAAAATTGATCATCTGACTCCTTTTTTACCTTTTTCAAAGGAGAGAAGAAGGCAGAGAGGCAGCTCAGGATTTTCACCAGGAGTAGCTCCTGGTGCGGCCATCAGGACTCAGTCAGAACAATGACAGAATGCAAAATGTGCAGTAATTCCATCAATAATCATAAACTCAGCTGGGCTCCCCTCTGGCTTTGTCTTTTCCACTCCCTTTCAGCTCCAAACCAAGCCTAAATGTGAATATAACTTAAACTTAGCTGGTTTTGTCCATGAGCACTTTCATACACAAATATATTATTTTGGATGCACCAATTTTCTCTTTTCCTTTCTTTCTGCCACCTGGATTCTGTAATCTGGCCCTGAAAGAGAGGGAGACAAGTCTCACACAGGACTTGGGACAGGCTTGTGGCTCATGCACATAAACCCCTCTCCTCTGCAGAACTGCTGGGGGTAATTGCAAAAATTATGGAGAGATTGGATTTTCCAAGGCAGCAAAAACTGGGAGCTGAACTTTTGCTTCTCCCATCACCCTTCTCTAACCAAAGGCTCCTCTGTCCTTTCCAGAATGATCCAGATGTTTTATTCATTATGCAGGTGGCTCAAATATCTTTCTGTTCCTAAGAGCTCTTGAAATCCCTCCTTAGAGGTAGGAGATTACTCAGGTTGTCTTTTGTGCTTCACGGATATTTCCAGTGCATCCCAAAGGAGCTCTGCAGCCCAGCCCAGCTCCATCCCTTCCTGCTGCTTGTCCCAAACCCGTGTTCCTCTGGGAAATTTAAATATTCCACGTTTGTCAAAATATCTGGTGCAGTAGGCACCATCCCCAGCCTGATCGTTTTCCCAAATGAGCTCCTTGTCCAGGCAATCTGCCCTTGGAACTGCTTTTCACCAGGTTCTTTTCTCCTGCTTCTTTCCCCACTTTCTTCTTCTTTACTGAGGAACTTTTTGCCTCTCAGTCATGGGCAGGGGCTGGGCAGGGGATTCTGTGCAATCAGGAAATGATGCAGAGCTCACAGAGGGGAAATAGAGGAGCTACTGGGAGAAAGAAATTTAAAAAAAATTTTTTTTTTTTTTTGCTTTCCAGGACCAAGAGGCAATGCTGTCACTTGGTGTTTAGCCCTCAGATGGGCTGATGTTTTTTAGCTTTGTTTCAGGGTTAACTCCTTATTAAGACCTCTGCTTGTCCTGGGTTTTACTGGCTTAAACATTTCCTGAACATTTTTGTATGAGGCAAAGAGGGTTTTAGTGGAGCTTCAGAAATTCTGTTCTCTCCAAGTGATGGGAAGAGGCAGACGAGAAAATAGACAAGAAAAGCAATGAAAATGCCCAGATTGTACAACCTTGGAATGAACTGGGTGATCTTTCCGGTCCTTTCCAATCCAGGCCTTTCCATGACATATCCTGCCATGGACTCTGCTCCAGGGAAGGTGAATTTAAAGATCTTTCACAGCTTTGTTTCAGGTGTTTCGCTCCTTCCCTGTCAGTGAATGACCCCCTTAAAGGGTTTTGATCAATTTTTTGGGGGGGAAATTCTATTTCGTCCCACTTGGAAATGGAAAATGAGGCTCAGAGCCACGCTGGGGCTTCCCTGGAACTACACTGGAAGAGAAAAGTAAGGCTGGTGTCACTGAAACTGCAGGAAAAACAATAACCCTCCAACAACATTTTTATGTTAAAGAGTCAAGGCATCACTTTATTATCTGGCCAGAATGTTGTTCTGGCCAGGATGTACCACAGAAATCATCTCACCCACACATGGGCTGGGTGTGCAGAGAGAATCATTCCATGGCAAGTAGATTTTACAAGGCTTTTCAGATCTTTCATACAGTTAAAACTCATACAAACTAATTGGGTCAGTGTTCATTGCTCCCAAGTTGCATAGTTCTCAGTCTTTGGTCTCCTGTTGGATTTCTTCACTTCTGATGTTAATTAGATCTTTATTCCCTGATTTTCTTCTCAGTCTTTTCTGGAGAAGAAGTCTCTGGCTCTGGGGTTGATGTTCCTAGGTGGGCACTGATGTTCAATTAATGGATTAATGGATTAATGGCCATTTATCTTTGGGCTATTCCCAGCCTGTTGATGTGTTCAGTCCATCAGACCCCACCTGGTGGAACAATGCCCTGGAACGGAAACTTAAAATTCTTTTTCCCAGGGACAAAGGCAAACAAAACCCCTTGACTAAAGCTATTCACAAATATTTGAACCGGTATGTTTTCCAACACTAGGATCACCCCCCTTTGGCCACAGAGATGTCTTGTGTAAGGTGCAGCTTAAATGGTGCTCGATGTGGGGCTTAAAAATGTGAAACAAACCCTTCAAAGACCTGTTCCTGTACCTCAAAACCTGCAGGATCTTGCTGAAAACCCAAAATTCACCTTAGAACTTATAAAAAGAAAATTAGAAGTATCAGTAAAATATTCCATCACCTTGGCTGTGCTCACCCTCTGCTGTGGCTTCTGAGAACACAAAGAAGAGGCTCAGTTTTTGCCCCTGTTTGAGAGGGGTTTAAACAGTCAGCTCCTGTTTACATTTTCTTTGCAATGCTTTGGTACAGAGACATTATCAGGGAAATGGATTTTGCTCTGGGCTTATCTTTCTTTCACTGCAACTTCCAGAGAACCTGCCAGGTAAATGTTTGTGGCCTCACACAGGTCTGCAGATTGCTGCTATCATCTTGATGACAAAAATATGGGACTTCCATTCCTGCCTTCTGGGAGTCAGGAGGTTAAGAAAATTACTTAAATTTTTCCTTCATTTCCCAGAGTGTCTTTTGAAATGAGAAATACCCACATCAGCCCCAGAACCACTGAGCAGAGCCCTGCTCTTTCTCACCCCTCCAAATGGAATGATCAGAAAATTGACAGCCAGGCTAAAAAGGGAGGGAGGAGAAACTTGAGGGGTTAGCAAAGGACAATTTCAGCTCCTCAAAAATCAACCTGTGCTGAAGGAAGGGCTGGGCACTCACTTAACCTGTGGTTTAGACTCAGTTCTGCTCCTTGTCTGACAGATCATAAACATCTTGTGGGATTTTTGCCATCACTTCCATTATTCTGCATTTTGGAGGATGCAGGAAATCTGTGTATAAATCCAGTGCGGACATTTAGGACCCATCCATTTACAGGAGTTCTGAGTTATTTATAAGGAGTCAGATTTCTTCTTCTTCATCATCATCATCATCATCATCATCATCATCTTCATCATCATTTATTTCTGGTGATTAATAATTCAGGACAGCTGAAGAGGATTCTTGGTTGGTTTCCATCTGGGAAAACGTGGATTGTATATGAGAGTGTCAGTCATGACAACAATCACCATCCTTGTTGGTAAAAGTGTCATCCCAGTTCCTAAATATTGGCTAAATTTTGCCTTTTTTTCTTGCCTCTGAGTCTCAGATTGGTTCTTGGCACTTTAAAAGTCATATAATAAAGGATCTATAGAAGAGTTGCAGCCTACCTGGATTTCAAACCATGTTTTATTTGCTTGAAGAGTCAGGGAAAACATTCCATAATTACTGTACCTCGTAATAAGGCTTTCCCTTATATTATTACAAACATATTTAATATGTTTCCTTTTGATGGTGTCTCAATAACCTTCGAAGCATTAGAGCTTTATTTTGTAACTCTGGCTGGTTTGCTATAGATTTGTTAATTTTCAGATAAACCAAAGATAATTAAAAGCTTTTATCTTTGAATAAAATGCTTGCACAATTTAAATGACCGAGAACAAAGCTTAATTTAGATTTGGAGATCCTATAACTGAAAGTGTAAGATTTTTGGAAGAGAAAAATAAATACCTTAATTCTTCTTTTTCTTTGGTGGTGGGACAGGGGGTGCGTAAAAGCAGCCTGAAAATTTACTGAGTTCCATACAGAAGAAAATAATTAAGATAAACTAAAATCCTTAAATATTACACATTATTATATATACTGAAACTTACTGCACATTTGAAAAGAAGAGTTCTTTCTTTTCAGTACTATCAGTTATAGCATGAGGACTAAAGCTGTCAAAGAGAGACACAAAACCAATATTAGAATTGCATTCAGGATTGGATGGGATTGGTGGGGTCCCCCTGACCAAAAGTATGGATTTTATCACCATCAGTTAAACCAGCCGGGGCAGTGTTCTTCACCTTTCCACAACCCATCCTCCCTCCAGGAGATATCTCCTGTTAATGGGCCACTGAGTCCCACTGCACGGCTGAGAAAATTCCATCATCCCAGTGGGAGATGCTCCAGCCAGGGGGAGGAGCCGAGCATTTCCTACCCGGATCAAATCCGAGATTTGGAACATCAGAGCAGCCTTTTCCCACTGGATTCCAGAGGACAAGAGCTACCAGACTTCTACAGGATCGCTACTTCAACAAGAGCACTTCATCTGGACTGCTACCACCACCCTAACCAGTGGGGTGTCAGCTGGGATTCTGACTCTGTCAGTGGTTTTCTTTGGTACTATTGTATGTATTTTATATTTTATTTTATTTTATTTTATTTTATTTTATTTTATTTTATTTTATTTTATTTTATTTTATTTCCTTATTAAATTGTATTTCTGACTTGGAGTCTTTCACTGGTTTTGCTTTCAAACCAGTGTGCCTGTTTGAGTTCAAATCCAAACTATGATTGCCTTACCCTCGACCTGATTACTTCTATTCTCTAACGAGCTTGGCTGGTCCAGTTGGGGTCTGTTATGGCCAATTTCATCTGTGCAGCTCACAGAGCAGCTGTAGCTGTCACACCACAGACAGTGTTTTCAGGGCTTTTGTTGTCTTCATTATGTTTATCCTGGAGCAGGAGTCAGGGGAGTTGCACATCGAGAGAATAAAAACCTCCTGGGAGGGGGTAATTACAATGATTAAGCAGATGGCTCCTGTGCCTGCAGTTTCTGCCTCTGCAGTGGTTACCTGGCTCCTGGTAATTAATTGTTGGAGGGCTGGGAGCAGGTCTCTGTTTGAAATCCATGGAAATACTCCGTGTTTCTTGCTGTGAACTTCTGATCCTGCAGGAGCCTTTGATTTCTGGGGCTGCTGCTCTTTTGGAGAGTGTTTTGTGGCTGGAGCTGCCAGGCCCAGTCCCACACTGTGGCAGAGAACATTTGTGTTCATTCAGAGGTGTGGGCTGGTTTGGGGTTTTTTTATGGAGAGTTGGGGTGGTCCCATGCTTATATCCAAGTCCTGGAGCTCAAAGCCATAAACCAGCCACTAAAGAGAGTCCAAACCACTCCTGCATTACTATTTCTGCAATATATTTGAAGAAATATGTTTTTCAAAAGAATAAAAATACAGAGAGGGCCAGATTCCCATCCTGGGTGCTCACAGACATCTTCAGGATTTCTGGATCCTCTCTTCACAATGAAAATGAGAGTTGTGCACTTCAGTTGAATGGGAAATCTTCCATCTTAAACATTAAGAAAAATGTTTTGCAAGCTCATAAAATTCTTGGAGTCCTTAATAGTAGAATCATAGATTCATGGAATTATCCTGGAATGGATGGGACTCACAGGGATCATCCATCCAACCCCTGGCCCTGCACAGATATCCCAAAATCCTAAACACTCCTGGAGCTCTGGCAACCTTGGGGCTGTGCTCATTCCCTGGGGAGCCTGGGCAGTGCACAGCACCTTCTGGGAAAAAAAACATTTCCCTAAAATCCAACCTAAATTTAGCAGCATATGCCAAAGCCCTCCACCTGTTCAGCAAACATCCCACAAATATAAAAATTACACATGGTCAAACACAGGATTCTTAAAGAGATACATGAGGACTTCACTGGAGGCACTGCAGCCTGATTTTCAAGGCAGGTTCTGCTGGATCATTGAAAAATTATCATTTAAGGTTTTTTTTCCTTACGGCAAATGTTGGTTTCAGAAATCTATAGTTCACTGCTGCATCTTTCCCAGATTTGTCTCTTAATTCACCAGCCCATGTGATGTCTCACATTTTAGGCATCAGAGAGTTTTTCCTGGAATAAGGAAATATTAAAAAGTTATTTGCAGTGATTCAGTGTTCCCTCCCCTAATGGATTCTGTGGCACTCAGTGTACGCTTACCTCACTTTTATCTCTGCCCATCGCCCTGGCATCGGAGATTTTCTCATCACAGCAAAACCTCTTTCCCTGAAATGCTGCTGGGGAGAATGGAGGGGCTGTTTGCTTTGGGAAAGAAATTCAGGAGGGCAAAGCTTAATGAGGAGCAGCAGCTGCGTTTTGGAGACTGAGCTCACAGGGCACACCAAGGATCTCTGTTTGGGTCTGGATGTGATCAGGGAACTCCATGGACCCCTCCTGCAGTGCCTCTTTGCCCAGGAGAGATGTCACACAGCCCTGCCCTGGACAATTCCTTGTGGTGCCCTATTTGGGAGCTGCTGTTGGGATTTTGGAACCCTAAAACCTGTGAGTTTTAAACTTTCTGTGCTTTCTGGGACTGACCCGCAAGGGAACACTGCTTTTGACTTGAGGCCTTGGAGAAGGCTTCCAAAATTTGAGTGATAAGAGTTGGGATCCCTTGTGTAATTAGAATAGAGGTGTGTATTATCACATGGTGAAGGGTTTAGAATTTGAGGGGATTAGAATATAGTAGTAGGTATGGGACAAGATAAAAGTTCTTGTGCATTGTCTCCTTCTTTCTTGTTCCGTCTTCATAATTTCAGGTCGTAGTTTTTAATTGAATAGAAAGTAGCACAGTGCGAGTCACAAGTGTTTGGTTATTAAAGCAGAAGTACAAATAATATAGATGTTAGCTTTTAATTAGATAGTTAGACTTTAAAAGACCTTGTAGCTAGCAAAACACACCAACACTTTTCTCACTTTTGGCTTGTTAGCTAGAAGTACTACAAAGCTCTCTGTAATATAAATAAGAATTAATAAACAACCGAGTCCAAACAAGATAATTTGTCTCTCGTCCTTCTATCCTGACTCTAAGTAAAAACAAAAGCAAAAAGAAGTTAGCCACTCACATGCAGTGCCACTATTACTGGGGCAGTGTGGGTCCCACAGGAGTTCCACCCTCTCCTTGTCTGGGCTGCTGAAGGAGCTGCAGCATCCCTGGGATACTGGGAGTGAGAGTCACTCTTGGAGTGGGAACCCTTCTATTGAGGCTGTAAAGTCCTGTTCTCATTGCCTTTGGATCACGGAAACACAAAATCTTTATCTGTTATTGAATCAGGCATTCCTGGAAGGGTTGGGTGGGAAGGAACCTTAAAGCCCATTCGGTGCCACCATGGGCAGGGACACCTCCCACTATCCCAGGCTGCTCCAAGCCCCATCCAGCCTGACCTGGGACACTTCCAGGGATCCAGGGGCAGCCACAGCTTCTCTGGGAATTCCATCCCAGCCATTCACCACCCTTACAAGGAAGGATTTTTTCTTGGCATCTACTCTAAACCTACTCACTTTGAGTTTGAAACCATTCCGTGTTCTCTGAAACCCAAGGAACTGCAGGCTCCTGTGGAATTTATGGAGTGCATGGAGCCCATGGTTTAAAAGAGCAGTGCCAGGCACTCATCAGTCTCTGCCCGTGTCTCCAGTGTCCGTGTATTTCTCCTGGTAATTTGTGAGCCTGTCCTTCCAGCGGGTGCTGTAAACCAAGCCTATCCCATAACCCATCTTTCTAACTCAGAATAAAGCACAGCCATGCTGTGTCACTTCTCTGGGAAGAGCATCTGTGATGACAATGCCAACTGAGCTCACGTCCCCTGTTCCTCAGTCCTTTGAATCCCCCCCAAAGCAGCCTCTTCAAACCAAACCCTGTGACCTTTCCAAGAGATCTCCAAAGTTTCCCCACCGCCCCAGGGATGTTGTGAAGATTAATTAATGTTTGTAAAGTGCCACGAGCTCTTTGGATGAAAGTGCTGGGGCTTATTAATATTAATAATAACAGATGAGCCCCGGCAAGGCTGTGGTACAGTAGAATGAATTAACATGAATCAAGCAATCAACAACAACAAATGAAGGCCAGAGCCGCGGGCAGGGCGTGCAGCTGGTGGGATGTGACAGCTGAGCCCGCTCGGCTTCTCCTCACTCATTTCCACTGGAATTCAAACTGTCTCCTGTGGCCCCACGGCAGCCACGAGTCACCTGCTGCACAGATTTGCTTTTTCCAGTCCAGGCTTTTCGTTGTCATCCTCCTCTGAGTTGTCTTCAGCACGACCTGACTCAACAGAGGATTTCTCGTGAGGTTCCGCAGGGACTGGGGGCAAACCTGGTGCAGTTCCCATGGGGACATTGGCCCAAGTGAGATTTTTTTTTTCCTTCTGCAGGGTTTTTGCCATGGTTCCCACCACATTTATCCATGATGGGGTTGTTCCTTCTACAGAGGAGTTGACTGGAAAAACAGAGGAAAACAAAAACAAAACCATGAAGGCACAGAGACTGGATAATCTGCCAGTGTCTCCCAGTGTAACCAAGGAAAAGTGGGATACACTTCCAGTACCTCACTCCAGGGGCTGGAGAGGGACTTTTCACAAGGACATGGAGTGGGAATAGTTTTGAGCTGATGGTGGGAAGATTTAGGTGAAATATTGGGGAGAAATCTGTCTGTGGAAGGGTGGTGAGGGGCTGGGATGGAATTCCCAGGGAAGCTGTGGCTTCCCCTGGATCCCTGGAAGTGTCCAAGGACAGGTGGGAGCACCCTCGGACAGTGGGAGGTGTCCCTGTCCACAGCAGGGTTGGCCCTAGATGGGATTTAGGTCCCTTTCCACCCAACCCATTCCATGATCCCATAGTTCTATATGAGCTGCGTCGAATATTTTAATCCTAAACCACATCATTCCAGCTGCTGTGCCCTCCTGTCCTGGCATGGGAGTGTGGAAGAGCCCAAAGGGAGCAGAAATTAACTCCGAGGAGATTTCACTCTCATCCATCGATCTCACACAGTCCAAAAAGGCTGCTCCAGACCTGCACAATCTGATTTTCTTGCTAGTCCCCTCTCTCTTCACTCAGCAAAATGTAGCGAGACAAGAGAAATTCATGTGTATAAATTACAGAGTGAAAAGGCACCATAACCTCTGTGGATCACAATAAAAACCTGCTACACAGAAAAATAAAATGGAGCCTCAGGGCAATTTCCCTCGGAAGAATGGATGGAAAGGAATATCTATATCTTGGATTATTGAGCACAAAGTTGGGCTATTTAGGAAAGCATACTAATGATTTATGGAAGGAGCTTGGAAGGTTTTCACTGTTGCTGTCTCAAAGAGCAGTTGGAATCATGTAATTGCTGTGGGTCGAGATGGAGAGATCCATGCCATGGAAATGCTGAAATTTCAGGAGAAAACTTCACGTCCTGTTGGAGCACATTTGAATTATTTGACTGAATGTGACCACAAACTGTTCTCTGCGTGGATTCGTGCAGCTGTGTGAAAGGAAAAGGGTTCTGGGAGAGAGGGGCTGTGTGGATTCAGCCTTTCCAAATGTTCTCCCGAATTTCTGAGCCCTGCTCACTGAATTTCCATGTCCAGCCTGGGATCTGGCAGCCTCATTGGAGAACTGCTGGATTTATTTTATCTTGGCAATTTTGCTTCACTCTGTGCAAATCTTTGCTTTAACACTCCTGATACCTGGCAGGAGCTGACCCCGAGTTTGCTGTTTAATTAAGATAACTTGGACATGGAGTGAAGCTCTAACAGTGGAAGAACAATTCCTCTTAACCTTCCTGCCTCTTCTCCTCTTCCCAAAGTGTTTCTACCAGCCCGGGGTTTGTAGTTATGGACATTACTGATTTCTTTTGAAAAGGCAGATTTTTTATGGCATTGGCCCATTTTCCGTGTTTTTTCCCAGTGTGATCATGCTAAACCAAACATCCACTTGGGTGCACTCCTATGTGTCATATCAACATAATCATAATCATAAACATAAACGTATATGTGTATATGTATATCTGTAGGTACGTATATATGGAAGAAATTCCTCCCTGTGAGGGTGGGAGGGGCTGGGATGGAATTGCACAAACTTTTAGGTCCTTTCCAACCCAAACCATTCCAGGATTCTCTCCATGGAAATGCAGTCCTGGCCACCCTTTAAGCTGCCAGATGCTCTGGAAGTTGAAGTCCCCAACAAATTCACCCCCACTCCTGTGCTTTGATCCTTCCTTGTTCCAGTTGTTCCTCTCCAGGACAGGATTACACACCACAGAGCATCAGTCCTGCCCTCAGCATTTTTCCCTGGGGAATAATTTGCCTGTTGTCATGTTGGGTCATTTATTTAATGAGACAGGGCAAGCTCTGATGCTTCTCACCACAACTGATTGTGAACAGTCCCTGAAGTGGTGTGGAGACATTCAAAGACATTAAACCTGTGTGGCCAGCTCTTCACACCACACACCACTGGCAAAATGTTCATTTTTTCATTCAATTCAATTTCCAGGATTTTTTTGGAGTCCACCTTTGCTATAATAACCCAATGCAGTGAGTTATTTCCACGACCTGATTTCACCACCTCTGTCTATGCGTGGAGTTTGCTGTCATTTGATTCAGGCTTTTTTTCTGTATTAATCTGCTCTGCATTAAACTTTGCTGTATAAAGTCCTTTTTTTCCCCCTGTAGCAACAGCCCAGTCACTTGGTAAGGTTCTTGTTTGTATTCCTTTTAATTCCCACTGAGAACATTAAATCCCAAAATCTCAGATTCCACCCTCCCTCCATCCCCAAGTAGCCTAGGGAACTCCAATGTTTACGAATTTAAGAAATTATTGTGGCTTGCAAAGACATTGCTGTTACTTTAAACAATTCTGCCCAACAGAGATTAGCTTTTAGCAGCATCATATTGAGGATAATCAGGATGATTACATGAATATCCAGTGTTTTCTACATGAATATTAAAACGCTTCAACTTCAGGAAAGGTTCTTCCACTGCATTTTTTTTTTTTTTTTTTGGCAAACTGCTTTTTTTTTTTCTCTCTCTCAATTTCTGACGTTGTGAAATGAGGGAGAAAAAATGAAGTGGGCTGGGAAGTGTCTGAAGTCGGGAACTATCCCTGTCTTTCAGTTTTGTGGCAAATAATTGGGCCCTGCAGGAGCTGGCTGTGGAGCTGCTCTTGGCTGAGCACTCGGCTCTGGCTGGGTCTTCCAGCTGCCTCCCAGCTGTGGATCTTGGCAGGAGCCCTGAGCAGTGACACCCCAGAGGAGGAGGAAGAGGAGGAGGAGAAAAGGGAGCTCAGATCGTTCAGAGTTCAATGGGAATACACCCACCAGGGAAAAAAAAAAAAATGCAAATATTTTCCCTTTAGGAAAATATTCCAAATATTCCTCCCTTGAGGAAAGCAAATTCCCTGCCAGGATTTTGTTGTCCAGCACTGGGCACCTGTCACTTATTTGCTTTTCAACCTTTGTAATTAATTTTGCTCTATTTCCATGTGTATAATTATGTAAATACGTGCGGGTCCTTGGGTTTGGGGTTTACTGGGGTCGACTTCAGCTGGAAATTTTGCAGGGGAATGTTTGCCAAGTCCTCAGCAGTTTAGGAGCAGAGATCCCCGTTATGAGGTGCTGCTGGCTGCTCCATGTGGAATCCAAGGACTCAACCAAAGAGCTCACGGATTTTAGGGTCAGAAGACAACACTTGACTATTTTGGGCTAAACTTAGGTTTATTTTAGCATTTGCATTCCCTTCCTCGAACTTGAACTCTGCTGAATCTTTAGGGTTGGAGAAGACCTCCAAGATGAAGTCAAAGCTTTGGCTGAATCTCACTTTTTTCCCCCCAAATTGTCCAAGGGCAGTAACATTTCAGAGTCTCTCCTCTGCACAGCTGATCCTGGCGGAAGGACCTTCAGTGCACCCAAACCTCAGGAGAATTCAGGCTTTTTAATGCTCAAATTATATTTAAAGATTGAAATGAGGCTCTAGAGGAGCATCTTCATGTTGTTAAAAGCAGAAAATCCTCTGTACTCGCCATTTTCCTCAGTGAGCCTTTACCCAGCTTGAGGCTCCACTGCTTAAACCCAAAATGCAGCATTCTGGTTTAATGCTGAGCATTATAATAAATGGGGGATGTTGTTCCACATTCCAGCACTTTTACAAACCTCTTGCCATGCAATTCTTCCATATTTTCAAATAACAACACCCAATTAAGCACTTGAATCAGTGCTGCCCTCAGCAGAGATGTAATTAAGCAGGTGTTTAAATCCCTTGTTAAATTAGTCTCTTATATTTTTCTTTCCTAATCTCCCATTACTATTCCTGTGCAGGAAAATAATGGGAAAACAAATGAATCCTGAAGCTCTGGCTCCAGGCTTGTAGGGGTCAAACTGTATCAGCCATGCAAAGAAGATCTATGGGATCTAATCAAATTTGAGGAGAAAAAAAACAGCTTTAAAGAGGAGCCGGTGGGTAACAGCAGTGAAAGGCAAAGCATCGCTTCCCTGGGAAGGGAAAAAAGTTAAGTGAAATAAAAATCCACTTGCAGAAGGGCATTATGTGGCACTTTTCCCAAGTAATGGCTCGGCTGCTGCAATTTTGAATGCTCACAAAATGCATCCGTGGCCGGGCCATAAAGAGAATAGGGAAACAAAGAGGTTGCTAATTCAATTACAGATGTTAGAGATCAAGCTCTCTGCTATTCATCCAAATGAAAATTTACACTAAATAACATTCTCATGAATTGGCTCAGCAGCTTAATGGACTAAAACTCTCCCCACTAACAGATTGCCCAGGCTCGGAGAGGTCCTGAAAATTGTCCCTGTGGTGGGTACCTTTAACCAAGCCTCCTCTGATGGAATAAACTGAATAAATGGAATAAAGTCACATCATCACTTTCACTGCTCTCTGTGCTGAGAGAGGCACACAAGAGTTCCTGTGCAAAGTTTGTTCCCCTCGTGATTATGGCCAGAGCAGGAGATTCAGGGTCTTACAGAGGTCCCAAATTTTGGACAATTTTCCAGAGATGTCTTAAACCAAATCTGCAGATTGGACCCCAATATATGTTTTTTATATTTTTATATTTCATACGAATAAAATAAATAACATAAAATTATGATATTTTACATAAATATAAATAATGATAGAAATAATTTTTAAAAAGAGATAAAACATCTTATTAAAACATCTCATGACCTTTGAAAAATATTGCTATGAGATTATGCTGGAGCAACTCTGCTGCTGGTGCTGGAAAAAATGTAACCAAAAGTTGAGCCAAGAAGGCATTTTTAGGTGGTTTAAAGATTCCATTTCTCTTGTGCAGGTTACACTTTGTTCAGATGGGTTTGGGACAGAAAAGTGAATGGTTTGGTAGCAAAGGGGATTGGATTTCAAACTGGTATAAAAATTATCCCCTGCATGAGGCTGGTTCCCTCAAAAAAATGAGACTTGGCCATTGTTAGAGCATTTACCCTGATTTTTACACAACTTCCAGGGTAATTTGGGTTAGTTTCTCCAGGGGTTTCTCTGTCCCTGTGACATCCAGTGCTTGTGGTCACCTAAAGATCTTTCAAAAATCTGCTTTTGGACTTTTGTGTCCCCAGGAAGTGACGTGGGGGGGCTCTTTGAAGGCAGCTGGGGCTCTCCAGCCGTGAGAAGAGAAAGGTGAAGGTGCCTTTATCACCCTGATCCCTGGTGGGAGCGAGGTGGGATTGTGGATCCAGCCTCTCCTGAGTCATTCCCAGCCACGGGGCAAGAGGGTGAAGATTGAAACAGAGGAAATTCCATTTGCCATAATTAAAATTCTCTGCCCTGAGAGAGGCTGAACCCTGGAGTACATCTCCCAGAGGGGCTGTGGCCTCTCCATCCATGGGGATACTCAACATCTCCTGGACGTGGCCATGGGCAGCCTGTCCCAGCTGGGCTTTGCACGGAGGAGTTCCAGTGGAGGATTTGCATTCCACTTCCAACCCACAACTGCTCTGTGCCTCTGAGATTTAAAAACCAAACCCATCGGGAAAGGCAATAAATGTCCCAAACTTTGAAATGGCTTTGAAAAGCGAGAGTCAAGCTGATACAGATCAGATACAATTCTGAGAGTGGGAGCAATGCAAAACCCAGGAACAAACCTGATTTTATTCTATTCACCCTTCAAAAAGTTTACACACCAATGTGTGCTTCTGGTGCTTGTTATGAAACACCTCAAACCTTCTTTTATATGTTTTTAAATTCCCCCAATTCTTCCATTTGTACGGCTATGCCTTAACACTCAAAATAGGCTCAATTCTTTCGGGTGAATTTTGAATCCTAAATGAAGCAGCAAATAACACATTTCTGCTTAATCCCATGATTATTAAATATAGAGTGTGAAAACGCTATTGATGAAGAGTTCCTTGCTTAAAAAGGTTACTTTCCTAAAAATAAAAAGGGGCCCAGACAAGTTTTCTGTGCTGGGGCTCATGTTCTCTGCCTACCAGGGACAAAGAGCTGCGTTTAAAGGTCATGGGTTCTTCTGTATGTTAATAAACAATTAGCACGGCTGGGGGGAGAGCGGCATCGGCTCCTTCAGAACGGGCTCATGAGCAAATTATCCGTTCCCGACGAGCCTGGGTGCCGGGATGAGCATCTCCTGGATGGCTTCTCAGCCTGCAAAAAAAATCCTTCTCTTCAATCAGCTCTGGCTAACAATTATTTCTCTCCTTGACAAACGCCTTGTGGGACTCCAGTCCCCCCCCCCTTCTTCCCCGAGATTATTATTTTTATTATTGTAACGTTTTACAGCCGAAAAGGGAAAAACATTTAGGAAAAGGAAATAACTGCCTTTTTCCTCGCAGGCGGTTGTGCTGTTGTATGCAGATGAGATTTATGTGCCGGGAATCCCAATGGGATGTTTGGAATGTCACAAATCGCTCTGAGGGCAGTGCCTCCCCAAACCCTGAGCACCTGCCCCACACCAGGCACCGAAATTGCTGCGATCTCGGCCAGGAGCCCTGGCCTGCCAAAGGCCAGAGAGCCCAGGTTCAGTAGCCCACAAAACCCACAAAAGCCTGGCTCTCCCCATTCCCAAACTGCCCAGGAATATCTGCAGCCTGGCAATCAATTTATTTATTCCTTCCTAATCACTGGAAAACACCATTTAGACTTCTCAGAATGACTTTCACCTGCCCTGGTTATTTACTTGACTTTCCTATTAGTGTCTCTCTTTTCTTTTCTTTTCTTTTCTTTTCTTTTCTTTTCTTTTCTTTTCTTTTCTTTTCTTTTCTTTTCTTTTCTTTTCTTTTCTTTTCTTTTCTTTTCTTTTCTTTTCTTTTCTTTTCTTTTCTTTTCTTTTCTTTTCTTTTCTTTTCTTTCCTTTTCTTTCCTTTTCTTTCCTTTTCTTTTCTTTTCGATGCCAAGGGATATTTTCTTACTAAGTTTCCAGAATAGAAACATATTGAATCAGAATTTTTTTTTAGTTTTTTTTTTGTTTGATTGTTTGTTTGGGTGGGGTTTTTTTTGTTTTTTGTTTGTTTTGTTTTGTTTTTTAATGGCAGAAGAGCTGTTGATGCTGTAGGTGAGGGGGGTGGCAGAGAAAGGAGCCTGTGGAAAGCAGGGAGGCTCCAAGGATGTTCCTTCCCTGCCTACAGTCAGGTTCCTTGTCAGAGTAATGCTGGGACAGGGGAGAGGTTGGATACCCAGGTAAATCAGTAATGAGGAAATCAGTAATCAATAAATCAATAATCAGGAAATCACCTTTGTCCCCGTACCCTCCCTGCCCCGTCCCCAGGTTTGCTCCATCCTGCTGCACATTTTCAGCCTGGAAATCTCAGAAGTTTTCCCCAGCCCAGCGTTTCTCCCAGTTTCGGGAATCCTCCAGGGCTGGACGAGGCACAGGGAGGTTTTGTCCTGGATGGGAGGCGAGCCTGGGATGCTGGAATTTCCAGCAGGAGTGCCCGGGAGCTGGAGGAAGTGCAGCGACACCCCAGACCCGGCAGGACAAGGCACTGAACCCACCGGGGGAAGGGATGGGGCAGAAAAGTTCAAGTGAATGTGAATATTGACATTTTTCAGGGATAGAAATTCCCCTTGGAATCAAGGATATGATCCCTGCCAGTGAAGCACTTACTGCACCGCAAGCACAGCTCAAGGTAAACGCTGGCAGGAATTATCATTATCTCTTGGGTGGTTTCCTATCTCCTTCTTGACACATCCCCTTCAGTCAACAAAAATATTTGGGTATTTCAGAGCAGCACCTCGTGTTTTGGAGGAGATGCTGGAGCAGCTCCAAAGCAGCATCTCAAAGGGTTTTTGCTGCTTCTGCTAGACTGAATATTCGGTTCACATTTGTGCATGGATGGTGCAGGGGTCCGACTCCTCTTGCTTTTGTTTGCTTTTAATTAACTTCTTCATTGTTTCCAGCACCCAGAGCAACCAAGCATGGCAGTTGGGTGAGCAGATACAGCCCCTCAGAGACAAGAAACAAGGGAGCAATGTCCATTCCCTGGGCAAGGCCTGTGAACTCCTTGCCATGGCTGAGAGCCCCACTCTGCACAAAGGCTGGGATAAAAGCCACCAAAAGGGAGAAATCATCGGGAAAGGGTGGGAGAGTCCCTCAGTGAACAGCTCTTTCTGCATTCATTAACTTGGTCAGTGTGATATGGAAGGAATACGGAGGAACTGTTCTCAATGCCAAAAGAACTTCACAAAAATCCTCATGGTAAAGTTTGGATTTAGATCTTGTTTGTAAATGAGTGCTAAAGAATTAGCACCATGGGAATTGGGTAACGGGTTTGGTTCTTGGGATTGATGAAAGCTGGCACATGAAGATTTAGTTTGGAAATTGGGGAGAAATTCTTCCCTGTGAGGGTGGTGAGGGGCTCGATGGAATTCCCAGAGGAGCTGTGGCTGCCCCTGGATCCCTGGGAGTGTCCAAGGCCAGGCTGGACCTGGCCAAGTGTGGGACCTGCAGTGGCACTGGATGAGCTTTGAGGTCCCTCCCACCCCAAATCAATCCAGGATTCCGTGTGCAGGTTTGGATGGGATATTGGGAAGGAATTCTCTCCTGTGAGGGCAAAGAGGAGCTGGGATGGAATTCCCAGGGCAGCTGGGATCCCTGAGAGTACCCAAGGCCAGGCTGGAGCACCTTGGGACAGTGGAAAGTGTGGGACCCACGGTGGAACTGGATCCATTCCAGGATTCCATGTGCAGGTTTAGATGGGATTTTGGGAAGAAATACTGGGAGGGAGGCTAGGATGGAATTCCCAGAGGAGCCGAGGCTGCCCCTGGATCCCTGAGAGTATCCAAGGCCGGGCTGGAGCTCCCTGGGACAGTGGGAGGTGTCCCTGCCATGCCAGGTGTGGCACTGATGGGATTTAAGGTTCTTCCAACCTAAACCATCCCAGGATTCTCTGAAATTCCCTCAGAAAAAGTGTCTGGTCCAGAACACCCAAGAGCTCAGCTCTGCCTGACCCAGATTTGAGCAGGACACAATTCCTGACCATGACCAAGCTCCATTTCCCAGGAATTCCAATGGAGAGGCAGCTGCTTCTTGCTTGGTGCTCCCTCCCCAGCCTGGAGCGGAGTTTTGTCCGGGTACAATTCAGCTGAAAAGCAAATGCTGTGGAAAATTTACATTACACCCCAGAGTTCCATTGAGCACGGAGCATTTTTCAATTCCAGAGTGAGCCGCAAAGCTTAAACCGGGCAAAGAATTCATTATTTTAATGATAATAATTTACACTTGCATGGGAGCTTTCATCCAAGAAAATACCACCTTAGAATTTTCCCTTCACAGCCTCTCCAAGATGGGATAATTTCACCTTGATAAGCGTGTGCATTATGTTTGCCTTTGCTGCTTCTGAAGGAAAAAAAATGAAGATTATTATAGTTTGTACAGTTGAGTGTTTATTATAGAAATATTTTACATTTATATTGTAGTTTTCTTAAAATCTGAAAGTGGTTTTGAAACCCGGCTTTAAAGCTATCAATCCCCTCTTAGGAAAGATTATCCCAGTGCTGTGTCCTTGGGGAAACTGAGGGAAAAACCTCCTGGGGCTGCTCTGGGGCTTTTTTTTTTTTTTTTTTAGTTTCCTTTTTGAAGGAAGCAGTGACTGATTTGCATCTCTGGGAATAGGAGCCCATTACTGACATCAAGCTCAGCTGGGACCTTAAAAATCAAATATTTTCTCTTAAAAGGGAATTCTCCATCTGCAAGGCTCAGAGTGGGGATATTTTCCATGGTTTCAGCCCAGCTTTTCATATCTTTGTCTATGGAAAAGAGCAGATCCTCCTTTTCTTTCTGTAATGGCAAATTGAGCCAATTTGGCCTCTTTTGATGAGTAATAAATTCCCCAGACCAAAGCTGGTTTCTTTCTTTTCTTTGTCTTTCTGAAGAATCTGCATAAATATACAAAAGTTTATTTCTATTTCTTTTTTTCCTTCTGCAATTCTCTTTGCACTATTTACTCATTAAAAAAAAATAAATTGCCTTTTGTTTTGTTTTGTTTTTCTTCCCCCCAAAACTGTTAAGAGCTTTTAATTTAAACATGTGGGAGCAGCAGAAGGCAGCCCAAAACCATGCAGGCAAAACCATTTCATAGTAAGGGGTTCATAAATCCTAAATGAGCCACACTGAGCTTAAAAAGTATTTTCCAGAGGAAATATCCCAATTACAGGACAGATTGCAGGATATTATGACCTTGGTGATAGATTCATGCAGTGTTGGAGTGTTGTTGAATTTATAAATAAGTTTAGATTTCATTGTGTCATAAAGATTTCATGGATTATTTCGGGTTTTTCTTCTTTCTTAACTGGTGGGAGTGACAAAATTTTATCAGACTTCAACTTTAATATAATAGTAATGTAATATAGTAATTAAAATAGAAATAAGATAGTAATTAAAATAAAGGGGTTATATATTAGTAATAGTAATAATAATAGTAGTATAATAGTAAAATAACGTGTGATAGCTTAATATATAAATTACAATAATAATAATTATTATTAATAATAATGATGAAATAAAATTATAATAATAAATAGAATAATAAAATTAATGTAATTTAATTAATGGACAGATACAACCTTATTCTGGCTTTTTCCATCACTGTCACAGATGTTCCACTGCTTCAAAAAAACCTCAACATTTTGGTTTCAAACTTAGCAAAGCCCCTGCTAAACTTAGGAAAATCTTTAATGTCAGCACTGAGGAAAAAACCATTGGGGCAATTAATTATTTCAGTCACATTCTACACGGCAAAGAAAGAATTAATATGTTTTCATTCTTTCTTTTAATGAGTAAATTGGGGGGGAAAATGGTAATTTAGGGCTCCCCACAGGAACCCCTGCAGGATTTCATGGCCTGGGTTCATGGGTTCAGTGTTTTTCCAACTGGAAAAACAGGGAGTGGTTTTTGTTCTTATTTTCCTCAAAGCATCTGAGGCACAGGGATGATTAAAGGCAGTAATTATTCATTAAACGAGGTGGTTCCATCCAGCAGGATGAAGCCACTGATCCAGGGAATTATCAGCTCCAGGAAAAAACCTTTGCATTTCCCAACTTCTCTCTGGACACTGCATTAACTAAAGCTCCTCGTTCCTTGCCAGACAAGTTTATGTCTCCCCATCCCCACTTCTTTCCTGGCTTTTTTTGCTTTTTATTTTTTTTTTTTTCCCATCAGTGCCTTATTAATGAACTGTGAAAGCTGACATTTCCAATAAGGAACAATTAAATCTGGGACTAAATGAAATGAAGCAATTCACTTACAAAATAATAGCTAACAAGCATGAGGAAGAGGAAAAATGATTGCAAGTCAGGGGGGGAAAAATTGGAAAAAGAGTAAATTAAGTCTGACTCCATTAATGTTCTTTAAATACTTCCGTTGCTCCAAAAATTAAATGGGAAGCATCTTATTAACTTCCTCCAGAAGGGAGGAGGGGGATATTCAGCATGACAAGTGTTAAAGGCAGAAATCCTTCTGAGGTGCTCTGTAGGGAATGGATTTCAATTCCTAATTTTCACCCTCCTTCCCTTGCAGAGGTGCTGGAGCAGGTCTGGAGCAAATAATCCCAGAGTTACGGAATGGTTTGGGTTGGAAGGGACCTTAAATCCTGGTCAGGATGGGCAGAGACACCTTCCACTATCCCAGGTTGCTCCAGTCTGGCCTCGGACACTTCCAGGGATGGGGAATTCCGCGGGCACGAACAGAGACCCGATAAAAGCGTTTCACCCCAAAATGCTGCTGAGATCAGCCCCGAGGCTCCTTCCAGCCCTAAAAACCTTTCCATGGGGCTCCAGGGCTCCTGGATCCAGGGAGCAGCAGCAGGGCTGTGCACGTGAGATGTGGGACGCGAGCGGAATTACGGAACTCCCCAAATTTCGGTGAATTCCCAGCCCCACAGGAGGAATCCCCCGGGTCCCGCCCGGGTGCGGTGTGGGCAGAGGAGGAACAGAAACCCCCTGGGGGATGGATTCGGGGTGCTGTGGAGATTCCAGCAGACAATCCCTATTCCCTTTGTTCCACACTGCAAGGACAGGATTCCCTTCGCACCCCAGCGGGTCCAGGCTGATTCCTCTGCCTCGGTTTCTCTGCTCTGGGGTTTTCCAGGGGTGCAGAATTTCCTCCCCTCCCTGAGACCCCTCAGCCCCAGCTCTGCATTGCTGAGAGCTCCTAAACCCACAGCCAGTTCCAGGTCATCCCCTGGAAATCCAGACACTCATCCTCTGCTGGGATTTCCCTCCAAACCCAAACCCCACCAAGGAGTGCAAACGCTGCAGGAGCAAATGGGAAAGAACAAAGCACTGCTGGAATTTCAGGGAATGCTGATGTGCCCTGGCCAGTGCCAGCTCCAGGTTTGTCTTGGAATTTAATGCGCTTTGATTTAAAATCTCTGGAGGCTCAAGTTAATATTTTGCAATCAATTTTTCTTAGGGGGATTTGTAGAATTCACCATTCTTCCCTAAGAATTTGAGTTCTACTTGAATTAATCTAAAAATCTCCATCCTTTTCTCAAACGTTCCCCAGAACCCTGTGTGTTTTCTTCCCCTCAGACTGAAGAATATTTTAAAAGGAGAATTAGAAAGAGATTCAGATCCAGGTTGAAAAAAAAAACCCTAACATTGATTTCCTCAGTTATACTTAAGGCCCTTTCCTTTTGTAAAATAAATAACCTGAATAAACACGTCAGGGAAGATTAAAACCTCATTAAAAAGTGTAAACAGAGTACAAAGAAGATAAAAAAAAAAAAGAAGCTTGACTGAATTGAATAATGGCAATAATAAAATCACTACCCAATATTGCCAGTTAAAAGTCCTGCTAAGGGGGAAGATGGGAAGCAGAGCTGCTGTTATCTCACTCTCAGGATGGAGATTTCTTCTCAATAATTAGATAACATTTTAATGAATAAATTAATTCCATTATCCAGGAAATGGGGATCATTGATAAAGCCAATTCCAGGCCAGTTCCCAAATCTAATCAGGGATATTCTGCTCGAGATGCTCAGGGAGGATGGGTGGGAGCTGCAATATTTCTCCCTGCCCACCTAAAGGAGGCACAAATGCTGAGGCCACCACTCCATCCCTGCCTGCAGAAGAGCTGCAAAATCACAATATTAATGCAAATTATGGCTTTCAGGTCGGCAATTATCCATTTTTATTTTATTGAGGTGAGCAGGATTGTTGCATATATCAAATGCTAAAGAAAACAACTTTATCTTCTTTTTAGGTGACGTCCATTGAAAGACAAATTCACAGAAAATGTGAAGTGTTGCCTGGTGCGGGGAAGAATTTAAACAGCCTTTGAGAGAAGGATGAAGTTGTGTTAATGCAGTGCCAGCGCTCAAAAATTTTAATTTAAAGGGTAAGGAAAGGAAAAAGTAGAGGGAAGAGTTTCGTGAAGGGCAAAATGAGTGCACAGAAGGCATGTTTCCATGGGAAATGGAAAGGAAATAGAAGGAACTTTATTTTTGAATTGAAAGTAAAATGCAGTGCTGGAGGAGGACAGGGATGTGACTGGGCACAGGCACCTTGTGATTATCACCTCTGCTTCTCCCTGGCAGAGAACAGCAATGGGAAATGCTGTAATTGCCTGCCTGGCCTTTCAGTCAGGATCAAGCAGTGGAATTTCAATAACGAGACCTTTATCCAGGCTCTGGAGACACCTGAGGGGCGCTGGGTGTGCTGGAGAGCTCCCAGCAGGGCTCTGGGCTGGTGGGTGCCACCAAACTGGGATCTGCTCCTGAGCCCGGGGTGTTTGCCCAGGTCCAGGGGCTGCTCTGTGATGGGCACAACCTCTGGGCTCCGCTTCTAACAACAAACAGCAGCATTTCCACAGCCCCTGACATGTGCAGAAACCTTCCCACGTCCTTTTTTAACACCAGGGTGTCACCCTGGTCCTCTCCAGAGCCGCCCTGCGCTGCGCCCAGGGCTCGCCCTTCACCAGCTCCTGATAAAACCCTGCAAACCAAACCCAGGGATGGTGCTGGAATAATAAACTGAGTGAGTGCAGCTCTTCCCCTGATGGCTCTTGGCTGCTTTAATCACCACCAGTGCCTTTCCTCATGGAATTCCCTCAGTTCCTTCCCTGCCAGTGTGATCCTGAAGCTGGAATGCTGAACGCAGCACATTGCTGCAGCCAGTGGTGGTCTTTATTTCAGATTTCTGGGTGAAGGAGGGTGGTTTTCATTGATTTTCAGTCCTTGAGGAAGCACCTGGAGCCTGGCTGTGTAAAACACTTGTAGTGGTTTTGGTTCACCAATTTGAAATTTTCCTGCTGTGAGACAGGATTAGGAGGAAGGCAAGACAGGCTCAGCTTAAATGGCACAAAGAGAAACTCTATTACTAGAAGCTATAAGAAATAAAACCTCAGAATAAGACTTTAGATCACTTTTCCTCAGATCACAGTGTCAGATACACTGGAAGACTGCCCAGGTCTCGGCAGGTAAAAATTTCAGGAAATCACAACAAACCACCACAACACTTCACACAGGAGCTGAGTTTCATCCAGATCCGGGGAATTTTCCTGCCCAGAATCAAGGAGAGAAAATGTGTGAAGTTAAATCAAACCCCTACTCAATCATCTTGGCCAAACCTTTTACATTCAGTGCCCGGGATCCTCCTGAGAAGAGAGTGAGCCACAAAGTGCAGTTATTGTCCATAACATGATACACAGCTCTTCATGTGGAGTGTTTTATTCTCGTTCCAGAGCTCACAGTTTGCTCTGTGCTCCTTCAGAGGTGTTTGGTGTGAGGACATCTGAGCCCTCCTTTCCAGCCTGGGAGATGTGCACTGCCCTGATCCCTGCCCTGGGGAAGGATCCCTGGATCAATAAATCCCATTTCCTCTTTCCCTGCCTTGGGGAATGATCCCTGGATCAATAAATCCCATTTCCTCTTTCCCTGCCCTGGGGAATGATCCCTGGATAAATAAATCCCATTTCCTCCTTTCCCTGCCCTGGGGAAGGATCCCTGGATAAATAAATCCCATTTCCTCCTTTCCCTGCCCTGGGGAAGGATCCCTGGATAAATAAATCCCATTTCCTCTTTCCCTGCCCTGGGGAATGATCCCTGGATAAATAAATCCCATTTCCTCTTTCCCTGCCCTGGGGAATGATCCCTGGATAAATAAATCCCATTTCCTCTTTCCCTGCCCTGGGGAAGGATCCCTGGATAAATAAATCCCATTTCCTCTTTCCCTGCCTTGGGGAAGGATCCCTGGATAAATAAATCCAATTTCCTCTTTCCCTGCCCTGGGGAATGATCCCTGGATAAATAAATCCCATTTCCTCTTTCCCTGCCCTGGGGAATGATCCCTGGATAAATAAATCCCATTTCCTCTTTCCCTGCCTTGGGGAAGGATCCCTGGATAAATAAATCCCATTTCCTCTTTCCCTGCCCTGGGGAAGGATCCCTGGATAAATAAATCCCATTTCCTCTTTCCCTGCCCCAGTCCAGCTGGAAATGTTTTTGTTATGCAGTGCCCTGCAGCCATGAGTAACTCTCCAGGGAGAGCCAGCGAGAGAAAGGCACCTGTAATGATTTGTTTTTCATAATGACAGCAATAACTTCACCTTCATCTGCTTAAGAGCATTCATTTCCTGCCAGGAAATCACTGTATTTAAGTTTATTCCAGGAGCTTACAGAGATTGTAGTGACTCAAATATGATTAGGGAGATGTGTCACATGTGATCCAGGGGATAGATTGGTATGGATGGGAAAGGTTTGTGATCAGATCAGTGTGTATTGGAATGGTTTGTGATCCTGGGATGGATCAGTGTCTATTGGAATGGTTTGTGATCCTGGGATGGATCAGTGTCTATTGGAATGGTTTGTGATCCTGGGATGGATCAGTGTGTGCTGGAATGGTTTGTGATCCTGGGATGGATCAGTGTGTGCTGGAATGGTTTGTGATCCTGGGATGGATCAGTGTCTATTGGAATGGTTTGTGATCCTGGGATGGATCAGTGTCTATTGGAATGGTTTGTGATCCTGGGATGGATCAGTGTCTATTGGAATGGTTTGTGATCCTGGGATGGATCAGTGTCTATTGGAATGGTTTGTGATCCTGGGATGGATCAGTGTCTATTGGAATGGTTTGTGATCCTGGGATGGATCAGTGTCTATTGGAATGGTTTGTGATCCTGGGATGGATCAGTGTCTATTGGAATGGTTTGTGATCCTGGGATGGATCAGTGTCTATTGGAATGGTTTGTGATCCTGGGATGGATCAGTGTCTATTGGAATGGTTTGTGATCCTGGGATGGATCAGTGTCTATTGGAATGGTTTGTGATCCTGGGATGGATCAGTGTCTATTGGAATGGTTTGTGATCCTGGGATGGATCAGTGTCTATTGGAATGGTTTGTGATCCTGGGATGGATCAGTGTCTATTGGAATGGTTTGTGATCCTGGGATGGAATATTTTGTGGTATGTGCATTTAAACAAGAGCTCTCTCCTGCACACAGAGCGTGTTCCAGCTTTCCCTGACTGGTCCTGGAGGGTCCCTGCTCATTTCCAGCCCAGCCCTCCCTGCCCCAGCTCACCTGAGCTCTCCAGGGCAGGAGCTCTGTGCCTGCACTGATGACCTGTCCAGAGAAAAGAAAACTTCTCTTTATTACTGAAAAACCCTTCACAGAGTGGGAGGAGAGACTTTAAAGGACCTCACTTGCCTGAGTGTGGAGATTTGGGTTGGGAAAGGCTTTGAGCAGTAATTTTCTCCCTACAGCAAGAGGAAATAGAGGTGGTTTGGAACTGTGGGCAAAGCAGCTGCTTGGAGGAAGGGCTGGAGTTTTCCTGCAGGTTTCCTTCTTTATCCCTCCTTTTTGGTGTTTGTTAGCCTCAAACAGCTCAGCCAGAGCCCAGCTGGGACAAAATACAGCGAATATTCCATGGTCACATGGGGACAGGTGAGGATGGGCAGCTTCAGCCAGGCCTTGTTTGGGAACGCCAGCCCTGGGAAAGGTGGGAAAAGTGAAAAGGGGCTGCAGGGGCTGTTCGAGAGAGGCTTCTGCAGTTAAAACCAGCAGCTCTTCTCTCTCTTATTTATCAACTCATTAATTCATTTATTTATATTTATTTATAGCTTTATTTATTTATTATATCCTATTTATTGCTCACCTTGGGTTTCTCCTGTCCTTCTGTTTGTGCAACTGTGAAAATCCTGGTCAGCATTGTTGATTTCTAAGAACTCTTGCCCTGAACTTCCCCGCTTTTATCCGAAGGTTTTTAGAGTTGCGTGACTGTGGGGAAGCCTTTTTTTAAATTTAAAATATGTCCTCGGGAAGGCTCAGATTGTCAGTACGAGTTTTTTCCTGGAACAGAAGGAAGGGTAGCCACAACAACAACAACAACAACAACAATAATAATAATTTCTAGCAGTTCACATTGTAATAGAGTAGAAACGAGCATCGAGCTCACGGAGAAGTTTGGGATGTGATGCTGATGGATGGGATGGGGAAGCACAGCCAGCAGAAGTTTAGAGGAACTCATTCCATGTCTTACTGTCACTAAATATGCAGTGCCAGAGAAACATGGGCTGTGGAGAATCAAAACTCGAGAAATACTAGGAGGAGCAACAAAAAAAACCTGTCCTGAGATTTAGGAGATACCAGGGCTAATTAGCAAAAAAAGGGAATGCACAAATCCACACAAACCGTGTAATCCATGCTAATGGAAGATACGGTAATATTCAGTTTGTACTCTGATATATGTGATTATAAGAGTTTTTTTTTAAAAAAAACCTGAAAAATTAGCAATTCGCTGCTCTGAGAATTTTTTTTTTCCCAGCTCGTTTTTGTGGAGAGGAAAGGTGGGTTTGGAGCCAGAGAGGCTGTGGGAAGACGCTTCTTGGGAAGGTGAGACTCTCTTCTTGTGGAAGAAAACAAGTGAGTTTACTCCTCCCAGAGTCTCAAAATTATATTGCTTTTTTTTTTCAAAATAAATGTACCCAGGGAGAAATGCCTTGTTTGGCTTTAATTAAGAGAGCTCACTTTGTTTTATGAACAAGGCATCAGGGGTTGTAGTGACAGGATTTATTTGTTCACACTTCAAACCGTTTGGATCTGCTGGTGGAATGTGAGATTTTGGTGAGCAAACAGCCGGAGAAGGGAGCTGCTCTCAACTCCGGAGAGGTGCAGGTGGAGCAGCTCCGACCTGATTTTCTGCCTGGGGAGTTCTGAATTTCCAGGGACGTCGGCAAGATTTGCCTTGGGATCGGTAAGAGTTAGAGTTCAGTGCTCACATTTACTTCTCTTTTACTTCAACTCAGCAATTTTATTTTATTTTATTTTCTCACTGCCAGGCTGGAAATTGGGGCTCCAGCTGAGATGTTGCTGGGTGGATCACACCTGAGTGCCCCTGAGATCTGCTTGGCTTTGCTCCAGAATTCAGCAACACCAAGTGCAGCCTTTAATTTTACACCATTGTGTGCTGCACCAGAGGAGAAGAAAAAAAAAAAAGCGAAATCTCCCCAAAAATTCTTCCTGTTGTTCTCTTAATACTAGAAGTTGTTTACTTTTAAATCGCTCCTTTTTCATCAGGTGAGGGCTCTGTTCAAAGGAGCAGCCCTGCAATAATCTGAGCATTAACAGAACTCAGGTGTGAGGCTCCAACCTGTGCTGGAGAATCTTTTTGGAAATTAAAACTGATGTGGGAAAATGGATTTTTTTAATTATTATTATTTTTTTGAGTTTCCAGCCCTGTAACCTGGCTGGGGTGAGTCATTTTTGGCCACTCAAAGCCCAGTTACTGCCTCAGAAAACAGGTTGATAACGATGCGAAAGTGGCAGTGATGGAACACCCGAATGGAAATAATTAGAGTGTTTGCCTTGGTACTTAAGTCATTTATTCCCTAATTAACTGTCCCAGAACCACCTTTTCCCTGTGATGTATAAATTTATCCAAGGAGTTCAGGTATCACAATTAATGTCGTTGATTAAGTTTGACAAGATTTGTGCAGGAGAGATTGGAAACGTGGCCCAGGAATGAGAGAAAAGGCTGGAAAAAACGGAATACAAGGGAACGTTCTGGCTCTTTGGATTGTAAAATGTGCACACATCATCTTTTAGTTGCTTTGCATTCTGCTAATTAAAACAATTCGATGCTGCAATAATTATTTTAAAGCCTGGGTAATTTTAGAAGTGCCCATAAACCCAAGGAATATTAAAACCACAGAATGGGGAGCCTGGAGTTAATTTTTGCCTCTTTGGTCTTTAGGAGTGGAGAAATCATGGTCAGGATTAGATATAAATTCAGTTTGGGGACAGATTTCAATGAGCAGGGACAGCTCTGGGTACACGGGCTGACATAGAGTGCAGTTACCCAGATTTTGGGTTTGGTCCTGTTGGTGTTAATTTTGACAGATGTAGAGGACGAACCCTTTCCTGAAGCACCTCTCTGAAAGCTTGAGAGCTCAGGTTTGATGTTTGTGTTAATTTCTGTGTATTAACATCAGACTCTGGCAAGCACAAATATTTCTTCCATAAAAAATTCAGCATTCCCTGTTAAATATTTCACAGCAACCCCAAACTTTTATCCGTCACTTTAATTGACAGGCTCCTTTAGGTCTGTTTTGTTCTGAATAATTAAATCTTTCTGTCTTCATCAAAACCCCCCCAAACCTGTGAATATTCTGTGTCTGTCCCTTGGCAGCAGCGGGTTCTGAGTTTTTTGTTTGCCTCGTGGCCTCAAGACAAAATGTCACTGAGCACTTTTCCTGAAGTTTTTAGGGCTGGCAAGGACTCGGATCTCCCCGTGGTCCTGTTCCTGCAGGTATTTCCCACTCCAAACAAGGGATTCAGGAGCTGCAGTTTCAGTGGAGCTCCCCTGGTCCCAAGAAAGCCCAGCCTTCCCAAATTAGGTTTTGGTTCCAATTCTCCAATCCACGCTCGCTTTGTAATAATGATAATATTAGAATTCTATTAATAAGAATAACGGTAGTTATTCTTAGAAGGCTTCTGCTGCTACAATAAAAAGAGTAACCTGGGCTTTGGATAAATAGAAAACAGCAGCACAGACAGACACTGCGATGACAGATTTCTGGGGAAACAATAATTCAATTACTTTGGTTATTCTTGTTTCACTACAAAAACAATACTCTCCAGCTTATTTTTAGATAAATCTGTTAGTTCAGGCCCTCTCATTGTACAGTTGTTTCCTGTAGAGTCAGATTCTTTCTGTAAGGCTTGGATTGCTGCCCTTTCCTTTCCTTTCCTTTCCTTTCCTTTCCTTTCCTTTCCTTTCCTTTCCTTTCCTTTCCTTTCCTTTCCTTTCCTTTCCTTTCCTTTCCTTTCCTTTCCTTTCCTTTCCTTTCCTTTCCTTTCCTAAACTTCCCAAAACTTCCCTTCCCAAAACTTCCCTTCCCCTTTCCCTTCCCTTTTCCCTTCCCTTCCCCTTCCCAAAACTTCCCTTTTCCCTTCCCTTTTCCCTTCCTTTTTCCCTTCCTTTTTCCCTTCCCTTCCCTTCCCTTCCCTTCCCTTCCCTTCCCTTCCCTTCCCTTCCCTTCCCTTCCCTTCCCTTCCCTTCCCTTCCCTTCCCTTCCCTTCCCTTCCCTTCCCTTCCCTTCCCTTCCCTTCCCTTCCCCAGCTCTTGTGCTGATTCCTGTTCCTGTGCCCTCTGACTGAAGCTTGGAGTAAAACCCTGACTCGAGGAGAGTTTTGACATTGAGTGAAGGGGAAAAGCCTGCAGAATTTAACACACAACAAGCGTTAGAGCAGCAGAAGGTGCTCCTGGAGGGAAAAGAGCTCCTTCTCCCCGCTGGTTCTGGTGTCAGTGACTCTCCCTCCCCTCCTCAAAACCCCATCAGCACCAAAACCAAGGGCATAGACACAGGAACGGGGCGGGGGGGATTTGGGAAATGAATGCATCCTCCAGTGGATCTCCAGGTGTTTGTCTTCCCTTATCAGCCCCGTAATGACAGTGCAGAGATGGCAGATAATGACAGCAGCCCCAGTGACACCACTCTGCCAAAGAGGTGAAGATTGCACCATTTATTTTGGAAAATAATTATGCAGCTAATTGCAGCTCTTGACTGTCGTCCTTCCCCTGCCTGTGTTCTTGGGGAAGCTGCTCTGCTCAGCTTGCACAAGACAGTGTCAGTTATTCTAAAGGTCAAAAGACTCTCTTGTTATGATCTGTAATTGCTGCTGATGGGGAATAAAATAAATAAGCGTCATTTGGGATCATTTAACTCATTGTTAACTTCTGTTTCTGACTATTCTGTTGTGTTACCACTATCACACCCACTAGGGTGAGCTTATCTGACAATTAGGATGGACTTTTTGAGGGTGAAAAAGGAGAAATAAGCTAAAAGTGGAGCTCTGGACTCTTGCCAGAAATTTCAGCCCTGAGTTGCAAGTGTATGTGACCTAACAATGCAGAACAACCCGATTTGGGACCATTTTAACAAAAGTGAGCAACTCTGTGGGGACCACAACTGAATTTCACAGAATCACCTGGGTTGGAAAAGACCTTTGAGATCATCGAGTCCAACCTCTAATTTCAGGGCAAAGCAGCTACAGTGGAAATTCAAAAGCTCTGTGGCTGAAGGATCTGACTCTGTTCAGCCTTAAGATCTCACGTGGCTGACCAAGAATTCAGGCACTGAAGTATCCAGGTGGAAAACCAGGAGCCACCACCAGAACCCTCTGGATGTCGATGATCCCGGGATGCCAACCCAGTGAATGTTGATTTTCCACTTGTGTCGAAGGAGCACGAAATCCTCATTAATCCTCAGCTCCCTCCCATGATGGCAAAACAGAATCAAACAGGTCCTTCCTGACACTCCTGAAAATAAAATAAACATTTCCAGCATTGCTCAGTCGCCCCCTTTTAATGGGGTAAAGCTGCTCTGAACAGCTCCAGCTCTTTTGCATCCCAGCTTTGTCCAGCTGAGGCTTTATTTTTTTTTATTTAATTTGCAATCATCTGGTGCAAGTCTGCACAAACATCCCATATAGACTCTATTTAATATGCACCAGAATTATTGTATTTTATATATATCAATTTTAAATCTGTTTCCATACAACCTTGACTGCCTTTCTGGCTGTATATCACTTCATCAGGCCAGCTTAACTAGAGCTTCTTTTTCATTTTTTATTGCCCCCATAAAATCCAGGAATGGAACATTTCGATTTTTCTAGCAGTAATTTTTATTACTTTTTGCCTTTTTTTTAAGCACTTGTCAGTGAGATGCAGTACTTCGCACAGAGTATATTTTCCAGCTCTGCATTATATTTTTATTTCAATTTATTTTAGCAAGGACATCCAGCATACATCTAAATAATACTTATGATGTTCAAAATGAGTGGGTTAGCAATGTAATTAGGGGGGATATAAAGTGGGTTCACCCCCAGGATCGGGGGATTTTAGTTCCCTTCTCCAGTCCCAGATACTTTCAAGTAAATCCTGCAAGGATAACTCATGTTTCAGTTTTAATGCTGCCCATAAAACCCTATTGCAACGCAGGAGGGGAAAATGAATTTATTGCCATTTTTATGGTTTTACTTTAATTTTTAGATTTTCTAGATCCTTCCCCCGAGTGTGTTATTGCACTGCATTTTATTTTTTTCCCTCTAAGAAAACAGAAATTGCTATATTAGCCCAGACCACGGACCTGCCCAGCCAGAGAATCTCTCCAAGCAGGAATGGAAAGGCCTGAAATAGAATATGGACTTATTTCTCTATAAAAGGGTTCTTGACCTGTACATAAAAATGCTCTGCAAGTTCTATTCCATATAAAACACGGCTGCATTCTCAGCACGGTTCAGATATTTCCTGCATTTTTGTGTTCCTGTGACGTTCCTTGACTTGCTCTGATGATGTCAGGCTGTGTTTACAACAGGAATTTTTTTTTTTTCCACTGGTGGAAATTCTGGTTTTCCAGAAGAAGGGAGGGAGGAGCACAAATAGAAAAAAACCCAAAACTTTGCGCTTCAGTTGGTTGAAATTTTGTATGCTACAAGTAACGTTCATTTTAGAATATTTTTTTGTGCTGTTTTCATTATTAACATTGAACAGCAACCTCTCTAGCAGGATTTTCATGTTTCTCCAAGAAAACAAAGTGGGACCAGGCATGTCTGAGCACAGCTCCTCATGTCTATAACTTGTTATCCTCATTCTGCTTAATTAATCTGAATAATACATTTTAAAATAATTCCTGTACCAGTGGAAGCTGGGGGAAGCAGAGGAGCACTTCCCTAATTAGGGTTGTGCATGACATTGGGAAAGGCTCTGGGTTCAGTCACCTCCCTTTGCTGAGGGGTGAATTAGCAGAGATTTAATGCCAGTGATAATTCCATGTGGGGAGAGCAGTTTAATGCATCTGGCAGCCAGACGGGGCTTTTGTCCCTGAGCCAGCCTGGAAAAAACCCCTGGAATCCTTTTCCTTCAGCTCTCCCACCCAGCCAGGCTGCGGCTCAAGGAAAGACCGAGGGGAGCAGGAGGTGCTGAGCCCCTCTGGCTCTGAGGTGCTGCCCTGGCACATTTTGTGCTTCAATTCCTTCAAAAGGTGAATAAAACTGCCCTGCAGGGCCATGTTTGCATTTCCAGCACCTGGGAGCTGAAGGAGGCTCCAACACAGTGCAGGGTATTTCTGCATTCATTTCTCTAATTACACCAATAATAAAGGTGAAACAAGAGCAGCCGGACCGGCTGTGATTTGGGTGTTTCACTTCGATGATATTGGGAGCTCCAGGTTAGAGCTGAAGCCCAGCCTGGGATCCCCACCACGGAGATTGATAATTTTAAGGAGAATGATCCAGGATGCGCTGAGCCAGCCTTTGGAGGGAAGGCGTCTGCAGGGTCAGCGCCAGCTTTTGGCACCGAGGAGCTGCAGGGGCTGGACTGGGTCATTTGGGATCGCTCACAGATTTTCTGGCAGGCTCTGGGTGAGCTCTTCCTGGGCCATAAACCCAGGGCAGAGCTGGCAGGGTCACCACGTCCCTGTCACTCAGGTGTGTGAAACTCAGCTCAGCTCACTCTTAATGACATTAGAGGGGACTCTCTGCTCAAGTTTAATCTAGCGTTGATTTTATCGAGTGTGGACCGGATTTAAACCGAGGGATGAACAAGGACTCTCAGTCCTGGGGTGCTCAGTGCTCTGGGTGCGGCTTTGTCTTAAACCAGTGCTCCCAGTTCTGCCAGCATTCCCGAAAATCCAGCACTGCCTCCCTTTACAAAGCTGAGCAGGGACACCTGGCCACGTTTCCCCTTGGGTTTTCCTGAATTGTTTGGTTGGACCCCAGTGCTGCCTGTGGTCGGGGTTCATCCGGGGCCTTGCGCTGTCCTGTCTGCAAAAAGTCACCGCGTTGCCTAAATACTCATTTCAGCAAAGAAAACATTCTCAGATGAAGCAGTGTCGGAGTTCTTCATTTCTGTGATTGAGAAGAATGCGATAAGGAAAGAAAGTGCCATAATTCTTTTCATGGAAATTTGCAATTTTTTAAAAGCAGCTGAAGTCGTTGATTTGTGAGTCATTCAGAGCTGCGAACAGGATTTACCTGTGTTTGACAATACTCACCAGAACTCTCAAAAGAAATGGTCCTGTGGGTTCCTTGCCTTGGAAAGACTGGTTTTTTGTTTGGGTTTGTTTTTTTTTTTTTTTTTGGCTGTAATTATTGCTACGTACACATGTTTTTTTGCAGAAAATATTTTCTGTTTCTGCTAGTCTCAAGGAAAAATCCCAGCAGCACTCCCCAGCCAGGCAGGATCTGTGTTTGACTTGGATTTTACACTCCCCTGAGGAAGATTTGCTCCGCAGGTCCAGCCTCAGCTGAATTATTAAACTAACAAAAAGACACCCCTAAATGCCATTTTCACACAATTGTCCAATATTTCCCCCCAAGAATTGTCACTGCTAATTGGATCCATTTCTTTTCTGACCTTAAATCCTCATCCTCTGAAGAGTCTCCTGACAGCAGGTTTTCTGGTTTATGGCAATAGATTACTTTTTCTCTGAAAAGTTTAATAGAGATTTAATCTCACCCCATCATCTCCTAGCCTGAACAGGGAGTTTTTCCTCTGAATTTAGCACTCAGATAGCCCCAAAACTCCACATTTGTTACAAGCTTTGGGGCAGCTGGTCCTTTAAGAGTAGTGTGGGGTTTTTAGTCTCTTAAGAACTGTGTTTGTGTTTCTATATAGTATTTTAGACTTTTAACATCTGAAATTTTATGTTGGGACTTCCCATATTTTACTTAACCTTGTTCAAAGCAACTGTCTTGACCTCAAATGTTAGTTAATGTAATTTCTCAGTTTCTCATAAGAACCTTATGATAACGCTGACCAAGCACAGAAGAAGGGGTATAAGAACGGTTTGGGTTTATGGAAGTTAATTCTAGAACTGGTTCTGGTTAATAAATAGTGAATTTGCATCACCCAGATACAAAGTGCAGCAGGATTAAGACTTGCAAAGCACAATAAACAACTAAATCCATGAGATCAGAGCACCAAAATCCCCATTTTTGGACAGTGGAGGTTCAGTTTCTTGGTGCTAATCTGTGAAGCACCTGTTAAACCTCAGCAGATTTCACTGATTTGAGCTCTTTTAATTGGAGTAAAAAGCAGGTGGAGGAAGGGGAGCTCTCCAAAACTCACAGGCAAGTTGTGAATGAATTCCTTCATTCCACTGAGAGGTGTGGATAGGGATGTCCGCAGGCACAATAAAGCCTGATCCCCCCAGGTTTTAATAAAATAAAATAAAATAAAATAAAATAAAATAAAATAAACCACTCTCTTTTAATAAAGCCTTGAAGAACAAAACCAGTGGGGAGGTGCCTGGGAGCTGCCGTGAGCTCCCAGAGCAGGAGCAGCACGGAAGCCACGCTTTGATTAAAACATCAGACTTCAGATGTTCCTCAGTGCCCGCTCAGCCTCACTCCTAAGCATCACGAGAGCCTGTTCACACAAGGATTTGTTTGTTTACAAGGATAATTCTTGTTAACTGACAGTTCAAAAGGAATTACCGAGCCCTCCAACGCTGATAGGGTGGAATTAAGGAGAGTATTAAATGCTGGCCTTGGATTTAGTTAAAGGGTTCTTTTTGCCTTCCCTCCTATCCAGCACTCCGGAGGATGGATGGAAATTTAATAATCCAGAGCTGATAATTATTATGCAATCAGATGGGTGATGGAAATAAAATTTCCACTGGACAGGAGTGGTTGAGGGGAGAGATTTCCTAAGGATGCTCCCAGCTCAGCAGCGCTGGCACCAAGCCCTGGACTTCCCCTTCAGCACCCAAAATCATTTCCAGAACCTCTTCCAGTCACCTCAAAAGCTGGAATAAGGGACAGCTCCAGCTGCGAGGGTCTGTAATGTCCCTGGCACAGGCTGGCAGTGTCCCAGGCCAGGTTGGGATAACCTGGGACAGTGGGAGGTGTCCCTGCCATGGCAGGGGTGCCACTGGGTGGGGTTTCAGGTCTCAACCCAAACCATCCCCAATTCCCTGATTCTGTGTTTTTAGGATAGAAAATACCATGAAAAAAATAAAAAAAACAAACCCGGAAAACTCCTGTGAAAGGAGGAGAAAGAGCTTTGTAAACAACGTGAGCGAGGTCAGAGCGGAACAGACACCAGAACAGCGAGATGGGAACGGGGGAGAAAATTCCCTAAAGAGAAAGGGAAAAAAAGAAAACCCCTGACCTCCAAGAGTAATGTAAAAAACCAGTGACAAACGGGCGTGCTCCTCTGGATCTGCTGGGTACTTCGGGTTTCTTTTTTGGCAGAGCAGTATTTAAGGGAGGATTTTTGCTACTGACTTACTCAGATCATGCCAATGCCATTTTTTCAACCTGAAACTCAAACCCTCCCATTTCAACCCTGATCCATATTCGAATACAACACCATTTATCGATACGAAGAACCTGAAATATTTCCAGGGGATTTTTTGATGTGAGTTCTGGACAACTTTTTTTTTTCTTTTTTTTTTTTTTTTTTTTTTTCTTTTCAACTTCCATCACTTAGTCCTTTGAAGAGGACGAAAATCTCTTTTGACACGGCTGGAAATGGAAATCCTCCCAAGGATCTGCTGTGGCACCTCCCTGCTGCCATCCAGCTGCTTGAAAAGGTCACTTTGGAGTCTTCATCCGTGATGGAACAACACGAGAAGGAGAATTCCTCAGGGGGAGCCCGTGACATTCATGGGAGATGGGAAATGCTGCATTAATAGCCTGGTGTTGGAGGGGTTCTTGCATGGCTTTGTTTTAGGTTTACAGCTAAATAAAAATAAATTTAAAAATATATTTCTATATTTTAATAGTTATTTTTATTAATATTCTAGAATATTTTATTATTATAAATGAAAATAAAGTATAATTTATAAATATATGTCAGTATAAATTATGCATCATTATATTATTATAGATATATTTATATAGAAAAATATACATTATATTTATAGTTATAGTTATAGGTACAGCTATATAAATAAATATAAATATAAATATAAATATAAATATAAATATAAATAGAAATAGAAATAGAAATAGAAATAGAAATAAATATAAACAATCTATATAACTATAACTATAACTATAACTATAACTATAACTATAACTATAACTAACTAGAAATAGAAATAGAAATAGAAATAGAAATAGAAATAGAAATAAATATATAAATATAAATACATACAAAAATCTATATAACTATAACTATAACTAACTAGAAATAGAAATAAATATAAAAAATCTATATAACTATAACCATAACCATAAATATAAATATAAATATAAATATAAATATAAATATAAATATAAATATAAATATAAATATAAATATAAATAATATATATAAATATAAATATAAGTAGGACAGCAAAGCACCCTTTAAAGCAACTTCTTCAGGAAATTTGGGTTTAGTCTACAAAAATCCAGAGGGGGAGAATGTTTGATGAGGGTTGATGGAAAATTTTCACAGCTTTCATTAAAAATGAGTACGAGATGTTTGCACATCAGGGAATACATTTGGAAATACCAAATTTTGCTCTGTGCTCCCCTTGGCTACCCAGGGCTGTCACAAATTCCAATATTTTCAGTTCAGACAGGCCCTGCCTGTGCAATTTTTGCCACTTGAGGAACATCTTTAGGAAATTCCAGATTCCAGTTTGATTTCCATGCACTGAGAGGCCTCCTACCCCCATCCAGCCAGTCCAAAATCTGGATTTTTCCTTACAAACCATTCACAACACGTTGGTTTTTTTTTTTCTATTTCTCTAATTCCATTTCCTATTTCAATAATTTCTTTTCCCATCTCTATTTTTTCCCCCCTATATCTATATTTTTTTTTCTCCCCTATTTAAATTGCTCCCCTTGTTCCCACTGCAGCGCAGCTCCAAGCTCCAGCTGGGATGAGCAGGCTCTGGAATAGTTCTAAAGTGGACTCTGATGTTGAATCTTGTCTTTTAAGAGCTATAAAAATGTTAAAAAATTAATAATGGCCTCTCTTCCCACTGGCATCCCTTGAACTTTGCCTCCTGCCTGTCAGTCTTGGCTGGATTGTCTGTCAGAGGGATGGAAGGAATTAATTACTCAGCCAAGGATGTTTTATCCGGGATTTTTGCCTGATTTATATGGAAAGAAAAACCTCTGAATATTCGTATTCTTTCAAAAATGATGCCTGATATTCTCTGGCTGAGCAGAGCAGAGCAAATAATGGTTAAAAAGTTGTTTGTTAGTAAAGGAAAATTTAGGATTTTTAGAGGACAGAATCCAGGGAATGCTGGCTAAAAACCCATGGATGCAGTTTGACAGCAGAAATCAAACCAATCTGGTTCTTCCCTATTTTTAAAGATTTTTTTTTTTTTTAAGAATTGTATTTAAATTTTCACTGGAACAGATTTTTTTCCAAATAAAAAGAATTTTTTTTCATATAAATTAAAACAAAAAAAATTTCATTTTACTTACAAATTTGTAAATGAAAGGTTTCAAAAGTTTAAAACACTTTTTTTCTTTTAGGCAATACTTGCCTAAATTTCTCATCTGACAAGAATGGGAGGTTTCAAACTTGGTGAAATGCAGTTTGGGCTAATTAAAAAAAAAAAAAAAATCTTTCTAAATGACAGTTTTCAAATTGATAAGAGAGTTCGTGGTGGTCCGTGAATTAAACGCTGATGGATCCTTTTGCCAAAACCCTGAATATTGCCAAGGGTCTAGGAAGGGATATTTGGGTTTTAATGCTGTTGGAGGACTGGGAAAAAGGGATTTTTAATAGGGATCCTGTTGGCTTGGTTGTGCCAGGGGCGCAGTCAGCATTGGGGAATTTATAATGGGGAGCAGCACCTCTTTCCTCACCTCCCCTGGGTTTGTAATAAACGGGAATTCTGGAAGAAAGACTGGGAGAGAGTCTGGGCTCGGGCTGCAAAGGGAAATCCAGGCCCAGGGGAGTGAAGCCCTGAGGTGTGAAACAAAAAACCCCAATCAAATCAAAGGGTATCCAGCTAAAAATATCAATAAAATACTAAAAATCACCAAAAACCTATAATAAAACTAAACCAAGATTTTTTTTCTTTTTTTTGTTTAATTTAAAATTTGGAGGAGTGAGGGATGAGACCTCAGCACATCAAATCCTTGCCTATGCAAACTCCCAGTTTGAACCAAACCACCCTCCATGGCTTTTTTGTCTTCAGGATTCCAGGAGCGTTTTCATGGCACCTGTAATTAAATATCAGTGGTAAGCCCATAACTGTGATTATCTATTTCTTGCCAGAGAAATACATCCCAAGCAGATGCACTGTAGAAAAACAACAACAACAACAACAAAAAAAACCAAAACCAAAACCAAACCAAACCAAACCAAAACAAAAAAAAACAAAAAAACAAACACTCCAAACCTGAATATTTTATATCCTGAATCCTGGATTCAGATTTATGGAGTTTGGTGAGCTTTTCTTTTTCTTTTTATTGTGTTCAGGCATTTCAGATGGACCCGGCAAGGGTTCTTGCCTCTCTGCAGCAGCCAAGACATCACCTACAACAGCTCTACACCAAGTAGTACAAGACAGAGTAAATAACTGCAGGCTGAAGGGGTCAGGTTGTGTTTTGCTGCTGAGGCACCAAACAAGGCCCAATATTGATGAGTTTTCTATTAAAAATAAAATTATTATTTATTTTTTATTTATTACAATCACATAAAAAGGTATTCATATCATATCATATTATAATTTATCACATCATATAATATCATCTAAATTCTATTAATTGCATTATTATATTATATTATATTATATTATATTATATATAAAAGATAATATATAATAGATAATATAATATATAAATATAGTGACATTATATATTATACATAATCTTTAATCTATAATCTATAATCTATAATCTATAATCATTAATCTAAAATCTAAAATCTATAATCTAAAATCTATAATCTTTAATATTTAATATATAATCAATAATATTATAAGATAATATTATTTAATAATATAATCATAACATATCTATTATTATATATTATATATTAGATATTATATGTTATATATTTCATATTATAATATATATTATATATTTCTTATTATATATTTCTTATTATATATTTCTTATATATTATACATTTCTTATTATCAAATTAAATCTATTTATTAATCATTAAACATTAATTTAAAAATTCCCAGCCCTCAGCAGTGGAAGGCTGCAGATGTGCAGGGAAACTGCTCCTGGTGGGATTTGCTTTCAAATGGCACGGGCTGAGAATCCCTCAGGCCTGGATTACAGGTGGGAATCCATCCGTGTTCTCTTGGAAGCTGTGACCCGAGAGCTGCGGGAGCAGCAGAGCTCTCCATGAAGCAGAAAATGTTCTCAGCAGCGCCCAGGCCCTCTCTGTGCCCCCGTGATGTTCTGGGGAAACTGGAACTTTTAAAGCAAGGAAAATCAAAACCCATCAGAAGTGAAGTGGAGGAAAGACCAAACCTCTAGGAAAGGTCAAACCTCACACCTGAACCCAAGGAAAGGTCAAACCTCACACCTGAACCCAAGGAAATTCCAAACCTCCACCCCTGAACCCAAGGAAAGGTCAAACCTCCACCCCTGAACCCAAGGAAATTCCAAACCTCACACCTGAACCCAAGGAAAGGACAAACCTCACACTTGAACTCAAGGAAATTCCAAACCTCACACCTGAGCCTAAGGAAAGGACAAACCTCACACCTGAACGCAAGGAAAGGCCAAACCTCACACCTGAACCCAAGGAAAGGACAAACCTCACACCTGAACTCAAGGAAATTCCAAACCTCACACCTGAACCCAAGGAAATTGCAAACCTCACACCTGAACCCAAGGAAATTCCAAACCTCCACCCCTGAACCCAAGGAAAGGTCAAACCTCCACCCCTGAACCCAAGGAAAGGTCAAACCTCACACCTGAACCCAAGGAAAGGACAAACCTCACACTTGAACTCAAGGAAATTCCAAACCTCACACCTGAGCCTAAGGAGAGGACAAACCTCACACCTGAACGCAAGGAAAGGCCAAACCTCCACACCCCTGAACCCAAGGAAATTCCAAACCTCACACCTGAACCCAAGGAAATTGCAAACCTCACACGTGAACTCAAGGAAATTCCAAACCTCCACCCCTGAACCCAAGGAAATTCCAAACCTCACACCTGAACCCAAGGAAATTGCAAACCTCACACCTGAACTCAAGGAAATTCCAAACCTCCACCCCTGAACCCAAGGAAATTCCAAACCTCACACCTGAACCCAAGGAAATTCCAAACCTCCACCCCTGAACCCAAGGAAATTCCAAACCTCACACCTGAACCCAAGGAAATTCCAAACCTCACACCTGAACCCAAGGAAATTGCAAACCTCACACCTGAACTCAAGGAAATTCCAAACCTCTACCCCTGAACCCAAGGAAATTCCAAACCTCACACCTGAACTCAAGGAAATTGCAAACCTCGCCCCTGAACCCAAGGAAATTCCAAACCTTGCCCCTGAAAACCCAAGGAAGGGCCAAACCTCCACACCTGAACCCAAGGCCAAGCCCAGCCCAGCTGTACCTGGGCCTTCTGCTGCTCTCAGGATTTCTGCAGTTTTCCCAGGTTTGGAGTTTTCCCTGCTCCTGCTGTCCTGAGCTGCCCTTTGTGCGTCGCCTCTGTGACCTCATGGAGCAGCTCTGCCTTGAGTAGGCTCAGGCTTTAATTGAGTTTTTGTGAAATATGGAGCTGTTAACAGTGAGGGATTATTGGAATTGCTGCCAGTTGAAGTGCTGGAGTTCATCCTTGTCACTGCTCAGCTGGTTTGGGCACAATCAGACAGCAAAATCACCCATTTGGACTTTTCCCAGCATTTTGGGGTCAGTTTATCCACGATTTCCCCGTGCTCCTCAAAGGTGAGGCTGGAGGAGTAGATCTCCTTCTGGGATCTGCGTGGTTTAAATCCTCCTGGAGTCATCTCTGTGTGTGTGCTTTGATTTGCAGCTTTGCTTAAATTATGTAGAGTCCTTCAAAAGAGGGAAAAAAAACAAAACAAAAAACCAACTATTTGACTTTGGCAGGTGTCTCCACAATGGCTGCCAATCACCAGAGGATCTTGGCTATTTTTAAGTCTCCTGAAATCAGTCTGCATTAAGGCAATAGCTGGGCTTGGATCTAAGCCCAGGACTCTATCAATATAAAATGATTTGTTGTAAGTTTAAAGATGCTTCATCCCCATTCTCTCTCTTTTCATTTGCATTTGAAGCTTTCAGCAAAACGTGGGTGAACAATCCTAATGGAGCCTTTTCTCCCCTCCATCCTACCTGTTCTCCAAAAACACCTGAGACTGTGTTCTTAACCTCAGCCTGACACGAGGGGGTTTTTCCTTCTGTTCCAACAACAAGGCCCAGTTTGTTCCCTGGAGGAGCCCAGACTGAGCCTTCCCTTGTGCCATTGGAATGTTTTCCAGTAAAGTTTTGAGGGACAGAAGATGTGTGACTGAGGGAGGGAGTGGTTGGAAGCAAAAGGGAGATGATCCCTCATCATGGAAGTAATCATTAAAGAAGAGATTTTATTTTCCCAGATTAAAGACCGATGTTAAAGACTGTTCCCAGATTAAAGACTGATGTTTGCCAAGTGTACGAGACCAACCCTTGCTGGTTCTTTTCACCAGGGATGACGTGACAGGACAAGGGGAAACGGCCCTAAAATGAAAGAGGGAAGGTTTAGATGGGATATTGGGAAAGGATTCTTCCCTCTGAGGGTGGGAAGGGGCTGGGATAGAATTCCCAGAGGAGCTGGGGCTGCCCCTGGATCCCTGGGAGTGCCCAAGGCCAGGCTGGAGCACCTGGGACAGTGGGAGGTGTCCCTGCCATGGCAGGGGTGGCACTGGGTGGGATTTGAGGTCCCTCCCAACCCAAACCATTCCAGGATTCCATTGCCAGAGCAGCCCTGGATGGGTTCAGGACACCCCCTGCATCTGGGATGCCATTTATATATAATATTTATATATAACATTCATATATAACATTTATATATAACATTAATATATAACATTTACATATAACATTTATATATAACATTTACACATAACATTTACATATACATTCATATATAACATTCATATATAGCATTTACATATAACAGTCATATATAACATTTATATATAACATTTATATATAATATTTACACAAAACATTAATATATAACATTTACATATAACATTTATATATAACATTCATATATAACATTTACATACAAAATTTACATATAACATTTATATATAACATTCATATATAACATTTACATATAAAATTTACATATAACAGTCAATATAACATTCATATATAACATTTACATATAAAATTTACATATAACAGTCAATATAACATTCGTACATAACATTTACATATAAAATTTACATATAAGTCATATATTACATTTATATATAACAGTCATATATAACATTTACATAAAACATTCATATATAACATTTATATATAACAGTCATATATAACATTTATACATAACATTTGCACATAACATTTATATATAATATTTACATGACATATACAGTCCGTTGTTCTCCACAGGTGGTTTGGAATCCTGCTCACAAGGGAAATTGTTGGCATTTTCTCCCAGCAATCAAAATCTCATCCCTAATGTTGCCGCTCACTTCTGTCATTCCAAACTTGCACAGGATCCTTGCGTCCATGGCTTGGCTCAGAGAGATTTCCCCAAAGGAAAACTGTGGAGAACTGCAGCCAAATCCATACTGAAATCTTTGTGATTGACTAGAACTGTGCTAGATCCAAGCTTGCTTTAATATCAGTTTCAAAAACAAAGATAATGTTCATTGCTTCAGCTTAATAGTAGGAGTGTGATTTCCCTGTGTGTTTTTACCAAATTTTCAAGGATTTCTATGGCAGGGCCCATCTTATAAAAGAAAGTAGGCCTTTACGTTCTGGGCCTCGATTTTGGCCTTTTTCTGAAAATTTTCAAGACATACGATCCTAAAAGCCTTACAAAAAATAAATTTAAATCCTAGAAGAAATTTCAACTTGCTGCTTGGTCCGTGCTGAAAAGACTGAACTGTGTTTTACAGCTTTGCTGTAAATATTTGTTAAAAATAGCATAAAAATAACATCACTGGATGCGTTTGAGCTGACTCGGGCTCCTTACAAGTAATTAAAGCAGAACTGCTTGATGTTCTCTATGGCTGAGGGAGTGGCTGATAAAGAAATATCAATTTTCTTGCCTGTCCTGTTTCCAAATATGCACCAGATGTTGTACAAATAAAACTGGCTCGTTATTTTTCAGCTCTTTTGTGCCCTCACAGCACTGACACCTCAGGATTAAAAGGAAAGTTCATCCTCATTCCTTATTTAATTCCCTCAGGTTTCCTAATTTGTCTAATTTCTGGGCTTTTGGCATGAAAAACTCTCTGGCTCTGTCATTATTTCCACTCGTGGCTCAGCATTTGGAGTTCTTTGGATTATCAGCAATGTAAAGAAAATCTTCCTGGAGGTTTTCCATCAAACCCATTTGGTGATGAAGGAGGGAACATCTTTTCCAATGCTTTAAAACAGGAGCCATAAATTCTGGACTGAACTCCCAATGCCCTTAGTAATAGAGAAGGGATTTTTTCAGCATCCCCCTGACCTGGGGAGAGAAAAGGGATGTACTGGGAAAGGGGAATGTTCTGAGTGTGGAGTTGGACATGATTTAGAGGAGGAGATTTTGCTCCTTGATGCCAAAACCTTTCATCCAGGGGCACAATCCATGTTCTTGTCACTCTCTGGGGCCGAGGGAAAGGAAGTTTAGAAACTCTGGCTTCCACCAGGATGGTCAGCTCTGGAATAAATTCCATTAAATCTCTTTTAAGGGGAAAACGATGGCAGTTTTCAAAGCTCCCTATGAGTTTCCACTGTGCAAATGCTGCTCTTTGTCCCATTCTTACATGACCTCAAAAAAAGTAGCCTGGAATTAATAAGATGCAAAACAAAGGGGGAGGAAGAAAAGGTCCCAACCAATCACTGTCACAAAAATAGCCCCAAAAATCAGTGTGCTCATAGAAGTTTCCAATCTCGGTGCTGTACAGAACCAATAAAATCAGTATAAACTGAATATAACCTTGAGGAGAAATAAATCCATTCCAACATCATGAAGGAGAAATAATCCCTTGGGCTTTGTGCCAGGCAATGCAATGTTGGCTTCTAATTGCCTGGAGAGAAGAAAAGAGCCAAATGTCCAAATCCAGCTGTTCCTGCAAGCCCAGGATGTTCCTGCTGACAGCCAGGGGCTGCCTTCCCATTTATCAGGGAGTTAGTCACTAGCAGCTTGGGGCTCTCACGTGTCCGGGCTTTATAGCTGAGGAAATCAGGCAAAAAAGGACATTTTGGGATCAAGGACTTTCCCCCTTTTCAGCTGATTCGCCTCCTGGGATTCCAAGGGACGCTTCCTGCTAGATCAGGTTGCTCAGATGAAGTTTTGTCTGCAATCAAACGCTTCTTGCAGGGGATCGTTGGGTTCTTACAGATGCTCCAGGTGTCTCGGAGCGATTCTGGGATCAGATATTTTGTAGTGAGGTCTCAAAGTTCTTGTGTCACCTGCTTAGAAAAGAAACCATTGACTGCAAAGAAATTTAACTTCCAAAGATTACCTCAGTACTTTGGTTTTCTATAAATATGAATCTCAGTAGCCCACTTTACTCATCCACCCTGAACAGTGTAATTCCCAGGAATCTGAAATATATTAATAAAGCATGAAATAGATATTTTTCCTTCCCTCAAGGTGCTCAGAGTTGGGATTTTTTGGTTTTTTTCCCCCAAATATGGGAAATTACCACCGAGGAAAGGATGAGGATTAAAGCAGAGAGTGTTTGAGTTTCATTTTCAAGTATTATTAGAGCATAAATTCATTCCGTGGGGTTCATATATTTTGTTATTCTGCTGAATCAGATAGGGGAATTTCCAGAGAAAGACAAGTAAGGAAGTTGGACTGGGGCAGTGTGACTGAAAATAGCTGGAAAGCAGCAGACAACTCCCTGTATTGATTTTGGGATCATTTGAATTTCATCTCTGTAATGGGATATATGATGTGACTGGGAAGGACAGGAAAAAGGGATCCAGAGGATGAGAATATTTAAATGGAGTGCAAGAACATCTTGAGGAGCAATTGAATCTTAATATCTGGCATTGCTTTTTGTTTGAGAGCTGAGTCTGTGCCTCACCCAAGAGCAGCTCCTACTGAAATTGAAATCCTTGGAACCCATTTCTGCTCCTGTCCAGCTTTGCCAGCGCTGAGGAGGAAGATGAGGAATTCCTCAGGACACCGAGGAACTTAGATTAAATAAAATAAGGAGCATGGAATAATAAATCAAACAAGTCTTCAGATTTCCAAGGCAGTGATTTTTCTGTTCTGGCCTGGGGGATGAGCTGCAGGATTCAGGAAACCTCAGGATCAACCCTTCCCTGAATGCAGGGATTGCAGGAGCTGTGTCCGGATGTATTTTGCTGCCTATTCCATTATTTCCCTGGTGCTTCCCCATTCCCTGGCTGAGGCTGTGTTTGTGCAGGTAACGTTGTTGGTACCAAGGTGCTCCTTCACACAGGGCCTCACACCCCTGCAGCATCCCTGCCGCCCTCGCAGGCCCGCTGTCACATCTCCCTGGGTCCCATTCCACCGGCCCCGGGTTCTGGTAGCCTGATGGGATTCCTGGGGAGATGCAGATTCGAGGGATTGCCGGCTGAGCGGCAAAACTGTGGGAAATAGAAAAGGTACAGAACCCTCGGAAAGCCATGGGGAAGCAAATCTCAGGATGGAGAATTGCAAGAATGCTGAAGATGCAAAGACAAGAAACGGCAGAGCTGTGAGCTGTGCAGAGATAGGAAAACACATGAAGCAAGGTAGCAGAATAATGTAAACTTAATAATGAAGATTTATCCATTGTTTTAAACCTCTACAAGTGAGCATTGTGCAAAGCAGGATGTATGCGTGGCTTTATTAACTGGCCTGAGCAAAGCTTGTGGGATTTTAATATTAGGTTGTTGGCTAGAAAGTTGTGAAAAGACTTTGTAACAAAGAGAATTTCACCTGCTGTGCCAGCAGCTGAAGCTGTTTCCATCTCCCTTGGTCGGTCCTGTAAAATGAGACTGATGGTTGTGATGGAATAAAGGATAAAAGGGTGGAATAAAGGATAAAAGGGTGGAATGAAGGATAAAAGGGTGGAATAAAGGATAAAAGGATGGAATAAAGGCTTCGAGACAGCTGCTCCAGCATTCCCGTCCCGTTGTTTGTGTACATAGATATATGTAAATATAAACTGAGAGAAAAAATATCCCAGGAAAACCCAGCACAAAATCATCTGCCTGGTGTATTTTGGACAGGTGCAGCTGCCAGGGAGAGCAGGGCAGTGCCCCTTTTTTTGATCCCTTCTGCGGACCTGCAGGTCTGGGACCTCCCCAGAGCTTTGTCTTAATTAGCGCTGGGTTAAAGAGCTTTTCCTCGTTCCAGCAGCGCTTTTAGTCTTACTACATTACAACACGATCATTACCTGGCCAATTAAGGGCTGTTCCAGGTTTTGATGGGAGTTCCCAGCAGTTCCCACCGCAGAGCTTTGCTCTGGTTTAAGCCCCGGGCTGCAGGTGACACAAACATTTAACAGCAGGGCTGAAAGGACAGAGCAGGGGTGAGCCCGAGGGGAGATGCTGTGGGAGAGTTGGAGTGGGAGGTCAGGGAGGAGACCGAAGGAAGGGTTGGAGCTCTCCATTTCAAATACTCTTTCCCACTTTAAAAGCCTAATGGAGGTGAAGCTGCCTGCCAGGGTCACCAAAGGGTGTTTATTACTAATTAAACACCAAACTGTGCAGGGCAGCTGGGGTTTGGATCTACCTGAAACTCAATTTTTTTTTTTTATCTTTTCCAGCATTGTGTACAAAATTCCCCCGGTGCGATCTGCTGGAGTTGAGTCTCTGTTTATGTTTCCTGACTCTTTTTATGTTTCCATTGGCAAGAGGAGATTTTTTTCCCATTTGAAGGCAGCACCAGGTTGCAGCTCCAGCCGTGCTTGTTTACAGATCCACGAAAACCAGAGGGGATCATTGGGACCTGGAGATGCCTTTCAGGAATGAAACCTCCATGAACCAGGAATAACTCACTGCTGGGAAAAAAAAAAAATATCTGGAATTTGAAAGGTTCAACTTTTCAAGCCTTTAAATATTTCCATCTGTGCCTTCACTGTCATTTTGTTCGGCTGTACCCAGAGTTAATTTTTCTCTTCATTGAATTATTCCCAAAAATAGAGTTTTAGGGTCAGGAAAATGTTCATCACCTGCAGGAGTTTTCACTAAAGGGTCTCAGACCAAACTGAATGGCACTGTCCAGTCAGGGTTGGACTTGGTGACCTTGAATGTCTTTTCCAACCTCAGCAATTCCAGGATTCTCTGCACTGGCTTTTAGTGGTTGGAATATGAATTTTAAAAACAGGGAATAAATGGAAAGGGAGCCTAGGAATTTCCAGAAGAAATTGTGATAAAACAGGAAAACCAGTATTACTTTCCCCTCACATTTCCCATTCTGATTTTCTTTTCCAAACAAGAGATTTTTTTTTTGCGAAGAAAATTTTACAGAACATGAAAAAAAAAATTTCCTTATTTTTCAGAGTCTGACTATTCATTATTACTTCAGTTTTGTTGTGTGTGTTTCTCACTGACACTGGAAGCCCTTTGGGGTGATCAGATCTTGCCTGCTGCAGTTTGCCTTCCAGTCCCTCACCAAACCTTTTAGACCTTCTCAAAAGCGAGATTTAAAAGAAATTATTCAAGTAACAGGCCCAAGAGTATCAAAAATTAATTACAGAGTGAGGAAAAACCTGGGAAGTTTTGGTTCTGGTGTCACAGCCTTAAAATAACCACAGCTTTTAGTGTTCAGAACTCTTCCTTTGGGGACCTTCAATCCTCATCTGGGAAAAATGAAATAAACCTTGGTGAGTGCTTAAAAATGAGATAAATTTACAATATAAATCTGTAGAGTAATACTGGAGTTTAGGATTTGATTTGAGTCCATTTCTGAGGGATATTGGTGGTTAAACACCAGCAAAGATCCTTTTAAGAGCTCATTTCAGGCTCCCAGTTCCTTTTTAAGGCCACTGGGGTGCTCCTGCTCCCATTCTGCCACTCCGGAGCTGTCGGACTCATTAGGATTTAAATCCCAAGTATTTGGGCTTAAATAAGCTTTATTTCTGATTAATGTAATGCCATGATTTTAAGTCTTTTTTAGAGAGTCTTTAGTTTAAAGTAGGCAAGCTTATGATAAATACTGCAGATGTGGGGGAAGTTGATTAAATTAGTCCTGGAAAAGGATAGTGGGGAACAGGAGGGAAAGTGCCCAGATGGGCAAATTCAGGAGTTTTCTGCTCTCACTCTTTGTTCATGGATTCAGTCTGCTCTTGAAAAAAATAGAAATGTTCAAAGACTTTTTTTTTTTTTTAACTGAGTATTAGCAGGGAGGAAAAAAAATAGTGTTTCACTGCTGGAAGAAGTGAGTACTCTGTGAGCAATTCCCCATCTCTTCTAATGTAATAAATTTTTTATGTTAATTAGAGGGGCGAAAGAAGTGGAAGAGAAAAATTAAGCTCAAAATTCCGCCCCATATCCCCCCAAAGAATAAAAAATAAAATGAAAACCCCCAAACCCAAATGCCTTTAAGGCCCTTTCTTAGTAAGATTATTTAAAACTCACTTCAGCAATGGGTGAGATGAAATGATGATCAATTACTTTACTTTAAACACTTCAACCTTGCCCAAAATGGGTTTTGGAGGTTCACAATGAATTTAGTTGCCCATCTGCTTCCCAATCCCCAGGTTTCCTGAGAGTGCTGAGAGCAGGAAATCCAAACACCTGCTTAGAGCCAACCTCCTCTTCAAAATTTGAATTTTTTTTTTTTTTTCAAAATGTCTGATTTGTGGTCACATTTCAGGACTGAAAGATAACCTTGAGGGAGGGCAGGATGCAGAATTCTCTGCCCTAAGACTTTGAACTTGGAAACTTCACTAAATGTGTCACCTGGAGGGATAGGAAATTATCATCCAAGCAGATTTACAATAAACAAGTGCCCAGCAATTAAATATTATTGTTGTGCATTATTCCATTTATTGGCTTTAAATAACCAGGTGAGGGTTTTGGGGAAGAGGGCAGATGTTAGATCATCATCTCATTATTTGTATCTGAGACACTCTGGGACAAATTCTGTTATCCTCTAGCAAATAAATCCAGGAACGTTCTCTAAATATAGCAGATCCAATCAATCTGGGGAATTTGAACCACCCCATGCCTTCTCCTGTCCCTGTGCTGAATGATTTACCTGGGAAGGCCTTTCCAGAAAGGATTCTGTCTTTCAGTTATCCCTCTGTGATGCAGCTCCACAAACCAGGCCTTGTGCCCACACTCATCAGCCTGAAATACCTGGGTTTGGTGTCAGATGCTCCCCTGGACTGAAATAAATTGAATTTGAGTGAAATAAACTGAAATAAACTGATATAAATTGAAATTTAAAAAAAAATAATTTAAATAAACTGAAATAAAATTATATAAATGGAAATAAATTGATATAAATTGAAATAAATTGATATAAATTGAAATAAACTGAATTTAAGTTAAATAAACTGAAAAGAAAGTTATACAAACTGTATTTAACAGAAATAAATTGAATTTAACTGAAATAAACTGAAATTAACAGATATAAACTGAAATAAAGTGATATAAACTGAAATAACTCCATCATCCTGTGAGCATCTGCAGGATAGGGACTGAGGATCACAGAAATAGATTCGTTCTCTCTGCTGCACCAACACTGCCATGAATTTCAGCTTTCCAGAGGCTTCACTTGGATCTTAAGCCCGGCTTAAATCAAATTTCAGTGGAGTGAGTCAGGCTTATAGTAAGTGAGGGTCTGTTCTTGTACTGATTTGCAAGAGCTCCAGCAATAAATGAGACCAAGGGATTATTTTCGGGAGATATTATCCCATTGTAGGAACGTCAGGGGGTTGGATGGTGGGGATGGAGAGAACAGAGAGCTCGGAAACCATTCCAGCTCTGGGAACTCGGGGTGACTGCAAAGGGCCGGGGGGCAAGGACCCTGCTGGGAGCTGCCAGGAACAGCTCGGGGCAGGCACCAGAGAGCAGGAGAGTGAGAGTGAGAGTGAGTGAGAGTGAGAGTGAGAGTGAGTGAGTGAGAGTGAGAGTGAGAGTGAGAGTGAGAGTGAGAGTGAGAGTGAGTGAGAGTGAGAGTGAGAGTGAGAGTGAGAGTGAGTGAGAGTGAGAGTGAGAGTGAGAGTGAGTGAGAGTGAGAGTGAGAGTGAGTGAGAGTGAGAGTGAGAGTGAGAGTGAGTGTGAGAGTGAGTGAGAGTGAGAGTGAGTGAGAGTGAGAGAGAGTGAGAGTGAGAGTGAGAGTGAGAGTGAGAGTGAGAGAGAGTGAGAGTGAGAGTGAGAGTGAGAGTGAGTGAGAGTGAGAGTGAGAGAGTGAGAGTGAGTGAGAGTGAGTGAGAGTGAGTGAGAGTGAGAGTGAGAGAGTGAGAGTGAGTGAGAGTGAGTGAGAGTGAGTGAGAGTGAGAGTGAGAGAGAGTGAGAGTGAGAGTGAGAGTGAGAGTGAGTGAGAGTGAGAGTGAGAGTGAGAGTGAGAGAGAGTGAGAGTGAGAGTGAGAGTGAGAGTGAGAGTGAGAGTGAGTGAGAGTGAGAGTGAGAGTGAGAGTGAGTGAGAGTGAGAGTGAGAGAGTGAGAGTGAGTGAGAGTGAGTGAGAGTGAGAGTGAGAGTGAGTGAGAGTGAGAGTGAGAGTGAGAGTGAGAGTGAGTGAGAGTGAGAGTGAGAGTGAGAGTGAGAGTGAGAGTGAGTGAGAGTGAGTGAGAGTGAGAGTGAGAGTGAGAGTGAGAGTGAGTGTGAGAGTGAGAGTGAGTGAGAGTGAGAGCGAGAGTGAGTGAGAGTGAGAGTGACAGTGACAGTGACAGTGACAGTGACAGTGACTAAGAGTAAGAGTAAGAGTGTGATTTATTTCTTTGCATACCTGTACTCAGATATTTATTTAAATAAATAGATCAGAATCACTTCTGGAATCATTTACATACATCACGCTTATCAATATTTGCTGAGTCATGCTTCTTAATATTTATTGAGTCACACTTCTCAATATTTTCTGAGTCACATTTATTAATATTCTCTAAGTCATGTTTATCAATTTTTACTGAGTCACATTTATTAATATTTGCTGAATCATGCTTATCAATATTTACTGAGTCACACTTATCAATATTTACTGAGTCATGCTTATCAATATTTACTGACTCACATACTGGATGCAGGAAGAGACACTTGGGCCAAATCACTACAAATCCATGGAATTTTGCACATCCCAAGGGTCAGGGGAGGGTTGTCAGAGCATCTTTGGGTAGAATTGAACCAATTTTCAATGTGGGACTTGAGAAATCTCCAGATTTTCCCAGGCACCCACAGCAATAATATTCAATACTATTAAATTCTAAGGAGAAAACAGCTTTTCCCCTTGGAAAATGGCATATAAATAATGCAAGCCTGCAACAGGGAATTAGTAAAAGACTGTTCACTATTCTGGAAAAAACAACAGGAAAAACTAAGTTTGAGCAGTTTGCTCATCAGCTAATTGTGATTTTCAAGTTTTGTTTTAATGCCTGTTTACACTAAAATCGTAGGAGGATAAAGAGTTCCTTAAACACAGGTTGCTATGGAATTTTTGTGCGAGGATCAAGCAAATTGTGGTGGTTGAGGAGGCAGAAAATACGTGTGAGACATGGGAGCAAACAGACAAAAAACGGAGTTTGTTGTGTTCCTGCACCGGGCAAAAATAACACAGACAGGAATTAAAAATAGTCTGAGCTGCTCTTTGTACCAAACCCATCCCCAGCCTAACAAAATATCCCAGATCTGGGAGGGGGAAGTGCCACTTCTTGCTGTCTGGAGCGAATTCATTGTGGATGAATTAGAAAAACCAAGAGCTGAGAGGAAAATCGGGGAGGGAAAAGAACATTTCCAAGGGGTTTTGTTCCCAAATCAAGTAACTTAATCACTTGGGAAGGGGTTTGCACAAGGGTTGGTTTACATCATCAGTCAGAAAAGAATCTGGGGCTGGTTCTGGAGCATTCCCATGGAATAGGAGTTTTATCCATGGAAATAGGAGTTTGTTTTTTTAAAAAAATTGGGGTTTTATGCACAGGAATTACTCAGCTGCTTGATCCGAGACTCTTCAGACACAAGCGGTGCTTCGGAGATTGTTGTACTTAATTAGTTTATAAATCTATCTGCAGGAGCTGGGAATGCACATTTATTATCCAGCCTTGCAAGGACAGGGTGGTTTCCCTCTGCTATGAGACAACATTCCAGAATTAATCAGAGATGGGAGCAGCTAAAAACCTTTTGAAACAGGACAGATGTTCCAGGGCTCTTCCACAGCCACAACCAGACTGTGGCACCGGGAGGGACACCCCGGGGCTGAATAAAGGCCTTGATGAACTTTTCAGTAAGCTCTATTGATAACTAAAAATCGATCATTATCTCCCTCAACCCCATCCCCTAACCTGGGATAAAAAATGTGCTGTAACTGCATTTACTGCTGCTTTTTTTCCCCCCACCCTCCAATCCAGCTGCAAAATTACTCATTATGGATATTTCCAATAGTGTGGAAGAAAAGACTTTTTTTCTTTTTTTTTTTTGTTTTTTGAGCTGGATTTGCAAACTTAAAGCTGGAATTACTTTTTTTCCAGAAGTGCTTCAGTTAGGAGGACTACCCATGGGCATGCTGGCTCCTCAATGATTTTTTTTTTCTGCACTTTTTTATTAAACTGAACAGATAAATACAATAATTCTTGCTGCTTCTCCCGAGGAAAGCTCATCCTATGCCTGGGAGGCCACGCCAGGCCTATAAATAGAATAAAATCCTGTTCCTGCAGCTCTGAGCGGCTCAAGCAGTGCATCCCACAGGTGATAACAGCTCCACACGGATCCTTGGGAGAGCATTCCCTGAGAGCCAAGGTGCCTGGGGTTAATTAAGCTTCGGGGGCAGCCAGGATTGATCCTGAGCTGCTGTAAATTGGCTCAGTCAGCTTGAAAGGGCTCAGCTTTACTTACACCACGGGAGGATTAATCCTCTCTGTGCTCAGGTCTGGATGTCTTCAATTAACATAGACAAGTTCTTTATCAAAGGAGGGATATTAATTTTTCAGTGGCTAACAGGGTGTGTTTGTTTCCACGAGGAGATGCTCAGTAGTTTTAAAGTAGGAGCTGGAGCAGCACAGGCCCTTTACAAGTCACACAGGTTTAATTTTTGCCCTAATTGCCTCTTGGCCTGTCCCTATTTCCACACCCCATGGATACAGAGCGTGGCCCGTGTCACAACAAAGGTGACACCTCTGATTACGATGGGAAAGAATCACTTGTTCTCTTCAGGAAAAATGTTTTTTCCCATGCTGAATCAAAATTAAATCAACTCCAGTCCTGCTGCTAACAAAGAGAAACATTTATTTCAGGAAAGCCGAGACCAGAATGTTCCCAGGACTTCCAACCCATTCTTGAAGCCCAAAGTTGAGCAAATAATGTGAAAAATAGACAGCAGCAGAGTTGGGAGCCTGATTTCTTTATAGAGGAACTGGTGTGAAAAGTATCACAGAATTCTGGGTTGGTTTGGGCTGGAAAGGACCTTGGAGCCTGTCCAGGGCCACCCCTGCCATGGCAGGGACACCTCCCACTGTCCCAGGCTGCTCCAGCCTGGCCTTGGACACTTCCAGGGATGTGGAATCCACAATTCTCCAAACAAGGACTTGTTGTTACAAACATCTCCTCTCACATTTCGCCCAGAATTTGTCAGGTGAGAACAAATTTTTGTGACAAGTGTTCCTTGAAGTGGAGACATCCCTGTGAAAAGCTGCAGCTCCAAAAATCAATATATTTTGAACAACAACAAAAAAAGACTGGAAAATTCACAGTTAGTGCTGCTCCTGGGTCTTGTTCCTGACTGAGACACTCCCCAGTGGGATCGTGGGCTGGCCTGGCAGCAATATGAACATAGAGGATTTAAGGATTTTTTGGGATTTTTTTTTTTAGTTTTTCAGGTACAAAGCAGTTTTTTGTACTGTGCCTCAGGCTCAGTGTATCCTTTTCTGCCCTGTTTTAACTCCATCAGATTTCCATGAGTTCCACCTAAAACCTGTTTTCCTTCAAACATCTTCCAGGGTGGTGAATTTGGGGCTTTTGTGCCTTTCAATGCAGAGATTTTTTGTTGCACACGTACTAACAGGAACATCCATGAATATACCTACAACTAACTGTTTATCGGAGACTTTTTTTCCCCATTTGTTTCTTAAATCTTCCCAGGATTTTTATTTTTCCCGAAGGTACTTTTGGTGAAACTTGCTTCTCACATCCAAATAATTCCTTTTATTTTCAAGCCAATGCTTTATTTTCCGAGCAGGATCTACCGAGGGATTCAGACTATTGATTCCTTTCAAACAGCCTCAATCTGGAGCAGCTTTATCCTTTTTGTTCATTTTTTATGGGTAATGAAAAACACTTTAATATCATTATGCTCATCAGATAAGGCTGAAAAACTCACCGAGGTTCAAAAGAAAGTCCTAAATATGTTGGGAGGCTCAGCTCTGGATGCTGTCTCAGGGGAGCTGTGGATTTTCCAGGCTCCTGCATCCTGACACATCCAGCCCTCCCCAGTGTTTATTTAATACTCCCAGGGAGCGCTCCTGGGCCATGTTTTGTGGTGCCAGGGGGAATTGGGCTGGAGGAGGAACATTCCAGTGTGAGTTACCCTGTTCTGGTTCCTGCTCCTGCAGATTCTGGCTGCGCCATCCACGAAATCATGCAGGAATTATTGAGTTCCTCTGATTTTCCTCTGCTCCCGGGGTGATGCCTTTTTGGGACTACCTAAAAGCAGAGGCCAGGCAAAATTAAGGGAGTAAAGAGCAGTTCTATTTATTGAAGGGCCCTCCCTTAAAACGTCCCCTGTACAAAAGTCCCTGCACACCCAGTTTTTTTGTCTTTCATCCCTGAACCCTCCTTGGCAGTAAAACTCCTTGGAAACCGTATGGAAGGCTCCTCCCTCACCTTTGCCTGTGCCTGACTAGACCATAGTGGCCTGGAGCCTGTACCCAGCTCAGCTGTATCTCGGATCTCTGTTTCTGGGAACTCCTGGACACTCCTTGACGCGGTGGCAGGAGTTAAATCCGGCACCGTGCCACCTCCCCATTGCCATTTTCTCAGTGTCATGTGCCTGGCAGCTCAGCATCGTTCCATGGGCATGGGCTGTGTGCAGGCAAATTCATGATTGATTTCCGTAGCTCAGGTTATTAATGAAGCTTAGGGGAGGCTCCAAGGGCAGCACGAACCAAAATCTTCTCTCCACAAAATCTTTCCTTGAGCTGCTCCCTTCCCTGCTCGTGGTGGCAATCCACTTCCCTCACTCCAAGGGGAATTGCCCATGGAAAGCAACCCCCAGAGTTCCTCTGGAGGGACATTGTGCAGATCCTATGGCAAAATCATGGAGAACAAAGGTGCTGGGATGTGGGAAATTCCTCAGCCACGCCCTGATCCTGTGATCAGTGGTGTCCATGTGGTATTCCTGACATTTCTCATGGATGTGTGTGCTCATTGTTTCCCTCGAATTTCATCCAGGGGTTATTTCAGTGCCAGTGTTAGAGCAATTAAGGTTTTTTTTACCCAGTGCCTCATTTACATCTCCATTAATTCAATATAAATTTGTGCTAGAGAATAAATTCGCTTTCTCCTTGCAGAAATCTTTTTCATATTTAAAGGTGATTATCATGTCTTGCTTCAGTCATTTTCCCTCTAAATTAATCAGCACCAATAATCTCAATGCTTCCTTGTGGTCAGGGTTCAAGGTTCTCCTCTGCATCCCTTTCTCCTGCTGGAACGTGGTGCTGATAATGGAATTCTTTATTTCACATCACTTAATGAGATGGGCTTTTAGAGCTCTGATCTGGATACATGCAAATTTGTGAGGATTTTCTGGGACACACCAGGCTCGGCACACAAAGAAGGAGACAAAACTGCAAATTTGATTTTTTTAGGAAAACATCTGCCACTGGGGTGCCTCGCTGGGGAGAGGAAAGAGAATTTTGAAGGATTCACTCCACATCCCAGGTTTGTGCAAAGCTAAAAAGCTCCTGCTCTTGTTTTGGTCATGGATTTCACCCTGGATTTTTTTAAGGCTGCCCAACCCTTTATCTAGTTGGAGCTGTCCCATCCTCAGTTCCGAATGAGGAATTTTATCTTTTAGCCGAGTGAACCATCAGCAGCGAATGATTGTTTTGGGCAGTGATTTCTGTAGGGTTCCCCACGGGAAGGGCAGGCTGGGACTCACCTGGGAGCTGCAGAAATGCTGTTTCTTTTCCAATTTAAGCACCAGTGGTGACCTGGTGGTGACAATTAACCTGGCCACCCCTATCCACGGGGGAAGATATGGCAAGAATTAGATGAAACATTGGGAATCCAGGGGCTGATTTCCCAGGATGACCTTCAGTGATTTGCACATTAATGGAATGAGTGGCACAAACCCCCTGTCCCTCCATAAACCCTTGGAAAAAGAGGAGCTGAATTTCTGTGAAAATGTTTGAGCTTGGCTTTGAAAGGCATGAGCTGAGCTCAGTCAGAGCTGTGAGGAATGGTCAACTTGACTTCATCACTATGAGTAAACGGGAAGGGAAGGGAAGGGAAGGGAAGGGAAGGGAAGGGAAGGGAAGGGAAGGGAAGGGAAGGGAAGGGAAGGGAAGGGAAGGGAAGGGAAGGGAAGGGAAGGGAAGGGAAGGGAAGGGAAGGGAAGGGAAGGGAAGGGAAGGGAAGGGAAGGGAAGGGAAGGGAAGGGAAGGGAAGGGAAGGGAAGGGAAGGGAATTTTACTTGGAGGTTGATACTTTCCACTGATACAGGTCTTTAAAAGCAGTGCACAGCTGATAAAAGTTATTTAAATAACAGTTTAACAGAAGGAAAAACAATCCAGAACAGCTGTTATTGTCATGGAATGCCATCAATTATTTAATTAGCGCTAATGAAAATGAAGAGGGGTTTAATACCATAAATAAATCTGAGAAAGAAGGGCCTCTCTAATGATAAAGTGGGGAAGCAAAATTTCTCTTTTTGGACAATGCTGTGTAGTTTAAGTCAGATTGATTTCTGTATATGCAAGGAATCATGATAGGAAATGGTGTAGAAAGGGGGAAAGGTTACAAAAAGATTAGAGATATTTATAGAATTAAAATGGATGGGAGATTGTCTTCCCTTGGGTAAAGCACGCGTGGCATTAATGGCAAAGAGATTTTAAATTCTAGAGGCAAAACTCACGGACTGATGGAAGAATTACAGTCAGAGGGTCAGGACTGGGAGCACTGAGGAACCCTGGAATGTGGGCTGGTTTCCATCCCTGGGGCTCTACAATCCCCAAATCCCAGGGGCTGTGCAGGTCCTGGGCTGGGTCAGCAGCACCAAAGAGCCCCAGACAGGCAGGGACTGACCCTGGCTACTCTAGGAACAGCCAGGTGGCCACCGCTGGCTCAGGAGGTCTCTGACACAGCAATGAGCTGGGGTTACTCAGCAGGAGCAGCAAAAATCCATTTTCTCTGTTGTCGTGGTTGGAAAGACAGATGTCTGCTAAGAAAGGCAGGAGCCTCTCTTGAAATGGAAAATGTAAACCTTCTCCCTCCAAATTATTATAATTTTGAGATTAGGGGCTCTCAGGCAAAGACATGGGAATAGGAATAACAGTTCTTGACTAGGACAAATTAAAATAGAAACACAGTATTAAAAAAAAAAAACAAACCCAAAGCACTGCCGGAGTCAGAATCCAAGCTGACCCCCGTCAGTCACTCAGGGTGTTGGAGCAGTCCCATTAAAGGGTGGCTGCATCCTCCTGCAGTGACAGATGTGGTTCTGTTGCAGCAGTGCTCCTGGGGAAGGTGCACTTTTCCTCTGAAGCTCCAGTGATGATGTAGAAGGGTCTGGTTTTCCTCTGGAATCCAGTGGGAAAAGGCTGCTCTGATGTTCCAAATCTCGGATTTGATCCGGGTAGGAAATGCTCGGCTCCTCCCCCTGGCTGGAGCATCTCCCACTGGGATGATGGAATTTTCTCAGCCGTGCAGTGGGACTCAGTGGCCCATTAACAGGAGATATCTCCTGGAGGGAGGATGGGTTGTGGAAAGGTGAAGAACACTGCCCCGGCTGGTTTAACTGATGGTGATAGAACACACAGCCCTGCTCACATCCTGCACTGCTACCCAAAACATCCATGCCCTGTCCTGATTTTCTCCTAATTCCTGGGGTTTTCCATGCTCGTAGGGGCAGGATGGGAGAGGCTGTGAGCTGCAGTGAGCTCTTCTCTTATCAGCCTTTATAATTTTCATTTTCAGGAGATGGCAGGAAGTTATTTCAGAGCAAGCCAGGCAAAAACTGATGGAGAGGTCAGTCCTTGGGAGTTGTTATTTATTTAAAAATAAAAAGCAGCTTTAGAGCTTAGTAAGGAATGCATAAAACTTGGTGAATTATTACCTTTCTATGCCTGAACCTGCAATATTTTATTCAGATTAACTGAATAAAATGGATTCAGATTGCTGAGTCAGATGCTGCTTCTCATGGATATTATAATATTTCCATGGAAAATCCAGCAATAAAACAACATTTGCATTTTTTGGGGGAAAAAAGGAGCTTTTGGGAAGCAGAGGAACCTCGGGTAGAGCAGTTTGTTCTTCCCTGTTCCCTTCCCACACAGGGTTTGGGTTAGATTCCCTTATCCAGGGTCCAGGAATTCTAGTAAATATTATTTCAACTTTCAACTTTATTTCATTGAGGGTTAAGGAATATGGAAATTCCCAACATTTTGCCACTGCTGTAAGGACAAGGTGTCAGCAGGGACACAATCAGGGGGCAAATTTCCCATTGGAAGAGGGTTTGCAGAGCATGTGTAGACAATAATAAATAAATGAAGGTAGGAAAATATTTTTATTCTGATTTAGTAGGAGGTATTGAATGTTAACCTCAATTTGCATTCATTTTAAAGTGTGGAGACTTCCAGGATGGATTTAAGACATCTTGCTGGCTCTTTTCCTGTGTTTTTAACTCAGAGAGGCAAAATTTCTGCCTCTGCAGGATGTTTTTTTGGCCATCAGAGTTGCCCCCAGGAGGAACACTTGTGTGTCTGTGTCCATCTGTGAGTGCTTGGATGGACCTTTGGAATCTTCAGCCAATCCTGGGATGAAATTCAGGGGCTCCCAAAGGCCGTTTGTCTTTAGCACCTGCAACCCCTGCAGTAAATATCCTGACCTGGGCATAGTCCTGTGGCATATGGACACCATTTATTTACTGTGCAGCGTTTGGAGCTGCACGATTATTGGGGTTTTTTTTTTCATTCTAATTCTCTCAGTGCTGCATTTTCTGTCAATTTTACATGGTTTTCATTTTTAAATTGAAATTCTCAGTGGTAAACTTCAAGGAAAACATGAACAAAGGGACTTTTCAAAAGCACGGCTCTGGCTAGAGACAGGTTCTGCTGCCGCACCAAAGTGCTCTGCAGGAGATGAGGGGGAGGAAATGATCCCAGTTGTTCCAATATCATGAATAAACTCATGGAATCGTGGGATGGTTTGGGTGGAAAGGGACCTTAAAGATAATTTCTTTCCGCCCCTGCCATGGCAGGGACACCTCCCACTGTCCCAGGTGGTTCCAACCTGGCCTCGGGCACTTCCAGGGATGCAGGGACAGCCACAGCTGCTCTGGGAATTCCATCCCAGTCCCTCACACTCTCAGAGGGAGGAATTCCTTCCCAATATCCCATCCATCCCTGGCCTCTGGCAGTGGGAATCCATTCCCCCTTGTCCTGGAGTTATTGCTGTATAAATTACTTATCTGGGCATTAATTTATTCTCTGTTTGGGTTTCCTGTTGTGCTTTATCTCACCCCAAACCTTGTTTATGCCATAATTTTCAGCAAGATCTCAGATAACCAAGTTAAATTGAGATTTGATGGCAGCTGGGTGCCCAAATCCCCTGGGCACTATTAAAGCTGCCAGTTTGGATTTCTGACGGTTTTAGTGACTCAACCCCAAGGAGAAGGGATGAGCTCCAGCATCCCACTGAGCTTTGGGAAAGGCCTTTAATTCGTAGCTCCTGAAATTTTTAAAGCAATGCAAAAGCCCAGATTTAACTGGGAACAACTTTTGATGCTGCTGGACACACTGGTGTCATTATCAAATCCAGCCAGCTAAATAGAAATATTCCACAGTCTGGCACACACAAGTGTAGGAGGCAGGGTGGGGGTTTTTTCCTGTTTTGCTGGAGCTTTTATTTCTTTTTCTGGAATTTTGATTAGTTAAGATGGTCTCAGGAGCAACAGTATGTGGGAGCTGAGATGCAGCACTTTCCATTCCAATGATAAATCTTAGGAGTCATCTGGGATTTTTTTTTTCTTTTTTTGATTAAACAGTACTTGAGCAGCAGAGGTTGATTGATGAAAATCAAGGAGGGTGTGAATCAAAAATTATTTTTTTTTTTTTACTGTGAAGATTGAAATTCATTTTTGGAGAGTTCAATGGAGATTAATACGTGAGTTAAACAGGGAAAAAAAAAGTTTTTTCCAGAAATGAGCACACTTTAGGAGAAAGGAATGAAAAGAAGTGCCTGAAGCTCAAGCTCCTCGTGTGCTTTGCCATTCAGCACCACCCTGAGAGAGGAATTGCAGGAATGGCACTGGGAGAGGCGGCTGGAAATGGGAAAAATAACAGCTTTATCTTGCTGTTCTCCTCCAGCGACACTTGGCATTAAAAAGACATCAAATTTCAACCATTCTCGCTCCCAGGCAGCTGAGTCAGAGGAATTGAGAGCTGGATGCTGAGTCATGCCTTGGAGATGGGAATTTCAGATCAGAGGGAGTCACAAGGCAAAGCTTTGCCCCCACCCCCCCCCCCCCCCCAGACATTGAATTTCTCACATTCTCTTTATTCCAGAGCTTGTTCTCAATCAGTCCCCACTATTCCTCAACCTCTGACAGCAAACACTGCGTATCACCCAGCAGATCCTTGGCTTTCATAATTTCTTTAGCATCGAATGCACTACAAGGACTTTTAAACCAGTAAAAGTGGAGAAAACAAACAGCCAGAAGCCTTGAGAAGAGACTGTGGTGCCCACAAGAAAATCATGGAATGGGAAGAGGTGCCCAGGTTTGCTGTGGCTGCTTCAGATTCCTCAATTCTGGGAGGAAATTGTGATTTCATTTTTTTTCCTCTTTTGTAACACCTCGTCCTCTGTAATCAGCATTTATTCTGCTCCTTCACACCCTGACGCCAGCAGAAAGGTCGGAAAGTGTCCCAAAATAAATCCAGCAGGAAAGACTGGAAAGGTCACATGGAATATGAGCTTGGATGACATGAGCCAAGGGTACGACTCTTAACGGCTCCACCAGAAGGGGGAATGACACTGAGGTGACCCTGGAAAAGCAAAAAATTCCTCAAAAGTAGAGAAATAGGTCAAGCATTGGATCCGGGATGAAAGAATTCCTGTTTATGGGAAGGTTTTGTTGGAGACATCCTCCAGACAGTCCCAAAATTCCAGGGTTTCCTCCCAAGAGCACTTCCAGTGTGCGACGAGGGTTGAACAATGGTTTGGGGAGGGTTCTGCTGTCACATCTCATTTATCGCTGGGCACACGGAACTGGCTCCCCTTGGCTTCAGCCAGCAGCATTTGTTCTCAGGGCTGAGATGGGTGGGAGGGCTCTGCTGGAGATCCTGAGGAGCCAGGAGCACACCGAGGTCCCAGTGCTGGTGTCTCTTCAGGCTGAAAACAGAGCCAGACAAAAGGAAGGAAATAAAAAGCAGTTCTATTTATTATTAATGTATTATTTATATTTATTAAAGGGCCTTCAGGTACATTTAGGGCAGACAAAGCCCCCATGGGCTACACCCAAAAATGGACAATGGCTCACGGGGTTTCACACTTTTATAAATTTGGTCCATTTGGGGTTAATTCCCCAATTACAGCTTCAGCTAATGAAGTCATTTACCCCAAGTTTGCTCCCCCCAGTCACTTTAGTTTCCATCTCTCAGGCCTGAGGCAGTGAGGTGTCCTTGGTTGCCAGCCTGGAGAGGAATTGTTGTGTGTGCCCAAAATGGGGAAGCAGCAGCTCACACTGGGAATGGAGTTTAGAGTTCCACACTGAAGAACTGCAGGGCTACAAATGGATGGAAAATAGAAAAGCTGAAATTCTAAGGCATCAGTGGGACCTGCAGTGAGTCCATAACTTCCCACAAATCCTGGTTCTGCTGTTAGCTGAGAAAACAAAGAATTTTCTGCATCTCTAGAATGGAAATTTTTCCTCTAAAAATAACTTTCCCCCGCCCATCTTTGCTATATCTCTGTTCAAACTTAATAAAGTAAATAACACATTCAAACTTTGCCACGTGGAGATTTGCTTAAACTGGGGAATATGAGGTGAGTTGGGCACCCGAGGGACAAACAAAGATCCTGTGGTATTGTTTTTTCAATAATTTGTGTCTCAAAAGTTCTCAAGAGGTTGTGCTGTAACCCAGCTCCTGGTGGAACCAGTGCCTGGGTGAGCTAAAAGATCATTGTCCCCACAGCCTGCAGGGCTAAGCCAAGAGCCAAGAGCTCTAATTTGTCATTCCAGCTTTTCTTCTCCTGTGTAAAACCTGTTCATAACAGCTTTAGCTGGGTTATATTCTGGAATTTTATGGATTTCTCCTGTCTACCAACTTGATTAGAAACAGACACTGGTGTCCAAACTGCTTAAAACCCCCTAAAAGAATAATTAAAATTATATCCTCCCTCTAATTAAGTAAAATCAATTCTTGAACAGTTTGACTTTACTTATAAGATACAATTTTGGATGCTGACTTTGATCCCAGTTCATATACTTTTGATTTAAATTAGGCAAATCCATAGTTTTTGCAACTCCAGACAAATCTGTAGCTTTTGTAGTTTTGCTGTTTTGGTGGTGATGTTTATGTCCCTACAAATCAGAAAGAGGTGGGTCTGACAGGGAGGAATGCTTTTATTTCCCACTTCAGCCACAGGGAATTAGGTGTCGTTGAGTAAAGCAAGCACAGGCAGTGCAGAACAGAAAAGGTCCTGGTTAAATGTGAATGCTGCCATGAAAAACCAGGCTGGAAAAAGCCTGTGTTGTGTGCTGGGGTTGGAGCTGAGCTGGGAGAGGCTCAGCTAAGAACAACATTTACTGAAATCAGGTGACAAATTCATTTTGTTCCCCTCTGGGAGATGAAACCTCGTGGTCTGTGTCCAGTAGAGTGCCAGAAATGTGTCTGGGCACCTCTTGGTTGAGGACACCAAGGTCTGGCACATCCACTGGGAGAGCATCAGCAGGAATCCAAGCCTGGCAATCGGTGCCTCTCAATTCCCCTTGTGCAGAGTAAGAAGCCTGTGATGATAAATGGTATTTACAGAGCAATGTGCTTTTATAATTTTAGTGCAAATCTACTTTTCTGAAAGTGCTGATACCTCGAGCCAAGCCTTCAGGAGGGCTTTATCTCATTCCTTCTTCCCAAGGAGCTTTTCCAAAGGACAGTTATGCCTTCTCCATGGATCAGCCCTTCTTCAAAACCCTGGGGAACTGCAGTGTTCACAACACCGGAGTTTGTTAGATTATTCCCTTAAAGGAACTTCCTTCTGCTGTAAAATTTAATTAATTTCCAGAAGTAATGATTTATGAGGTTAATAATTAAAGCCAGGAGTTCTAAAAAATGCTTTGTTTTCCTATGCCCAAGGTATGTGTCATCCCAGAGAAACTCCAGAGCCATGGGTGATTTGTCTTCACTTTGGGAGCAGCCTACAATAAAATCTGCTTCGAGGATTTTTGCCAGGTAGGATGCAGGTTTTTAATGGGAATTTTGCTTTAAAAAAAAAAAATAAACAAGAAGAGACTTCTTGGGAGTGTGATGGAGGAAAGGCAGCACAAGCTGGTATTTGCTGCTCACAACTCAGCACCTCAGCCTCTTCTCGTGAAATCTCTTACACCAGAAAAGGACCTGTGGGGTTTGAGCTTGGAGAGCTCTGAAATTGTGAAATTGGTGGATCCTTGGTGTGTTTGGCACGTTGAGTTTGGCTCTTTGCAGAGCTGACTCTTTCTCTCTCCAGCCCCCTCTGTTCAGGGCTCAGCCCGTGCCAGTGAAATGCCCGGCACTGAGGACATGGATGGGATTAATTGGCAAAAATTCCCAGTTCCCTGCAGTGCTAGGGCCTGCCTTTTAACCTGTTCCAATGCACCGTCCTTGCACAGAGCCCAGGCAACTCCAAGCCTGGTTTTAGTCAGAAGCTTCAGATTTTTGGATATGAAACCCTCCATAGGAAGGAATCGGAGTTTGTTTGATTCTGGGAGTAATAATCCTTTGGTAACAAAAGAGAGTCTGGAGAGAACAGCTCGGTGATCTTAAAATATTCTTTTGAGAGGTGACTTAAATGGTTCCTGGAATTAATGATGGATTAAAGTTTGTGCTCTTCATTCTCTGCTACAGCTTCCTGTCACTGCAGGGGCCACTGAACTGAGGACTTGGGCAATGAAAGAGTCCTTGGGTGGGAAAGGTGGCTCAGAATTCCCTCTCTAGCTTGGAGAGCCTTCCCTGGCTGAGGTCAGGACACCCAAATGTCCAGGGCTGTCTCCATTCCCTCTGTCCATCACCTTCTGCATCACCTGCCGGGGCTGCCCCTGGATCCCTGGCAGTGTCCCAGGCCAGGCTGGACGGGGCTTGGAGCACCCTGGGGCAGTGGGAGATGTCCCTGCGCATGGCAGGGGTGGAGCTGGGTGGGATTTAAGGTCCTTTCCAACCCAAACCATTCCATAATTCTCCAATCCACCAGCAATACCAAAAATATTGGCTCATCAGAGCTGTGAGCCTCTGAGGATGTGAAGACAGAGACTGCAGCAAACCCAGCTGAGGTCCTTGATCCCTGGGAGGGGTTGTGGTCCCTGCTCTGATCCCTCTCCTCAAGATCTGCTGTACCAGGAAGCAGATCCTGTACCTGGAAACCCCCCAGGAATGTCACCACTTGTTGAAAGGGAAATTTCATTAATTTTACCAGCGGATCAGAAAGCTGATTTCAGTTTTGACTGGATATTCCCAGACAGGTTTAGATCAAAGCCACGACGGGGAAACTTTCACTTTCCTGTTCTAAAACAGCTGCTCTGTGTCTCTGAGACACGAGGAACTTGTTTGCAATAGAGACACAGTTAAGAAAATCACCCTCATAAGGTTCAGCCACAGCAACCCATTGATTTCTGAGGGGCTGGGATGAATGGCAGAGGAAAAACTTTATTTTTAGGTCTGCTATTCCTGGCTGCAGATTGTTGAGACGGTGTAAACGCAGCTCTTTGATTTGAGGTGGGTTGTGGGAGCTTTAGCAGATCAACACTTCAAGGCCAGGGCAATTCCATCTGTGTTCTTGGAGCCTCACAGTTTCAAGGCAGCAGATGAAGAATTCTGCTGGATACAAATGGATTTAAATTTCCCAGGAGAAAGGAAAAAAAAAAAAAAACAAATTGTAAAGGCTGGTCCCATCTGAGATAGGAGGCCTGTGAAAACAGAGTTGTCTCTCAGTCTCCTCCCCACCAATTCCACTCATCTCAGCCAGGAGTGTCAGTAACCTTGGCAACTCCGTGTTGGTTTTTTTGTTTTCTTCTCTGCTCCTGCGACAACTAAAATTCCCCTTTTTTATTATTATATTTTGTGGTGATGTAAAACCAGAGCCCAAATCACATCATGTTAAAGGAGGCAGAGGGAGGAAAAGGCTCGGGATGCTTTTTTAATGCAAATTTTATGTCTATAAGATGAGGGGTAGTTGAGACAGCTGAGATGTGATTGTAATGTTTTCAACAGGTTTATTTTATCAATAGATCTTGCTGTGTGGGGATATTTAATTCTGTCTAAAAGGCCACTGAAATAAAAGTAAAGGGACAGAGATCTGGAGGAGGTTCCTGCCATCAAAAGCCATCCTGGAGGAGAAGTGACCAGTGAAGTGGGTGAAGTTCAGGCCTTTAATGCAGAAGTTCCTCAGCTAAGACCATTTCTCTCCCACCTGGGCTACAAAGCCAAGCCAAGTCCAAGCCAGCCCTGAAAAGTTCAGGTGTCAGCTTTATTCTTCAAAACACAGCAGAAGGCTCCAGACCTCAGAAGTTGCCTCAGAAATGGAAAGTTTGCTGAGAATATCTCAGAAATGAGTTCTGGGCAGTTTCTGTGTCAGGGAAGAGCTTTTGCTGCTGTAGCCACATATATCCCAAGGGTCTGGAGAGGCAGCTCCGTGCTGGCTGCACATCACAGCCCTCACTCACTCCTTGGCTACTCCAGGGTGAGAGGAAAGTGCTGTGAACCTCAGAACCCCCAGAAAATCACTTTCATAAGGTTCAGGCAGAGGAAACAGCTGATTTCTGAGGGGTTGGGATGAATGGCAGAGGGAAAAAAAAAATCTTATTTTTAGCTCTGCTATTTCTGGCTGCAGATTATTGAGAAGTGTAAATGAACCTCTTTGATCTGAGTATGAGGGGGTTTGTGGGACCAGCTCAAATATCTGCACCAAGCACTGATTCCACGGGCTATTCATTAACTCCATTAAGGTCACGTTTTAACCTTGGCTTTATCCACCTGATAAATATTTTCCCTTTTTGAGAGCTGCAGATTCCAAGGAGGAATCGCATCCATGAATTTTTAGCTGGCAGAGATGGGAATTTCATCTGGACACCCCAGAGTTTTGAAGTCTCACACAAAGACTGAATAAACACGAGGAATTCTGTATATACCCATTAATTTTCCAGGATTTTGGTGTTCCACAGCATGTGCCATGCTCAGTTTTTCCTCTGGTTGCTCCAGCTGCATTTTAAGCACTTGATCCTTGTTTTTTTTAACCATGATGCTGCACTTGGAAGCTGCAGATCCTCTGCTGTGTTTGTCCTATCACTGATCTATGATTTAACTTCCAAAGTTCTGCACTGCCAAAGGACTTTGATAGAAGGTCAAGCTTGTTGATTATGAAAAAGTAATTGAAATTTGTTTTATTGGGGCAGGGCAGAGAAGGGAAGATGATTTGTATGTATCTGATAATAGAAAACATTATGGTCATTTATTTCAGTTTCTGTAATTGAATTTCAAACCTTTCAAGTTGAGGCGTGTGCACTGTGGATACATCCAGCCCAGAAACTTTCTGCCATTCCCTCATCCACTCCTGATCAATTTTAGTGATTGTATGGATTTGTCTTTCCAGAAGCTGATTCCCAGCCTGTAGCTAAAAAGCAGCAGCTGAAGGAGTTGCATTATTTGCATTATTGGCAAACAGCTAACGTGGGTCAGGCTGCTAATTGCTGCTGCCAGAGCCTGCAGAGCTGCCTGTGCCACGGGGAAGTCATTCCCTGCTCCTGGAATGTGGGCTGGGTAGGGAAACAGGGGCTCCTGGAATGGGTAATGCACCCTTTCCCCTGTAATTCGTGTATATTAATTAATTAATTGTGTATATTAATGTGAATGTTAATATATTGATGTGCATATTAATTGCTGTGTGTTCACTGAAACTCTGCACACCTCGATCAGCAGGGCTAACTTTGGAACATGGAGGTGGGTCAGTTTGGGGTTTGGGATCCAGAGGGATCTGCAGGGCTTTATTTTTTATTTCCCAGCCCTGAGGGAAGGCAGGGAAAGCACAGCAGGGCAGGGAGAGCTCACCTGGGACTTGGCCACCCAAAAATTCACCCGAGCGCCCTCTAAAATTCTGTGCGTATCCCAGAGAGAGGAAGGATGGGGAGAGGATGGCAGGACATGGATGAGGGAATTCCTTGCTTTCCTGAAAATCCAGGTGATCCCAGAGCTGACAGAGTTCACCTGCCTGCAGGGAAATTCAGGGCACCTCTCCCAAATGTCCTGTGCTTTGGCAGAGTTGTTGTTGCCCTGCTCATCTCTCACAAGCAGCTCAAGATGAAGTTGGCAAGGACTGGTTTTCCCTCCCTTAAAACAAACCAATTATCCAGGCCTGACAAGAATAGAAACAGAAGGTGGTAATTTCTTACACTCTTTAATTGCCTCCCAAAGAGGATAAAGCAGTTACTTAAAAAGACTCAGTCCTCATCTTCACTGTTGAAATAAAACCTTTTGAGGATAACTTAAAAGGACAGATGAAGAGCCTTGGTTTGTTAAGGGGAGCCAGGCCTAAACGAGCTGCTGCCTTCAACAGACCTTGCCTATCATTAGGAATTCTCTCTGTCCTAGGAAACAGTGCAAATAGCAGGGGAATTAATGTGGGGCCTCCAGAAATGGAGCAAGATTTGGGTAGCTGGGGTTTCAGAAGCCATGAGGAGCTCTTGCAGCAGAAAACAGTTCAATGGGTAGGGAGCAGGTGTGAGGTGTGGATTATCCCACAGGAACCCTGCAATTCCCTGTGGGATCTCAGGTTGAGAGTTCTGGGTGTCCAACAATTCAGTCCTCACATCTGTCCGTGTGAAATTTCGCCGTTATCCAGGATTTACACTGGGGACTGATTTATTTATATTTTCTCTGTGGTCAGAAATATCCCTGTGCCTCTCTCCAGTCCCCTGTGCTTGGGCAGGTTCATCATTACAGGGGTCAGGGCATGTTCAAGTTTGGGGTTTTTGGAGATATAACTTCCCTGATCTGCACTGTGGGAAGCAAATGAGTGGCTGTGGTACCAAAACCTGTTTCATGAATTCTCAGAGCATTGCCCTCCCCGTGAAAAACAGCACCAGGACAGCTGAGATAAGAAAGTGATCCCTCAGATAAGAGAGATCCTGGTGATCAGAGCACAGTGCCAGGCTGCAGCTGCTGATTTTTATGCTTATGAAAAATCTGGATGTGAATTTCTCACCTATCCACCCTGCCCTGGGTCAGCCTGAATCCCCTGAAGCTCCTTGTGTTGCACCCCACGGGAGCTCAGTGCCTGAACACAGGATAAAAATGAGCTGTGCTTGCTCCTTGCCAGAGCTCAGGGTGGGGCAGGGAAATTTCTGCACTTAATAAAGCCCCTGCTTGGAAATTCCAGCCGTGCAGGTGGGATGTGTCCAAATTACACAGCAGCAAAATGCTCTTTGTTGTGCCACTGCCACTCGTGCCCCACGTGAGGCCCTCATTCCTGGCTGAAGGGACAAAGATCCTGGTTTTGTGTGAATAAATCTGATCCTCTGCCTTCTTCTGGGCCTTTGACATGATTAAACTTGTTAATCCTGGTTCCTCTCTGTGTTTTCTCCTTTCTTTGTCCCATCTCCCTTCTCTTCTTTGTCTTTTTCTTTGTGTCCATGAAAAATGGGAAGCTCCGGATGCTTCCATGCCCTTTTTGATCCATTGGACAGGCTCTTTTTAACTGGAAAAAAACAGTCCCAACCAAAATGAAAATAAAAGTTGGAGCCAGCTCTAATGAGAGCATGCAGAGAACATTCCCTAGGGGCTGTTCTTGAGAATGTTTGGTAATTCCTCCTTTTATAAAGTGTAACATAAGCCGGGGAAATGGTGTTGGAAACGCTCCTGCTGCTGTCAGAACACACAGGAACACACAGAGCAGGGAAGGGGTGTAAAGAAAACCAGGGAAAACTTGTTTTGCTGAATAATTGCATTCCTGCAAGGAGTTTTTCCAGCATTGAAATGCCTAAAAAAAAGGAATGAGGGCATTCTCCTGGAGCTGGCATCAGAGGGATTGCATTTCTCCAGGAATGGGAAGTGCCACGCTCAGAAATGTGGCACAGCTTCGCTCCTGGAGCTCCGTCAGGGCTGGGAATTTGTGTCCCTCATTAAGAAAAACCCCACACAATTGCTTGTACATGACTTTTGGCTGCTGTAGGTTTTTTTGTTTTTAAGTCTGTTTTTCTCTGGACAACTGAAGGACCATTCTTCTCCAAGGGTTTAGGGAAACCTTTCTTAACCTGAAGGAAGAAAACAAAGGAAAAGTTTCTGCTAAGGAAGAAAGGAGCCACCACTGCCTGGGTCTGGGAGGGGTCTGGGGATTTCTGAGTGAGAGGAGCTTTTTAAGGATTTCAGTGTATATAAAATAAATAAATAAAAATAAATTAAATATAGCTAGCTAGCTAGATAGATATAGATCTATTAGATATTGATATATAGATATAGATATAGATATAGATATAGATATAGATATAGATATAGATAGATAGTGACATAGGTATATGAAATATAAATATAAATATAAATATAAATATAAATGTAAATATAAATATAAATGTAAATAAATATAAGCAGTAAATGCACTGGGATGTGGCAAGGCAAAAAGTCCCCAAGATTTTTCTTCTTTCTTCCTCTGTGATCCAACTTCTTAATTTATCTCTGTCCCCCCGCTGAACTGAGCAGATGTGTTCCATTGGAAACTGGTATTTTGAGACAATTCCTGTCCCAAATGATAGTGAATAACCAGAATTTCCTGTGAAGCAGCAGCATGAGGGGGGAAAGGAGCAGAACTGAACCAGTTTCACATAAAAAGCTTTCATAATCATTCATGGAACTGATGTGAAAATCCATCCATTGGAGCAAGAGGGGTTTTGTTTTGTTCTTGGTTTAGCCTTGTGTGGCAGATTCCAGAGTGAATGGGATTTTTCTTTTTTCTTTTTTCTTTTTTTTTTTTGCCTATGGAAATACCACAAAAATCATCAAACAGTGGTTCAGTACAAGGGCTGAGGTGCCAAGTTCTGTCTCAGGTTCTGTCCTGCAAATATCCAAGGACGGTGCCCAGGAGCAGGACAGGAGGGGCAGATCCCTCCGTGCTTTGAGATTAGGAGAGAAAATCAGTTTCCAGCCTGTCCCTGTGATTGCTTAAAGCCACCCATGCCCCGGATTTGAACCAGACCCCCAAAGGGTGAAAGGCTCCGTCTGTCCCTGCCAGTCCCCAGAGGATGCTGCTGCTCCCAACACGGATTTGTAACAAATCCTGCCCCGAGGGCAGCAGCCTTTGCTTCTCTTCCTCTGATCATGGATGGCAATTTAAAGATTTCCCTTCCTTTCCACTCCTCCCGTGCCCATTGCACCCTTCTGCCATCTAAATCCAACTAAATCTCCTGAAAGGAGATTAAGAACTGGTAGATTTTAAACAGCGGAAACCAAGGTGGATTCTCACATTCCAAGGGATTTTCCCCCACAGTTCCCTGGATAGATAAAGAAGTCCTGAGCTTAATCCACTTCTTCAAAGGAAGATTCCAAATGCATCTGGCCAAAAATGCAAATACCTTTGAGCAGGGCATTTTCTTGTTGATTCTAAGCCTGACCAACCCCTGCTGTTGGATCACCATTCCCTGCTCTGCTCTTCCTGCCGTCCCCTGAGTCACCTTCCTTGTCCTGTTGCAAAATCCTTGTTGACTTCAGGAGGATTTTGGTCAGAGAAGCACTGGTTGAGCTTTCCCACCCTTTGGCCTGAGCTCTGCTGCCCCTCAATTCCCAGCCACTCTGTACTGAAGGAGAAAAGCAGCTCCAGGGTGTCCCTGTGCAATTTGGGATTCCTGCAGGGTTGTTGGATGTCTGCAGCAGGAGAACATGCAGAACAAGGGCAGAGCGTGGCTGTGGTGCTGCTCAGCTCTGTCCTGCCCCTCTGTTTGCTGGTGCTTTCTGAGGTGTTTAAAAAACAGAGAGAAGATGATCACCAGCAGACTGTTAATTAATGCAAATGCACGTGCCTGCCTTTGGTTCATCTTCCAAGATCCCTCCAGCTCCCTGTGTAACTCTCCTCTTGTTTGTTTTCCAAATTTTATGACCTCATAAGAGCCAGTATTCTTTAAAACGGGATTTGAGTCACAATATTACCCTTGCGTTTCGTTTTCTAAATGAAAGAAGCAAAAAGTACAGCGGTATTAGTCAACACCCAGGATTTCTTTTGGAGTGTTCAGACAAAGGGGACGTGACAATGTGTGCAAAGACTCTCTGTCATTGTCCTATTGATTTTAGGTTCCCCGCCATGCTCAGTGCGGCTGAGGAGTGGGGGGTGACACTTCCAGAAGGGGCTGCTGATCTCAGGGCTTTATTTTGGGTTTGGCAGCCCAGCCTGGAATAATTTACAGGAGTGAGGTTTGAACTTGGGGCTGTCCTCACTTTTCTGTCCACGGTGTTTATTTGTGGGTGGCTGAAGCCAGGTAAGGTCAAATCTCGATCTCTCCCCAAGATCCCTGTAGATAATTTAGACATGAATCAAACTCTGTGCCCTCTCCTTCCCTCCCTGAGCATTCCTGACCCGGGACCAGTGTGAGGAAGCAAGTAAGGACAAGTGGGAATGTTTTCAACAGCCCCACATCCCCACTCTGCCAAGCTGATTTATCCCTCTGCTGCCCCATCCCTCTGCTGAAAGTTCACTCTTGGAGACAACAGAAACCTGGGAGATTTTCCTTCAAAGTTTTTTCTGAGCAGGGCAGGAACATCTTCCCTTGTTCTCCCCTGTCCCAGATCAATATAATGACCTTCACCAGGGCTGTAATTGCATTGGGCAGGGATGCATCAAACCTCAGAATATTTGATTTGTCCTCAACTTGAGGTGAGGTGTCTCAGGGTACTTTTTTTTCTCCCCAGCCCTCTGCAAGTGTAATTCTGTTTAAATCTGTGGGGATCGCTCTGAGATTGCGCTCATAAAGGAGGTGGATTAATATCCCTCCTGTCCTTGGCTTTACTGCAGACAGTGGCAACCAGGGGCCTAATTAGTGTGATTGGGTTGGTGCTTATGGAGGTTGCTCCAAGAGAAACTGGACTGACACCATGAAACTCATTAAACTCAGCTCTTCCAACAGCGTGGCTTTATGTGGAAGTGAAAAGAAATCCAGCAAGAGGGAAGTCAAAGTAGAATCCTCATTAGAGTAATTAGTGCAAGTCATTATTTCCTAGAAGTCTCAGAAGGGCAGATTTATTCTGAGGAGATGCCAAGGGTATGGCTGGATGGAGCTGCCTTGGGAGGGGAGGAAGGAGAGGAAGGGTTTGCCCACATTCCCTGTGAGGTGATGGCTGATCCTATTAGCTCAGCACAGCTAATCCCCTTTCATGGTGCTCATTCCCTGCCATTATCTTTATTTGGCTGCTGATTTCCCTCCTGGAATTCTTCTGCCATCCCAAAGTTTAGTGAGTAGGAATTGAGAAAGGGAAAAGTCGTGCCTGGACTGTGGCAGTGTTCCTGGAAGGAAAAGGAGCTGCTGGTAGGTCTGAGAGCATCTCCAATAAAACCTTCTGCTGCTGGTGGATCTCCTCGGAGTATCCGTGTTCCCGTTCCTGGAATCCATCCTGTTCTTCCCTGCTGAAGCTGGAATGTGCTGCCTCAGTCAAGATTAACAAACAGCTCTGCCAGCAAACTCCCTGCACTTGGAATGACTGCAGGACAAAAGGAGATCATGGAATAGAGTAGGGAAGTGATTTGCTGAAGTCCTGGAATGCTTTCCTGGGGCCCCAATTGCAATTCCAGTGTTGGGGTCCTGTGGGGTCACCCCTTGGGTCACTCCTGACCTTCCAAATTGTGAGCACACCCTTCAGAACCTCCTGCTCTGGTCTCTGGTCAGAATTCCTCATGGATGGGCCTTTTCTGGGCACAATTTTCATCTGCCAGGAGCAGCCGTGGATGCCCCTGGATCCCTGGAAGTGTCCAGTGCCAGGCTGGACAGGGTTTGGACCACCCTGTGATTGTGGATTCCAGGGGTGGAATTACATGAATTTTAAGGCCCCTTGCCACTCAAAGCATTCCATGAAATCTGATTTCCATGATATTGCTAGAAACGAGCTGGGAGTTGAGTTACAGGGGAGGGAGGGGGTGGTTTGGGGGTTTAGGTGTGGTTCATCTTGTTGTTTTTTTTTTTAATAATAATAATAAAATATATTTATTGCATTACTTTATCTTGCCCTGCTTTATCAATACAACAAAGAGAGCAAGGGTTTCATTGTGGAACAATGATTATTTTTATTTATGGATTTATTTTCTCTCCTTTTGGACCCTCCCCATCCCCAGCAGTGCAGTGCAAGCAATTGATGCCAAAATGAGGGAAACAAATAACTCAGTGATGCCACAGGGATGATGCCTGGTCCAATGCTCATTTGTCAGGCAGTGTCTGCCTCTTAAAACCTTCCTTTGTTATGGAGAGCAGAGATCCTGCAAATACAACCTGATTGCAGCTGGAAAAGATGGAAGGGCTGCGTTCTGACCTGCAGACAAAATGTGTCAAAGGAGACCTTTCAGCATGGAGAGGCTCTGAGCTTTTAATGAAATCTGTCAGGTACAGATGAATGGTTAACCTGCCTTTCATTCTCCCAGCTTATTAAAATCATTAAAAGCCAGCAATAATTATGATCTTTTCTGACTGCTGTATTTATGTCAGCCCCGGAGGTCTCGTGCCTGCAGAAGGATTCTGCTCGGATGGGAATCATTGCAGGAAGTCACTGGATGGGAAACTGGAGGTTTTTAACTTTGCTGTCCTTCTCAAGTGCAGGATCTGAGTTGTAGAACACAAACGGGCGATTTTTGCTAAATATATATATATATATATATATATAGGAACTGAAAATTAAATCAGCTTGTATTCCAAACAGAGCAGTTCCTGATCTTCTGCCATGTGAGACAGCCCAGGGATCTGCACAGGACTGGGGGAAGGTGATGGTCTGCAGTATGACCTGAGGAAAGACCTCATCTTTTAATCACAATGACATGATGTTATTTATTCTCTGTTTTTTGGCCTGTAGGTATCTCCTATGTCTTTTTTCTGCTTTTAATTTTTTTTTTAACGAATGAGAATTCCTGACGTTCCTCTCCCTTTTCACACGGGTTGGGTGTGTTCACACAGGTTTTTTGGCAGTCTTGGTGCCAGTGCTGTGGTTGTGGCTGTGAATTATGAGGGCTTTGTTGAGTTTCATTGATTTTTACCAACAGTGCTGCACGTTGGTGATCTGTTCCAGTGACCCGGGTTTGTACTGAAGGAAATCTCTACAGTGGCGAAAGGATATTTTATACTCAGCACTTGAAACATTTTTCTACTCATGTAGCTCACAGAACTGAGCGTGATGGAGCTAATTTCTGAAAACTGAAAATACAGACTGACATGGAAATCCATAGAAAGAAATCCATAGAAAGATGCCTGCTTGTTTTTGTATCAAATCCAAAAATCGCTTTTATTCCTGAGTTGCTGCTTGAGCTCGTCCTTGGCAACCAGGCAGTCTGGAGTCAAAGAATTGAGTATCAGATCTGGGGGTCTGACAGATTTTGGAGGGGAAGGGGGAGCTGATTCCCGTGAAAATCCCTGTCTGGTTCCATATCAGGCATTGACAAAGCAATCAGTGGAATTCTTCTTCAGCACAGATTATGCTGTAAAAGCAAAAAAAAAAAAAAAAACCACAGCATTGATTTGGGTTTTTAATAAGATGACAAGTCTGTAATGATCAGCAGCTTCAGAGATTACAGAAATGTACTTTTCATTTCTCTGACACGATGTCAATACCTTTTCCAGCTGTTCTGAACACCCTGAGAGGTTTTATCTTAAAATCTGGGTTTGAGAAAGATAAGCGAGAGAAAAGGTTGATCTGCCATTGAAACGGTGTCACTTCTAAATCCTTTTGTGCTTGATAAAATGTATTTTATGAAGTGTTATGAAGTACAAATGGGGTCAGGGAAGCGCCTTTTGCTCCACTTCAGGTTGACCTAAGCCCTATATTTGGGTGATTTTCAGAACACAACATTCATGAGGTTTTGGGCTGTGAGGTGAGTTATTCTCATATTGTGCCTTGCCAGAATTTTTGCCATCTTTTTGAAAAAAACTCTTTGGTTTTAATGATCGTTTCCAACATAAACAAATCCATGGTGAGGCTGATGTGGCCTGGTCACAGCCAAATCCATCCCATGTTGGTAAAACAGGTTGAAGGAAAGGCAGTGGGGCTGTGGAATGCTTTATATTCCTTTGATTCCATCAATTATTGATCAGGCTTTTAGCAATGATCATCTGTAAGTGATGTTTTACACCCCAGCACGTGCCAGAGGGATCTGTAGTAACCCAGCTGGAATTTTAAAACAGATTAAGCACATAAATGCTGGAAACGCTCACAGAATTAGGTTATCTTTAGCCCTTTCTGGGGGCTAAAATAGGGATTTGCATGATTTGTTCCCATCTCTGTTAGTGTAACACGGACTGGTCCATTTGTTCCTTTGGGTCTGCTGCTGGTTGGGCACTCTCAATCCCCCTGGCAATGGATTTACACATTTATGGAAGCGAACTCTGGGCTGGATTCCCCAGCAGAATTCCTGCTGCAAACACTGGAGCTGCTCTGCCAGTTCCTCTCTCCTGCCCGTGGGGCACACAAACCCTTCCTGTCCCTCGCTTTCCCCTCTCTCCGCTCAAGTCCCTTGAATTTGGGGAATTTAGTCGAAATTCGGGCATTTGTTTTGTGTTCATGTCACACGTTGTTTCTGCCACAGTTGCTCTCCTTCCCCCCTCAGCGAGCAGAACACGGAATAAAAGGAGCTTGTGTGAGATTTGGCTCAGCAGCCTCAGCTCTGCCTCTGTGCCAAACCCCTGAAAGCTGCAGCAGCCCCCTGAGCTGAGAGCTGCTTTTCTTCTTCTCCTTTAACTGTTTCTGATCCTCTGGCAGGGGAGGGCATGAGGAGGCTCCGGGCAGAGTCACCCAGTGCTCCCAGTAAGAGATCAGCACTGGGTAAAATGGAGATGCCCATGAGCAGGCAAGGGAGAGGGTGGTGGAATTGCTGCACGTGAAAATTAAAGAGGGGAACTGTGGGTGGGATATTGAAAAGGAATCCTTCCCTGTGAGGGTGGGGAGGGCTGGGATGGAATTCCCAGAGGAGCTGTGGCTGCTCCTGGATCCCTGGCAGTGCCCAAGGCCAGGTTGGAGCACCTGGGACAGTGGGAGGTGTCCCTGCCATGGCAGGGGTGGCACTGGGTGGGATTTGAGGTCCCTCCCAACCCAAACAACTCCAGGATTCCATGAAGAGCAAAATCTGGGCTGATTAAACTGACCTGGGTATTTTTTTTTCATACCAATCCCTGTCCCTGTGGCTCTTTCTCACAGAAACATCCACAGGGAGGTTTTGCTTTGCATGGCTCAAGTTGGAATATGATAATAATGGTCAGCTGCTCATAAATGATCTGTGCTAGGGTTTAGGGCCTGAATTTACCTGAAACTCAGTCCCAGATCTCCTAAGATTGGAGTTTCTCAGTCAGTCAGGTTCCCCAGAGGGTGCTGGGCACTGCCCAGGGAATGGGCACAGCCCCAAGTCTGCCAGAGCTCCAGGAGCGTTTGGACACCAGGGATGCCCAGGATGGCATTTTGGGGTGTCTGAGCAGGGCTGGGGTGGATCAGAGATCCCTGTGGGTCCCTCCCAGCTCAGGATATTCCATGATTTTATGATTCTGTGAGGTTATTAATACAGTTCCCATTGTACCCCTGCTCTCTTTTCCTCCTGGATGTCAGTGGAGGCTTCACCCAGCACAGGCTCAGGTCCTGCCTGCTGGTTCCTGTCACTCCAAGGAGCACCTAAATCCCTGCTAGCATCTCCTGCTATAAGGATTTCCCTTTTCTCTTCCCAAAGGTAAAAAAAAAAAAAGAAAAAAAAAAAAAGAAAAAAAAAAAGAAAAACCACAAACCTAAACTCATAGCAACATTTTTCAGGATACCAAAAGCTGCTGTCTCTTTATAGGACACCAAGCTGACTGCCAGCATCTGTGGAAAGTTCTTCCTGCTCAACAACTTTAAAATCCATCCTGCAGTACCCCTGAAAAGAGAACTCTTGTCTTTCTCTTTCCTTGAGAACTGAATTTGGCTTTGCAGGGAGAGGGGCCTTGTGGCAATGGCAAAGCTGCAGGAGGGCTGGCAGCAAGCCCTGGCTTTCCTACAGGATTTGTAGCCTTGGGCCACTCATTTGGTGCTTGTGCTTTTTAATGTGTGTATTTTAATATATAAACACAACCAGCCTTCCCAGAGCCTGCTCCTGGCTCTGCCTTTCCAGAGCACAGATTTCCTTGAGCCCTTCTGGAACCCTTCTCACCCAGCAGATGAAGCAGAACTTGGCAGAAGGAAGAGGCAAAAACTTGAGAGTTCTGCATTGGAACCAAACCTGGGATATTTAATGGAATGGTTTGGGTGGGAAGGGACCTTAAGATTACCAAGTTCCACCCCCCTAGGGTGGGCAGGGACAGGTCCCACTGTTCCAGGGAGCTCCAGCCTGCCCTTGGGCACTTCCAGGGATCCAGAGGCATCCACATCTCCTCTGGGAATTCCATCCCAGCCCCTCCCCAGCCTCACAATCCATTTACAGCACTTTGCCTTGTCTGTAGCTCAGTGGAAGCAGTGACTTTGGTGTTATCACCCGGGGTTGGAGATTAAATATTTTCATTAAGTCTGGAGTCTTTTCCACTCCTAAAAGCATTTCTGTAGTACTGTTTACTAAGCACAATCATTTGGCTGTTGATGTTTTTATAAAAATGAAGAAAAAATCTCCCTGTTCTAATGCTGTGAACTCATTGCATTTTCCTTCCTGAAATGACAACAGGAGAATTGACCTTAATTAAAATAATGCAAAGCAGTGAGAATTCCTGGGAGAAAATATTCATGGTGGGGGAGGAGAAATGGTAGGGGATAAAACTGATTTTTTTGCATGAGCTGTAATGGAATACTTGGGACCAGATGTTGACAGCAGCCTTGCCTTTCCTTTCCTTTCCTTTCCTTTCCTTTCCTTTCCTTTCCTTTCCTTTCCTTTCCTTTCCTTTCCTTTCCTTTCCTTTCCTTTCCTTTCCTTTCCTTTCCTTTCCTTTCCCTTTCCCTTTCCCTTTCCCTTTCCCTTTCCCTTTCCCTTTCCCTTTCCCTTTCCCTTTCCCTTTCCCTTTCCCTTTCCTTCCCAAAACTTCCCTTCCTAAAACTTCCCTTCCCTTCCCTTCCCTGTTTCATAAAATCACAAATTAGTTTGGCTTGGAAGGGACCCTAAAGATCCCCCAATTCAATCCCTCATCAATATCCATCTCCCATATTCCCATTTTTTTGGAGATGTAGACACAGAATGTAAAATCCCTGGGAAAATGCACGCCTGATTTGGGTTTTTTTTTTTCCCCTTAAAAAGTCCGTAGCATTGAGCTCCCTTTAATTAATTTTGCAAGATGATAAATTGACAGCATTACGACATCAGAAAGCCCATCCAGCGGAACTTTTATGGGAATAATTTGTAAATCTGTTGCTCGTAAAATATTAAAGAAAAGCTGTGGTTAAAAGTTGAGTTTGCTGCATATCGACAAGGACTGGGCTTAAAATGGGAAAACACGGAGAGTGAGTCTGGTGGAGCCTGGGTTTGGGGGCTCTGGAGGAGCTGAAGGGGTGCTGTGGGCGGGCAGAAAGGAAGTAAAAAGATTTTCATGGATTTCATGGAATCATGGAATGGTTTGGGTTGGAAGAACCTTAAATCCCACCCAGTGGCACCCCTGCCATGGCAGGGACACCTCTCATTGTCCCAGGGGCTCCAGCCTGCCCTTGGACACTTCAGGGATCCAGGGGCAGCCACAGCTCCTCTGGGAATTCCATCCCAGCCCCTCCCCACCCTCCCAGCCAGGAATTCCTTCCCAAAATCCCATCCCTCCCTGCCCTCTGCCATGGGAAGCCATTCCCCCTCTACTTTGCTTTTGGGTTGTGCCTTCTTGGGATCTTCTTTCTCGAATAGATTTTATAATAAATTATATTTACTCATTTGTTTCCTTACAGAGCATGCAAATGTCCTGAAATGCTAAATTTTTATACATATTTTTTAAAATTATTATTATTATATAGCACTGTGCATAAACTTTTCATTTGATTCATTTGGGGGAAAATATGGCTGACCTAAATAGCAAAACTACCTTTGATCTTGCAGAGATTGAACAGTTAGCAGAAATTAATGACTGAAAAATGAACACGTGTGGCATCCCTCCAGAGAATAAAACTCAGCTCTGAATCAAAGAATCCCAGTGCAGGAGAAGCCAACTCCCCACAAAGCTCATGCTTTTAAACAAAATTATAGGAATTTTAAAGGGGGCTCCACAGGAGGGGAATGACCAGGCTGTGCCAGAGTTCTACAGATGAAAATTCTCCGTCGTGTGTTGTTTGTTCCTCAGTTTGGGTTGTGGGTGAATTTGAAGTGGGGCAGCCCTTGCTGGCGCCATCTGAGCAGCTCCAGAGTGTTGGAAAATCTGAAATAAGAGGCATTAAATCCATCTTTGGAGGCTGAGTCTGAGGCAAGAGAGGTGGGGGATCAACGCTGTCCCCCCAGACTGTCCCCACAGGCAGTGCCTGGACTCAGAGCTGGTGTTTGGGTGAGGAAAATGGAAAAATAAAACTTCCACAGGAATGCATGGCCTCATTTTCCAGGACTGACAAGCCCTTGGTGTTGATGGAATTCAGTGTTTGCTGAGCACATTTGGAATTCTGAGTTGTTACAGTCCTAAATGCTGAGTTAGAAACTCAAATTTCTGCTCTTTGCATGAAAATTTATGTTTTTTTTCTGGAATCCTGCCATCTTTTTTTCCCCTCTAGGACAAGGAGAAATGGCCTCAAGTTACACGAAGGCAAGTTCAGGTTGGATTTTAGGGAAAATTTCATCACTGGAAGGGGCTGCCCAGGGCAGAGGTGGAGACCCAGGTCTTGGAGATGTTCAAAAGTGAGTGGATGTGGCACTTGGTGATGATGATTTCATTTAGGTGGGATCTGGTCAGAGGATGCTCTTGGAGGTCTTTTCCAACCCTGTTGATCCCATGATTTTGTAACATCAGTTCTCCATCTCCAGAAAAGGGGAATGCTGGGGAGGGACGTTCTCTTTTATTTACATTTAAATTCCAGATTCTTCAAGCTCTGTCACTTATTGCCCTGTGCACAGTCCAGAGCACCCTGGCCTTGGACTTCAGAGAGGTCCTCCAGGAGGTTCTTTAATGTAATTAGCAATGGTCAATCTGAAGTCATAAAATCTGTGTAATACTCTACCCATGGAAGGCTTAATTAATTAAAATTCATTGAATGTGTCACAGAGCTTGCTCACTGAGGAGCATGCTGGAAACACCAAATATTATTTATTACTTCTGTTGTGAAAATGGGGATAATAATTTGAATTTGTGATTCCAATTTACAGGATTTGTCTATGAAAACTCAAATTCCCTGTGAGATAACTTGACCTCAATTTCCACTCCTTGACAGAGTGTCTGGCTGCCTCGCCCTCCTCAGGCATTGTGGTGTGAAAAAGGAGATTCAATTAAAGAACCAAAATTAATGTTTCTTTCTGCACCCTCTTCCTGGCCGATGGCAAAACTGGAAGGATATTTTTTTTTTATCAGAATGTGGATTATCCAAAAGAAATTCCTCTTCCAGCTCTATGCTCCTTCCTTTTAGTGGTTTTAGCGACACATGCAGTTCAGATTTAATTCTTCTAAATTTCTAACTGGAGTTTTCCAGCTGGAACTCCAGGATGCTGCTGCAGCAACACCAGGCTGGCACTGCTGGGCTTTGCTTCTTCACACCTTCCACGGGAAGGCAATTCCAGCATCAGCTGGACAGTTCAGAATATATTTGGGATAGTCTGGTCTTGGAAGTGAGTGTGGAAATCTGGTGTAGGGACTGGAGCCATTCCAGACTCCTTGAGCAGGGAACTTGACCCACGGGTTCTTGTTCTTGATGAGGAGAGCTGGAGTCTGACCTTTGTGTGGGACACCTGTGGAGCTCAGGGTCCCCTTCCTGCACCAGGGGCCAGCAGTGCCAGGATCTCTGGTGCCACAAAAGTTGAGGCAAAGCTCTCGGTGCCTCTGCAGCTGCTCTGGAATCAGTTCCTGCTTTTGGCCCTGCCACATTTCCTGATTAAAGCCCCGTGTCAGCGCTGTGCAGTCAGAGACCACAGGCTGGGTGTCAGGTAATTAAATGGTGATTAAATCGATAGCAGAGGAGTGGGGCTTTGGAGGGGGAGAGCTGGGCAGGTCTCCACTCATGTGGCTGTGCAGGAGGTGAAAACAGATCTCTGGAACCCGTGATTTCTCTCCTTTGTGGCTGTAGCTTCCTTGAAATGTATTTGGGAGCTCTGCTGGTGGAGCAGGTGGGTTTTAGGGAGCAGGCTGCAGCAGGTTACTTAAACCTGCCCTGATGGAAATGTCTGCAGGTTTAAGCAGCCTGCAGGGCTATCATCATCTCCAGCGACAAACCAAAAATACTTTCACAATATGCTTCCTTTGTAAAAAAAATAAAAAAATAGCAGCATTCTTAGGGAACATTTCAGTGTTGTGCTTGTGCCATTGTCATGTGACAATGCCTGCAGCTGCTTTGTCCCACTGGAAATGTGCTGAGAGCAGGCTGGGCACTGGAAATAGAGAGATCCTTTGTGCTGCAGGTAACTGCAGACATCCATTCACCTGCTGGGCACTGCACAGGAGCAGCTCTGCACAGCTCTGGGGCTGGGAGAGAGGCACCAGGAATTGCTTTGCATCTGTTCTTGCTGCTAATCCTATTACCAGCGACAGGATTAGTTCATAAACAAAGAGCTCTGCTCGTCTGCTCCCTGTGCCCTGCTCTGGAAATCAAACGGGGTTTGTTTAACACGCAGCACCTCTCACGCTCTGCACCTCACCCAGCTCTTCCAACTGCTGGGGTTCCCTGCACTGATGCACAGATTTGTATGATTTCTGGGGGGGGGAAAAATGGGTAAGAATGTAGCAATCGTCCTATCTTGGTTTTGAGGGTTATGTTTTATTAAATATATTTCAAAATATAATTATTCCAATAAACTTGTGGGATGGGAAGAGGTGATAACTTGGGGTATTATTAATGAGGGGACTGTCCCGTGTGCCCCTGCCTTGCTCTGAGGATGTTGGGAGGAACCAGATTTCCTCATCGAGTTACTCACCTGGAAAGGGTTTTAGTGATGCTCAGCTACTGCTGGAGACTGGGAGTGCCTGCGGTTCCCTCACTGCTCTGTAATCCCTGGGCGCTGCTGCTAAATCCCATTTGCACCCAGCATTTGGGATGGAAACACCAAACTTCCTTCAGCTTTTCCTCAGCCCCTTGCCTCGCTGCAGGACTGTGTTGGGAGGTAATGGGGAAAGGAGCAGGGAGAACATATGTGAGCTCTCCCCAGCAGGAGCTGAAGGGTAGCAGAGCCTCATCTTTGCTTTTATAATGATTTCTGCAAAGCCGTGCTGGCAGCTCCTCCCTGTAGAACCTCAGCATATGCCAGCAAAACTTTCTGTGCTGGCACCGCTCCCCGAGCTGCTCAGATGATGTGAGCTAAGTTGACAAAAGCAGTATTTTGTCAGTGCTGCTACATCTCCTGGATTCAATATTTCAGGACCAGACAGTGCCATTCCTCCCTCCCTCACCTCCTCCCTTGCTGCTCTTCCTGTCTTTCCCTCGTGCCTTTGCTCATCACTTTCTCCACTCAACAGAGGGAACCGAACCAAACCCGAATCCTCCTCTGTGCACCAGGGCCGGCAGCATCGCCCAAATCACTACAGACCTTTAATTTCTACTGCACAGAAATATTTCTGAATTGATGCAGCTTGCCTGACCCACACCTGTCACAGGTGATTTCCCAGCTGGGCATCTTTGCTGTCCAGGACACTCACCTGACCCAGGGACAGCAGATGATGTCACTTGACCTTTGTGGCCAGCCCAGGCTGGGGAAGGGGACTGAGGAGCAGATGGGTTTGTGGCAGGAGCTGGGTGGCAGATGGTGCCTGCAGACTGCTCCTGCCTGGCCTGGCTGCGGGTTTCCCCTTTCGGCAGCTCTGATAAGGCTTTGGATGTGAGTGGGTGTTGTGGAGATGTGCTGGTAAGGGGCAGCATCAGCAGCAGGACAAGCTGGTGTTTAGTCTGAGGGTTTAAGAGTTCATCTTTACTCCTGGTAAAGTAAAAGCTTTCCAGACCGCATGATCAAATCTTTAAATTCTTGAACTGCCCTTTTTCTGACATCTTCCCCTTCAGTGATGAGATTTATTTCATCTGATGTTAATTGTCACATTAGTTTGTCTGATATTTTTTTGTCTGGGTTCGGAATAAACCTTCTGGCCATGCCTGTACGATTTGAAACAAATTTCTAGATTTTTCTAGAAGTTCATTAGTTCCATCATTTTCTGAGAAGGCTTTTGGGACAGGCTTAACCAAAACCCAAAGTATTCTTAGCCTTAAGCCCCTGAGCAGGCTTAGAGGGCCCAGCTTGCAGCTGATTTAGAGTTCTTCTCTTCCTCGGGAGAGCTGGCAGAGACTGAGGTGATCAGGTTGATTTGTTCTCTTCAGTGAATCTACCTCAGCAATTCCCAGCTTTTCCCTACACCTGGAGCTGCCCCAGCCCCCTCCCAGGAGCTGCAAATCTCTTACCTGAAATCTTCTCTCTCCAGTGATTTATACTCGACTCACTCAGCATTTGTAGACCTGCCTGGTGACATCCTCAAGCCTGGACGAAACCCTGACTTTGCCAAATCATTCTTTACTGGGCTGCTCTCAATCTCCCCTCTCTACATCTCCTGAATTTTTCATGGCCTGTAAAGGAGGATTGTCTTCTGGAGTCAAAGGAGAAAGATGAATTAAAAATGAGGAGTGAGTGGAGTTGGGTTATAATAGGTCAAGTTGTTGCTTTGGGGGGTTTATTTGTGTAGAAATGTGAAATACAGCAAAGGAATTTGGCTGAGACAACCTGGAGAATCCTGAATGTAAAGATCTCTAAACCCAAGTGTTGCACAGAGATGAGGAAATCCCTCCCTGTGTGAAATGTCAGGGGTAAAATGTGGTTTGAACTGAAAATAGGGGCAGAATGTGGCTCGGGATGAAATTTTCATTCCCAGACTAAACTAAAAAGAGGTTAAATGTTTATATTTTACCTCTTGTCACCTCTCAGTTACTGTCAATATGTGGCACCATCCAGATTGTGACACCTTGTGCCACATGGATGCTCCTGCTGTTGCAAGATTTTTTTTTTCCCCTAATGTCAAAACATCCTTAGTTTGAGAAATCCCAGTAGATGAAGGGATTGGAAGATCCATATTTTGGGGGAACGTGGTGTGAAATGTAGTGGAAAACTTTGTGTGCTTGGTATCCTCTCGAAGTAGATGGGGACGAGCAGAGAGTTAACTTTGAGGCAAAAAAGTATTAAAAGCTGCAGTTCCAATGTTCCTGAAATCTGAATGGTGTTAAATCCAGCTGCCTTTGATGTAACACACCAGTGGAATTGGGAATTGAGGCCGCTGGAGTTGCATGAAAAATCAGTGGTCAAGGCAGAGCTGTGGAGGGAGGGAGGGAGGGGACACCCAGTCCTGGATTCTGCAGGCTCTGCTGGGTGCCCAGGGAATTTTGGGGCACTCATATCACTGAATCTCAGGGCAGTCACCTGGAGATGGGAAGGTCCCTCTGTGATTCACAGCCTCTGGGAAAGGAGTGAGTTTTGGGTCACTTTCTGTGGATTTAGGCTCCTCCTCTCTTGTGACTCCACTCCCACTGGTGCTTCCATTTTTGCACTTGGATGATGGAGATAATGATGCTGGACTTGTTAATGAAGAGAGCTGAGATTCACAATTCAGAATGTTTCTATCCAGAACGAGAGATAATTAATTTCTTTCTGTCATTGCATGTGAAATTCTGCAACAGATGGACCAGTATCATTTGGCAAATAATTCACCTGACATTTCCCTCATCAATCACTAAACAATTGGTCCAGTTCTTCATTGTGGAGCCAGCTTTAAATCCTGTTATGTTCCATGTTTCACAGCATACTGATGGGATTGGGCTGGATCCATGGGAATCAGGGAGGGACTGACTTGGGGGATCCGGAAGGAAAGCACTCCCCTCCTGTCTGCCATCAGAGAATTCCAGACTGGGTTGGGTTGGAAGGGACCATAAAACCCCTCCTCTATCGTTCCACTGTCCCAGACTGCTCCAGCCTGGCCTTGGACACTTCCAGGGATCCAGGAGCAGCCACATCTTCTCTGGGAATTGCATCCCAGCTCCTCACCAGACTCACAGGGAGGAATTCCTTCCCAATATCCCATCCAGCCCTGCCCTCTTGCAGTTTGAAGCCATTCCCTGTGTCCTGTCACTCAAGACCCTTGTTCAAAATCTCTCTCCATCTTTCCTGTCTCCTTGGAAGGCACAGTTTGGTCATCTTGAAGCTTTTCTTCTTCCAGCTGAACTGGTGCCTTTTGAGCTACCTAAAAACAGAGGCCAGACAGAATTAAGGGAATAAAAAGCAGTTCTATTTATTAAAGGGCCTTCAGGTACATTTAGGGCAGACAAAGCCCCCAGGGGCTACACCCAAAAATGGACAATAGGTCCAAATAGGTCACGGGGTTTCACACTTTTATAAGTTTGGTCCATTTGGGGTTAATCTCCCAATTACAGCTTCAGCTAATGAAGTCATTTACCCCAAGTTTGCTCCCCCAGTCACTTTAGTTTCCATCTCTCAGGCCTGAGGCAGTGAGGTGTCCTTGGCTGCCAGCCTGGAGAGGAATTGTTGTGTGTGCCCAAAATGGGGAAGCAGCAGCTCACACTGGGAATGGAGTTTAGAGTTCTACACTGAAGAACTGCAGGGCTACAAATGGATGGAAAAAAGAAAAGCTGAAATCCTCAGGGATCAGAACAATCCCAGCTCTCCCAGCCATTTCTCCCAGCAGAGCTGCTCCATCCCTCTGCTCATCCTTGTGCCTCCTCTGGTTCCAGCAGCTCCAGCTCCTCCCTGTGCTGGGCCCCAGGGCTGGGGCAGCTCTGCAGGTGAGGTCCCACCTGAGCAGGGCAGAATCCCCTCCCTGACTTTGTGGAGAAGTTTCCTGATATTCCATCACTTTCTGGATATCCAAACTCCCTGCTGTCTTTAAAGCCCTGCCCCAGGACAGCGATTTGGTTCCATGTGGCTGCGGGACAAGTTTGTCACAGCTGACCTGGCTGAATCCTGCCACCTCATTAAACATCAGAGCAAATAAATCCTTTTTATAATAGTCTCTTGAATTTTTAAATCTTGGAATTGCTAATGCCCAGGCTGGGGATGTATGGAAATGGATATTTCGAAACTGGGCCCTAACTTTAAGCAGGGTGATTTGGATAAATGATTTCACTTTTATTCCACCTTTTAATTAAAAGCACTATGGCGTGGGCTGTGAGCTCCAACACCTTCCTTTAATAAATGGCATTAGGTGTTATTAACTTCCAGGGGACTACTCCAGATTAACTCTCTCCTTTCTGGGAGTTCCTCAGCTCTTTCCCCTGTGAGAGCAGCAGCTTTTTTTTGTCTTTTCCCCCTCTCTGTCTTGCATCAGTATGCACTGCAAACCCGGGGGCTTCTCCATCCTAAGCTGAGATAATGAGCCCAATATTAATTCCACTCCAGCTGCTCCAGGCATGTAAATGAAGCTTTCATGTGTCCAGCCAAGCAGCTCTGAGCCTCGCCCAGCAGCAGGAGCGGGCAGGGAGGTGAGGGAGGAAGGAGAGGCGAGGCTGCAGCCGCCTGCAATTCTGATGTCCGGAATTACAATTCCCTACCTGAGCCAATGCCGCTGTTATCTGCAGAATTAATTGTTCTGGGGCCACTTCTTCTCTTTCCCCACCCGCCGGGATTTGCCATCACTGACCTTTTAACACCAAGACAGACCCATGAGTCCCTCCCAAATATTTTACCATGTTGGCTTCAGTTTCCTGAAGCTGTGTCCGCATTGTGCACGAGTTAATTAGTTCTGTCTCTCAGCAAACCTAATTAATCCAGACCCACTGCTGAGCTGGTGTGACCCTGTGAGTCCTGCCAGGACCTAGTTCATGGCTGGTGTGAGGCTGATGTAACCCGAGTGTCTCTTGCTGGTTTTTTTACAGCCATGCCCTAAGAAATCTCGTGCTCTGGGAGCTGTGTGGGATGGGAGGGAAATATTGACTCTCTGTATGGCCTCTTGTAATCCATTTCTGTTTTACCAACTTGCAGAGGTTTCACGGAGTGCTAGGAAGGAACCAATTGGTTTTTAGATGGGGTTTTGTCTGTGTTGTGGTGCAGTAAGGAGATGTCTGTGGTTGTAGCAGCAGGAGGATGGATAACTCTGCACTGCTGTGAGAAGCAAAAGCCATTCCCTACTTCCCTGCCATTCCCACTGCTCCAACAAGCCAGGACCACCCTCCTGGGGCAGCACCACGTGGGAACGGCCTCGGATTGGCTTCAGTTTAACCAGAAGTGAAGGAAAGCAGAGTTTAATTTGCTGAGTGGGGAACCAAAGGAAAGTAATGTGCAGGACCTGCTGACAAACACTGAGCTGCAGGGCTCCCTGAGTACAGCTTTGGGATCTCCAGGGAGGGAGCTGGGGAGGAAATGCAGCTTGAGCTGCTCCTTGGGTTCTGTGAGAGGTTCCGAGGTGCAGGATAGCACCTAAACCAATGTTTGTGTTGGTGCAGCCCAAGGAGCTGAACACCAGCAGGTTTGCATCAGGACCTTCTCAAATAAAAGTGGGTTTGAAATCCATAAATCCCTGCTCCATTGAGCTAAGGCAGATATAAGCAAAGAATTCAGAGCAGCTGTGGCTACCCCTGGATCCCTGCAAGTGCCCAAGGCCAGGTTGGACCCTGGGACAGTGGGAGGTGTCCCTGCCATGGGATGGGGTGGCACCAAATGGGATTTCAGGACCTTCCAACCCAAACCATTCCATGATTCCATGATTTGTCCTAATCTTTGATGATGCCGCAGTCCGGGTGCCCATTTTCTCTCTTACTCAGTTATTAGGGTGAGGGAACTGTTCAAATTTATTGGAAGAGTTGTGTGGAGGGATGCAAGGAATCACCTCAAAGTTCTGGAGCATTGATCTGGGACTGCATTTGAAAGCTCAAAAGAGATTCTTCATCATTATTGTCAAAAATGAAAGAGCTGAAGCAAATTTTGCCATAGTTGTGGGACAATTAGGAGATAACACAGAGAAAAAAGTGAGTCCCTGGAAAGATTTGTGTGGGAGAGACCAGAGCAGGTCCTGAGGAACTTTTCCAGTGTGTGCAGAGCTGATGGAGATAAAGACAAAGTTCTACATTTGATTTTATGAAAAGCCCATCAAACATATTGCAGTTGTGAAGGGCACATCCAACCTCTCATGTAAATAAATGTGGTAACAGGAAATATTTCCTTATCACAGGCTCTAGAGCACCTGTAATTGCACTTCAGTAATAGACTAAAGCTGTCTTCTTAATAGAATAAATAGAAATTTTTATAAATGTGAGGAAACATTACTTACTGGATTTTGTTCGCTCTCAAAGAGATTTTTTCCTGGATTTTTTTTTCTGCAGTGGTGCTGGATTTAGTTCCATGTGAGAAGAGGACCCAGGTTAGACATTTCTGACTATGATTCTTTATCTGCTTTGATTAAATGCAAGGATTTCACTGATAAATCAGCATTTCTAGGGGCCAGAAAGGCCACGGGGCCACTTCTTCCTGCTGGGGAACATCTCCCAAGGTTCTTCCCTGCACAGCTGTGGTTCCCACCCTGCCAGAACCCAAACCCAGGCCCAACAAGGGAAAATCCTGGTGCCAGCAGGAGGCTGGGAAGGTGAGAACAGACAGGGGAGGGGATTTGTCAGAACACAGCCAGAAATAGAATCTGAATTTCCAGGTTCATCCCACGCTGTCTGCTGAGCGATTTTATTTTTCACGGTGTGTTTTCCCATCCATTATTTCCTTTTTTTTTTTTTCCCATGTAAGTGTAGTTCAGCGTTTTTAGAGTGTTCATAATCACAAGTGAATATCAATATTCAGTATTTATGGATAATTTCCTATAGTGGATCCTTGTGGGTTTTTTTCCCCTTAAGGCCTTTCTTGATGAGAATAATCTTGGATCATTTTCATTCCATGGGAAAATTTAATCCCAAATGATGAGCTGGACAAAAATCTGCCAGGATGGGATGTCCTGTAATCTACCTGTCCTTGGAGAGCCTGTACTTGCATAGAATGGAGGAGTTCTGCAGATAAATAAGAAAATATTTTCATTTATCTAGTTAGAATTAAAAATAGGCAGTGCCTGGTACATTTTCCAACAGTCTGAAAAGATTTCTTGCATGTTAAAATGCCCTTTACACATTTCATGCACACCATTGAAAGGGCCTCAGTCAAGATAACCCCTCACAACTTGCCCAGGTCTTATAAAGCAGAAACCAGGATTTTAAAAAATGACTGAAAATGAGTAATTGGCCTCTTGAGTATTAATACAGTCTGTTTCTAAAGGACATTTGCTTGTGTTAAAATCAACCTTTCTCCTCAGCTAAAAAAACAGATATTTCTGTGGCCCTAAAGAAGTAATTGCCAGAGTTGTTTGTGTCCCAATAATTTATTAATCTGGAAAGATGAAGGCACTGCCCAGAGGTCATGGCTGACCCGCTAATGAGACCATCAAGCATCCCCATCAATAATTAACCCAAGACACATTACTGAGGAACTTTTATCAGCTGCCCTTCCTCAGGCATCTCCAGCTCCTTCATTATCTGCATATTTGTATGATGAGAGATTCCTGAAGGCAGAGCTGCACCTGGAACTCCATGGGAATGTGTGGGGCTGATTCCCAACTCTGAACCTGGAATTCCATGGGAATGTCTGGGGCTGATTCCCAACTCTGAACCTGGAATTCCATGGGAATGTCTGGGGCTGATTCCCAACTCTGCACCTGCAACTCCATGGGAATGTCTGGGGCTGATTCCCAGCTCTGCACCTGAACATTCCATGGGAATGCCTGGGGCTGATTCCCAACTCTGAACCTGGAATTCCATGGGAATGTCTGGGGCTGATTCCCAACTCTGAACCTGGAATTCCATGGGAATGTCTGGGGCTGATTCCCAACTCTGCACCTGCAACTCCATGGGAATGTCTGGGGCTGATTCCCAGCTCTGCACCTGAACATTCCATGGGAATGCCTGGGGCTGATTCCCAACTCTGAACCTGGAATTCCATGGGAATGTCTGGGGCTGATTCCCAACTCTGCACCTGCAACTCCATGGGAATGTCTGGGGCTGATTCCCAGCTCTGCACCTGAACATTCCATGGGAATGTCTGGGACGGATTCCCAGCTCTGCACCTGCAACTCCATGGGAATGTCTGGGGCTGATTCCCAACTCTGCACCTGGAATTCCATGGGAATGTCTGGGACGGATTCCCAGCTCTGCACCTGCAACTCCATGGGAATGTCTGGGGCTGATTCCTAGATCTGCACCTGAACATTCCATGGGAATGTCTGGGACTGATTCCCAGCTCTGCACCTGAACATGCCATGGGAATGCCTGGGGCTGATTCCCAACTCTGAACCTGGAATTCCATGGGAATGTCTGGGGCTGATTCCCAACTCTGCACCTGAACATTCCATGGGAATGTCTGGGACTGATTCCCAGCTCTGCACCTGCAACTCCATGGGAATGTCTGGGGCTGATTCCCAGATCTGCACCTGAACATTCCATGGGAATGTCTGGGACTGATTCCCAGCTCTGCACCTGGAACTCCATGGTAATGTCTGGGGCTGATTCCCAAAGACAGAGCTGCACCTGGAATTCCATGGGAACTGTGTGGGGCTGATTCCCAGCTCTGCACCTGGAACTCCATGGGAATGTGTGGGGCTGGAGCATTCCATGCCCAATCCAGGCAGGGGCAGGAGCCCAGGGCAGTGTCCTCCTGACTCCTGAATATTTCAAGAAATGGATTCTCCATTTTTGGTTGAGCTCCCTCACAATAAAAACCTTTTATTTAAGTTTAAAAACCATTTCCAGGTTTCAGTGTGAGCCCATCACCTACGGACCTGGCTCTGGGCAGCTCAGGGGCTCTGGCTTGGACCTCTCTGCTCCTTCTGAGCAGCTGCTTGGATGAGATTCCACCGATCCTTCTCTTTCTGAGGCTAAATCCTCCCACCTCTTCTTGCTGGATGTCCCCCTGATTTGATTCCATTCTCTATCCACATTTCCAGTTTCAAGCAGAGCGGAAAAATTAAAGTTTACCTGGTTTGTAGCTAAAACTTGAACAAGGATGGACTTGTTTTCCACTCCCCAGCCCTCCCTGGGAATGCAGAGCTCTTGGGAAAAGATCTGTGGAACCCTCAGCACTGGACAGGAGTCAGGAATTGTGTATCCTGGCAATGGGGGAGGTTTGGGATGTGTGGAAAAGGAATGATTTGGGATTTCAGAGCCTGTGTGACCCCTCAGAGTCAGTGTCTCCTGTTAGCAAAGATGGTGGTCACCATGTTTACCTGAAACGCATAATTAATCTGAAGTTAATTGAGTAATTCTGTATTTAATCTGTTATAACGGAGAATTCGATTGACTTCCTGAACCGATCAATTTTTCTCTCTCTCTCAGATTGTTTTGGGCCTTCACTGGTGGTTTTTAGGTGTTTTCCAAACCCAGTTTGGCTTCACCTGCAGCAGATCCAGCAGCTCCCTGCATCCCCCCTGGGAGAGGAGAGATGTACAGTTCCTAAGGGATTTGTCAGTCTACCCCATACCTCACTGGGATTAAAAAAAACATGCTGGAAAAGTCCAGCAAAAATACCTTTTCACCTCCATTAAACGCACCCGGTACCTAAACAATTGCAATTGATTTTGTCTGCTCTGGCAAACACGAATTATCCCGTAATCATCCCAGCTCCCAGCCCAGACAGAGCTCCCTGCCTTGGGTTTCCAAGTGGGAAAACGCTGACATTGCCATGCAAACAAGGGAATTTGGAGGAGAAGGAAAGGTGGGGTTCTCCCTGCTTGGCAGGAACTGCAGCCACTGCAATTAATTGTTGCCCTTAGAGCTTATTTAGCACCCTGCAAGCTCAAAATTAAATAAATTACTTTTATTTTTGCTTTTGCCTGTGGTTTCTGCTAAATGGCTGCTTCAGGGGTCAGCAGTGCCAGGCCCTCAGACCGTGGCGTTGTTTGATTTTATCCCAAACAGGCACACGCAGCAGAATCCTGAAGGGACAGGAATGTTCAGCTCCAATCCATTTCTGTACAAGCCAGGCTGGCTGGATGAGTGCAGTCTGAGTCCTGGAGATGCAATTGTAGTGTCAATTATCCACCTTGGGATAACGGGGATTTCCTCCATGGAGAGGACAGGGATGGGCATCACCGGGACTCCCTTTTCTGGACAAGGTGGTTTATTTTTTAGATGGCTTTATCGCCATTTTTCTGCTCTCTTATATTTTTATATGGCTTGAACATCCTTTATTTACTGATTTAACAGCTACTTTGTGTAATTTCCCCTTCTTGACACTTTTGTCCTATAGTTTCTCTCTGTGGACCCTTTTTATATTTAAAGAGTCATATGAAATATAACAGCCTGGAAGTGCCTTGTCCAATCTATTTATCCTGCCAGAAACACAAGGCTCGTTCCTGGAAGGGGGATGCATTTCATGGAGAGGGATCAGGAATAGGATCTGGAGTGAAAATCTTAGCCCCAGGGTGTTTTGCCTGAGCTGAAGAGGAGCTGCTCCCAGCATCTCCCCAATCCAATACACGTTCCATTGTTATTTTCAAGTGCAATCCTTCTCCTACAAAAGGCTCCTTGGGTAACTCCGAAGAAGCAAAGCCTGATTTGGAGGAGCTGAGTGCCCTTGATGTCAATGGGTGTGAAGGATTCTCAGCCTCTGGAAAGGGAGCTCTGGATGAGGCTTTAACTTGGCTGGGAAGCGCTGGCATAATGAGAAGTGGCAGGGCAGGATTTCCTGGTGGTGTTCTTGGTGTTTCCTTGATGTGTCAGGTCTCCTGTGCAAACCTGCTCAGCTTTTCTCATGTTGAGTTGATGGCCAGTCCAGGGGCTTGCAAGAGGTCTCTGCCCGGCTGGCCATCTGGGTTCTGAACTGAGGAAATTGGAAGATTTCTGTGAGCAGCAGCATAAGGGGTAGGGTGACAAGGAAGGAAATTTAAGAAAGCCTTCCTGAGTTCCTGAACAAGTGGAAACCACAGGAAAGATTCACGCATATGGTATTCCAGGCTATGCAGAGAAAATCATTCCCTCACACAGAACTCTTGACTGGATTTTTCACAGTCAAAGCCCAGAGAAGTTCATTGGTTCGATGTCCATTGGTCCCAAGTTACACAGATCGGTTACCTATTGGTGATTGATCCCTCCACATTCAATGGTAATTAGCTCCTCATTCTTTGTTCACTTATTGATCTTTTCCTAGACCAGGTGTCTCTGACCCACCAGGAAGGATTTTGGGACATTGATATTCATGAACAGTCGCTTATCCCTTGTGCATCCTTGGGCAGCTCCCAGTCCACTGAGATGTGAAGCTCCTTCAGCCTTCACGGAGCCTCATGAAACTTCCATTCCCTTCCCCCTGGGCAAAGACAGGCCTGATAAAATTTGTTTAAAAAATTTAGAAGTCGTCTCATTTCCAGCAGCTGGGCTACAAGAGAGGTAAGCCCTGGGTGGAATGTGAAAAGGCACAGGCTCAGCAGATTTGTTGTGACACTCTGGGCACATCAATCCCTTGAGGTTTCAGCTCCTCATCTGTCACATGGGACACTCCTGTTACCTCTGCATCCCTTTAGCTCCCAAATTCTGTGTCTCTGACAGACAGAGGAACAGCCCTGCTAACAGCACATCCTGCATCCAGAACGAACACAGCACATCCTGCATCCAGAACACTGACAGAGAAAAAACACAACACCTCCTGCATCCAGAACAAACACAGCACCTCCTGCATCCAGAACAAACACTGACAGAGAACAAACACAGCACATCCTGCATCCAGAACAAACACAGCACATCCTGCATCCAGAACAAACACAGCACCTCCTGCATCCAGAATAAACACAGCACCTCCTGCATCCAGAACACTGACAGAGAAAAAACACAGCACATCCTGCATCCAGAACAAACACAGCACATCCTGCATCCAGAACACTGACAGAGAACAAACACAGCACATCCTGCATCCAGAACAAACACAGCACCTCCTGCATCCAGAACAAACACTGACAGAGAAAAAACACAGCACATCCTGCATCCAGAACACAGCACATCCTGCATCCAGAACACTGACAGAGATAAAACACAGCACCTCCTGCATCCAGAACAAACACTGACAGAGAACAAACACAGCACCTCCTGCATCCAGAACAAACACAGCACATCCTGCATCCAGAACAAACACAGCACCTCCTGCATCCAGAACACTGACAGAGATAAAACACAGCACATCCTGCATCCAGAACAAACACAGCACCTCCTGCATCCAGAACAAACACAGCACATCCTGCATCCAGAACAAACACAGCACCTCCTGCATCCAGAACGAACACTGACAGAGAACAAACACAGCACATCCTGCATCCAGAACACTGACAGAGATAAAACACAGCACATCCTGCATCCAGAACCAACACAGCACCTCCTGCATCCAGAACAAACACAGCACCTCCTGCATCCAGAACAAACACAGCACATCCTGCATCCAGAACACTGACAGAGATAAAACACAGCACCTCCTGCATCCAGAACAAACACAGCACATCCTGCATCCAGAACACTGACAGAGATAAAACACAGCACATCCTGCATCCAGAACAAACACAGCACCTCCTGCATCCAGAACAAACACAGCACATCCTGCATCCAGAACAAACACAGCACCTCCTGCATCCAGAACGAACACTGACAGAGAACAAACACAGCACATCCTGCATCCAGAACACTGACAGAGATAAAACACAGCACATCCTGCATCCAGAACCAACACAGCACCTCCTGCATCCAGAACAAACACAGCACCTCCTGCATCCAGAACAAACACAGCACCTCCTGCATCCAGAACAAACACAGCACATCCTGCATCCAGAACACTGACAGAGATAAAACACAGCACCTCCTGCATCCAGAACAAACACAGCACATCCTGCATCCAGAACACTGACAGAGATAAAACACAGCACCTCCTGCATCCAGAACAAACACAGCACATCCTGCATCCAGAACACTGACAGAGATAAAACACAGCACATCCTGCATCCAGAACAAACACAGCACATCCTGCATCCAGAACACTGACAGAGATAAAACACAGCACATCCTGCATCCAGAACAAACACAGCACATCCTGCATCCAGAACACTGACAGAGATAAAACACAGCACCTCCTGCATCCAGAACAAACACAGCACCTCCTGCATCCAGAACCAAACACCAATAGAACACAATCATGGAACATCCTGCATCCAGAACAAAATGCTGACAGAGCACAACTACAGCACATCCTGCATCCAGAACAAAACTCCGTGTCTTAGGTTACTGTGTAAGATATAACCAAAAATATGGATTCTATCACCATCAGTTAAATGAGCCGGGGCAGTGTTCTTCACCTTTCCACAACCCATCCTCCCTCCAGGAGATATCTCCTGTTAATGGGCCACTGAGTCCCACTGCTCGGCTGAGAAAATTCCATCATCCCAGTGGGAGATGCTCCAGCCAGGGGGAGGAGCCAAGCATTTCCTACCCGGATCAAATCTGAGATTTGGAACACCACAAGCAGCCTTATCCACTGGATTCCCAGAGGACAATAACTCCATAACCGCCACTGGACTTTCAGAGGAAGATCAAACCCTTCTACAGGAGCACAGCTTCAATGGAACCACCTCTGTCACTGCAGGACTGCAGCCACCATTTGATTGGACTGCTCCAACACCCTGACCAACAGGCTGTCAGGTTGTATTCTGACTCTGACAGTATTTCTCGATTATTTAATTTATTTTAATCTTCCCATTAAATTATATTTCTGACTCGGGATCTCCCACTAGTTTGCTTTCCAGCATACACGGGCAGGGCACAAACACACCCAGGAATCCAGAGGGCTTTGCTGCACTCAGGTTTTAATGCACCAGCCCAAGGCAGTGGTCATGAATTGTTGACAATTAAACACTTAGCACATGAAGAGCTGGAGATAAGGACTTGGATGTGAGCGTTTTCATCAATAATTCACAGGACATTAGAGCCTCAATGTCAGAAGTTGTACCAAGCCCGTCCTGACAGGGTATTAATGAAGCTGCTCCAGCCATTACATGCAAATTGCTAATTTATTCATCATTTACCAGCGGTGGGGAGAGGGGGAAAGGAAAACCCAAGGTGTGAGTTCTGCAGCCCTTGGAACAGAGCTGCACAGGGGCTGTGCTGGGAGCAGCTGATTCCTGAGCTCTGGATCTGTTTCATCCTTGGAAAATGAGGCCAAATTAGAAGGGAGCAAGTGAACGCAGCCCAGATAAATTGACTCCAAGCAGGCCTTATCACCAAATCATCCACTGGAGCTGAATGCTAACAGAGTGAGGCACTCCTGCGCTTGGGAGGATGGGGAAAACACATTCTCACTGCCCTAAAAACCCACCCCAAGCTGGTGGAGTTTAATCCTGGGATTTGGGGTGGTACCAGTGCCTGGTTCACGTGTCTCATACCAAAGGCAGTTTGATCCCTGTGAGAGGGAAGATGTGGTCTGGTGTCTTTACAGACAATTTGATGGGTGTTAATGTCTTTGACATGGGTCTTAATGTCTCTATTAACTGTGGGCAGCAGGTTCTGGCTCCTGAAAGAGCCAAGGGGCTGCGCCAGCCCGAGTTTCTGAACTTTGGGGTACAAGGGCAGGTTTGGGGGGGTGGAATATGTGGCAGGTCGGGGAAGGCTGTACCTTCCCAGTACCTCAGCGTTGGGGAAAGGAAGAGGGCAACCTGCGGCTGGGAGTTGAGGATAAAAAGGAGGCTGAGCCCTCCAAAACCCTGAGAGAGAAAATTGCCAGGTGAACTGGTGTGTGGTGTGTGGTTCACTGTGTCCTGGTGAACTCTCTGCCTTTATTCCAACAAAGCTGAAGGGCTCCGCTGTCTCCTTTTTTGGACATAAACCTCTGGCGTTTGTGGGTTTTCCTGACACCTATAAACGTGTTCATGAGGAGTTTAAAACATTGATGAGGCACAGATATTCCCAAACCCTCTGTGAGCTGGGAATCAGGACAGGGACATTTCCTGGGGACTTTTGGCACGTTCCTGTCCCACTTGTGAGGAAACGTGGGTGAAACCACAATGGTTTCCATCAGTTCAGCTCTCACCAGGGTGATCCTGTCACCAGAGACACCAGTGTCCCCCCTGCAGGTCTGTGACAACCCTTCAGAGCAGAAAGCCCCAGAAATGGGGGGCGTTTGGGGGGTCAGTAACTGTCCAGTCCGATTCTAAATGGATTTGTCTCTGCTGTCACTTGAGGATGGAAGAGTTGAGCACTTGGGAGAAATTCAACACATGTGCACTGACCTCCCAGGCTGGCACCACGGAATTCCAGAGTGGTTTGGGTTGGAAGGACCTTGAGTCCCATGCAGGGCCACCCCTGCCGTGGGCAGGGACACCTCCCACTGTCCCAGGCTGCTCCGAGCCCCGTCCACTGTTGTCCTTCTCCCCAAGGAGTGTTTGGAGCAGGCTGGGCAGGACAGGAGTGACCCGAGAGGATCCCAAAACATTTCTTCTCAGATCATTTCCTCCCCAAATCAGCCCTTCCCAAACCCTCCTGCTTTTTGTCCCTGGCAGGCAGAATCAAAAACTGAGTTTCAAGGCAGGTTTTTCTGCATCATTGAAAAATATTCTTATTTAGGGACAGAAAAGAGCTGGATGACTTGAGAGGAGGCAGGAAGAGGAGTTTGGCCAAAGAACAGCAGCTCAGGAGCTTCCAGCAGCTGCTCCACCACTGACCCTGCGAGGAGAAGTTACTCAGGGTTGTAAATCCCCAGCGAATCCTCTTTCCCCACACAGGAAACACAAACATGTTCTTCTCTCCCTTGCCTGGGGGGGCTGCTGGTGCTGTGGCAAAGCTGGTGGAGCATGGAAATATCAGTAATTCTAATTTTAAAGTATTTTTGCATGGAAAAAAAAAGTGGGCAGGATGGAAATTCCAAGCATATATTATACTTTGTGTGTATAAAACTATACATATCCATGCATATGTAAAATATTATAAATATAATATATATATATTTATAATGTATAAATAAATATACAAGTCTAGCTCTAAGAAATATATAACTAGATCTAATAAATATGTAACTAGATGAATTTATAACTATAGGACAGATAAACATATAATATAACATATAGAACATAATATATAAAATACAAATACATAAAAATACATAGAATATTTGTGGAAATATATATATAAATAATGTCCCTAAATAAATAAATAAATAAATGAATTTACACACACATTCAAATATAAAATAATCACAGCTCAGAATCAAACTTAGCCATCTCCAGACCCATTTTCCTGGAAGAGAACCCCCAGACCCACGGCCCACACCCTCCCAAGGATGGATAATTCCTGGAGGTAGCTCCTGCTCAGGTGGGAGGGAGCTCTGCCAGCTGGACCAGGATCAGCTGAGCACTCAGAACGTTCCCGGTCTGTCTGGGCAGGGATCTTCACCTCTCTCCCTGCTCCAAGGAAATGGAACCGAACCACAAAAAGCCTTTGCAACCTCCTCCTTTTTTAGCTCAGAGTCCCTTATTGAGGCTGATTGAAACTTCCCTGTTCCTTCTCCTTTGGCAAATGTTCAAGTGGGTTTGTTTTCTATTTAGTCAGAAAATGTAAAATTAAAAAAAAAAATAAAAAAAGGAGGGGGTGGCATTTGTTCTGCAGAGTGAAAACTCCCTTGGTTCTTCTCAGCTCCTCAAGTTTTCTGCCTTGGAATTTATGAAATTTTCCATTAGATCATCACAGGGTTTTTAATGCAGCAAAACCATGTCCACCTTTAGGTAGGAGTGTGGGGATTTTGAGGCTCAGTCTGTGGCAGAAGGAGAGCTTCTGGCTGGGCTGCTTCAGCTCTTGTAGGATCCAAGGATCTGGGAAAAGACATCCCTGGAAATGAGTGCGGTTCCTGTGGACATTACTCTGCTCTCTCCCAGAGCTTGCAGAGTTTCAAATGGACCCATCATGGAGATTTATCAGTCCAAGATGGAATAAGTAACTGCACACTTCAGCTTTTACATTTATTGGGAATAATAAATATGAATTCCTGCTCCAGAGCTCCTGGCTGTGATGCAGATGGGGTTAACTGAGATATGGGAAAGGTATTTTCAACATCACTTATGATAATTAAGTTCTGAATCTTGTTTGAGGGAGTTGTGTGTGCTGCTGTCCAATCCAGAATAAAAATAGTGATTAATGATGATATTTTTCATATGCAAATGAATATCTGATCTATAGGTAGCGACAAATTGTCATAACAGAACAAACCAAGCAAGGGTTTTTATTCAGAAGTGAATATTTATGCAGTGTGGGTGCAGACGCAGTCTGGATGCAGATATAGGGGAGGACAGGTTGGTTTCTATGGATTGTTTTGTGGATTATTATTTATTTTTAGGAATGGAGTTGAACTCTTGACCCATCCTGTGTCCCAGTCCTTTTCCTGCTCCTTCAGAGGCCTGGATCCTGGGGCTGGCCAGGGGTAACTCCATCTGAGATGGACTGCAGGGGCAAGCAGTGAGCCAGGAACGAGGAATTAGGATGGAAGGGCTGGAATCTGACCCTGAGATTTGTGCAGCTTTCATTTTTGGTGCAGAGCGGGGTCATCAGTGTCACACAGACACCCCCAGAGATCCAGGCTGTGGAATGCTGAGCAGGAAATTCCTGGGCCACAGTGGGAAAAATTTTAAATATTTAAAAATTAAATAACACACGATGGTTGGCTCATGACTGACTTTATAAAGCACTGCCACCATTCTGGCAACTGAAGTGGGATTTGGGCAGAGAGCTGTTCCCCAAATAACTGCTGGGGGTGTTTAGCACAGGGAGGGATGGAAATGGCACAAATATCCAAGTTTTAGGAGCTGTTAACGCTGTTCAGAACAGTTCAGTGCTGCCCTCTGAGCAACCCGAGTGTGCCTGAGCCAGAAATGTCCCCTGTGGGATCCTGGACCTGCCCTGAGCATTCAATTCCTTGCAGCTCCTGGGAAAAGAGGCTCCCAGAACCAGCTCAGGGAGCTCCTGCTGCCCCTGCCCCTGTTCCACATCCACCTTCCTGGCGAGCTGGAATTAACCCAGACACAGCCGGGGCTGGGACCCTGCGGAGGTGTCCCAGCCTGGGTCCCAGCCTGGCTCCGGGGCTGGGACCCTGCAGGATCCGGCACTGGAGAGCCACGGGAGAGGAGCTCCGGAGGAAAAAAAAAAAAAAAAAAAAAAAGGTGTCACTGATTCTGCAGCTTCAGTTCTGCCTTGTTTATCAAAGTCGGTGTTTTTCTGACTAAAAGGCACTTAGATTTAAAAAGAAAAAAAAAATATTACAGGCTACGAGGCAGGGAATTAACCCTGTCCCAGCCACGGCAGGACACGAAGTGTTTACATTTGGAGTTGCTGCCTGCAGTCAAAACAAATGCCTTTTGTGGGGATGATCAGTGTGATCACAGCCCCTGCCCCTCGACCCTGTACCGAGACTCCCACTTTTAACCTGCAAACATTCCTTTTCCATGTATTTCCTTCCCCCGGGAACACAGGAGGAGAAAAAGGAAGAAGAGTTTAGAATTTGCCCAAGCCAAATACACAGGTCAGGTGGATTAGAGCGAGCTCAGGCTGGCAGATCCCAAGGGGAGCAGGTGTTTTGTTCGGCGTCTCTGCCCGAAAATCCCACACCATAAACATTCCATAATCCAGGGCAGCCGCAGGGGTCCGGCAGGGGAGGACGGTGGGCAAGGCAATGCTGTGTCTTTAATTTTCTTTTGCGAGGGAAGCAAAGTCTGCAGAGCCATGACAGCCTCACTTGTTCAGCCCTTAATGCGCGTTGGGTTTTCTCCAGTGGAGGGCACTCGGTGTTGCACAAACTCCAGCCTCGGCACCCACCAGCTCCGGAGCATCATCGCTCTCTGGAAAGCCTCGGAATTAGACGAGAGCTGCCTCTCAGCACAGCTACAAAACACTTTAAACCCGACCAGCTAAATGGATAACCCGAGCCTGCGGGGCTGCTAAACCGGGCTCTGGCATAGCAGGGGAGGCCCAGTGAGCTCCGGGAGCCGGAGGAGGATGGATCGCTGTGCCCGGCAATGGCAAAAGGCAGCAGCATGAGGGATGCCAGGCGCCGGCAGAGGTTTGGTGCTTCCTCCCAGAGAAGTTGCTTCGCCTCCATCGCCTGCTCCGGCTTTTCTCGCCGATTGCCACTTAACGCCGCCGGCTCTCTGATGACTTCCACAATGGCTCTCAGAGCTTAGAGTCCCTCCCTACCCCCCCACACTCCCCCCATCCTTCGTCCTGCCTTCCCCACCCCCAACCCCTTCCCTATCCTTTCCCTTCCTCATCCCCAAAATTCTCGCTGGTCCTCTCCGGGGAACTTCGTGGGGTTCCTGGCCGGCACGCTGGATGGCGGCGGGGCGAGTGTGCCAGCCGGGCTGTGACACGAAGATGCTGCTGGTTTAAAGCAAAGGAACCGGTTTGGAAAAAGAGACAGAGAGGAGAAGGGAAAGGAAAAAAAAAAAAAAAAAGAAAGAAAGAAAAAAAAAAAGGAAGAGAGAGGAGAAAACAGCTGGAGGAAGGCGAAGGAGGACGTTATTGATGACAAAAGGATGGGTGAGTGAACTTTTGTGGTTTGTTTGCTGGCACAGCTGCAGCTGTGGGGTGGATTTTGCAGCTGGATTATTCGGCGGTGGCGGGGGGGCAGCGGGAGGCAGCAGCAGCAGCGCGTTCCGCTGCCAGGTGACTCAGACTCACTGCACTTGCCTTTGTATTTTTAGCCCTTGTCCCCCGCTCCAGGCACACGCACACACACACACACACACACACACACACACACGCACACCTTTCTTCCCGCAGCGGAACCCACGGGTGAATTCCTGCCCCGAGTGAGGCAAAGTGATTCCTGCCCCCGGAGAAAAGAGAAGCCGCTGTGCTGCCCGCACCTGCACGAGCACCGGGAGCTGCGGCGGTGCCCGGCTCCCCAAATCCCTGCCCGCTTCACCTCCCGATCCCCCGGCACCATTCGGGCTGGCGTTAACACTTTGCAGGATGGGAAGCAAAGGGGAGAGAGGGGGGAGTTGTTTCTTGCATAGGTGGTTTTTGAAGAGGCTGAAAAGATGCCCCTGGTACCTCTGCTACATTTCCAGCAGTCATTTGCCAGTCGGTTGTTTTTTTTTTTTCCGAGTGTGACAGGTTTATTCCTTTCCTTCCTTCCCCCCTCCCCAGCCCCCGAGTCTGTAACAGCCAGAACATATATCTAGCTGGCTGCTGCTGGCAAAGAGAAGGGAGCAAAAAATGAGGATTTAAATTACAAAATCTACCCATGAAAGTGGAAGGCAGGGGCATTCTAGATCAGGAATTATTTTTGCAGATTGCCCCTTGGTTTAAAATTGGATTAAAGACCTGCAGCAGTGGGTTGGTTTAGTGTGTGCGTGGCAAATAATAAGGTGATTATTTATCAAGGAGATACGAGCCCTTGAAATATTTCCTGTTGGAAGAATGCATTTTCATTCTCATCAAGGCTGCAACTCTGGACAGAGGCAGCAGCCCTAAAATTATTCCAGGCATGCAGATGGGTGTTGGGGGTTCTGACACCCCCTCCACACCCTCTCATAATTATTCAGGATTCCATATATTCAATTATTACATATGTCCTCACATCCAGCGCTGCTGCTGCATGACAAACATGACATCTTAAAGGCAAACCCTTAAAATCAATCAGGAGAGAGGAATTGAAAGAGAACTATCCCCCTTTAAACTTTCTGGGCTTGCTGTTCCCTGGAAGTGGTGGGGTGGGTATTTTCATTATCTACTGGATTAATTCAAATTAATAATGGTTTAGGTATTCACAGCCAGATGTGGATAAGTTTAAATGGGTTAGGGCAGTGGTTCATTCGAAGGGAATACATCTCCTATTTTTACCTGGCATTGGGGTCCACTCCAGCATTCCTGGTACACTTCCCTCTAAGGATAAATTTTGTTTCTCTGCATCTATTTCTGTATTTTAGGTACATAAAACCCATGAGTTTTACTTAAACCTACTCTTAAACCTGAGTTAAGAGTAACCTTAACCTTAAACTTTAAAACACTAAGTGCAAAAAGTAAAACCTTTGCTTAGTGCCTCATTTTACAATAAATACACGTTATAAAGATGGACCAAACTTCAGGAGAAGTAGATCTCCCTCTTCCTGGGGTAGTCTGGGGGGGATTGCGCTTGCAGTTGCTCTCCTTGAGGAACACATTGAGCAGCACGTACGAGCAGAAGCTCTGGCTCATTTCCTCTCCAGCACTATGGAGCATCCAGCACAGTGACTTGACAAATACGATTATTGTTCAAACCTCGGCACGGAGCGCTGAGGACACCCCAGCTCCTCGCAGAGCCGGGGGACAGGGGCACGGCCAGGAGGGAGCAGGCTCCCGGCGCTCCTGGGGGACCGTGATCCCCACCGAGGGAGTCTGGTGGCGATGGGGGCAGCAAAGACGGCCAGGCAGGCTCTCCAAGGACGGCGATTTGCACCACAAAGGCTCGAGGCAGGAGGAGAATGGGTTGTCTCCCAAATCCCCCCTGCTCGGCTCAGGCTGCCCCCGAGCCCCCAGTGACGCGTGATCTGCTCATTGATCTGCAAGGTTTTCCAACGGCCCTTTTTCCTTTCGGATGTTGCAGGTTTCCATGTAATCAAGCAGCGGGGAGGCTCCAGGGTGCTGCTGGGGCTGCTTCCCCTGGCGCTGCTGTTGGGGCTGGCGGGTGCCCAGCGTGCCTGCCCCAAGAACTGCCGCTGCGATGGCAAGATCGTGTACTGCGAGTCGCACGCCTTCCGAGACATCCCCCACAACATCTCCGGCGGCTCCCAGGGCTTGTCCCTGCGCTACAACAGCATCCAGAAGCTCAAATCCCACCAGTTCGCCGGCCTCAATCAGCTCATATGGCTGTACCTGGACCACAACTACATCAGCTCCGTGGATGAGGACGCCTTCCAGGGGATCCGCCGGCTGAAGGAGTTGATCCTGAGCTCCAACAAAATCACCCACCTGCACAACAAGACCTTCCACCCTGTGCCCAACCTCCGCAACCTGGACCTGTCCTACAACAAGCTGCAGGTGCTGCAGGCGGAGCAGTTCAAGGGCCTCCGCAAGCTCCTGATCCTGCACCTGAGGTCCAACTCGCTGAAAACCGTCCCCATCCGCGTGTTCCAGGACTGCCGCAACCTTGACTTCCTGGATCTGGGCTACAACCGCCTGCGGAGCTTGTCCCGCAACGCCTTTGCCGGTCTTTTGAAGTTGACAGAGCTCCACTTGGAGCACAACCAGTTTTCTAAGATCAATTTTGCCCACTTCCCGCGGCTCTTCAACCTCCGCTCCATTTACTTGCAGTGGAATAGGATCCGCTCCATCAGCCAGGGGTTGACGTGGACCTGGAGTTCCTTGCACAACTTGGATTTATCGGGCAATGACATCGCAGGGGTAGAGCCCGGCACCTTCCAGTGCCTGCCCAACCTGCAAAAGCTGAACCTGGATTCCAACAAACTCACCAACATCTCCCAGGAGACCATCAACACGTGGATCTCGCTCATCTCCATCACTCTGTCCGGGAATATGTGGGAATGTACTCGAAGCATTTGCCCCCTGTTTAATTGGCTTAAGAATTTCAAGGGAAATAAGGAGAGCACCATGATCTGTGCAGGCCCCAAACACATCCAGGGCGAGAAGGTGAGCGACGCTGTGGAAACCTATAACATCTGTGCCGAAATCCAGGTGGTGGCTACTGAAAGGTCCTACCAGGCTCCCAAAACCCCCCAGAGACCCGTGTTCATCCCCAAACCCACCGTTTCCAAACTGGAAAGCCACCAGCCGACATCTGCAATGCCAAGCCCTTCCGCAGACATCCCGACGCCCGCGGTGGAGCCGGAATACGAGCACGTGTCCTTCCACAAGATCATCGCGGGGAGCGTGGCCCTCTTCCTCTCCGTGGCCATGATCCTGCTGGTCATCTACGTGTCCTGGAAGCGTTATCCCGCCAGCATGAAGCAGCTCCAGCAGCACACGCTCATGAAGAGGCGCAGGAAAAAGGCCCGGGAGTCGGAGAGGCAAATGAACTCCCCTTTGCAGGAATATTACGTGGACTACAAGCCAACAAACTCTGAGACCATGGATGTATCCGTTAATGGATCTGGGCCCTGCACCTACACCATCTCTGGCTCCAGGGAATGCGAGGTATGAACCATGATCCTCCTAAAACCATTTCAGCTGCTGGGAAGGAGAGGTAAATGTTCGAAGCTCTTGAGGTATCTCTAAATATTAGAAAGATTATGGAGATTTTGTTCTTTTTTTTTTTTTTTTCCTTCTTTGGGCTTTGCTCTGTAGAAGGTTGTCTCACATTAAATGACAACAGGCAGGGAAGGGATGGTGATTATTTTGAATAATTAAGACTTATTAAAAAAGCGATTAAGTTGGAGTCAACAACTGTGATAAAGGCATCTGGAGTGTTGTTCTCCTCCTGCTTGCACCCATTTGATGAGCTGTGGCTACAGGAGAATCCTATTTTTAATGGACTGGTAGATACAGAGGAGCTTAAGAGCCTTTTCTGGTTTAAAACTAAATATGGAAACCTCTTTTCTCCAGACTCCACATCAAATCTTGAGGGGTTTATAGCCCATTTAATGATAATGCCAAAGATTTCCTGCATTTTTGATCTGGTTCAGGAGCAAACCAGGGGACAACAGGACTGCAGCAGGATCCTGGAGTGGTTTTCCTGGAGCAGCAGGAGCACAGAGGCTCCTCTGGACTCGAGCCTTTGTCAAACAGCACATTTGCAAATATCTGGGTTGGGAAAAGGGGATTCTTGGAGGGTTTAATTTCATTTCAGTGATCAGTGGAGGCTTAGACAGCCCTGTTGGAGTTGATTTCCACAATCTTCAGGCCGTGTCAGGATTTGAGGATTTGGCCCAGCAACATGGGAAACACAGTCAGGAAAAGCTCTCAGCACTCCGCTTCTGCTGTCCAGCTTTGTGAGGAAATTCCAAATAGTTTTGTTGCTCTCCTGCCCATGACTCCACTGCTGTGGATGCAGGGGACGGGTTTGCTTGGAATGCTGCTGCTTGTTTAGAGCTGGCAAAGGAGGATTTGCACAATTCTACTGCAGTCCTGGTCACTTAATCCTGCTTGTGATGCACACCAGGTGGGCTTTGCTTCCCTGGTTGTGGATATTCTGCCTGAGAGTGTTTCCTGTGCCTGTTGGAGTTTATTCCCACCCCTTTGTGCAGGGTGGGGTTGGCTTTGGGAATTCTGAGCCCTGGCTTTGGCACCCAGGTGCTGTGGGAAGTGTGGTGAAGATGAGCAGAGTGGGATCTGCATTTCTGGGATCTGGATTGTTCCAAAGCCAATGTTTTCACTCTCTGACAATGGGGCACCTTCGAGAGCTTTCATACTTGGCACCTGAAATCCCCAGATGGTTTTGGACTGGGGAGTTAAGGGGAAGGAAGAAGGATGCAGTGGTTTGGGGTTGCTTTCTCTGGAGCAGTGCTGTGTTCAGAACAGAAAACCTCCTGCCATGTCCCTGTCACGGCTCCAGGAAAACACAGAATGAAGGTGTGCAGTTTGTTTTGTTCAGTGGTACCAGCACAAGTGCAAAATGAGTGATGTTCAAGTTCTTTTGAATTTCCCCTGGCTGTCACAAAGAGCATTAATCTGGCCCAGAAGGCTCTGCCCCATTCACACTCAGGTTTAACGGCACTGAGGTTTCATTAGCTTGACTAAAACGTTGTTTAATTTACTCCATGGTGGTAAACAGATGAATGTGCTCATCACCACTGAGCATCCAGGTAATGACACCATCATCCCTAATGCATTTTGGATCACAGAAGATAGGGATGATGTTTGGGAGACTGGAATTTGGATAATTTGGATTACAGCAGGTAATTACAAGGTCCAAGAGGTGCAGTGCAGTGTAATCCCCCCAGGTGGCCGTGGTTGTTACACACAGCACTGGGTTCCAGGTGCTGTGGCAGCACCAGAACGGTTTCATTTGGGTTCAATTAAACTGATGACAACTCTGCAGGACTGAGGGGGGGTTTGTGGTCCCCTTGGGTGTAAATCAGCCTGTGCAGGATGCCCCAGAGCTGTGTCTGACAGGTCACTCTGTGTTCGTGTCATTACTGAACATCCAGTGCCTCTTTGCACACTGTTAGAGACTGATAAATAATAGAGAATAATAAAGACTTCAGGAGATGGAAAGCAGATCATTGAAGGCACATGTAGCAACCCAAAGCCCCCACTGAAATTCTGTCTTCAGCTTGGATTTGACATTCTGCGTCTCCATAGCTACAAGGTTCCACTTGTAAAAGGAGAGATATTCACTGTACAGCACTTAAAAAATGGTAAAAAAAGAACCCTTGTAGAGTCTTCAGCAGTGGAAAGGGTTTGTGTTTGGTGAAAAAAATAGGAAATGGGACCTCTCTTTATTTCCCAATTTACCTGGACTTGTGGAAAACTACTGTTTTGTGCAGGTGTGATGCAGCTCAGGCCCATCCTCCACCGGGGCTGCCTGGCTCATTCCCTGTGCTCAGCCTGAGGTTTCTCCCAAAAAAAGGAGCCCTCAGACGGGAGACGAGTGCCTGGATACCTGTGTGAGGGCAGGCAGGCTCCAGGACTCGATGCCTAGCACTTGATGGATTTTATTTCTTTTAGCAAGATTTTCCAAAGCATTGTCTGCTCTGGTGTTCACCCCGCCCCGTGCCTGGGGGCAGCTGAGGGTCCACAAATGGCGTGGTTTTGGGAAAAGGCGATGGATCAGTTCCACCTGAACTGGGAAAGGAAGGAGATGCCAAATCAGACCTGCTGTGGGTGGTGGGGTGGTTTTTGAGGTCAGGTGAGCAGAGCTGGCACCTTCCCAGGAATCATTTTGGGTGTTGAAGCCTCCAGCTCATCTCATCCATAAACCACTGCTTTTCCATAGCAGAACTGGCCTGAGAATAATGTGCCCAGGTATTTCCACGGGTTCTTTTCCCCACAACAGCTCCAGGGACGGTGTTCTTTTAAAATTCCATGAGGTTTTGAGCATTCAGCAGAGACCCACGGGTGAGAGCTGCCCTGGAGCAGGGCAGGTGCAGCTGTGCTTTGTGGGGCTGCATTTCCCAGTCCCTGCTTCAGGAATTATTCCTTGTGCTGGGGAGAGAGAGCCAAAGGCACACTGGCTGCAAACGGGAGCGACTTTGGCAGCAGTGGGATTATAATCACTGACACCTGGCCTGTGCTCATCTCTTTAGTCTCTTGGCAAGGCTTGCTAAAATAACTGGATGCTCCTGATTTTGGCTCTGGCCATCCAGTTAGCAGAGCGCTGCTCCCTCAGCCTGGGATTTGCTTTGTGCATCTCCCTCCCTCTCACTTTCCCATTTATTTGTACATTTGCTGGAGACCTGGAAGCTGTAAAAAGAGATTTCATGAAGCCAGCTATGGTATTCTGTATTTCATGCATATCACACTCACAGAATATCTGGGAATGGTTCGCGGGGAAGGTGTTGTGGGGAGAAGGAAAGTGTTTGCATCTTCTGGAAGGTCATTGCTGTCCCCTTTCCCAGGCTGGCAGGGACAAAACAAACAGCAGGCAGACAGGTGAACAGCTTTTTTTGTGTGAACTGAGCACTGTGAGGTCGCTTTTTACACCTCTCCTTCTCCATGTCTGGCCATGCCCTGTGGATAAACAGCCACCTGTTCACACACAGGGACACGGGAGTGAAAACAGGGCTGGTTGTCACTTGTGTTCACAGGTTTTAAATCAGACACACACAGTTGCCTTCAGCTGGAATTCTGCTCCTTCCCCCCTTTCCATTAGGAAGGAGTTACATTGAAAAAGGAATTAAACATATGCAGGCTTGGTGGGCTGCTGCAGACCTTCTGAGCCTAACTTAGAGGGAAGTGTTGGCATGCTGTTTGTATTATTTAGTTATTTAACATCATGGTGCTGCTTGGAGGAAGAAGCAAAGAGGACAGACCAGAATAGTTTCCATCTCCAGAGAGGGTTTATGTTCTGCAACTCCACATTAAAAGGGGTGCCCTGGGGGCTCAGCCTGAGCTCAGGGGGTGTTGTGACCTCATGGGAGAGATCACTCAAGGACTGCCTGAATTTTACATTTTTAAAACTCTTTTAAGAGCAGCGGTTGCATTTCCTTTGGTCATCAGCCTTAGGGGTTTGTCAGAAATGCTGAGCAAGGACCCCATGGCTGAGGTGTGAGTCCATCAGAGGAGGAACTGGGGAATCCATCAGCTTGAGGGAATGGGAAGGGAGTGATCCCACAGGTGGGACATTGCAAAGAGGAGGGAGGAGAATGGGAGCAGGAATTTCATTAACCCTCTGTGCTCTCTGCAGGGCCAAAGCACCCGGGGTTTCTTTCCAGTGACCATTCTGGGACACAGAAGCACTGTTATCTGAATTTTCTGCTTCTTCTTTGCTGTGGCTCCTTCTGTCCTCTCTTCATCCAGCCCTCTGTGACTCTGGAACCCAAATTTGTGTTGGGCTCTAAACTGAGGGTGAATCAACCCAAGGCAAGCCCTGGGTTTGTATGGAGAGAGTCAGGACAGGGGAAGGTGACAGTGCTGCACCTCAGAGCTCTGCCCCTGGGAGGAACAGCTCAGAAGGGACCCTGAAAAGGCACATTTTAGAAATCATCGAATCATAAAATGGTTTGGGTAGAAGGAACCTTTCAGATCACCCTGGGCCACCCCCTGCCATGGGCAGGGACACCTTCCACAGCCCTGCATTGCTCCAAGACCCAGCCTGGCCTTGGACATTCCAGGGATGGGGCAGTTTTTGCCTCTCCGAGTCTTGATTTGCCCTTGGCATCGCAAATATAACCCCAGCCAAAGAGGAGCTGTGCTGGAGAGGCACCAGTGATGTAACAAGAAATGCACAGGGGCAAAATTTCCCTGGGCTCAGCACTTGTAAAGTGTGAGAGTTCCCAAAGATGTTCCCAAAATTGACTGGCCGTGTTTCCGGCGGAGCTGAGCCAGCTGTGCCTCCTGCAGCAATTGAGGGCTGCAAATTTGGAAAGGAAATGCAGGAGGATGTGGAACACTTCTGAAACTCTTACTCGGTGCTTCCTCTGGTGCCTGGCTGAGAGAGGAGCTCATCAGGAATTTGGGCTTGGGATGGAGGTGCTGCTGAGACCTTGGAAGAGATGCAGAGCTCAGAGGCAAAGGAAGAAGTTGAACCCACCTCTCCCAAATTGTCCTGAGCTTGGGAACGTCCCTAAGCAGATTCCAGGCATTGCATTTGTTCCATTAGGCCTTGTCCTGAGGCTGACAGCTCATTAACAGAGTTCTGTAACTGCACTGTGGATTCCCAGCCTCAGGCACAATGTCCAGCTGGGATCTTCCTCCCTCTGCTTCCTCTTCACCTTTTTTCCTACTTCCACAAATGTTGCCATTTTCCAGAACCTTCGTGGTTTAAGTTGTGCCCCGTGAGGGTGCTCAAATGGAGAGGCTGCTGCACTGAATAGCTTTGCACAAGAGAGGAGGACATTTGTTATTCCTGTTATATTCCTGGTGAGGGATTCCTGCACTCCTGGACTTGTGACAGATGCCCTTTTCCCTCTCCATCTCCCTTTTCCTTGCTCTTCCCTCTTCCCCTGCCTTTGCTCGCACTCTGTGATGTGCTGCCAGTGTTTTGAGGAGGAGAAAGGAATAGATCATGGTGGAACTCATGCCAGCAGGGACAGCAAGCACGGAACTGGGGAAGGAACCTGTTCAATTGTAGGTTTTAATTTTGAACACACACAAAATGCAAGACACAGGCTGGGAGGGGTAAACAATTTTATTGGGCAGTGTCCTGCTGCTGTAAATGTTCCTGAGACTCTCCTGGATAACAGAGCTGACCTGAGTCTGGATGTTGGGAAATTTCCCTGAAATCCAGTGGCTGCAGTGGCACAGAGCAGGCTGGGGATAACCAGGGCTGTGTTCATGGCTTGCTCTGCTCCTGGACACTCCTTTGGACCACCTGTCCCTGGCAGAAGACACCTACAGGTTCCAGATCCCTTGGGATTGTGGTTCAGACCCTGGAGAAGCTCCTGGCGCCATTGGAATTCTGTCTCTCCTGGTGGGAACTGCCAGCACTGGGGCGTGTTCATCCCTCCATCCTGTTATCCGTGGTGTAAACAATGCGACATGAGAAATGTGTGTGAGAATTCCATGTTTACAGCACTCCCAGTACCCCGGGACTGCCACTCCCAGGCAGGAATTCCAGCCCTGAACACAGACGGGCTGCAGAAACCTCTGACACTGCTCAGCTTTTATCACCTCTGCCCCTTGTGCAGCCAAATGAGCTCAGATCACCTCTGGATTTTCCCACCCCCGCTCAAAGACGAGCGGATCAGTCCTGAGGAGTTTCCAGGGAGTTGTCAGCTGTGTCCCAAGCTGCAGAATTCTGCTTTGTCCGAGCTGTGGGACACAGGGAAGGGATGACATGAGAGGCTGTTGGCAACGTTGGCTTCCTGGCCTGGAGGATTTGTTTTGCCTTTGCCTTTTTAATTTACAAGGAAATAGGAATCTCTTCCTGGCAGATGGATCAGTCATGGTGTTGTCGTGAGCAATGGATTGGGAATTCCAAGAAGAAGAAGGAAGGGAAGGCCAGAAATTGCAACCCAGGATCTGGGAATCCTTAGGCAATACCCTGGTTTTGGGTGCTCCAGCTCTCAGCCCAGGGATGGAACAGTTCAGCCCAAGGTTAGACCTTAGGTTAGACCCAACTCCAGGGCTCCAGGCCAAGGAAGGACCTGCTTGGCACTGAGTGCAAGCTCCAAGGTGTCCATGGGGAAGGTCAGGCTCCCTCTCCATGTCTTGCACTCCCATCCACCCAAACCTCATTTTTCCAGGCTTTTCCAACGTGCTGAGGGTGTCCTTGATGAAGAGACTTGAGTTGTGTGGTTGTGCTCGTTCTAAGTCAGTTCTCATTAAAAATCAGCTTCTCCTTCTGTGTGATGGCCTCTGGAAGCCCTGCTGGTTCCTCCCTGCTCCCATCCTTCACTGCCACAGCCTTTTGGATTATCTCTGGGCCGTGATGGATGCTTTAAAAGGAACCAACAAGGCCATCAAATTCCTGCCCCGGTTCAACCAGCATTTGTTAATGTTCTAAATCATCTTGGGCCTGAAATGTGCTGCTTCTTAAATTTAGAACGATGTGATTGCCTAAAGCCTCTCCATGTGTTAATTAAATCATCATAATTGTGGTTTCTGGAGACTGACAGGTTATAAATAGTTTTCCTTCTCCCCCTCTTGCAATAATTGGTGGGAATGACAGGAGAACCAGCCATTGTTTAACTGTGCTTCTGACACTGCTCTTCCCGTTCCAACCCCATTTCTCTGCCACTTGATTGTCCTGAAATAATCAGCAGTGTCATCCTCAAAGGCTGCTTAATTGCCAGGCACTTCTCACATTACTGGACAAGGAGAGAAGTGCTTTTCATCATTATCCCTTTAATTTAGCAGGATGGGAGGTCAGGAGCTCCAAGGGTCAGGGCAGAGGTTCCGTGTCCACACTCTGACAGGACATTCTGAATAAACACTGGCATATTTTACTCATCATTTTACCTCCATCTATCCTAGATTTTGTGGAAATAGAAGCCTTGGTGCTCTGAACATCTGAACGTGCAATGGTTTGGGTTGGAAAGGATCTGAAAGCCCATCCAGTGCCACCTCTGCCATGGGCAGGGACACCTCCCACTGCCCCAGGGTGCTCCAAGCCCCGTCCAGCCTGACCTTGGACACTTCCAGGGATCCAGGGGCAGCCACAACTTCTCTGGGAATTCCATCCCACCCCTCCTCACCCTCCTAGAGAGGAATTTATTTCTAAGATCCCATTCAACCCTTCAGTTCAAAGCCACTAAAGGCAGTTTAAATCACCTGGGCAGGTTCAGCTTTGCTGTGCAGTCACTGGAAAAAGGCAGAACAAAAGGTGGGACCACACCTGGTCTGGAAACAAATCCCAGCTACAGTTCAGAGGATGGAAAAGAAAATGCTACAAACACTGAAGCTGACCAAGACTTTGTACCCATCTCTGTGCTCCACTTCTGATCTTTCCCAGAAGAAAGATCTCTTTCCCTTCAGAGCAGCCTGTCTGGAGCGTGTGGGAATGAGGCAGGAAGGATGGGAATGGGAACACCCTCCTCCCGGCATTGTGCACCATCCCACTGGGCAGTTCGGCTCTGCTCCCCTTTCATGGGGGTCTGCAGCTCTTCACAGCTCTAATTTGCAGAAGAACCTCAGGCTAGAGCTTGGTCTGCTGCTCTGGATCCTCCTTCCTCTTCCAGTTATCCAAGGAAACCACACCAGTTCCTTGAGCTCGGCGTGCTGGGACGTGTCCTGCTGATCGGCACAACCCAGGGCTCTGCAGGACTCAAGGATGTGCACGCTGTGGAGTCACAAAGGTTGGAAATTGGAATGGAATTGCTTGGGTTGGAAAAACTCTCTTAAATCATCGAGTCCACTGCCAAGGCCTCCACTGACCACGTCCTCATGGATTTTAAACCTCACTACGGATGCGGACTCCACCACTGCCTTAGTTCAATGCCTGAAAACTCTTTTGGGGAAGAAATTCCCCCAATATCCAACTTTCCTTCCTCTTGGTGCAACCTGAGGCTGTTACCTCATGATGGTGAAAGTTTCTCCACTCAAACTCAACCCTTCTTTCCAAGACTGAAGGATGTCCCTCTGTGCTGTGAATTTGGCAAGCAGGGAATGAGGCTGCAGGATTTGGGAACTGTTGTAAACTCTGCTGTAATTTATTGAGAGCAGGCAAAGATCTCTTCATCACAAACTGTTGCACTTCAAAAGAAGGAAGCAAAGCAAGGTCACGTTGACTTTCATTAGAACCTGAGCATTGAAACCAGTCCCTGAACCTTTGAAAATCCCTCCTGTCTCGCTGTCCCTGCCCTCCCCTCCACTTACTGGGGTGCCCTGCCTTTCACTGCTGCCTCAGTGGGGGCTCTGGAACAGGGTTGGGGTTTGGCTGCTGCTGCAGCATGAAAGGGAAGAGCTTTGTCTGGAGCCTCCAGGGCCTCCAGCCGCGCCTGTTTTGTTCCTGCCTTAAAAGCCAGTCTGGAGAGCTCTGCTTTGTCTTGGCGAGGCATTAGCACAAGGCTGTTTAGTGCTTTTAAAACTCTATCCTATATTCAGATGCAACGGAGACTGACTTACAGCCACTCAGGTGCTGCCTCGTCCCCAGAGTGAAATCGAACTATTTCAATGGAAATTTCGCAGCCATTTCTTCCCCCAGAGTTATAATTTTCTTTCTCAGAGCCTCTAAATCACACGTTAGGCTTCTGGCTTTAAAAGCCACATCAATGTCACTTGTGAAGGCAAATGAAGGCAGAGCGTGGTTTCTCTGCAGTGGGAACACAAATTGTACAAATCAGGAAAGGAAGGAGCCCACTGGCGATTTTGAATTATGAGAAATTTTTATTTGAAAACAAAATCTATGTGTATTTCCTTTGGTGCCGTTGCTTTGTTGAATGTATTAAAGGTCCCAGTGTGTATAAATTCCTCAACAATCTGAGGAATTGATTAACCTCTCTCTATTTATGATTAGCTCCCAAATTTATTCTATTAATTCTCAAGAGCGAGGTCTGAGCACCGTTGTTTTGCTGTAAAAGGTGAGGGACTGGAATTAATGCCGCCTCAATGAGTTTTCCATGGAGCTGATAAAGAAGAAGAAGGAAGAAGTTTCATATTTCCCTGGTATTTTGTCCTGAGTCTCAAAAATGTATCGGTGTAGTGAAGGTGTCCCTGCCCATGGCAGGGCAGTGGCACTGGATGGGCTTAAAAGTCCTTCCCAACCCAAACCATTCCAGGATTTTCTGATTCTACCGAAAAAATGAAGTGGGGCAGAGGCACTTCCCCACCTGTTTTGCCACCTTGACTATCAAGGGCCACCCAACCTGACAAATTCTGCTGTTTTCACCACCAGCAATTTCTCTGCACTAAAAGGTGCCTCCAGAGAGTCACTTGAGGACTCACAGAGCAAACTCCACTTCCCCGATAATTTGTTCCAAAGGTTAATAACCTCCACAGCACGAAGTAACTTGTCCAGCTGCTAAAATCATTCCTTTCTCCAGCGTGCCATTAAGCTCATCTGGGAGGAGGATGAATCTGGGGTTTAATTCGTGGCTCAGGAGAGCTGTGTGTGCTCCCCATGGCCACAAACCCATGTGGAGATTTGCATGTGGGAACAGCCCTGTTCCCGCCCCTCAAAGAAATCCCATTTCAATGGAATTGTTCCAGGAAAAATGATATTTATCCCTGCTGCTGATAAGAAATTTCTAGCTCTACTTCTCCTGCTCCTTTCATCCGGTTTTTACTCAGTCCATGACTCGGTCCTGCCTTGCTCTGTGTGGGAGCAAAAAAAATGAAATTTCAAATTAGCAAACCAAAAGCACTAGAGAGCTATTCCCAGGTTTTCCCTTCATGGCCTTGCTCTTCCAGCCCTCTTAGACCAAAAGAAGGAACCCTTTGTGAGCCCATGACATCTCCACGTTTCTCTCCATGGAGCCCTGACCATAATCTTGAGGGGATAGCATTAAAAGTGTGGATGTTTTTTTCCATGCTATGAAATATCACTGCAGGACAAATACCATTTAAAGTGGTGCAATCCAAGTTCCCATTAAGTTGGAAATCACCAAGAGCCTCGTGCCTGCATAAATCACTGCAAACCAAGCTCAGTATCCTGTTGTTGCATCTTCAGATTGGTGGGAACTCTGGAAGTTGTTTCCCTTCTCATTCAGAGCAGTTTAACAAATTATTAAATATCAGCTGTCCAAAAGCAGCCTGAAGAAAAGACTTTGTCACCACCCAGACCCCAAATGTGGAATTTTGTGGGGTTTTTTTCCCCTACACGGAATTTTGTGGTTTTGTTTTTAGCGTGCTGCTCCAGTGGGGATGTAATGACGATGATGATGGTGATGATTTAACACCAAGTCCATAAAAAAACAGCCTCTGGAAGGATCAAGTTTACTCTGGAATAAATAAATTCAAGAGCTTCTGTAAACTTAGGATTTTGGCAGTTGAGTGAGGGAAAAATGAAGGCGTTTGAAGAAGACCCCAAGCCTGTCCTGTCCCGCAGAATTAACAAATTCCTGGTTACGGGGAGTTCACTAAAGATCCTTAAGGAGTCCAGCAATTGCTCCAGTTTTATTTTCCCCTTTAATCTGGGATGAGAAACAGCTGAAGGTGAAGTTGACATCCGGAGACTGAAGGGATTTATTGTCACTGTAGGCCAACAAAAAGACATCTCTTGTGAGCATCTTGTTTTTAAAACATCTCTTTTTTTCCAGAAACATCCTGGGCTTTTGACACCCCCATTAAAACTCAAACCTGCAAACTGGAAGGAGTTTGTTCCCAGGAAAACCCAACCAGCCACATTCCTGGAGTGTTCCCATGGCTGGATGCTCCCTGTGGATGATTTCTGACTAGGAAATTATTTTGGAGTTTTTTTGGGGATTTTTTTTTCACTTTCAATGAATCCATAGCAGTTTCAGCCAGGGCTGCTGAAGAGGGAGCTGGGTATGCTGAGTTCTCTCTGCCTCCTTCCTTCCAACTGTGGATAAAATTCCTTCTCCTGCTGCCACTTGGGGATGGATCCTTCAGAGACAGAACATTTCTATAAAAGAAATCTTCACCTGAAATCTACCTTTTACTTTGAGCTAGAACAGCAGGTTAAATCACCACTAAAGAGAAAAAAACAAGATCCAAAAGGGGGAAGAAATATTATTCCCTTTGAAAATGTGTCAGGTTAAAAAAATGGAACAGATTTGTCTTCATTCCCAGCAAGTGTTAAATCCCTCTTTCACCGGGGGGGGGGGGGGGGGTGGGGTGGTGGCAGGACAGGTTTAATCTTTAATATTCAAAAAAAGGAAAAGTCTTTGAGTGATTTAACTATTCCATGTTCACTATTTTAAGTAATTGTCACTATTAACCCAAATTAACAGCATCCAACTAAATTCAAGTCAAAGGAAATAAAAGAAATTATAAACAAAACCCATACAAACCCCATAACCTTTCCCCTACCTCTTTTTTTTTTTTTTTTTTTTTTTTGTAATTGTATAGTTTTTTCAGTCCACCTCTGGCTGGTTTTTTTCATCCTGACCTGGTGGCCAGGTAAGACAAAGTAGGGGCTGGCCTCAATTCAAACTTACAGCAGCAATTAATTAGTGGCTGTGTGTACATTTTGTAAGTGGTTTAAGAAGCACTGGTTAAACATTGATGAATTTTAAAGCAGGATAAGCACATAAATAAGAGGTCACATGTGATTTCTGATCATTTCTTACAGCGTGTATTAATTTTTTATTAATTCTGGAGAGCTGTTTACGAACTGCCTGGCACCAGCTGCAGTCAGAAAGTAAATAAAGGTCTCAGAATAGGAAGGAGAACTCCACAGAAACACTTCCCTCCTCCAGGGGCATCAGGATGAACCATTCAGGGAACAAAACACGGGTGGAGCCGTTCCCAGGGGATGATGAGACTGAAAGTGGGGACTGTGGGACCTCTGGGCCCACAACAGCTGGGAGCTGCTGTTCAAAACTGTCTCGTTTGGGATGCTTTATGTTATTCCAGACTTTTTTTAAACACAGCAGTGGTGTGGTTTTAGTTACCTTGAGGTCAGAACTCAAGGGGATTTCTGCACATGAACACAGACTTGCCTTACTAGGAGTTGTAAAGTTACTCTTTGGAGCACCTTCAGACCGAGGAGATTTCCTTGATCCTGAAAGGAGAAGAGAGGTTGGAGTGACAGCTTGGGCTGTCAGAGCCTCAGGCCAGTGCAAACCACGCTGAAACCCCTGGGCACCTCGTTGTTCTTTGCACAAAACCGTGGCAGAATTTGTGAATCTGCAGAACCTGGAGCCACTGCAAACCCATCGTTCCTGTCCCAGGTGGAACAAACCCTCCGGGGTGTTTCCTTCTGGAGTTATCCCCAAATTCCCAGCTATGAGTGGCTGAGTTCCAGGGGGCTGTGTCAGGATGTGCTGCTCCCAGATAACATGCACCACTTGTCCTGTGAATTCCAGAGTCTTTAAAAACCTTCCAAAAACAGGAATATATATTAAAAAAATTCCTCTTTTCTCTCTGTTTTCCTTCCCTGGATGGCTCCTGATGCACTGGGATCCCACAGGGAGCCCTGCTCACAACCAGGTGTCCCTGGGCATCAGCTCTGCCTTTGTTTCAGAGCTCTGCAATATTTCCCTTCTTCCAGGTGGGCATTTTCTCTCTCCTCTCCTTGTGCTGATTATGTGGATGTAAGGATTGCTTTGTTTCCTTTGGAAAGCCTTTGCTTGGGACTATTTCATCCTCAGCTTGGAAGCAGACAGCAGCAGGAACATCAAACAGAGCTCTCTGTGCCACCTGTCTCCCTGCCAATAGGCAATTCTCATCTTTTTATTTAATGTATTTCCATCCCTTCATCCATTTGATGCTTTATCTGAAGCTTTTCCATCCTCCCTCCCCCTCTGTTCCATTGGCAGGGATTTTTTCCCCACCTCTGAGCCTCAGCTGATTCCTTCAGGGAAGGTCCTTGAACTTGGCAGGTTTCTCTACAGGAAGGATCCTTACAAAGGCTGCTCCATAAGGATCTCTGGTGCTGTCCATTTTTATCTTTTCCAAAAGCACTTTGAAGCGCTATTTCCCTTCTTGTGTTTATGATTTTAAATTTTCGAGCAGAAAATCACTTTCTTCATAAAAGGTCTGATCATAGTTTTCCTCCTATATTCTCTTTCCACCCCAATTGTTTGTATTTATTGGAGGGCGGTGCACAGACGCTCGGCTGAGTCTGAGCCCCTGTTCCACAGGCTGCTTCCCACTTTGGAATGTCCCTGGTCTAGCGAAATGGGGATCAGCAGAGCCTGGCTTTGTGTCACCATGTCCTGGGCTCAGGATCTGTGCTCTGGCCTGGAATGGTTTGGGTTTGAAGGTCCTGAAGCCCCATCAGTGCCACCGCTGTGTCCCATGGCAGGGACACCTCCCACTGTCCCAGGTTATCCCAACCTGGCCTTGGCCACTGCCAGGGATCCAGGGGCAGCCACAGCTGCTCTGGGAATTCCATCCCAGCCCATCACCACCCTCCCATCCAGGAATTCCCAATTCCCAATATCCCATCCATCCCTGCCCTCTGGCAGTTGAAGCCATTCCCTGTGTCCTGTCCCTCCATCCCTTGTCCCAGTCCCTCTCCAGCTCTCCTGGAGCCCTTCAGGCTCTGGAAGGAGCTCCCAGCTCTCCCATCTGCAGAATCTCTTCTTTCCTTTCAAAGTCACCAAGTTGGAAGATTTCTGTGTCTTTCCACAAATTTTTCTACTCGTGCCATTAACCAGAAAACCTTTGGCCTATAAATTTCAGTTTTATAATCTTTTTTCTTATGTAGAGAATCCCCATGGAGCCAATAAACTTTGCAATGGCCTCAAAGCACACATCAGAATCAGGATTTATCTAGTTTAAACTGTTTTTTCCTTAAGCCAAGCAGATAATCAGTGCCTTCAGTCTGATTCCCATTTTGGAACTGACTTTGTACAAAATTTATCAGGAAACGTGGCCCTCTGGTATATAATCTCACCCAGGACATCTGGGAATGAGGAATTCAGGCAGGACACACTCCTACCCTTCACTGGAGCTGCTTTAGAGCAGGCTCACCCCCAAATTCTGGATTTTTGTACACATGCAAGGACAGAAATGGGACACATGGAATATTTATGGAAACAAAGCCTAGAAATGAAAATTGGGGTGGGCCATCCTCCCTTCCAAAGCTGCAGGAAGACCTTGAAAAGCTCTTTCTGATGCTGGCAGGGAGGGTGTGACCCATTTCACCATGACTGTGGTGCTGGGCTTTGTGTGACCCACTCAGGGAGCAGCTCCAGAACATTCCAGGGCAGGGCAGGGAGCCAGGCAGGACAATGGCTTTGGTTTGGTCCTTGTTGAGTTCCTGCAAGGTGGAAAACCAAGCCCAGGGTGGGATTGTTGGGGGCGTCTGTGCAGGGCCAGGAGCCGGACTCAAAGACCCTGCTGGGTCCTTCCCAGCTGTTTTGGGGTGACTTCGGGATGCTCGTATCCCAGATCATCTGTTGGTGTTGAATATTGAGTTCTGCAGGTTTTAGGCTGGTTCCAGGAGTGAAGGGGAGGAGAAGAGGTGCAGAGTTTGTTATCAGAGATTGATTAGGGACTGATTAGGGTCAGAGAACAGCCTGAGTGAGCCGGGCTGCACCTCATGGAAGGGACTCTGCTGAGTTCGTCATCGCTTCGGAACAGCGAGAGCTTTTGTTGCTTAGTATTGCTCATTTTTGTGCTGGGAAGTTCTTTGCCTGTTAAATAAACAGGGTTTTTTTTCCACTTCTCTCCAAGGAAATAATTCCCCAAATCAGCTGGAGGAGGGAATGCTTGAATCTGTTTCCTAGATGGACCCCATTCAGAGGTTTTTCCCCTAAATTTGCCCTAAACCAGGACACCAGCTCAGGATATTCCATGGTTGTGTGAGTGTTTTTCTGGTAGAAAAGACTCGTCCCCTCTCCTGACTGGAGCCTGTCAGTCCCCAGTGAGGATGTGAATGCACAGGGTATGGAGTGAGTGATAACACCATTTATCAACAGGGCTGGGGAGCCCAGCTGGAGCATCTGCAGCCCCCCAAAACCCTGAACAACCCAGGACACTCACCTGGGGGAACACCTGAGTGCCAGGAGCCTCTGCCTCTGGAGCCTGGACCTGATCTTGGCTCCAGTGCCAGTTTAGATCCACCTGCACAAAGATGGCAAGGGTCACTGCTCTGTGGTGTCCTGGCCTACGTGGAAAACAACTTTAAAATACTCAGGTAATTTCTTAAAGGATGGGGGGCAAGGATGGAAAAGGATGGATGGTCTTCCCATGTTTGTGCTGCACCCTCGGATCCTCATCCATGGAATCACCCCAAAAAGAAATAATCCCTGTGGGATTAACCCACTGCAGAAGCAGCACTGGGCAGCTCTGGCAGCCACCACAGGAACGAAAGTCTCAAGGGTTCCCTCCAGGTGGAGTTTGGAATGCTGGGTGCAGGGGCTGGCACAGCTGCTGGAGCTGGCTGGTGGCTGTGGGGAAGGGAATTCCACCTGGAACATCCCATTCCCCTCAAGGGGAGCCATCAGCTGCAGCCAGGCACATCCCAGCCCTGGGTGCAGCTCGTCCCAATCTGTCCTCAGTGACAGGTAAAGGAATAAACCAAGGAATGCAGCTTGTCCCAGCCCCTTGGGCTTTATTTTAGTGCATGCAAGCAGCTGATCCTGGGTTTTCCTAAAAACCCCTCGTGCTGTCCAGAAATGGAGAGAGAATTCCCTTCCCAACTCTGTCTGTGCTTCCACCTTTGCTTTCAAACCTAAGAGGAAACTTGAGCGGTTTTATTATCTTTTCCACCAAGAATTGTGAGCTTTCACACTTGTGCTTAAAGAGGAAAAACATAAAATTGGGAAGCAGCATTTTTCCTTTGAGAGGTCCCTTCCCTTCCCTTCCCTTCCCTTCCCTTCCCTTCCCTTCCCTTCCCTTCCCTTCCCTTCCCTTCCCTTCCCTTCCCTTCCCTTCCCTTCCCTTCCCTTCCCTTCCCTTCCCTTCCCTTCCCTTCCCTTCCCTTCCCTTCCCTTCCCTTCCCTTCCCTTCCCTTCCCTTCCCTTCCCTTCCCTTCCCTTCCCTTCCCTTCCCATTTTAATTGACCAAATCCCATTTTCCTTTGTGCTTCATTAAAAGATTTCAAGACAATCTCAAACTCAGTGTTTATATGGATTATTTTCTTTAAAAAAATAACATTAATTGTCCCATGAGTGATTTAGGAGTTTCAGTAGGAAGCTGAATTTGGTTTTTAGGATGCTTTGAGGTTTGCTTGAAAACTGGGAACTTCCAGGGCTTGGGGTTTTGGTAAAGTTGGATTATGGAATAATGGAGTGATTTGGCTTGGAAGGGCTTTAGGATCACCCCATTCCCCCTTCCTGGAAGTGCTGCACAAGGAAAACCAGCAAGAACTCACGGTGCCACTTGTACTTTGGGTTCCCTGTGTTTTTTGGGTTTTTTTTCCCTTTGAACACAGAAATAAACACATTTCCCCTCTGGCTGGAGGGTTGAGCCAGAATGAGCTGCATTTCCTGCAAGGGGAACACGAGCATGGAATTCTCTGTGTGGAATTCATCTCTGAACTCTCCCCTGCCCCTTCCTGGTGTTACTGGTGGGTCTCTTGTTGCACAAGAGGAATTAAGCAAAAAGAATATTTTGTTCAATGGAGAAAACTCCTGTTTATTCTGCCTGTTGTTATTTTTTTTGTTGTTGTTGTAAAATGCTGAAGCAGATTGCAGCTGGAATAAAGCATCTGCTGCCTGCCACAGCTCCTGGATATCCCACACGTGGGGGAAATTGCTTATTGATCCAGCCAAGTGTGAACGAGCAAGGAAACCATGGAAATATTTGTGTGTCCAATGGACACTCTCAGGGCTGACGTCCTGCACTCGAATCCTGCCTGAAGGGCATCAGCTTCTAGGAAAAAAAAAATCATTTCGAAAATAAAAATCACTTATTTGTAAAGCTTTAAAATAAAATTATTTGTATTTTATTATTTATAAAGTGCATAGCTTTAATGAAAAAATTAATTGGAAAAGACAGACAATGTGGTTAAAAACAGGAATATGGGCATTGTAGGGACTTGGTGTGCTTTATGTGGTGGCTCCTGCACAAACTGGGAGTTATTTCCATCAGCTGGATCACCCAGAGAGCCTCGTTGTTCTGCACATTTATTTAACCAGTCATTTGCACACCCTGCATGTTAATTTTAACCCATTTGACGCCCGAAACCACTGCTCAAACGGGGTCCAGGACAGTCTGAAAATTGGTGTTTTCCTGCAGGGGTTCCAACAGCTCAGTGTGGAAATGAACTGCTCCTTTCACTGTGGGAGTGAAAGCTGGGAAATTCCAGGAGTTTTGGGGAGGAAAGTTGGAGCACGGAGTGGGATTGGAGGAGACTGATGAGAGCATTTCAAGCAGAAAATAAAAAAGGTGGAGAGTTGTAAAAGTCCCAGGTAGCAGAGAACCTGTGGATTGCTGTGTGGAATTCCTGAGGGATTCCCAGCTTGGACTGGGACCTCCTGTGGGAATCTTGTCTTTGAGCTGGACACTTGGAGCTGGTTCTACATTTAGGCCATGACTGAGCTGCTCTCACAGATACTGATGCTGCATTCTCCAATATTTGTTATTTTAGACACTCTCTCCTCTCCTCGTCACAATCCTGAAAGGGACAAGGAAGGAGTTCTCCCATCCACGCGCACAGCAATGGAATTTTGTGCTGGATTTCAAATGCTGTGAATCACTGCTGCTGGGATTGCTCATATATCAATATATTTCTACATTTTAACCAAGTTTGCAAATAAAAACAAAATGCCGAATGAGGATCAGGATCATCATTAGTTTGGCTGAGGCAGAGTCACTGCAGCAGGGAGGGATTGTCCAAGTGTCCTCCTGCGTTTTCCATCAGCATTTCTGGAAGAGCAGAGATTCTCCCACCTCTGCTCAATCTTTCCCCCCCCCCCTTATTTATGAGCTTATTTTGCATTATTCCCTTTTTTTCCTACAGAATTTCCCTGTCACTGTCACTGCCTGGGGAATGTTTTCCTGATTGAATTGTGGGATGGGTGGTCCAGGGTGAAACTCCAGTGGGAGAAACCTCCTTGGAAGTGCTCTGGATTTGTCCTGGTTAATTCTGGAAGCAGCTGTGGCTCAGGGGTGTGGGCTGAGCCAGCTCTGGCACAGTGAAATCCGTGTGTTTGTGTGGGACTCTGCAGTGATTTCGCTCCTAAAATGATAAGTAATTAAACAGCTAATTAATTTTGTGTTATAGTCTCTGGTAAGGATTACTGAGCCTTGCTGGGTGTGTGTAGGGAAGGAGGGGAAGCAAGTTTTTAGTGAAATAATTCAGGATTTTGGGGGTGTGCTCAGTTCAGCTCTCCCTGTGCAATCCCTGCCCTCGCCATCCCCGTTCCCAGCTGGGGTGGGAGCTCTGGTTTTCCTCCAAATTTTGGGGCTTTTTTGATGGATAACAGGGAGTGCAAGGTCGTGTGCTGCCCCTGTCAAATGGGGCACCTTGATAAGAGGGAATTACAGGAACGAGTGGATTTATAAATTAATTTCTGCATCGTGCTCTCCAGATCCCTGATTTTTACATCTGGGATCTGCTCACAAATGGACCTGGAGTGATGCAAAGGAATTGGCTAAGGTAAAGGAACAATTTTGACTCTGAAATTCATCCTGGAGGCTGTGACCTGCTGCTTAAAATGAACTGAATAGAAATTAATTTATAAATGAATTTTTTAACGAATTAATTGATTCCTACATGGGACAGCCTGGATTGCAAAGGACTTCAGAGACCATCAGAGCTCCCAGCAGACAAAGGTGCTCAAAACTCCCAACCTGAACCCACCTCTGTGGGTGTGAGGCTGTTCCTCCATGGGACAGAGCACAGCCTGCCCCTCTCTTCTCTCACTTGCACACAAAAACCCCACCCTGGAAGATGTCTGTGGAGTCCCAGAAGACTCCAGATGCAGGAGATTACCAGCAATGGCTCAGTGCAGCATAGAATGTTTGATTTTCATCTCCACACTGCGCTGGACGTAGGGATGCTCATTCTGGCATCTGCCAGGAGCGATGGATGGACACAAATAAACTGTCAGGAGCTGGGTGAGTGCAGCTGTGGGATGAATCTGCTTCTGGCTTCAGAAACTCTGCAGAAACCACCCTGGGTGCTCTTACCCAACCATGGCGTGTGAAACACACATAATGTGCCTTTATTAAACATTTCCTTGATGCACAGAGAGCTCCTCTCCTGTGAGATGCAGATCTCTGGATGCTCCTGGAGAGGTTCCAGAGGCAGGAGCCCCCAGGTTTGCCCTTTGTAGAGGAGCCCCACAAGGATTTTTTTTTTGTGGATTTTGCAGGGAAAAAATGAAAGTGCTCAACGTCCTCTATCATGGATCATTTACCTGCAGCCCAGAACTATTATAAAATGCAGATGTTGGAAGTTTTAAAAGCAACTCAGATGGGTTGTGATGAATCTCCTCGTGAAAAATAATCCTCCTTTATTTTAGCATAAAAGTGTGGGTGGGTTTGGGGGGGCACTGATGTCCTTTGGGCTTCCTGACAGCTCCAAGTCCTAACTCTCTGCCTTCCACAGAATCAAAAAAATCACAAAATCACAGAATCACTAGGTTGGAAGAGACCTTTAAGATTGTCAAACCCAAATAAAGAAAATATCAGGAGACAGTTGTCAACAAAACTACTCAATTCCACCAGAGCTAAAGCTGGCTCACAGTATAACTCAAGTGAGTTAGAAAACGTTGAAAAACATGCTTTAAAATTCCAGGGGTCTGTTATCCAACCCCTGCTCTTCTTTAAAATAACCTTCACTGCAGATATGGCGTGCTCAGCTTTAATTATTTTACTTTTGTTCCAAATGAGGGTGAGCTGCTCTGACTGGGGAAATTCCCACCATTTTTCCAGGCATAATTCCATTCCCACCAAATTCCCAGCAGCATTCTCAGCTGAGGGACAAACAGCAGCAAGGCTTGAACAGAGCAAGGTGAGCAGAGCTTGTTCACCTGTGGTATGGACAAGATACCTTTGTGCACAGTGGAGATGGGATTAATTAAAGGAGATGGGATTAATTAAAAGCCCTTCCTAATGGTGCTCAGAATGCTTTCTGAGCCCTACCAAGAGATACTGAAGGCTTGAATATCAAATTTTTGGAGGGTTTTTTTTTTTTTTTTTTCTTCCTTTCTGCAATAGTGAAGCACTAAGTCCATCAGGTTGGAGCAAGCACAGATGTACCCAGTGGCTTTTGGCTCTTCTGGTCCCATTTATATTGGTATAAGGCACCTGCACGGTTTCAGGACTTTTTTATCTGGTGTTCAGAGGTGCTGAGCAACACTCTGAAACCCAGAGAAGCTTCTGATTTTCTGTCAAATCAAGAACCCGACTGATCTTATGTGGTAAACTTCAGCTGCTGCCACCTGCGTGTGTCAGCCCTGCCTCAGTTTCAAAGCTGGATCTTCTAAACTGGAATAAATCCTCTCCTTTTAATTTGCTCAGCAGCCAGGAGCTCTGGGTGCTTCCTCCCAGGCCCTCATTTGTGAATTTTTGTCCCTGACGAGATCAGTAGGTACCACGTTCACCTGATCTGAAAGGGTGTGGGTGATCCTGCTCTGAATTACGGTAAAAAGGATTTAAACCTGAATGCTCTGCTCAGTTAATGATAATGCTTGAGCACATTACATCTTCCAGGAGCTGTACAAACATTAACTAATTAGTACCCCCAACTAACACATAATAGGCCAGCACGGGCTGTAATTATGCATTGCTATCAGAGATGGAGGAATTATTCATTGAGAAGAATTTATCCAGCACATTTTGCTTCCCCCCCCCCCCCACTTTCCTGTCATGAATCTGTTTGCAAAATATTCCCAGGTGTGGTTGTAGCTGCCCCCACCTCACCCCAGTGGGAGCAAAAGTTGTCCTTGGGATTCAGTGCCATCAGTTCCTCCTTTTGTTTGACCCCAGAATCCCTGAACGGGTTGGGAGGGACCTTGCAGACCATCCAGATCCAAACTGCAGTGCTGGTTCGAGGCTATTGTTTGTTTGGGACTATTGTTTATTTTGGGATTTCTCTTACCTGGTTATCTGCAGGCTCAGGTGAGCCAGGCCCCCAAAGCTTCCCCTTTACATCCCCTGTGCCCTGAGTGTGAGCTCATGGTTGAGTGCTCTTGGAGAGCTTTTCCAGCCTTAATAATCCTATGGAATTGTTACCAAGGGAAGGAGCAAAGTGGTGGGAAGGGAAATGGATGCAGGAAAAAGGAATAAAAAATCCAAAATCCCATGAAGGAGTGGCTCCATTCTGGGTGGTTTTACTGGAATCTAATTTAATGAAAACCTGTCTATATCTCTCTATATAACACAGATATCTACCCATCTATATATAGAGAAATCTATCTATAAATATATTTCTATCAGGAGAAAAGGGCACTCTGTCACTGCTTCTTCGGCAAATGTCTCTGTGTTCAGATTTGCTGTTTAATTGTTGCTGCTTTCCCAGCACTTTTGGGAGCATGAGGGAGATTGGAAGTGTTTAATCTTGGAAAAGAGATGACTGAGATTCTGCGTGATTAAAGAATTCTCAATAATGGCTGATTTTAACAAGAGTTATTTGGAGCTTCTCCTCTGCCTGTCTCGCTGCTCAGAAATTAGGAGATGGTGAAACTGAAAGGTGGGAAGCAAAAAAAAAAAAAAAAAGGAAAAAAACACATGTAAAAATGTTTTTCTTCATTGGGAGAAATGAATCTGGGGGAGTCACAGGCAGGAGATGTCCACAGGCTGAGATTTTGTGTCTTTAAAGAGAACTGGGCAGGAACAATTAAAAATGGATTGGGTGATTCTTCCAAGAGATGTGGAGATATTTTAGAAAACATGTACAGATATTTTATGAAATGTCTGTACATATTTTAAGAACTATTTCCAGATTGCAGTGGACACCTCCCTGCCCATGACAGGGGTTGGAACGAGAGGATCTTTAAAGTTCTTTCCAACTCAAACCACTCCATGAAACGATGATTTATGATATCAGATTTTGTTCTTTGAGTTTCAGCCAGCCTCAGATCATAAGGAAAAAGATGATTTTCTCATCTGGTAAATTATTTTTACTCCTCTTTCTGTCTCTTTTGGCTGCTCTGCCCACACTGGTCTGAGGGAGCTGAAAATCCCCGGATCTGAAATATTCCTTTGGGTGGAACGAGGCTCTCCCTTTACAGAAAACACCCCTAGAAGTACATTCCTCATGGAACTCCTCTCCTGTCTGCCATATTCACACTTTTTGTAACAGTTGCTCGGATTTTGGTCTGCTGCTCAAAGCCACACTCTAAAAATTCCCCCCGTCATCTCCTGGGGCAGATGGAGCAGAATGCTGAGGGGAAGAGCTGCAGGGAAGTCTCTCGTTCCCTCTCATGGCATTTCTGCTCCTCTCTTTTAAAGAAGAGGAGGTGAAAATACAAATATGGGCTAAATGCAGCCTGTTAGTCTGGGAAAGCTCTGGGATCACTGTGGTGGGCACAGCATCCTTCAGGTAACCACAGCAACCAGGGGGGGGTCGTGTTCTTCGCAGGGAGGATTCAGAAAATGCCATTTTTCATCAAAATTTATAAATACCTGCCTGGAATGTGCTTCCCAGAGATGGTCCTTGTAGTGGTTTTAACGGTGTTCCAGTTAAAAAAAAAAAAAAACAACAAACAAACAAAAAAAAGAGCTGTTAAAAGATTTGACTGAGGAAATAAAAGGAAGGACACGCGTATCTCAGATAAGAATTTGTCTGATCCGACTGCAGAATCTGTGCTCAGCCCATCCAGGTGTGCTGGGCTGCCTGATCTTCAAAGGATTTCCAAGAAAAAAAGAATTATTTAATCCTGAAATTGGTTTTGTGCACCAAGTAAACGGGTCTGGTGAGTGATGCTGGGGCAGTGCCCGGGTAGTTTCCTTCCCCAGGCCCAAGGAAGGACACCTGGAATCTGGATGAGCTTTAAGGTCCCTTCCAACCCAAACCATTCATTGATTTGATGATTCTTTGATTCTAATCCATCACTCAGACCCAGGGCATCTTTTGGCCAGGTTCCCTGGGGGATGAGAGTGGAGAATTTGCTGCTTGGTGGCCCAAAGAGTGAGATTTGGCTACAAAAACCGAGCACTGAGACAGAGAAATCAGCCCATGGGCCTCTGGGGACACGGGGTGATGTCGGGGAGCCGTGGGTGGGAATGGGGTGTCCTGGTGTGAGGGGACTGGGGTTCACTGGGGGAGATTTCCCAGAGGCTCCAGGTGGGCTGGGGTTGGTCCTGCCCTGGGGCTGCTGCTCTTGACCTCTGAGGATTTCAGCTTTTCTACTTTCCATCTATTTGTAGCCCTGCAGTTCTTCAGTGTGGAACTCTAAACTCCATGAGATTGGATATTAACCCCAAATGAACCAAATTTATAAAACTGTGAAAACCTGTGACCTATTGTCCATTTTTGGGTGTAGCCCCTGGGGGCTTTGTCTGCCCTAAATGTACCTGAAGGCCCTTTAATAAATATAAATAATACATTAATAATAAATCGCACTGCTTTTTATTCCCTTGATTTTGTCTGTTTTTAGGTAGTCCCAAAAAGGCATCACTCTCCTTCATCCCAGTCCCAGCTGCTCTGGCTCCGTGTCCCTGGAGATGATGTTCCTAAACGCCTGTTTCCCTGACAACCAAAGCCTAACAAACGATTGGTCAATTGATAATTATTTTTAGGATTGAGTACAGTTTATAACCCGCTGCCAAATTTCCCGGGGAATAGGATATTGCAAATCTGAGCCCCAGCTTTGGCACAGACTCTCCAGGTCTGTCTAAACCTAAATTTGCTCTGTGGTGGTTTTGCTCTCCTTGGAGCCATCAGACCCAAGTGGCTGCTAATTAATCAGAAATAAAAACCAGCCTGGGTTCTCATGTATACAGGGATGCACGGGCACGCCTGGCTTCTTTCTCCCACTTGCAGGAGCAGCCCCAAAATGATCCCAGGGATGTCACAAAGGGCTGCTCCTGACAAAGCTAAATTAAAGGAATGGATGCAGTTTCATTTCCCTGGCAGGGAGATGAGAGGGATTGTGCTCTTTCCTCTTTGTAGATATGGAAATTCCCCATTATACACATCTGGCATGGGCACTAATGAGAGCTCCTGAAAAAGCTGGGCTTTTGAAGAAAATTCGTGCCAGAGCCCTGAATTACAGGGGGAAAAAAAAGCAAAACATATCCAGGCATTTTATTTTTCTATCCTGTCTTACTGAAATATTAAATAAATATCTCTAAATAACTGGAATTTGGGATGTCTGTAGTTCCTGAGTTTGGGGATTATTTGAGTCTGGTTCTCTTCGAATTGTTTAACCCTTACATTAAAAAACATCAAGTCAGCAGTTACAGAACTCATTTTTCTCTCCTTATTTCCTTCCCCTGCCCAGTTTTGATTATTGAGCTTGTAAATTACCTGGGAAGAGTAATTTCCCAAAAAATTACTCCTCAGAGGGATTTTCACTGTGGGAGTGGCACAAAGGGGGTGATCCTGCTCAGTGATTCACAACTGATTAGATAAACTTGTTTTGGACTAATCTTTACCAATTTCACGCTCTTTTTTTGGTTGGTTTTTTTGTTTGTTTGTTTTTTGGGGTTTTTTTTGGTTTTTTTTTTATTTGTTGGTTTATTTATGAGGTTCTGGTGAACTGAAGTACAGGAAAAGCAAGGGATGAAGCAGAGTGGTGGCTCAGGATTCAAGTCCTGGTTACTTTTGATGGGACGAGAGCCAGAAAAATGAGATTTGTTGGCCCAAAATTGCAGCAGTTTTAGGCTAGAGCAGGGAATTGAGGTCATGCTTTTTGTGAGCTACAAGGGTGTCAAGTTATGGTTTTATTTGTTCGTGGTGTGTGATGATGGTTTGTGTTTTTGTTGGTTTTTAATGGGTACTTCTTGTTCCATCGAATATTTGCTTCCTTTGGCTTGGATCAATGCCAAATGCAAAAAAAAAAAATTGAATTCTCTGCACAGACAAAGTTCTATTTTTCAGTCAGACATAATTACAATAGATTTTAATTTTAGACAGTGCTTCAGGGAGTGGAGCTTGGAGTTTTACTGGAATCAGTGGAATTTGTGGCGAAGAAAAACAGAAAGCAAAGCAGGAGTTTCTGTTCAAAACTGTGGAGGATGAACATTGTTGTATCTGGGGAGAGAGATCCCTCTTGAATTTCACTACCCGAAACTGGATTTATTCAATTTTTTAATGTGTTTATTTAAATCCTTCCCTTCTGTAAATATTGTTAAAGAACACTGAGATAAGTTTAAAATAAGTATTTTCTTGACTAAAACACACAAATATTTACAGGGATACAAGAATATCCTGGAGCTTGATGCACGGGGAGAGCAGTGGCTCTTCCCAGTACCTGTGAGCTCAACCTGGAAGTTTCCTGAGCTTCTGCCTGTGCCTGGCTCATTCCTGTGTCCACTCCATCCTTCTCCTTTGGCTCATTCCCAAGTATCTCACCTCACAAGGGTGATGGATCTCCCTGCCTGTCACATGTCACCTCAGGATGGTGTCACACTGCATCGATATTCCAAGATCAGGAAAGATTATTTCCTTATTGCCAATTAAACGAAAGGGATCAGGCTGGCCATCAGGGTGAATTTCTTCATGGGAAGGGTTGGAAGAGGCTGTCCAGGGAAGTTTGGGGTCCCCATTCCTGGAAGTGTCCGAGGAACACCTGGCCATGGCATTCAGTTCTCTGGACTGGTTGTCTAATTTCCAATTTTCAGTTAAATTCAAAATTGTTGACCTCTAAAATCCCAAAGGCCTTGAAATTTGCCTGTGAGGTTCCCTGTGCCCAGAGCAGGAATGGAGAGGAACTCGAGCCCGAGCCCTCCCGTCTGTACAAAGGAGGGAGGTGCTGGCAGGACGCATTTTCCCAGGGGCACAATTACTTTTGGAATCCTCTCTGTTCCCATCCGAGGCAGGCAGAGCTTGTTGGGAAATGAGCAGGAAAAGGAATTCATTTTGCTTGTGGAGAAAGAGGGGCAGGAAAAAGGCTGGATGCACCTGTTGCTCCAAGTGGATAATTGTGGATAATGATTTCCTGGCTGTGATGGAGCAGATGTTCCCTCATGGACTCTGTGAGTGACCCTGACAGGACCCTTCCCTTCCCGAAGGGTTTGTGAGTGGTGGAGTCCCCTCTGCCCTGGCTGCTCCCTTCTTTTGGGAGTCTGGTGATGTAAAAGCTGCTTTTTGTGTTTCCTCAGCACACCTGCGTTTGTGTTTGCCTGATTCCCCCTTGGATTTGGTGACCTGGGAGATATTTTCCAACCTTAATGATTTTATGGGTAGTTTTCCTGTACATTTGAGGCAGAGATTTCAGTGGATTGATGTCTCCAATAATCCCAACAACAGGAAAAAGTTAAGCTGACACCAAGGCTGTACCTGCATCCCCGCTGTCTCTCCTCAGGCTGTAGCTCAGATTTCACTTTTCAGTGCTCCTGTTGCTCCTGGAGGAGGTTGTTTGCCTCCCTCACCATCCTCTCACCCTCCTTTCATGTCAGGATTCTGAACAGGAGCTCCATTCCCTTTGAAAGCTTTACCTGGGTGTGCTTCCTGGGAATGGAGGAGCCAGGGAGGAATCAAAATCAGGCGCCCAAGAAGTTTTGCTGTTGGTTTCAAGGGAACCAGGATTCCATTTGAAGTGAGCAGAGGAACAGTAATAGTCCAGCAGGGAATTCCGTGAAGGGAATTTATGTGGAAGGGAATCGATTTCCTGCCTGTCCTTGACTCAGAGAGAATTCTTGCTGGTTTTGAAGCAGCAGCCAATACCTGTGGGGGGAGTTCAGCTGTATTTACTTCTTTTAGATGAAGAGACACAAAAGTTTCTTTTATTTCCCTGAAACCTGCACTGAAAGGGGCACTGGAGCAGCCCGTGGTTGGGGATATAAATCATTTGCATGGAGAGTCCTGGAGTGCCAACACCAAAACTCTGGAGCTGCTCCAGGGATAAACGAGGTACATTTGGGGAGCTGGAGGAGCAAGGTAGCATGTTTACCTCCCAAAATGTGTCCTGGATACAATTCCTCATTGCTGACTGGAGCTATTGGCCAGAGCATCATTTCTGCACGTTGCTGTCCTGCTGGAGCTCACATTCCATTGATTTCATTGCAGATTCTGTTTTATTCCATCGTTCTGTTATCAGGCAAACATCACTAAAAAGATGAACATTTACAAACTCAGAGCACAAACCAGCACAAAAGCATCTGTCTTAAGTGGGAGAGAGTCAAATAATGTGCGTGACAACAACAAAAGAGATTTGTCTTGCTGAGAGCTGGGCTGACTCTCATTTGCTGTGTGGGAAATTATGGCAGATATTGTATTAACATTGCAGGGCTCTGCCTCAGATCAAATCACAGAACACAGAAATAACCCCAGAGTCGTTACCAACAGCAGAACTCGGGAGATGTGAGCACACAGAGCAGGACAGGGGGAATGGCTTCAATCTGAAAGAGAGTAGATGGAATATTGGGAAGGAATTCTCCCCTGGAGGGGTGGTGGGATGGATTTCCCAGAGGAGCTGTGGCTGCCCCTGGATCCCTGGAAGTGTCCAAGGCCAGGCTGCACAGGTCTTGGAGCAACCTGGGATAGTGGAAGGTGTCCAGGGGCTGGAACTGGTCCTTTCCAACCCAAACCATTCCATGATTCCATGATTCTTGGATTTACAGATGACGCCAAGCTGGGAGTGAGTGTGGATCTGTTGGAGCACAGGAGGCTCTGCAGAGGGACCTGGGCAGGTGGAGCCATGGGCAGAGTCCAGCGATGGAAGGTTGTGCAAGTCCAAGTGCCCGGTCCTGCATTTTGGCCACAAAAAGGCCTGGAACGTTCCAGGCTGGGGACGCTGTGGCTGGACAGTGCCCAGGCAGGAAGGGACCCGGGGACACTGATGGACAGCAGCTGGACATGAGCCAGCACTGTGCCCTGCTGGCCCAGAAGGCCAATGGCCCCTGGGCTGGCTCAGCAATGGGGTGGCCAGCAGGAGCAGGGAGGTCACTGCTCCCCTGGACTCGGCCCTGGTGAGGGCACACCTGAGTGCTGTGTCCAGTTCTGTCCCCTCGCTTTAGGAAGGACCTTGAGATTCTTGGGCAGAGAAAGGCAACGAGGCCGGTGAGGAAAAACCTGTGACAAACCTTGTGAGGAAATCCTCACAAACCCTGTGAGGAAGGGCTGAGGGAGCTGGGGGTGTTCATCCTGGAGAAAAGGAGACTCAGGAATGACCTTATCCCTCTCCAGCTCCCTGAAAGGTGCCTGTGCTCAGGTGAGGGTTGGCCTTTCCTCCCAGGTGATCAATGACAGGAGGGCACAGCCTTAAGCTGCACCAGGGGAAGTTTAGGATGGACATCAGGAAAAAGTTCTTCCCTGAAAGAGTGATCAGGCACTGGGATCATCTGCCCAGGGAGGTGTCCAGTCACCGTCCCTTGAGGGTTTAACAAAGCTTGGACTTTGCACTCAGTGCCATGGTTTAGTTCTTGAGGAGATCTTAGGTCATAGGTTGGACTCGATGGTCTCAAAGGGCTTTTCCAGCCCGGTTCATTCTGTGATTCTGTGATGTTGGAAGTTATTTGAGTGGGAATTCGGGGAACTGTTCCTCAAATGTGGGAGCAGCTGCTCTGGGCAGGAGGGAGATGAGGGATTCCCCCTGCACAGCCCTTTATTATTCATGTTCCAGTGCTCGTCATTAACGCTCGCTCTTGACTCGTGTTTCTCTTTAATCCAGATCAAAAACCCAAGTTCAAAACCTGCTCTGAGGGAATTTATTTAGACTTAAAAAGAACGTGAAGCTACACAACAATTTTTTAAGCAGTAACTTCATGCTTTTCCCTTCTCCCATCTTTTCCTGCTGCTCCTTGACCAGATTTTTTGGTCCCTCCCAGAGCTCTGGGTTCAAGACTTAACCCCAGGGCCCTGTCATTGCTCTGTCCCTAAAGGCCACCCTGAAGACACTCAAACCCATCTGGTAGAGGACACATTCCTTGTTTTCCTTGGCTCTGTGTGCAGCCCTTCACACAGGACAAAAAGAGGTGTGAAATTCGTGTTCTGTCAGGAAGATAATGATGAACATCCTTTTTTCCCAGCCCTGAACCAGAGCTCCAAGGCTGAGGGCAATGAATAACATGAATAAAATAAATAAATAAATAAGATATTATCTGAGCTTCTCTGTGGCAACAGGGACTGCAGCCAAAGCTTCACCTCAGTCGAGTGCAGAGGCCAAAATCCTCGAGAATTTGGGGAGAGAGGTGCAGGATTTAGGCCTCAGATATTTTAATTCTCTCGGTTCCTAATTAAACAGAACTCTGGAGCACAGATTTGGTGGGTGTGGGGAGCTGCGAGGGATTAAATCCCTTTATGTCCTTTGTAGTCCCATTTCTTTTCCATCTCAGGGTTCTGTGTGTGCTGTTTTTTGGTAACAGTTTGGTTCTAAGCTTGAACCAAATTATCTTAATTACATCAGCCACCTTTAAAAAACAAACAAGGCAAGGGAAAAAAGAAAGAAACCCAAAGCACCCCAAACCTATTGGAGAATTCGGAGATGTCCCAGAAACAGAAACAGAAACAGAAACAGAAATAGCCACTTGTGGCCAGCCTTCCCTCAACCCTCCCAAATCTTGGTGACCCCAAAAACCTGCACAGGCACCCTGTCCCTCAGAGCTCTGGGGTTAAAACACACCAATCACCCCATAATGGCCCCCAGGAAAAATGTAATTAGTTATAAATGTACGATTTATTATAGACACAAGTGACGTAGTTACTATTTTATGTCATAGTTTATCAAACATTGCAGGACTCCCAGCTGGTGGACAGCGCAGAAGTCCAGGGTTTTTGCCAGCAGGAAGGTGGAGTGGGATTCCACGAGGGAAGAAGCAGAAGGTGTTGGGAAGATCATTTTGAGCCAGTGCAGGCTCTGGATTTAGTTCCTTCTCCCAGCCTGGGGGAGGAGATCTGTTAAAAAGAGCATGAATTGTAAATTCCTGCACTTAGAATTCCTTTTCTCTTTAAGAAACAGGAGCAGGAAAAGCCCAAAAAGGCCCCTCTGTGAATCTGAGCTGATGGGGAAGCTGCATTCCAGGAGCTGCAGATGTGCAGTTGCAGCCTGGGGATGGCACTGGGAGCCATCACCATCACTCCTGCCAGAGCTCGCCCTGCTCACAGCTCTGTTCCAGTGGTGATGGGGAAAAGAAACCCTCAGACAGGTTTGGGAGAAATCTGTTCTGTACCATCCTCCAGCTCCATGGGCTGAGCTTTCCATATGTTCTGACTCAGGCAGGCTCTAGAAATGGGAAGAGGCTTGTGAGAGAGGATTTATCACAGTTAATTGGGAATATCCAAGCTCGCAAAACACTGAAAATTTTGGGGTTTAACTCCTGAATCTTCTTTAAGCCAAATATAATTTGGTTTCTCACACCAAACTGCCTCTTTTATGTCACTGAGTATTCAGGAGGAGGCATCGCTGCCCTAAAAGTGATTTCTTTAATGCCATTTAACGGATTGCAGAGGAATTATTTTTTTTTCCATGGGGTCTCGTCTCAAGGTCCTTTTGAAGCCTGAAGTGAATTAAATCACTCATAAATACCTTTCCCTCTTCACCCCCAGAGAAACCCATCTAAGCAGTGGCAGAGCAGGTTTCTATTCCAGCTTTTGCCTCCCAGGAAGAAAAAGATCTGATGTTCAGGAAGATCTGCAGAACGGGTGTCCCGAGGTGCCAGCGTGCTGCAGGATCAAAGGAATTTTCCACATGGATCAAAGCACGAGGAAGTCTTGACCACACGGTGCAGATTTTAGTCTTTCAGCCCTCCTTTATTAATGATGGAGATAAAAGATGGGATGGGAGATGCCATTAAGCAAGAGGAAGTAATTAGTCAGAGAAATCAGGGAGTGTCCTGAAGTGGGAAGGGACCCACAGGGATCATCAAGGTCAAGTCCTGGCTCCAATTAAACCAAAGGCACTGACAAAAGCTGTTGCCACAGCTGGAGTTCTGGCTTATGGAGGAGCCTTCTCTTTCTAGAACAGTCGAAAAAGAAGTTAGGAAAATTTGGAATTCTGATGGCATTCAGGATGAAATGTGGTGATTCAGGGAATGTCTTCCAATGCCTGCAGATATCCAGTGGGAGAGTAAAAGTCTGTGTATTTTGGGAGTGATAATGCCCTATGGGTGTCTGACCTCCTTCAAAAAGACTAAAAATGTTTAAATTTGTTGAAAATTTTGCTGAGCTTCCTGAGCTGGCAGCTTGCAGTGCTGATGCTCTCCCCAAGGTGTTGGGAAGCAGTGGTGGGGAGTTCTGGGCCCATCCCCAGCCCTGCAAGTCAGGAGTTGCCATTTTCCAATTTTCCAGCTGACCCGAGGGGCTGGACAGGGGACAAAAGGAGCACTGAGGTGTCACTGTCAGCCCCAAACCTCTTATACAGAGAATTTGTGGCTTACGGGAGGGAGAATGAAAAACTCCTGGTCTCTGGGGCAACAAGTGCTGCTGTTTAAAATCAGCTTTCTCCTGATCAGTGCCAGGGTTTGGTTTGACTTCTAACCCTGCAAAGGAAACATATCCTGGAGTCTGTACAGATTCCTGATACTCCGACCATGGGGACTGAGCATCCCTGACTATCCCAGATCCTGACTCTTCTCCCTGACCACATCTGGCCCTGTCTCAGGAGCTGCCCTAACCTCGGTGTCACCTCCTGGGAGCTGTTAAGGATCTCTTCAGCACAAATCCTGAGAGCAAATGGCTGGGGTGTGGAGTCAGGCTGCTGCAGTCTCTGCTGAGCAATGGATTCCCCCACCATTCCCAAAGGGAAGCATTTTCCCCTTATCCGTCTTTTCCTGTCACCAATTTAATGCTAAGCCTTGCTTTGTTTAGGTAAAACCTACTGTATTTATGATTTTTAACCATGCATTAAACAACAGGGCCTTTAAAAGGAAGGGGTTAAATTGCAGCTTCAGAATTGCTGGAGTGTGGATTTCCCTCCAGGAAATCACTAATTTCTGATAAAAGCCCTTAGCCACCTGTTGCACTGGAATTACAAAATCCTTCACCGGGGATCCAAGTTCCTGGCTCTTTGCCCCATGTCTGTGTGGCACTAATCCCATCCTCCAGGGCTTTCCTTGAATGACTGCAGAGACCAGGAGAAAAACCCTTTCTGTCCCCTTCTTCCTTTCCTTTCCTTTCCTTTCCTTTCCTTTCCTTTCCTTTCCTTTCCTTTCCTTTCCTTTCCTTTCCTTTCCTTTCCTTTCCTTTCCTTTCCTTTCCTTTCCTTTCCTTTCCTTTCCTTTCCTTTCCTTTCCTTTCCTTTCCTTTCCTTTCCTTTCCTTTCCTTTCCTTTCCTTTCCTTTCCTTTCCTTTCCTTTCCTTTCCTTTCCTTTCCTTTCCTTTCCTTTCCTTTCCTTTCCTTTCCTTTCCTTTCCTTTCCTTTCCTTTCCTTTCCTTTCCTTTTTTTCCCATTTTTTTTCCCTCTCCTCCACAGTATTTCCAGCCAGCAGGTCCACAATGGAATTTAGGAGGTAATTCCCAGCTTGTGCCTGCACTCAGGATGGAGCCAGTTGCTGGATCCAGAGTTGAGGAGGAATATTTCCTTGTGGATCAGGGGCCAGGGATACTCCACCCTACTTTGCAGTGTGGGGCAAGGCTGGGGGTGTTTCCCTGCTCCTCAAAAATCCCCTGCTCTCCCAAGGATCTTGGATATTTCCTACCCCTTCTAAAATTTTTCTATTGTGCTTCAGAATTTGGGTTTGCTCCAGGATGGGGTGGAAATGTTGTGGGGTTTTCTGGCACGGATTTCTCTTGGGTTATTGACCTCAGGGTACAAAGGACGGACTCTGTCACCTCTGGTCTCATATTGCTGGGAAGAGCATCCCCACTGCCAGCAGCTGGGATTCAGGATTTACTGAAGTCAGGTTTATCAACCTTACAATGAATTAAACAAACCCCAGTGTCCCAGTGTTTGTGCATCGTGGGGCTTCCAGAGCTGGAAACCTTTCCCTTGCCCAGGAAGGTGTCCCGTGGCAGGAGGTGGAACGAGAGGATCTCTAAGGTCCCTTCCAACCCAATCCATTCCATGATTCCATGAAATTCCTGTGCACAGACAGGGCTCCTGTGCCTTTGGAATAAGAGCCCTTAATTCCAGTTATGGTCCTGTCCACATTTCTGGAGTCAGGGCAACACCACAGGTCATGGAATCATCAGCAGATCCCAGGTTTGGGTTTGGGAGGGAAGGTCCTCAAATCCCACCCATTCCACCCCTGCCATGGCAGGGACACCTCCCACTGTCCCAGGGGGCTCCAACCTGGCCTTGGGCACTTCCAGGGATCCAGGAGCAGCCACAGCTCCTCTGGGAATTCCATCCCAGCCTCTCCTCACCCTCCCATCCAGGAATTCCCAATTCCCAATATCCCATCCATCCCTGCCCTCTGGTTGGGAAGCCATTCCCTGTGTCCTGTCCCTCCATCCCTTGTCCCCAGTCCCTCTCCAGCTCTCCTGGAGCCCCTCCAGGTCCTGGAAGGAGCTCTGAGCTCTCCCCGGATCCTTCCCTTCTCCAGCCTCCATGACCCAACCTTTGGAAGCCCAGGGTCAGGCACAGAGCACACAGCCCTGGGCTTTTGGACTTGTGGGAAACCTGAACACATCCCAGGATTCCTCTGCAGTCCCGTTTGGAGCTGGGAAATCAGGGCAGGGAGTGCAGAAGGCAGAGCTGCCATTTCCTGTAGCCCTCGGAGTGCGACATCTGCGATGCCTCGTGAAGGAAAAGTGATCCCAGCCGTTGTGTTTAATTTGTTCTGTTTCATAACTGCTCGTGGTTCCAGTAAAACCCATTTTCCAGCAGAGCTGAGCAGAGGGAGCAGAGAGGAGGAGAGGAAGCAAAGTGGCTCCGTGGAGCTGGAATTTACATAATCAAGCAAAGCAGAATAAAATGCTTTGCAGCCATGGCTCGTTTGCATAATTCCAACCCAGGGAGGGGGAGGAACCCCGAACTGGGAGGTTCCTGCTGCCCCAGTATCTGTTGGGATTCTGCTCCCAGCGAGAAGCATCAGCCAAGAGACGAAACTGGAAATGTCCTAAAGATGGGTTTGTTTTTTCCATTTGTGTGCCCTCCTGAGGAGGGAGGGAAGAGCAGCTCTGGGAGAGAATAACGCTCAGGTAATAAAAGTATTCGGGACTTTTGCATCTCTTATTGATGAGAAGCCCGGTCACTGAGCAGAAATGCGGGAGAGGCTCCCATCCATTGTTTTTTTTAAGGAAAGAGGCATTTTTCCAGCTGGCTCATTAGTGGTTAATGCCTTGCCACGCGCAGCGGTGGCTCAGGACAGGTCCCTTGGCTGGAGGTGACCAGGTGTGGCCCAGGTGCAGCTGCTCCACACCAGACTGGCTCCAGAACCAAAATCAGGGGCTGGAAAGCTCAGGAATTTTAGGTGGAAGTGGAATTGGATGGCACACAGAGTGTTGGTGCATCTCTGAAATGCTGTTTCTTAGGAAAAAAGCAAACCCCCACTGAGCTGAATTATCAGCAAGCCTTGCTCACCCAGAAATCAAAACAAAAGACCAAAAATCCCATTTTTAATTTGCATTTAATAATACAATATTTTTTCACTTGAAAGAATGTTTATTTATTAAAAAAAAGAGTTCAGCATTTGCAGCCTAAAGATCTTAGACCTCATGAAATTTTGAATATTTTCAATGTTTGAACAGAGAATAATTATGAAAAATAAAATCTTGTGAAGAAAAATACCCCTAATGCTGCAGAGAGTTTGACTCAAAATCAATAATTTAGGTTCAGTTTTGTATCTAGCCTGATTTCTTTCTGGTATCAACATGTTCCTTGGAATACTCATTTTGTGGGATGAGAGGTTGGATTTGTTCCCTGGTTATATTATTTGGGATTATTAAAGACAACATTTAAAAATCAGGGCATTATTTTGGTACCTTCTAATGGGTGATTCTAAAGATGTTGAAGGGAAAAACATCCCAAATCATCTGAAAATCCCAATTCATCTGAACATCCCAATATATCTGAACATCCCAATATATCTGAACATCCCAATATATCTGAACATCCCAGTTCGTCTGAACATTTCAATTTGCCTGAAAATCCCAAAATCATCTAACAACCCCAAATAATCTGAACATCCCAGTTCATCTGAACATTTCAATTTATCTGAAATTCCCCAAATCATCTAACAATCCCAATTCATCTGAACATCCCAATTCATCTGAAAATCCCAAATCATCTGAACATCCTAAATTATCTAAAAATCCCAATTCATCAAAACATCCCTCAGGGAATGACGGCGTCAATTAACTCGCAATTACCAGGTGAATTTTGCACTTCCCAAGGTTGTGAGAGCAACAGGTCCGAAAAAACTCAGCCCTTTTTTATTCTTTTCTCTGCTCCTGCACCGTATTTGAACAAAACAGAATGAAGCAAAGCAACATTAAACAAACTCATAAGGTTTTCAAGGGATCTGAGGTGGTTCCAGATGTTTTGATTGCAGTTCCCTGTGTGGCCAGAGCCCGGGGGTTTCATCCCTGCCCCATGGCAGCCAGGGATCCCATCCACAGCTTCTCTGGGAATTCCATCCCAGCCCCTCTCCCAGTATTCCTTCCCAATATCCCATCCAAACCTGCACACGGAGTCCTGGATTGATTTGGGGTGGGAGGGACCTCAAAGCTCATCCAGTGCCACTGCAGGTCCCACACTTGGCCAGGTCCAGCCCGGCCTTGGACACTCCCAGGGATCCAGGGGCAGCCACAGCTCCTCTGGGAATTCCATCGAGCCCCTCACCACCCTAGGTGAGAATTTCTTCCCCAGATCCCATCTAAACATGGAATCCTGGAATGGTTTGGGTCCCACCATTGTTCCCACACTTTCCACTGTCCCAGGGTACTCCAGCCTGGCCTTGGACACTCCCAGGGATCCAGGACAGCCACAGCTGCTCTGGGAATTCCACCCCAGCCCGTCCCCACTCTCCCAGGGAGGAATTTCTCCCCAGAATCCCATCTCACCCTGCCCTGCTTCACTGTAAAGCCATTCCTGCCATGGGTTACACTTGAAAAAAAGCCCAGCTGCTTTCCAAGTGCCTCTGATAATTGGTAGAAGTTACTCTCTGAATCCACACAAATATTTGATTTTTCTCTTAAAAATATGAAAGTAATTGTCTGTCATGTTCCTTTTTCATGGTGTTTATTCACTGTGAAAATCTAGAAATTAATTATCATTTCACCGGGAAGAACCCTTGGTTCTGATAAGAAAGTCACACTTGAACACTTCAGTGCACACTGGCAACAAGTGTTGGAGTCAGCACTTCTCTCCACGCTGGAGATGCTGCTTGATAAAAGCCTGGTGCTTCATTTTACACAAGTTCTCCATTAATTCCCTACAGGGAGAATTTGGGCTTGCATCCTTCACAAACTCTGCTGTAACCTCGGAAGAACATCATGTTCCAGATGAATGTTTTAAGTTACAAAGAGCCTGGCGCTGGGAAGGGATGGGAAGAGCAGAGGGGCCCTGAAATCCTCTCTGATCTGGAGGTTTGGGGTGTGGGATGTGGAAACACGGCCAGGCTGAGCTGCAGGTGGGAGCGCGGGGTGGGCGGTCCATGGAAAATCATGGAATTCCAGGAGAGTTTGGGTTGGAAGGAAACTAAAAGTCATTTAATTCCACATCCATCCATGGGCAGGGACACTTCCCACTGTCCCTCCAGCCTGGCCTTGGGCATTTCCAGGGATCCAGGGGCAGCCACAGCTGCTCTGGGCACCCTGTGCCAGCCTAGAGGAGAGTGAATACAATGGTGATTAATCTCACAATCCAGAGTTTATGTGTTTAGATACAGTCCATAAAATCCCCAAAGCCATTCAAATCAACAGAACTCCCAAATGTGAGCTTGCCACACTTTGGTTTCATGTTTTGAGCATTTCAGGGCTCTCCCTCCCCATTCTCAGGATTTTCACTGTATCAGTAAAGCACCCAGAGCATTTGATGAGATGGAAGAAGGGTTTGGTGAGCTCTGAAGCAGCATTAACTTTTGCATCTTTCCCACCTGTGAAAATCAGCTGAAATATGAGCACAGATTCTTTGCAATTGGAGAAAAAAACAAAAAACAAAAAACACCCAGGCTACAATTTCCTCTGACAGTGACATTGCCACCCTGATTTTTGAATTAAACTGAGGAAGCAGAAATGAGATGAGTTTCAATCCAGAGCAGGTGTAAACCTGATTTCTGTTATTCCCACAATAAATTTTAAAGCTCTGTTATGAACACTTGCTTTCCACAGGTGTTGTATCCAAAAGTTTGGATTTACCAACCTCCAGCTAATTAAATCAAATTAATAGAATTTGCTTTATGTGTGGGAATAGCGAAGAGAATTGAAATAAAGGGTGGGGTTGATGTCAGTGGGAGAGGATCAGTTCCAGAAGGGTCAGAGATCCCACCTGGGAATTCCATCTGTTGACTGCGGGAATCAAAAAGATCATTTTTAATGGGATTTCTTTATTCATTCACTGGTGAATTGGATCAGATGAATAAATTCAAAACACAGCCAGAAATTGTTGGTGATGAACACAGAATTGCTCCGGAAAAAAAAAAAAAAAGGCAGGAAACCCAAAAAAAGCCCAGTTATGGCCCAACTGTACAGATTTAGCTGCAATTCAGTCACTTCTGTGCTCAGCTGTGGGGGGAAATCAAAGAAAAATCTCATATTTCTTCCCTCTTAGAGAAATAATGGAATGCAGGTATGAAAATGCAATTTATAGAGACACTCACTTCAAAATGCTCTGAGGCAGATGTTGTCTGAATTGTGTTTATGCAACTACAGCTAGGAATTCTTTTGTCCAAATTGGAATTTTGCTGTTTGCTCCTTGTTTGAATCTGGCATAATCCAAGTGCTGGGATATAAAATGATCCAGGGAAAAAGGTTGTTCCCAAGGCAATGTCTGGGTTGGGATTTTTCAATGTCAGATTTTTAAAGGGTGAGTAAGTTTCATTTGAAAAGAGAATATTCTCTCAGTTTTTATCCCTTCTCAGATGCTCCTGGGGAGCCCCTGATCTCCCATTTGATTGCAGTGAATTTCTGGAAAATAGAGAGAAAATCACGGAGTGGGAGCAGTTCCCTGATCCCAAACTCCAGTGCCACATCAGGATTGGGGCAAGGGGATGGGAAGAGGGTCCAAGGGCTCAGCGAGGAGGAGGAGCAGCTTGTGCAGCTCTGCTGTGGCATCACCTCACACGCGACTGCTGAAAAATTCAGATTTCCCTCGATTGTCCCTTCATTTCCCCTTGATTTTTTCCCTTGATTTTCCTTTTTGCCGTGGTTTTCCTGCACACCCTCAGAGCAGATTCCAGCTGCAGGAGGTCTGGCTCCGAGGACACTCTCAGCAGGTTCATTCCAGGTGGGAAAGTTTGGAATTATCAGCTCTTCCAGCCAAGCACACCAGGAAGGAAAAGCTCCCCAGAAGTTTCCTTGTAGGATTTCTGCCCTCACCTGCTCCTGACCCTGCACACAGAGCCCTCCATTTGATATTTTAATCTTTTTTTAGCTTTGAAAGTCCAGCTGGAGTGATGTAGCCCTTGGCAAAACAACAATTTGAAGGAGATCCCATGTCAGCATCTCAGAGCTGGAAGGGGTGCAGAGGGAAGCAAAACCAAGTGCATTTTAAATTTGCCACTGGAAATGGAAGGGGATTGAGGTTTCACAAGGAGCTGTGTCCTGGAATTCACTAACAGGAGTGTCCAGAGGGAAAATGCCCAGGGAGATTCCTGGCCTGGTTGCATTTATAGGACAGGAGGCAGTGGAGCAAATACATGCATTCAGACAGTATATTTATACATAAAATACAAGAATATATATATATTACACATATGAAATTTTATTTATGTCATGTAAATATGAAATTGTATCTATTACAGCATATATCCTACATATTACATTACATATTCTGTGTTTAATATGCAAAATTGCCGGGGCAGGATTGTGTTTAAAGTCCAGGCTGTGGGTAAACCATTCCTTCCCGTGGAGAAATGGAGGTTGTTAAACTGGGAATTCCCTCCAGGACAGCTTCCCTGGCGTTCCACAGGTGCCTGAGGGAGCTGAGGGTGACAAGGGACTTTGTGCCACTCGTGCTGTGGCACAGGGACAGCCTGAGCTCCCCGGAGAACGCAGGTACCAGAGGAGGCTGAGGAGATAATTCCCTGTGAATGATCAGGCAATGGGATTGCAGGGATCTTTTTGACTTCTTCAAAACCCTTCATCAAAGAGGATTTTTTTTCTTTCTTTACCTCGTTAAGTTATTTAAATACATTACCTGGAGCTTTTTAGGCAGGTCCTGAAGTTGTGTCTGGCTTCAGACTGTGCCTGGAGGGAAATAATCTGATTATTGAAGTTAATTCTTTCCACTCCATTCCCTGGTTTGTTCCCAGTTCTACCAGTGCTGGAGCCATTTCTCCCTTCAGGGAGAGCCGGGAATGATCCCTTTTCACCCCCTGGAACACAGGAACATCAGGAGGGGAATGTTTGTGAGTAAAACCAGCTCTGACTTCCCAAATAGAAAAAAAGAAGGGAGTTGTTCTGTGTGACTGGAGCTCAGGCGTGGATTTGGAATGAGGGAATTTGCTTGTTTCCAGTCCAGCACACAAAGCCATTCCTAGTCAGCAATAAATTAAATATGAGCCGTTGCTGTACCTTCGTCTGTCACCGAGCTCAGCGCACGGGAACAGCTCCCGCTCCTGGCCTGTGGAATATTTAACAAATTCCATATGGTAATTGTGCTCAATCATTTATACAGCAGCACAGAGGGGGGATAAAGTCCAGACAGCTCCATAAAGGCTTTGCATGCTCTGATTTGTTTTAAAAATGAGAATGTGTCCGGTTTTACACGAGCTGAACGTCAGCTCCCGGGCTGGCAGGAAACTTGGGATGCTCTGGATTAAGGACAACTCTCTGCTTGTCAAGGAGGGCAGGAAAAGCATCCCAGAGAACTCAAATTTCACTTCAAAGCCTGAAGAATAATGGAACCTTTCGAGGAGTTGACAGGAAACATTTAAAACAAAAGCTTTTCTGTGGGGTTTTTTCTTCTTTTTCAGCTTATGTAACCTAAAGTCATTCTTTGGAACTCATGACTCCGAAATGGCTTCGAGATCCAGAGCACCAAGGGGTGACAGGAATGTATTTTCAAAGGACAGGTGTGTGAATAATGAGAATATTAGGGGTTATTATTCAAAGAGATCTGGATTTTTAGTGGGGACACAAAACCATAAGTTCAAGGACATAAACTGAGTGACCAAGGCTGAAGTCTGGGAGGTCAGGATGTCTCACAAAAGAATAATAACCAGCAAATTTTTACCCAAACCCATTTCTAACCCACTTCAGATGTGTTTTGTGCTGGCTGTGGTTTCTCAGCTGTGGTTTGCAGAAGCACAACCCTGGTTGTTTCAGTTTCAGTTCCATTTTCTCTGCACTCCTTTCACATTCCCTGTTGGCAATGTGGAGATTAAATAGTTTTTAATCAACACAGCATTGAACAACTGAATTAAAAAGGGAGTTATTTGAGGGTTAATGAGGTTTAACCAGTCCTGGTGCCAATTATTCCCCTGGATCAGGCTCACCTGGCAGGGTTGGCACAGCCAGGACATACAAAAATAATAGCAATGATCACTCCCACTCACTGCCTTTTTTTGAAATATTTTAACACCATTTTGATACTTTTAACCCATGGACTTGAAAATACTAATACTTATAGTCAATGACTACTATAAAATAATTAAATAAGTGACCAAGGACAGATTGGGGAAGCTCCCAAAACTTTGTGTCCCAAAATGCAGCTTTTTTCATTCTTTTGGATTCTGAGCTTGCCTTGCTCTCCCTGCAGAGCGGAGTTTCTCTGGGAATGTTTGGAGGAAGGAGGAATCACTGAGCTTTAACTCCTCAGCTCCCTGTGAGCTGGGAAAGGAGGGGTTTTTCAGGTATGAACAGAAATGCAAACTCTGAGGGGCAGTGACTGTAAATGGAATTTTAAACTGCTCCCAAGTGAGGACAAAAGTATAGTAGGAGGCTCCTACTAGGCTCCTACTACTCCTGAAATGCAGGAGGTCACCACGAGCCCTTCCAAAAATCACCTTCACCAGGACACAGGTTCTGCTTTTTTTCTGTTTTTTGTTTGTTTGTTTTTGTTTGTTTGTTTTGGTTTGGTTTTTTTTTTCTGCTTTCTCATTGTCTAGTGACTCCCAGCTGAACTGAACCAGTCCCCTCTCAGTTTTTGCATGCTGCTGACTTTGCTCCTGGAGGAAAAATCCTGAGATCTCTCTCCACCCTCAACAGCATTGAACTTTCCAGAATAAACTGTGCCAAAGGGTTGGTGGGTAAGCCAGAGACTGGAAAAAAACTGCATTTAGCTTGGACTGGGCACAATCTTCCCCTTCTCTGCCAGTAAATCAAAGAGCTTTTGTCAATAATTGTGCAGCATTGTGGAATAAAATTAGTTCATTTTTGCAGTTTTAGTTGTTTATGACAATGCTGGGGTAAAGAAAAGGCTTAAATTGAGTCCCAAATACAAAATGGGAGAAGTGAACACATTGTTTTCACTGTGGGTTGCAGAACAAGAATGAGCAGGATTGGAAGAGTGTCCAGCTGGGAATGTGGCTTCCCTCTGGTCTTTGTTCCCCTCCCTCACTCCTGCAGAACTGCCTGCAGCCCACTTGGACAAGGGACAAGCTGGGAGGAAACACCCTCCAGCTGTGCCAGGGGAGGTTAAGATGAGATTTTAGGGAAAAGTTTGTCACAGAAAGGATTGTACATCCTTGGAAGCGGTGGATTCCCCATCCCAGGAATTGTTCAAAAACCACCTGGATGTGGCATCTGGGGACACGGGTTAGTGGTGACCGTGTGTCCTGGTTGGAAAGACAGGTGTCTGCTAAGACAGGCAGGAACCTCTCTCTAAATGGAAAATGTAAATTCCATCCTTCCAAATTATTATAATTTTTGAAATTAAGGGGCTATCAGGCAAAGAAATAGGAATAGGAATAACAGTTCTTGACTAGGACAAATTAAAATAGAAACACAGTATTACAAATAAACAAACCCAAAACTCTGCCAGAGTCAGAATCCAAGCTGACCCCCGTCAGTCACTCAGGGTGTTGGAGCAGTCCCATTAAAGGGTGGCTGCATCCTCCTGCAGTGACAGATGTGGTTCTGTTGCAGCAGTGCTCCTGGGGAAGGTGCACTTTTCCTCTGAAGCTCCAGTGATGATGTAGAAGGGTCTGGTTTTCCTCTGGAATCCAGTGGGAAAAGGCTGCTCTGATGTTCCAAATCTCAGATTTGATCCGGGTAGGAAATGCTCGGCTCCTCCCCCCGGCTGGAGCATCTCCCACTGGGATGATGGAATTTTCTCAGCCGTGCAGTGGGACTCAGTGGCCCATTAACAGGAGATATCTCCTGGAGGGAGGATGGGTTGTGGAAAGGTGAAGAACACTGCCCCGGCTGGTTTAACTGATGGTGATAGAACACACAGCCCTGCTCACATCCTGCACTGCTACCCAAGGCATTGTGGCTGTGCTGGTGTGGTTGGATGTGATGATCTCAGGAATTTTCCAACTTCAGTTCCATGACTGTGTGCTGGAATTGCTGCTCTTCAGTGACCCCTGGGACAGCTGGAGCTGGGATTTCACTGAGTCTCAACCTGGCACCTCAATTTTTCTATTATTTTCTTCCCAGTCCTGCTGTGAACCCATGAAAGGCCCAGCACTGCAGTCCCCAGCTCTGCAGGGCTGCCAGAGCTCTGTCACACAGTTCACGACTGCAGCATCTGCAGACTCCAAGCATTTAATGGAAATAATTATTACTGCTGGTGAGGCCTAGAGCACTGTGTAGGGAAGGGCTTGATAATTTTCTTTCCTTATGAAGAAGAGTCCAAGACTCAGACAGGAAATGGCCCAAATTCAATTGCTGTCCACTTACACCAGAAACACCCCCCAGAATTTTTAAAGAGTTGGCTTGAGCTCCTTGCACTTAAGGAAATGACTGGATCTGTCTGGGACAAACCCTGACCAGTTTCCTGAATGGCCAATTTCATTACCCGGCAAAGTGCTTAATTTTGTATTGTGGGGTTTTGGCTGTTCAGGTCAATTCTGCCCTTAGGATAAGGTGTGAAGAGAAAACATTAAAAAAAAATAAAAATAAATATAAAAATAATACTAACACCAGGAATCTGGGTTTGCTGTGTTTCTATCATGGCTGGGTTTTTCTCCTTGCACCTTTGTATATCTGTAGCATCACAAATTCTTCAGGAGCATCAGCAGCAGTGCCTGGTTTGGAAGGAGAAGGAGAATTGCCAGCTTCATCCCAAAGAACTGGGGAAAATAGCTGTATTTTGAAACTGTATTGGAAAATTTGTTGTGAATTCTTATAAGGTCATGGAGGAGATACAAGTGGTCCAATACTGGTGGGAAATATTGACTAGTGTTGGAGTTGTCTCCCTTATTAATGATACCTGTGCCTTGGGATTCACACCTGCACTGCTCCAGAGTTCCTGTGCTCATCTCTGGTGTTCAGAGGTCATTTTTCAGCTCTGATCTAATGATCCAAGTCATGAAGTCATGATCCAAGGCTCAAAGCCAGTCCTCTCCGGGATTTTTTGGGCAAGAGTTCACTGCAGGGAATGCCAGGCAGTTTATGTCACACTGAATGTCACTGCCAGAAGATAAACCCACACATCCCCTGAAAATTACAGATTTTTATCAATCACTCAGCTGGGGATGAAAAGCCTGGAGTTCCTCCTGATGGCTGTGCCTGGAGTTCTTCAAAATGTGCAACTGGGATGCACGGGATGGAGTGGTGTAGAATGGAAATTCTACAGAATTCCAGAGTGGTTTGGGTTGGAGGGACCGTTAATCCCATCCAGTCCCACCACCTCCCTCTGGAGAACCTTCCAGTGCACCCAGACCCCAGGGGTGTCGATTTTATTCATTAAATAAATGTTTACAGGGCTCTGCGTCAGAACTCCTCGATGGACATGGGACAATACTACAATAATTTGTACTCACCGTGACACTGGCAACAAAAATAAACTAAAACACCTGAACAAAACCAAGTTCTGAGCTCCAAAGGAATAACTGGTTTTGGGTTCTCAGTAAAAACATCCCAACGCACTCTGAGGGCAAGCACTGAACTGCTCACTTATTTTAGAGCATTAGTCACTCCGGCATACCTCCAACCTCGCTTTTTGTTCTTTTCATTTATTTTGCACAGGCTTATTTTTAGAGGGCTGCACTCAGATTCATGCGCAGCAATGCAGCCTAAAATATCAGCCTTTAAATTAATTCTATTTCCCCCCAGTCCCTGTTCTCCAGCAAAACAACTAAAATTACACTGCCTGGCAGATCCCAGGCTCTGCCTCTCCCCATCCTCTGCTTTTCATGGAGGAAAAATCTCTGCGGTCCGAGTCAACTCCACCTCATGGTGTTGGAAAAGTCTTTGCGGCTCTTATTTCTACTGAGCTCCCAAGTTTGGAAATAATTCCTCTGGATGAATGGCTGGAAAAGTGGGAAGGATCTGAAAGGGTTCAGCCCTGGAGTTTAAGGCTGGCTGGGATCTCTTCTGGTGGCCCCAACAGGGAATTCTGGACATCTATTCCAATATCCTCCGGGTTCTGGAGATCTCTAGGTGTTCTCTGCTGGTGCAGTTCTTTGCAAACTCCTCTGAGTTCCCTGCAGTTGAAATCTGTGATTAAGTGTCATGTTAATCAGTTGCCAATCACGCTAATTATGGATAAATTCTAACCTGGGAAATGCCAGGAAAAGGCACAGGACCAGACCAGCAGCACGCTGTGGGAAATGGGCACTGATCTCTCTTCTGAGGTTAATTCTGACCACAGCACTCTAAATTCCCTGCAGAGGATCCAGTCTCTTGAGCTCTGGGCACAAATGGAGGTACAATCCTGTTTGTTCCTGAATTTCTGGGCTGGAAACACCTCATGCTCCCAACCAGACAGCTAACCCAAGAGTTCAACCCCAAATTTCTGCAAGAACCTCTTTAGAAGAGACTCTGTTTGTCCTGGGAATATTTCTCTGTGTCAGCTCACTCTGCACTTCAATATAACACTTCAGTATAAAACTATAAAATTGTTTTTCAGGGTGTGGCTGCAGTACAAACCTGCCCTGGGAGAGGGGCAGGGACACCAGGATTTGGGGTGTGGAAGAGCAGCCGTAGAGTTACCAAAGGGGTTTTTGGGTATCCACCCCTGGGATATCACTGAAATTCCTGCAGCCTCTGTTCGGATGCAATAGCGGCTTAAAACTGAACCGTTTCCTGCTCACTTTTAGACATTGTCCAGGGAAAGTTATGGCCTGATCCAAGGAAATTCTTTGTTCCTCTCCCCTGTTCTATGTAGGATTATTTATAAACTCTTTGTTCCTCTCCCCTGTTCTATGTAGGATTATTTATAAACTTTTTGTTCCTCTCCCCTGTTCTATGTAGGATTATTTATAAACTTTTTGTTCCTCTCCCCTGTTCTATGTAGGATTATTTATAAACTTTTTGTTCCTCTCCCCTGTTCTATGTAGGATTATTTATAAACTTTTTGTTCCTCTCCCCTGTTCTATGTAGGATTATTTATAAACTCTTTGTTCCTCTCCCCTGTTCTATGTAGGATTATTTATAAACTCTTTGTTCCTCTCCCCTGTTCTATGTAGGATTATTTATAAACTCTTTGTTCCTCTCCCCTGTTCTATGTAGGATTATTTATAAACTTTTTGTTCCTCTCCCCTGTTCTATGTAGGATTATTTATAAACTTTTTGTTCCTCTCCCCTGTTCTATGTAGGATTATTTATAAACTCTTTGTTCCTCTCCCCTGTTCTATGTAGGATTATTTATCCTGGACCATATTCCACCATCCCATATCACTTTTCTCCCTATCAGGTTCTGTCGCCCCCACTCTCCATCATTTCTTGTCTCAGCTTTAATGATTCATGATTTAATACTTAATAATCGTTGCTGATTCAATGTCTTGTTTGGCTAACTGGCATTATCCTGGTGTTCCATCCTTCACCCCTGATTGATTTGATGGACCCTGAGGAGTATTTAAGGCAGGTGACAGGAGCAGGACCTGCACTGAAAGCTTTGCTGGGCACTCAGAGCCGTGTGGGAGTGCTGGGATGAGATCCCTGGGGGGTCCCAAGTTCTGATCCCATGGATTTATCTGATCAGACCTTCAGGCCAGGAAGAAGTCACCTCCTGGTGTTCATTTCAAGAAGAAACCAGCACCTGCAGCTGCCCAAAGCTGCCTTTGCAAAGCCAGCATCTCCGGCACCTGGCCTGCTCCCCTTGGATTCAGTGTCCAGGGGACAATGCTGATGAAATTCCCTCTGCCATTCCTTGTTCCATGTCACAAGTTCCATCCCCTCGATTAAATCTTCCATTGATGGCTTTCTGCGAACCCACTCTCAAGGAATTAATCCCTTTTAAGAAATCCCTAAAAAAAATCACCGAAGTTAATTCCTTCCCTTCCCCAGCCTGGTTCACTGCTGAGACCAAGGGGTCAAGGCAGAATTCCCCACTTCAATTTTTTCTCATTGTGGAGCTAAGAGTGGATGCTACACAAATTTTCTCTGTTTTATCTCTATGTCTGATATAACTCCAGTGAATTCTCTCTCTATCAGGATGTTTTTAGGTTTTCCTACAGAATTACTCTGGTACTATCTGGTGTCACTGTATGAGTTTACTTGAAAAAAATTGATTTTTATCCTTTATTTATCAATTTATCCTCCCTTTCCAGCTCCATCATCATTTACCCAGGTACTGAGAGTGCAATCCAGCACCTCTGAGCACAGGAGATGCTCTGGAGGAGCTGGGGCTGCTTTAATGCCTTCCTGAGGTGTCTGGGTGCTCTGGGGCTGGGTGTGAACGTGGGAGGCTGTGCCAGACTCCGGGACCCGTTTGCAATAATTAAGTAGGTCACTGTCAGAGAAGGCAAAGAGAATTGGAAAAGTTTTTTTGGGTGCTGAAAGGATGTAAAGTGAAGGAGGTGGAAGCCGCTATCTGTGCTCCACTCTGGCACAAGTGAGGCAGGATCCAGGCAGCTCCATCCCATCCCTGATGGCCAGAACGCCCCTGGAAAGGGATTTTCTCCTGGCATGGCCTCAGCCAGAGCAGTGACCACGAACTGCCCGGGGAGGGAGAGCTGCTGGGCTGCTCCAGGGTTCCTGAATCCTGCACATTTCACCTCCTTCCAGCTCCCAGGGGCTCCTGGTTCTCCAGGGAAGCCAGGGATAGGTTTATGGTCAGCTCTGACAGCATTCCCTGGAATCAGGGCTGGATGCAGCCAGCACAGTGCTCCAAGTGCCATCCCTCCTCCTCAGGATGAATGGATGATGGAATTCAGGGACCCGGCGTGTCTGAGCCCCTGACCTCACGTGGGTGATGATATTCCTTCAGAAATCCTTCTGAATTGAGGACAATAATGATGATTTTTGGCTGTGACAGTGACAGTGATGGGGTGTCCTTGTGCATAGGAGCTGGGAGAGAATTCCCAGCCCTCTCACCAGGGCAGGCACAGACAGGCAGCTGAACTTTAGGAGGAGACATTTCATCACCCCACGGCTCAGCTGGTGGCAGGTGCAGGGGGCTGGATGTGCCAGGGACTGGAATGGGACAGCTCCAAGATGGGACCATGGTGCAGAGGGAAAAGAGCCCCTGGTTAAAAAGGATTCTCCAATTAAAGCCCAGCCGGGGATGTGAAACCCTGCTCATGCTCCCCAGGAATATCAGATGCCACTGGGTTCCAGCATGTGTCCTTTTTTTTTTTCTCTTTTTTTTCCTTGATTTTTTTCCCCTCTCCCAAAGCCTGCTGCCTGGTAACGGCAGTATTTTTGGGACTGATTCTTTTGCTAATTGCTCACCAGAAATAGCACCTAAGTTTGGCAGAGCTTTCAGGAGAAGAATGAAGGCTTTTTGGGCTGGGGGAGAAAATTCAGATATGCATAAAACTTGCACAAAAACCTGGTTTATTCATCTCGCTGAAAATTCCCTCCTCAGACAGGGAATGTGCAGGGTGAATGCAATGCTGACAAATGGGAAAGGGCCCAGAAAATCTGGGATGCTTCAAGGAGGTTAAAGTTCCAGCAATCCTCTTTTCAGCCTTAAAAAGGAATTGGAGCCGGAGCCAGAGGCTCTGCAGAAGCTCCTGGTGGATGTGTCTCACCCGGGAAGCTCCCAGGGATGTTTGTGCTCCTGCTGGCAATGCGAGGCTGGGATGTTGAGGGATAGAGAGTGAAAGGAAAAAGGGAGGATGGGAGGTTTGGAATCTCTCCCCTTCTTACAAGGTGCAGAGCCTGGCTGGGCAGTGGGGCTCGTTTATTCCAGAGACTACAGCAGGGGACTCAGGACAAGGGAAATGTGAGACTTCTGTGCTGCCTGGACCTGCTGCAGATCCACAGCTCCTGCTGGAACTGGGGATGTTCCTCACTTCCACATCCTGCCTCACAGCGTGCCCTGGCTTGGGAGGAGAAGCTGGGAGCTGCAGAGCTCCTACAAGGGAAGAGTGGAAGGAATTCCTGGCTGGGATGGAATTCCCAGAGGAGCTGGGGCTGCCCCTGGATCCCTGGGAGTGTCCAAGGCCAGGTTGGGATAACCTGGGGCAGGGGGAGGTGTCCCTGCCATGGGACACAGGGGTGGCACTGGGTGGGATTTAAGGTCCCTCCCCACCCAAATCATTCCAGGATCCCAGAACTCTATAAATTATAAACCTGCACCTGGTTTGGTTTTTGTTGTTGTTGTTGTTGTTGTTGTTTTCTGGGTTTATGTGGAAAACAAAAGCAATCTTTATTCAGGGACCAAATTCCAGAGGTTTTCCTGGTGCTGGGGAACACCTTTTCCTGCTTTTCCTCACTGACTCCTGTAGTTAAATGAGCTGTATTGTTAAAATTTTGATGCTTTCACCCTTCCCTGATTGCCACGAGTCCTTCCAGGCCATAGAAAGTGGCAGCAGTGCTGGAACCCCTGGAATGTTGGAGCTGGACACAGCAGCACCTGTTGTTGGGAAGCTCCTGGAAATAAATGGGATTAAACCTCCAGGCTTTTGTGTGAGCCCATCACTCAGCAGGGGATGCTATAATTATTTTGTACTGGAGGCTGATATAAAATATTGCCATTTTTATTTTTTCTGACTCACATATTTTTTATGGCAACTGCAGAAAAAAGAAAGCAGATAATGCCCAGAGAGGGGAAGCTGGAAATGAACCAGCTCAAAGCTGGAGCAGCTGAAAATGAACATTTAAAGTAAAATTCAGGAAGAAAAGGAATAACTGGAGTTCTTTTCTATGTCGTGTTGTGCCTGAGAAAAAATCAAAAGACCACAGGACTTGTCCAAGGGTCCCCTAATTAACGTGGCATCAAGTGGAACAATTCAGCCCTGAAGCCTTTTCTCATGCTAATTTTTTTTTTCCTTAAAGTATTTTTTTCATCTCTGGATAGTTTTTTCCAAGGAGACTGGGATTATCCTGAGTGCCTCTCTTAGCAGCCACGTTCCTGATGGCAGATGCTTGGACGGTGTTAATCCACCTCAGAAGCTGCTTTATTATTTCAGGATGCTTTGAGGGTTACATTTCCTCATTCATCTGCTTTTGTAGTTATTTGTTGGACAATTCCAGCCTCCAGAGAACAAGAACTCCTGGAATTGTATCCTGGACACCACTGAACAATCCCTGTTCAGGAAGACTTGGAACTGTATCCAGTCAGGAACTCACATTATGAGAAAAGCAGGGGAGTTTTTTCATAGATTTGCCCTTTTTCCCCACTCTGCACAGACATTCCTTATCCTCAAGAAAAAAAAAAATATTTTAAAGTGAAGGGGAAAAAGAAAACCACAAAACAACCAAATCCTGATATATTTTCCTGGAACATCGGCTGTGTCTTCTAACTTGGAAATGTAAGAAAAACCTGTACTGGAAGAGGGAGATGTATTTTGAAGCAGTGACAGGGAAATGACTATAGGATTTTTAATTAAAAACTGTAATTTTTTATATTATTTGACTTTTTTTTGTTAATCTGACAAAGTAAAACCCCAAATAAGACAACCAAACAAATAAAAAATAGTGAGGGGGTGGCTCCTGAATTTGCATGAAGTGATGATTATCAGATTATCTTCTGTGCAGAGCTGAGAGGGGTTATTCTGATTTGCAGAGTTTCTGCTGCAGATTGGCCTTTGAAACTTCCACAGCTTTCCAGCAGATCCAGGATCCCTCCAAGCATTTGCTTTGGGGTGTTCTCATTTTGTGAAGAGGAGTTTTTCTCAAATATGACTGGGATGGGAAAAATAGAAAATGTAAAATCCTATCCTGTCCTTGTGGTTTGGAAAGGGCCATCAGGTGGGGATGGTGTTAGTTTGAAAGAGTGTCTAATTAAGGGGAGTTGGAATTAGGTTATGTACTTGGAATAATTGGGATGAGTTTGACTCTGAAGTCTGATTTTTCTTGAAAGATTGAATATAAGGGCAAGCCTGGTGATAAATCCTGCAGTAAATCCATGAATCCCAATGGGCAGCTACAGGCTGTGCCACAGCTTTGATGCCTTTTGGGGCTACCTAAAAACAGACAAAATCAAGGGAATAAAAAGCAGTTCTATTTATTGAAGAGCTTTCAGTTACATTTAGGGCAGACAAAGCCCCCAGGGGCTACACCCAAAAATAGACAATAGGTCACAGGTTTTCACAGTTTTATAAATTTGGTCCATTTGGGGTTAATCCCCCAATTACACCTTCAGCTAATGAAGTCATTTACCCCAAGTTTGCTCCCCCAGTCACTTTAGTTTCCATCTCTCAGGCCTGAGGCAGTGAGGTGTCCTTGGCTGCCAGCCTGGAGAGGAATTGTTGTGTGTGCCCAAAATGGGGAAGCAGCAGCTCACACTGGGAATGGAGTTTAGAGTTCCACACTGAAGAACTGCAGGGCTACAAATAGATGGAAAGTAGAAAAGCTGAAATCCTCAGAGGTCAAGAGCAGCAGCCCCAGGGCAGGACCAACCCCAGCCCACCTGGAGCCTCTGGGAAATCTCCCCCAGTGAACCCCAGTCCCCTCACACCAGGACACCCCATTCCCACCCACGGCTCCCCGACATCACCCCGTGTCCCCAGAGGCCCATGGGCTGATTTCTCTGTCTCAGTGCTCGGTTTTTGTAGCCAAATCTCACTCTTTGGGCCACCAAGCAGCAAATTCTCCACTCTCATCCCCCAGGGAAACTGGCCAAAAGATGCCCTGGGTCTGAGTGATGGATTTCAAATAAATGGAAAACATAAAAGGGATCCTAAGGGATCACCTTGACCCGGTGTCAGCGCACTGACTGCCACACCCAAGGGATTTTGTGGAGCTGGGAGTCCCTGAAGAGAGGAAAAAAGGAATTCTGGAGGTGCAGGGACTGCTTGGACACCTGAGTGCTCCCTGGTGTTGCCAATGCTAAAACACTCCGGGCCCAGGGAATGTCTGGAAGTACTGGAGCATCCTGTCGGTCAGAGCAGGTGTTTGGGATGTTTTGTGCTCACACCAAAGGAGAGATGAGCTGAGCAGAGATGAGCTCTCCCTCAGAGCCCTGGCTGTGCTGGGCAAAGAGCTGCCCACAGAGTGGCTTTAGTTAAAATTCCTGAGGTTCTGGGAATTGGGGATAAACTCTGCATGTTCTGCTCAGCTGCTGCTGAGGGCTCTGCAGAAGGGCAGATTGTTGATGGTAAATTTGTCCCTTTTAATGAGGGCACACTCTTAATGAGGCAATGTTTGGGAGAAGTGCTCATCAAGCATTTCCCATTCCTGTCACAGCTCAGGAGGAGCTGGAATGGCTGGCAGGCCATGAAAGCTCCTGGGCCTTTCTTCCAGAACATCTTGGGATCCTCCCTGACAGGGGCTGGGAGGGAAAATGGGAATTAATTCCACATTGCTGGGAGTGTGTGTGCCCAGGAAATGGATACAGGGATGCAGGGAGTCAGAGGGGCAGCACCTCCCACCCAGGGCTGCAGCTGGCACAGAGGATCTACAGACTGACAAATTTTGGGGTATTTACCCCAATCGCTGACTTCAATGTGGGAAAAATCTCTTGGAAGGAGCCGTGTAGGCACTGGTTTAAATCCAGTTTCACATGGAGGACAAGAGCAGGGAATTGCACGTGGCAGATTTGGGGTGCAAAGCAGCAACCTGAGCATCCACCCCCAGGATCCCTCTGCTTCCATGGTCAGTGGTTGTGCTGGGAGCAGTGCAGGCTGTGATAAATTCAGTTACCATGGAAATGGAGGCTACATGAGGAGGGTCCACCGGAGACAGAAAACATGGAAGAACTGGGCTGTTGTGGTGGACAACTCTGGGTTTGTACAGCGGCTCCAGGTGGATTTGGAAAAGCATCAGTGTATTTTCCTCTATTATTATTATTATTATTATTATTATTATTACGGTGACACTCAAAGGAGGCACCAAAACATGAGACCACGGTGGTAGAAGCTGTAGAAACAGAGATCAAAAAGGTGGCCCTGACCCAAAAAAACCCAGAAGGGACATATTTGTGTCTCTCTGCACAAATATTCCACTCAAATTATCCCATCTGGTTACTGAACCCATCCAGCACAAAACAAAAATGGACAGAGGAGAGCACTGGGGATAAAATGGAGTGCAGAAGGTGAGGAACAGGCAGAGTTTCACCCAAAGAAAGAATGAGAGGCTTGGAAAGAGGAGGAGCATTCAAATCCTCTGCTGTGGTTCATTAACACATGGCCAGGACAATTAAAAGTGTCCCTCTGAGTAATGAGTAATGAAAAGGGTAAATCCATGAAAAACCTCCCCTGCTTTTCTCATAGTTTGAGTTTCCTGTCTGGCTGCAATTCCAAATCCTCCTGAACAGGGACTCTCCAAGTGTATCCAGGATACAATTCCAGGAGTTCTTGTCCTCTGGAGGCTGGAATTGTCCAACAAATAACAACAAAAGCAGGTGAATGAGGAAATGTAACCCTCAAAGCAGTCTGGTTGGGCAGGGGCATCAAATCCCACACCAGAATTCCCAGAAAAGGACAGAAATTGCTCTGGATTGTTTTATGAACACAGAGCTGATTTTTGGAATGCCCAGTAACGGCACTGGGAATTCCCAGGTTTGGATTTTTGGAATGCCCAGTAACGGCACTGGAAATTCCCAGGTTTGGATTTTTGGAATGCCCAGTAACGGCACTGGGAATTCCCAGGTTTGGATTTTTGGAATGCCCAGTAACGGCACTGGGAATTCCCAGGTTTGGATTTTTGGAATGCCCAGTAACGGCACTGGGAATTCCCAGGTTTGGATTTTTGGAATGCCCAGTAACGGCACTGGGAATTCCCAGGTTTGGATTTTTGGAATGCCCAGTAACGGCACTGGGAATTCCCAGGTTTGGCTTTTTGGAATGCCCAGTAACGGCACTGGGAATTCCCAGGTTGGGATTTTTGGAATGCCCAGTAACGGCACTGGGAATTCCCAGGTTTGGATTTTTGGAATGCCCAGTAATGGCACTGGGAATTCGGAACATGGGGAGCTAGCCACACCCTGTCCCTCCCAGTCAGGAATGAATTTCCAGCAGAGGATCCACAGGATCCACATCTGCTCCTTCCCTGGGAGCTCTCATTAAGGAAGGACATTGCTTTAATAAGATCAGGATTTTAATAAATGCACAGACATGGAGAATTCCAGGGAATGCCCCAGGACTGGGAGCTCAGGGTGCAGCTCAGCCTCAGGAGGAGGCCAAGGTTGGACTGTGCACGAGGAAAATGGGATTGGTGGTGACCTGACCATCCCAGGCCTGAGCTCTGACCTGTGCCTTAAAAACAAACATTCCTTGGGAAATTTGCCATCTTTGCCAAATAATTTGCCACAAAAGCAACCCCTGTCCCTGGGTGGCTCAAGCAGTGGGTTTGCAAAACACGCCAAAGACCCCGGTAATTATCCCGAAAATGACCCCAATAATTATCCCGATAATCCCTCTCCTCTGTGTCAGGTCACTGAGGGAAAGCTCAGATTTACCCTGCAGCGCTGTCAAGTGTGGGAATCTTTGTGGCATTCCCGGCCAGCTGGGCTGGGCTGTGCTGTAAATCTCCCAACAGCACAACTCTCCATCGGGGAAATTCCCCATTATTGCTCAGCCCTCCCTGACGAGACACCGGGAAACAATTCCAAGCAGGTACAGCCCTCCGGGGAAGGTTAAGTGCAGGATCCTTGGGAAGATAAACAGGACAAAGCCACTTCCCCCAGCGACAATTTAATCTCCCTTGATTGCTGATTGATTGGATGGACACCCTAAAAACGTGGCACCTGCACAGCCCCTCCCACCCCTCACTTTAATTTGCCCTCTCCCAAATTTCAAACACGTTCTCAAGGTGACTCCTTGGATTTTTTTTTTTCCTCCCCTTTCCCTCTTCACACATAAGAAGCAGAGGAGTGATGGGAGGCCTGAAATGCAGCAAGTGCTAAACAGATTGGGATTTCTTTTTTGAAGCCATAATAGGGAAATGTTATTAGTGGGAAAATGAAATGCTTGACGTTGGCAATTTCTGGCAGCGCAGAGAAGATTTGGGGGGGAAGATTCTTTGCGAGGTATTAATGTCACCTAATCAGCTTCTGCAAGGAGACAGGGATGGCATAAATCCTCCCAGGACCTTCCAGCTGGGGAGTTCAAAGTGCTTTTCACACAGAAAACTTTCGGGAAGTCTTTTGAAAAGTGAAGATTCCTTAGGGGAATCCGGAGTTTTTAGGGAGCAGCTGAGGGGAGTTGTTTTTCTTCAAGACACGATTTAGGGTTATGTTGAATTTTTGGGGTTGTTCTGAGGTCCTGAGCGAACCCACCCAGTGGGTTTTGGGTGATGAAACTGAGTGAGGTGTGATGGGATTTTCATGGAAAAGAATAAGGGAATCCTGTCCTGGGGGTTTTCCTGGGAAATGGGGGGGGGGGATGGATGTTCCAGACCCACTGGGTGATGGAATGTGTCTGCCTGGGAAGGGGGGCACTGGATCACACTGGGAATTTGGGAGAGGCTCCCATCCTTCTGGGAGGGAGCTGCACTCCTGGCACAGGGCACAGAAATGGCACAGGACGGACTGGCAGGAAGGATTTGGGCAGGAAAATCAGGATTTGGGCAGGATTTGGGTGTAACAGCTGAGCTGGAACAGTTGTCCTGACCAACATACAGAGGTAATAGAGAAACATTCATAAAAATGGTAAAAATACTAATTTCAGACTAATAGTTGGTTATAATTAATAGTATTTTTATACTAAAAGTAGGAATTTGGGGAGCAAAACAGAGCAAATTAAGGAAAATGAGTGACATTAATTTGGGGAGCTGCATCTTGAGTGAGGGTGGTGATGGTCAACAGCCCTCGAAGAGGGTTTTAGTGCAAGCCAAGGCAGTTTTAGGGCTTTTGCAGCACAAACCACAACAGAAAATCCCAATTTTCAGAGGCCACCCTGTGATCCTGTCACAGACCTAGGACAGGGGAGGTGTCCTTGGAGGGGCTGGAAAAGGAGGGAGGTTTGTGCAATTGCAGGACTCTCCTATCCTCAGGCAACTCCTTTTAGCTCCTGCCTGGAATTGCTGGAGCCCGGGAGTCGTTTCCATGACCTCCTGAGCGATGTTTCCATGGGAGACACATCCTGCACAGGTGAGGGAGCAGGGGAAATCGCAGCCAGATGGAATTGGGATGGAATGCAAATGTCTCCATAACATCAGAAATTGGAGTGTTTGAGCACCTGGGAGATGATGGGAAAATAATAACCCATTTTCCAGGGAAAACAACTTGATTTGCTTGGAGGCTGCGTCTGACTGGAGCAGGAATTGGAAAACCCAGCCTTGGAAAACTGGGTTCTATCTCCAGCCCATCAGTTCTGCTCAGCTCATTGCAATTCCCCTTTTCCTGTTCAGAAATGTGCTACGGCCCCCAGCTTCCTTCATGTGGCACCTGAAGTGTAAAATTGTCATAATTTCTGTTTATTTTCGGAGTCACAGGTCACTGACTGCCCCCCTCCCCCTGAAAACCCTCACAGAAAGATGTTAAAGTTCTGACTCCAATAAAATTCCTGCTGCAAATATCACCAGGTCTGAAGGACTGGCCTCTCCTCCCTAGAAGAGCAGGATAAATACAGATTTTGACATAGAATAGGGAACATTTTCTTCCCTGTCTCAGGAGTTTTGATGTGTGCATTATGCTGCAGAGAGAGGATTTCCCATGGAGTGCTGGCACAGAGCATTCCTGGGAAGCTCTGGATCACCAGGTGCTTCTGGTGGCTGAAAGATCCCTTTTCCTTTCCCTTTTCCTTTCCCTTTCCCTTTTCCTTTCCCTTTCCCTTTTCCTTTCCCTTTCCCCTTTCCCTTTCCCCTTTCCCTTTCCCCTTTCCCTTTCCCCTTTCCCTTTCCCCTTTCCCTTTCCCCTTTCCCTTTCCCCTTTCCCTTTCCCCTTTCCCTTTCCCCTTTCCCTTTCCCCTTTCCCTTTCCCCTTTCCCTTTCCCCTTTCCCTTTCCCCTTTCCCTTTCCCCTTCCCCTTTCCCTTTCCCCTTTCCCTTTCCCCTTTCCCCTTTCCCCTTTCCCCTTTCCCCTTTTCCCTTTCCCCTTTCCCTTTCCCCTTTCCCTTTCCATGCCACATCAGTCCTAAGCCAGATGTGCTGAGTCAGCCCTCGTCCAGCTGTGCTGTGTAATTCTTGACTCCAGAATCTAAAATAAAGATTAATTACAAGTACTGAGGAATTCCAATGGACGATGGAAGAGAAGTGGGAGTTTTCCACCCATCTCTGATTTCTCATGTGAGCCCCACAAGCCCCTCCCAAATGGACTCCTCTGATTCTTTTTCGATTAAAACTCTCTGGGGGGAAAAAAAAAAAATCTCCTTTATTAAAAATGTGCCCAGCAGTTCTCATGGTCCACAAGCTTTTGCTCTTTAGAGATCAGTGTTATTTATATTAAAAAAAAATTACATGAAAATTACATTTTCTACAGTTTATTTCAGTGAATTTTCCTTTTCCTCCTTGGATTACAGGAACAATAAATGGGAATTTCTGATTTATTCATGCACTGGCACATCCTCAGTTGTCTGGAGAGCCTGAATTTCCCAACATTCCAAATGGATAATGCCAGGCTTTATTTATTATTCCTTAAAAAACGTGTCTGATTTCCAAAAAATGCCTCATTAAACCTCATTAACTTTTAGGATTAGATTCCTTTGCTAATTTTTCCATGGAAATTTTCACAGTGTGGATCATTTCGGGGATCTCTGACAGCCTCGTGAAACTCGGTGGGAAGCAGGGAAATGGTCTTTGGAATCCAGCACTGAGCGTGGTGCAGGAAAGTGTGGGAATAATAAGAAATATGTGGATTTCAGGAGTCTTGAGAATCCTCTGCAAGTCTGAGTCCAGAGTGCCCCAATTTTATCCCAAATCCCCAGAAAGTCACTGCCAAAACTCAAATATTTTGAGCAAAGCATAAAACAGGGACTTAAATGCAGTTTTAGTTCTCAGAGAGGTTGCTCTGAGTAGCAGTAATTTAATAAATGTAATTATTTCAGCAAAAAAATCATGTATTTAAGTGGTCTCACCTCACACAAAACATTTCATGTCCTGGAGCTGTTCCCTTTTCCCTCCTGATTCTCATCCCAGGAAGATGCACAAGAATTGAGTGCTCAGGATCAGATGGAAAATGCAAAGCAAGCCAATAATTCCCATTATTTAGAGGCTGTGAAAACCCTGAGAGGTGAAAAACAAAGAATTCAAGGCTGAATTTGAGTGGTTTGATCCAAAATTCTAAATTATTTGAAATTGAGGTGCAAGATTGGTTTGGGATGTGAAACTAATGGGACATTGCAGCGGCACTGGAGCTTGCAATTAGGGCAGGACTGGAACCCGGCAGAGAAGCAGCTCTGGGAGTTATCTGAGCCTTTATAATTCCCTCTTTTTTCATTTCCTTTGGATTTCCTTTCTTTTCTGAAATTCCCCATTTTATTGGAAGGCATGGGGGGAAAAGTGGGAAATAGGAAAAAAAAATGGGGAAAAAATAAGAAATAGGAAATTTCCAGCTCTCTGAAGCTTTCCTTTGAGGATTTACAAACTCCATCCACAGGATTTTGCCACTGGGAGAATCCCACAGGATCGTGGAGACACTCTGAGGAAATGGGGAGTGAGGGAAGGAGCATTAATTCAGATTGAGACTTCATTTCTGAGCCGGTACTGGAGGAAAACCAGCAGGTGGAGCTTGGAATAGCAGAGCTGGGAGGAGCTCCTCAAATCAGAGACTTCCTGAAGCACAGTTTAGGTAGAAAAGTAATGGAATAAGAATAAATAGAATAAATAAAAATAGAATAAGTAAAAATAGAATAAGTAAAAATAGAATAAGTAAAAATAGAATAAGTAAAAATAGAGTAAGTATAAATAGAATAAGTAAAAATAGAATAAGAATAAGTATAAATAGAATAAATATAAATAGAATAAGTATAAATAGAGTAAGTATAAATATTGTTTATCACAATATTAGAAATTAAGAGGATAATATTTGCCTGAGCAGCATCCTTATTTGTTTAACTGAATCCATCCCATTTTGGGAAGCAGCTGAGGGATTCCACACAGATGTACTGGTGGGAATATCCCAGTTTTTAATGCCTGTTTTGAGGTGGGAAAATGAGAATTGCTGGAGGTGCTCAAAGATTTGCAGGGAGCGCTCGCAGAGGTGCTTTGGAAAACTTGCCCAGGAAATGAGCAGTTGGAATTCTGGAAGCAGCAAACACAGGGATTCATTTTGTCCAAGTCTTCAGACATGAAAACGGGAAGGCCCTGCCTGTAGAACGGGGCTGTCGTTTGGTATTTGGCCTTTCCTATCAGGGGGAAGCTGACACCGAGCTCAATTCCTCCCCAGAATCCTTTTGCTGATATCACTGGGTTGATAAACCCAAGCTGTTGTTCCCACAGAAAAAAAATACAGTACAGAACAAATACAATTCTAGACAAAGATGTGGAAGCTTGGATCATTTCAGTGTTATCTCCTGTCCAGCATTTCCAGCAGTGACCAATGCTCTGCTTTGCTTTGATTTTATGATTTTATGACTTAAGAGGTTGCTTCCTGACATTGCCCTGATTGTCCTTCATGTTCTCCCTGAGGAAATCCCCAGCCCACGCTCCAGGGGAAGGACTTTGAAGATTATGCAGCTTCTCTTTGCTTCTTAATTCCATTTAATATTTTCTCCATCCTAAATCCAAGAAATCCAGGTATTTTCTGGCTTCTGGGCAGTGGTGAGAGCTGTGGATCCTGCAGAGTTTCTGTTTCAAACCAAACCCAAGCAGCTCCAAGCTCCAGGATCTCCAAACCCAAGTCCTTCCCTCCTTTTCCCATGGTTTGATCCTCTCCCCATCCTCTGGGAGTCACAAAGGTGCTCCCCCATTTCCCTCCTTATTTAATCACTTTTTGATCGAGTGGCCAGAGAATTCTGCTGGGTATAAGACTTTATAGAGAGGAATTGTGTGATCCAAAGTCATTTTCTGGATGAAATTCCCTCCGTGAGTTTTCTGGGATGGGATTTGACCCCTGTGGCTGCTTTGAAGGACCCCACCCCTTTCCTGGGCATCCCTCCCAAGGAGGCTCATTTATTTATTCATTACAAGTGGATGTTAATGAGTTACCTCTGAATTTTTCACCGTTTTCAGGGCTGTAATCCAAATTTTTCAGCTCAAGCCATGGCAGAAATTCCCAGTGGGAATTCATCTTGTTTCTGTTTCTTTTGGCCCTAATTCAGGAGGCTCATGCTCAGCTCCCATGGTTGGATCTGGTCTGTGGAGATTCATCCAAGGGATAAAAGAATGTGTTGTTCCTTTCAGGAATAATGAGAAAAATCTGGGAAATACCAGCTCCTTTTTATGGACACAAAATTCCATCTGTATTCTGATGTAGGAACTGAAAGATTCAGGGGAGAATAATCCAAAATAGATGGAATTTTTTCAGGGAGCAGGCAGAGAGATTGAAAGAGCTGAGCATTAAAGAGCCAAACAGCAGCAAGGGAAGATAAATTTGAGTCATTATGCACTGGATTTTCCAAAGAGAAAAGTATCTACTGGATAACACCCACTGAAAGCAAAAGGGACTTGCGTATTTTAAATCTTATAATTCCACCCCGGATTTTCAAAGGAGTTTAGCATGTGGAATGCTGATGAGAACCTAGCAAAAAATGAAACGAGGTGGGGGGAAAAGGAAATTATTTTTCCTCTGCTGAAAGTTTTGATGAGAGTGAAAATAATTTTGCGTTCAGATTTCAATTTGCTTAAATTTAGGGAAGCACGGGGAGGAGCAGGGGTTTCTAGCAAGGGGAATAATTCTGTATGAAAAGGTTTGGAAGAGCAGAGAAAGTTGATCAGATCCAGGAGCCAACTGTTCCCCCAGGAGCTCAGGTATCTCCAGGATGAGATTGTTTGGCTCTGGAGCACCAGGACATTTCTGGACAGGGCTCTTCAGTTAGAAAATCCCTGGAATGGGTCACAGATGGAAGTTCTGGATCTGGGATCAATTTTCATATACGGTGTGATATCTGTGGTTTGGCTTTTCTTCAGGAGTCAGGATAAAGAAAGTGAAAGCCAGGCTTTAAAACTTGGATTAAGTCATATTGTAGCACCTTGAGTTTCTGTGGTGTCTCCCAGCCTGTGGCAAATGGCAGGGAATGGGCAGTGGGACAGAACTTCCATGGGCTTCCATCATAATTCCCAGATCCAGGGAGAGGGACTGGACCATGGGATGGAGGGACAGGACTCAGGGAATGGATTTCACTGCCAGAGGGCAGGGAGGGATGGGATATTGGGAAGGAATTCCTGACTGTGAAGGTGGGGAGGGGCTGGGATGGAATTCCCAGAGGAGCTGTGGCTGTTCCTGGATCCCTGGCAGTGCCCAAGGCCAGGTTGGGATAACCTGGGACACAGGGGAGCCACGGATGGGATTTAAGGACCTTCCTTCCCAACCCAAACCTGGGATCTGCCTGATGATTCCATGACCTGTGGTGTTGAAATGAGGGCAGGGCCATAACTGGAAATAAGGGTTCTTATCCCAAAGGCACAGGAGCCCTGTCTGTGCACAGGACTTTCATGGAATCAGGAATTCCAGCAGCCCCTCAATCCACAGGAATGTGGTGTTTGTCCAGAGGACAAATTTCCAGGATTACTGGAAGTGTCCAGTGTCAGGCTGGAGCCCCTAGGGACAATGGGAGATGTCCCTGCCCATGGCAGGGGTGGCACTGACTGATTTTTACCGTCCCTTCCATCCCAAATCATTCTGTGATTCCAAGAATTCCCCAGACTGGGAAACCTCCGTGTCCTGTTCAGATGTCCTTGTCTCTGGCCCCCCTGGCTGTGGTGTGTGACTCTTTGCTCCTGTCCTCGCTGCCACCGCAGCCCTCGGAGGAGGGAGAGGAAATCCAGCTTGTCCTCTTTGCCCTCTGCTCAGCGCCGTGCCTGGAGCTCCAGAGCCCGCCAGCAGAACGTTCAGCCAGTAAATTCCAGTGGAAAGGATCCTTTTCATTTGCAGTTCTATTAGTGGAAGGCACGGTTAACAATTCCAATCCAGGGAGAAGGATAATTGCAGGAGCTGATTGCCAGCCATCCTCCGATGTTGACTCACAGGGCAAAACGAGGGAGAGTGAGAAAGAGAAGCTAAAATTATAGCCCAAGTCTCTGAGGAATATTAATGTAATAGTTTTAACATGATCCTGCTCACATTTTAGCAAGGAATGTTAATAACAAGGAGGGCAAAGCTCTGATAATTTTTTGCAGTATTCCTCTTTCCTCGGAATAATTGGGACACAACGCTCGCTTTGCAAACTTGTACAGGTGGGAGTGGTTTATAATTTTTCTGTTATTCAGGTGCAGATTGTACTTCTGGGCTGGGGATGTGCCTTGTGGAATGTTAATCCTGTTTGCTGAAATACTGAGCCCTGCAGATGCTGCACAGCGAGGAATCCTTCCCTGAGGGAACACATTGTTGTGAAATCCCGGGTGGCAGAGTGGGGATGTTTGGGGTTCATTCAGAGATAACGTTTTCATGGTGGCCCCAGTCGAGGCTCTGGGCTCCGTGTGCCTGCCCTGCCCTGGCACCAAGCACAAACTCCCTGATGTCTTGGATCCCTGATGGATCTTGGGAGCCTCCCTAGAGCAGAGGCGAGACAAGATGAAGAGAATAAAGTGGGTATTTATTAAAGACCTTCAATAGAAACACCTTGGGCAGTCAAAGCCTTCAAGAGACTACACCCGAAAACGGACAATGGGTCACAGGTTTTCACACTTTTATAAGTTTTGTCCATTTGCATATTTGGGTTAATCTCCCAATTACAGCTTCAGGTAATGAATTTTACCCCAAGTTTGCTCCCCCCAGTCACTTTAGTTTCCATCTCTCAGGCCTGAGGCAATGAGGTGTCCTGGACTGCCAGCCTGGAGAGGAATTGTTGTGTGTGCCCAAAATGTGAAGACACATTTTAACTAACACTGGGTACGGAGTTTGGAGTTATACACTAAAGCAGTACAGGATTTGGAAAATAGAAAAGCTAAAATCCTAAGACATCACCCTGCCCTGAGGAGCGCTGTGCTCCCCATGGATGAAGGAAGGCAGGAGGAGGGAGCAGCCCCAGCAGAGCCCAGGGAGGAGCAGGACTCAGCTCAGTGCCCTGGGGAACAAGGGCTGAGCTGTTTGTGGGCACCGAAGTGGAGATCAGCCTGAGCCCCAGCACACTCCCAGTGCTGTGAGTCAGGCTCATCTTTGGGGTGTGCTGGAGCCAAATGTGGATTTGGGGAGCTCCGGAGCAGGGACTGAGGCACTCTGTTCCTCAGGGGCTGGCCACGTGTCACTCCTGGAGTGCCACAAGAGTCCCCAAAAAATCAGAACCCTCTGTGAGTCTGAGTTGGGAACAGGGAACTGAATAAAAATGTTCCATCTGTGTCCAACGGGATGGAGAAGTGGGAGCCTGGCTCTGCTCAGCCCCACTCGAGTTCTCTCCGGTTCCTCTCTTGTGGAATCCTGGCTGTTTGATTCCCTCTGGAGGGTCTGGCTGCAGCTGGAATGTTGTGGGCAGCATCTGGCAATGGAGCTAAGGAAGGGCCACACTCCAGCCAGCAGGGAAAGTAATGAATAGAACAAAAATTAAAATAAAATAAAATAAAATAAAATAAAATAAAATAAAATAAAATAAAATAAAATAAAATCTGTCCTCTCAGGTGATTTGCCTACCAACCCAACACCCTCTGTCACAAACACACATTAACCCTTCCTGGAGTGGGACAAAGCAGGATTTTATGCTCTCCTTGCTAAGCCAGACTTTTCCCCATTCCCAATGCAGTTCCACATAAGCTTATTTTTAACTCTCCTGCTTTTCTCCTTACCCCAAACTCAGGTTATTATTTGCTCGTGCATCCCCTTACCCAGCCCACGTGTTTTGTACACAGAACACACAAATTCCTGTTGGGTGTGCTTCCCCCCCAGTACCAGGCAGCTTAATGAGGCCAGGCCAGACTAAAAAATCATCCTCATGTGCTGTTGGGAGCAGGCAGAAAGCAAATGCTGCGTGTTCAGGTGGGGCTGATGGGTTCTGGCAGAAGAAAAAACCTCCTGGGTGTGAATTCCTGCAAATGGGATATTTTATAAAATAGGTTCCTATTTCCCTGGGCTGGTTGGGATGTTCGCTCCAGCAGGCTGCAGCAGACAGAGATCCATTAAAAGCTTTAAAACACCTGCTGGGTGTTAGAAAAACCTGCTTGAAGGAGGCGTCGGCTTTCCCTCATTGTGTCCAATTAATTAATTTAATAATTAAGCATTTCAGATTTGATTGGGGCACTCAGAAAACAAAGGTGCCTCCCCTTGTCTCAGCACAGAAAACCTTCTCTACATAAATAACTGAATTAATGCTGACTCCTCCTTTTTGCCACTCTGGGATTTCGTGCCTGGCTGCTGTTTCTTTGGATATTTTAAACTTTTTTAAACTTGGATTTTAAAACTCTCTTTAGCACTATTTGCTTCCTCAGGAGTTATGTACATAAGATAAGCTGCTCACTCTTTTGCAATGGCATAAATGAACTGAGGATTTAAAATCTTATGCTGAAGGAGGGTTTTTCAAGGCTACCACTCATTTTTTGGCCATCTTGCTGTATTCATCCCAATTTTCCAAACCCCTCTGTAGGATGCAGCACAAAGCTGGACATCCCAGCCGTGTAATTCTGGGTTCTCCAAACAGGTGTAAGGGTTGAGGAGGAACTCGGGATTTTTATTTCACACACCCCTTTCTCCTCAGATAAACCCATTCCCTGTTTCTGCCTGTGCCACTTCAATTTCTCCCTGCTTTTTCAGGAGGCTGCTGTGTGAAATCCTGACAAAATAACACAATATTGGCTTTTCTTGTCCAGTGCTTTGACCATTCCGAAGGGAAATCCCTCTGCAGGACCTTGCAGGGTCTCAGGGATTTGTTTTATTTATGGGAGCAATTTGTCTCTAACGAGAGTTCTGCCTTCCAGTTCAGGAAGAGCCAGATGAGCCCAAGGACCTGGATATCTGCAGTGAGTCAAGAATTGATTTCAAATATTCTTTCAACATCCAAGAATGTTTATTTTTGCAGTAAGATGAGTCAATACCGTCAGCTGATGTGCAGGGAAGGGGAAAAGAAAGGAAAAAAAAAAAAAAAACAAGAATAGGCCAAATGGCTGAATGGATAATGGACTTTCTGCCTGAGTGATAACAACTTTAAACCTGCCCTGATCCCAGTGGATCCCGGAATTTATTCCCAGCAGCAGCACAAGGATTGGCTTTTAGGGAAGTTAAACAATATTCATCCCAAACTCCAGCTCTGTCAGCACCACACAAGTCCAGTTTTGGGCTCTAACCTCTCCTTTCCCACACCTACAGACACAACAAACCCTCCAAACCTGCCCTTCCCTCCTCTCTTCTGTTCCGTGGTGAAATTCAGCCACCCCAGTGAAATCTGATAGATTTCATTTCTTTAGAAAGGAGAATTTTGGTGTGGGCAGAGAGCTGGTCATCCTCACCACGCACAAACATCCCCCGGGGTTCAGTTTGAAGTTTATGCTTAAATACCTGGCAGAGTGAGGCAGCCAGCTCAAGCAGATGCTGGAATCAGGACTTTTGGGACTCCTGGTGCTCACCCAGGCGGAAGGAAACGTTTTGCAGGGCAAGTGGTGAAACCCCGAGGGTCCTGTCAGGGTTCAGGAGGTTCACGTGGGTTGTTTTCTCTGTTAGAAAAGGGCATTGCTTCCACTGTTCATTGCTCTAATCCACAGTTTTCCAGCCAGAGGAATGGAGGTGTTGGTTGGATGGAGCTGGGGAGATGCACAGAGGTGATCTGCTGTCCTTAGAGCCAGGGATTCAAGGGAAAAGTCAGGAAAGGCTCTGCTTGGTGTTGTCAGAATTCAGCATTTACCAGTCCTCTCTATCAGCTGTTAATAGTCAAACAGAGGACCTGCTGCTGCCTGTTCCCTGGTGGATTCTCCTCCTTCTATCTTGCCTTGGAAACAGTGAAATCAGGGACATTCAGCACCGTTTTGGGGTGTTACAGGACTTTTGCCTCTCTAAGGTGGGATGCTTTCCAAACACACTCTCCTTATGGCATAAAAAATGGAATTTTTGTGCAGAAACCAAGAGAGACAAAAACCTTCCCAGGTGATCCCAGGGTTTTGGAGCCTGGTTTTCAGCTCAGACTCCTTTTGTCCTGACATCCAGGTGGAACAAGAGCATGGAGCTCTCAGTGATGAGCTGGCACTTTGGGTGCTTTGCATTTAAGACACTGAATTAATTTCAGACACCACCTAATTTCAAAAGCGATAATTTTGCAGAGAATTTCAATGATTGTGGTAATTTGATGAAAGGAACGAGGAATCCTGCCCAAAATTCAACAGCCTGGTGCCCTGCAGTTGAGCACCTCCTTGTTTGGTTGTGCTTCCAACACAGAGTGAGGACTTTGTAAGCAGGAAAAGAAACCTTAAGAAGAATAGTCTCTAAATCTGAGAAAAAAAGGGGGAAAGGGATTTATGGGAGGGAAATCACAGAAGATACTTTGGAAATAACCAGCTCAGCTGGAATGAAAATTAAAAGTGAGGGGAAGGGCTGGAATCCCCTGCAAAGAGAAGCAGAGGCAAGACAGAGCCTTCGTGCTCAAGAGCTTCATCAAAGTCAATGGCCAATTATAAGGCTGGAACAAATGAGGATAAAATAGTGGGTCTTGAAATTGCTCCAAAGGCAGACAGAGGAGCCTGATGTTTTCCATAATTGATTTCAAGGCTCGGATGGGGAATTCTGTGAATTAGAAGAACATCAATTGTGCCGTTTTCTTAATAATTTAGACGAGCTGCTCCTTTGATAATGACATTCCCAGCTGTGGCAACAACTCCGAGGGCAAACACAGGCTGGAGGAGAGGCAGGTTGACCCCAGGAGGGATAGGCTGCACTTTTTTCAAGGCTGTTTGGAGGAAATCAAAGGAAATCCAAGGATTTGGAGTCCATTATTTGGTCATTTGTCTGCAGATGGTTCCTCGATTATTTTATGGTTTCCTGGACGTGCAGGAGACACACACACAGGGGTTCAGAGCTGGATATTGCCAATAATATTCACCTTTTCCTGATGAATCTCAAAGTATTTCATAACAAAAGCAGGGTTGTTTTCCTTGTTAAAAAATCAATTAAAAAAAAAAAAAGAAAAATACATTGAGGCATGGATTGATTTGATTTTAGCCATGAACACCAAATGTCCCTCCTTGGCCAAATAACACTTACTCCTAATTTGTGGAGTTGCTTTAATTTGTCCCTCAAAGTAGCACAGAAATGACTGGTTTGCCCATAAAGTGACAAATTCAGATGACAACACCCTAAGAATACATGAGCAGGCAATACCAAGGATGTGGTTAATTGAAACTTTGCTGCCAGCAGCTGAATATTTCAAATACTTAGTCCCAAAATAGGCATTTTCAGAGCTGTATTTATTAAAGGCACAGGTTTAAGGCCTAAATCTTTATCCCCCTCTTTGCTGAAATTCAGGAGCAGCTGACACACAACAGTGACAAAAAAAAAAAGGATGTCAGAAGAACAGACAGTTATAGATATGCCCAAATTCCAAATGTTATGGAATCAGGTGTCTCATTTCTTGAAGAGCTGGAAACTTTAGGGCCAATTGTGAAATCACAGATTTTCAGAAATCTTGCTGAACAAAAGTTCAGAATTTGAAGTTTGGAGTGAGTCTGCTAGGGTTCTTATTTTCAACTTTTTTTTTTTCTTTTTTAATAAAACGGAAGCTCTGAGAAACAAAGCTAAAAAATGTTGAGTTTTCTACCAGACAACATTGCAGAATATGAAACCCATCCATACTGAATAAATACAACTCTAATTGTCCCAGATTTTCCAATAAATTATTTCACAAGTTAACAAACAAACAAAACAAAACAAAACAAAAAAAATCCTTTGGATATCACCCCCCTGCAACCCAGCTCAATATCGAGCTGCTCGTTGCCATAGCTGCAGCTCAGAAAAATGTATTTTTTTCTCCTAGATTTATAAACAGAGATTGCAGTGGTGGAGCTCTGGGGAGCACCACACAAAATCCAGTGGCCCCAGGCTGGTGACAAATGGCCCTGGGGACTCATTCTGGCCACTCAGAGCCCTCTGCTTTCCCTGCTTCTCCCCAGGTGCCAGGGGACACAGGGAGCTGTTCCATCACCTGAAACCCTCAGGAGTGCCATTGTTTTGCTGGAGGACCAGCCAGCACACACAAACCTGAATTTCTGGTGAAGTTTTTTAGTGGTTTGTGGTGGGTTTTAAACTTTTCCCCCATTTCTTGTGCTGGCCTCAATTTTAATCATCCCAGAAAGGGTGGATAGTGACTTGGATCATCAGTGCCACTGCCAGGCTCAGAGAGACACTTTTAGAGCACATTATTTCAAATTTTTGTATAAATAGAGCTCCTCCCTTCCCTGTGAACAAAAGGTTGGGTTGGACAATAACACAAAAATCAGCAATAACTCACCAGGATCAGCTCCAGGCTCTCCCAGGAGGATGAATCCTGGATAATCTGATCTGCCAGGAGTGCAGAGCAGCTCCAGTGCACCCACTCACTGCAGAAGCTTTGGGAATTCTGGATGTTCAGGCTGAAATTTCCTGAAATCCTTTGCTGCTCCAGCAGGTTTGTTCCTATGGAAGCAAATGGGTAAATGGTAGAAAAAACCTACTTTTTTTTTAATACCAAATGGTAGAATGTAGTTGATGAAAGGGAATTAAATGGATGAAATCTGCTGAAAACCTTTCCAAAGTGATTTTTGCTCTGAAGTTTTCTCAAGAGAACTGAGACAGGGATTTGAAAGTGTTCACAAACTGGAGGTACAATTTTCCCACTAACTCAAATGCAGACTCCTTTCCTCACCCATTTTTATGTCCTCGGTCCTTTGCTTCAACACAGAACTCCCAGAGAAGTTTGTTTTTCACAGGAATACAGCTCAGCCCCAGGATCACAATTTATTTCTGGTGTTTTCCCTTCCCCAAGCCAGGAATTATGGCGAGGTAGGAGGGGGAAGGACAAGCAAGAGGCACAGGCAGAAGGAGCCATCATTCCCTTTAATCCTCACCAGGCCCCACTGATCCTTCTTGTTTTCTCCACTTCTTCCCCCCCTTTATAAAAAAATTAATGAGCCATAAGGACAAGGCTGATAATGAGCTGTTTATTGGCAGGATCGTGGGTTGAGGGTGGAATCTGTTGGTGTTGTTGGAGAAAAACATTTCTATTCTGGAGCATCATAAAATGTTGGGCTTCAACAACACCTTTCGTGTGGTCAGGGATGGATTTATTAACAGGCTGTGCTCCTGGACCTTGTCTGAATCTTCTTAACAACTGGTTGATTTACTTAGGCTTAGCCTTGGTTCAGTTTCAGCCCTGCCTTGTGCTTTATTTTTGGGGAAGTTCAGAAAAAAAATGGTGTGTGTTGTTCACAGGAGCTCTTTGATTTAACTCTTCACCGACTCCTGACTGTTGTTGGGGATTAATTTCTGTTTATAATAAACACGTCATCACTTAAGTCGATGAAAGAATTACTGCTGGCATTAAGCTCCAGCAATTGAGGGTGAGGTGGAGAATAACCTCAACTGAGCTCAGAAATGACAAATTAAGAACCAGTATTAGCAAAGAGAACTCTTTAACGTCTGCGTGGCAGCTCTTATTGAAATTGTGATGCAAATCTGAAGGTAGAATTCAGCATAATGTTATTTATGTAAAGAAACAGAGCTCGCTTTCATCTGCACAGGAGGGGTGGAATTGTTTTCCTCGATTGTTCCTGAGTCCCTCTGTGCCCAGCTCGTGTTGGTGCCGCAGTTTGCAGGGGGACCACTGGGGTCAGCTCTTTGCTCACCTGTCACACCCCTGACATGAGATTTACACCACTGCTGCCTGGCAGAACAAACAACGGGCAAAATCCACGAAAGTTACACAATAAAGACATTTCCTTCCATTAGGGTGAAATAGCACAAGATTTAAAAGATGGAACATTTCAGACCGGGAGACTCGGTGACAAATGTCCACGGGAGGCTTTGGGGCAGCTGCTCCTTTAGTCCAGGCAATGCTGGGTTTGTGCCACATCCTCAAAGTTCCAGGAGGATTTTTCAAAAGCATATTTGAACAAAATAATAGTGTGCCTTGCAGTGTGTTAATTTAATGTCAGCCTTGTCATTTCTGCTGCAAGTGGAAGCTGTTGGTGTTATCTGCTGGGTACTTGCCTGGCTCTGGAGGAAGGGAGAGCAGAATCTTTAATATCTCTCAGCTCCACTCTCCCAAACTCCAAACGTGCTGTAACTGCTGCAGTGACACAGAAAGGAGCTGCTTTCATTAGCCTCTCATATTTTTATAACGAAGTGCTGCTGATTCACGAGCATAATTACATTGTTCTTTCAGCCTTTTGTGTGGGAGGGAGAGAACAGAGAGCAGAGCTGCTCCTGGAATAACCTCCCCGCCGGCTCGGTGCTCCAGGGGCTGCTCTGAATTGTCTGCCTGGCCCCTGGGGACAAGGTGGCACCTCCTAGAGCACAGAGCAGGTGCTGGCTGAGCCCATCTCACCCCCGGATAAAAACTTCTTCCCTGTACACCAACCTCAGCTCTCTCATCCCAGAGGGAGCAGAGCACGGGCTGGTCCATGTTGGGAGCAGGTTGGTGCCTTTCCCAAGCCAGGTCAAACAGGGTCGCTCAGCACAAGCAGATTTAGGGGCCAACAAGTGAAAACCTTGCATTTGTTTAAATTATATGCCAGTCTGCAATTTACCTTCAAACGCATTCGCATCCTGGGAGTAACAGAGAGTGGAGGGAGGTGACTCAAAGACAGCTGATCAGAACTAATTCTGGAAGATGTTTGCTCTCCTCTGTGCATGGCCCAGGAAAGGGGATGCAGAGAATCCACGGGAACAGCTGGAGGAAAATGCAGAAAAGACATAAAGTAAAGAAAAAATGTGCATTTTTTTAAAGACTTACCTGAGGGAGGGAATGTCACGACCACACTTTTCTCTCTGATACAGAGCTTTCCATTTTTACCTTGGAATGAGCAGCTTTTCTTCTTCCAGTTCCATGTGGGATGGTTGTTGGATTGGTCTGAAACAGCACCTACAGCTGGTTCTGCTGTGGGGTCCCCTGGAGATAAGAGCTGTCAAAAGAAAAGATAAATGCTTGTGTGTTTGGCTCCCCAAACAATGGGGACATCATTGGTAGTTCCAGGTGATCATGGAATCATAAAATCCTGGAATTCTTTGGGTTGGAAGGGACCTTAAATCCCACCCAGTTCCACCCCATCCCATGGGCAGGGACACCTCCCACTGTCCCAGGTGCTCCAACCTGGCCTTGGGCTCTGCCAGGGATCCAGGAGCAGCCACAGCTCCTCTGGGAATTCCATTGCAGCCCCTCCCCACCCTCACAGCCAGGAATTCCTTCTAAAATCCCATCTCCCCCTGCCCTCTGGCAGCTCAAGGGCATCCCCTGCATGTGACAATGGTGTCTTGTGACTGAGCATCAACTCCTGGCTGTGTCACCTCCTCCTCCCCCACAACTCACACCCAATCTCGCTGAAATCCTTGGATTTCTGAATGTGCAGTGTCAGAGGTGAGAGCCTCAGCCAGGCTCTTGCTAACTAAAAATGGTTGCAAATTGTGTAACTCACTGTGGAGGCATTCTGGGAAGAAAATATTAAATAAGTGGGATCTTTTGGGAAGTGGTCGAGTGTTTTCCATCTGGTATTTGCGTTCTGGTGACAAGCACTGGTCAGATGGTTTGGAGTGTAAATAAATTCCCATTATGGCTTTTATGAAATGCATGCACTCAGATATTTGCATTCGGAAAGGGAAGCCAAAATCTCTGATGGAGCAGCAAAAATGAGTTTGCCAACAGAGCTCACTGAGAGAGGAAAATCTCACTGAGTCTCCTCATACAGGACAAGAATCAGGCGTCTTTTAGGAAGTACCAGCCTCAAGTCAGAGAAGAGGTCATGGAATGAAACCCCAAGTGGTGTAAACTTCTTGAATTCCATGAAAAGCTCCCTGGGAGTCCAAAGAATATTTGAAAGCATAGTTAGAAATAAAGTAACAACACCCCCAATGTTTGATCCATGGGTAAAATAAGAGAAAGTGCTTGTAGGAGTGTGGCAGTGAATAAATCCAAGTTTCCAGTGCACTGCTCCATGGATGCTCTGATTGTTTGCACAGCTCTTGTTTGTCACTTCTGACAGCTCAGACTCCAAAGAAACCCAAAAGGCGAAACCAAAATACTCCTTCCCCAAAAACCCATTCTGAAACTCCTGAGCTGAAAATGTCAAAATAGAATGGGGTTATCTTTTTTAAAAAAATTGAAACCAGTCTTGCTGCTGAAACTTTTATTTGAATTACAGGTGGCTTCAAAGGAGCCTCAGGGCTTTAAAATCCACCTGCCCAGGTATTTAATGTGTTTATATACCCAGAACTGGCCCCTCCAGGGGTACATGTTGTTATCTATAAGATTTGGATTTTATTCCACAGATAAGACAAGCTCTGTTGGCTTTCTTTTTAAATTTTTCCTGGCTATACATTCTGTCTGTAATTCTTCTCCTGCAGGTGGGATGAATTCCATCCTATGATAGCTGTTATTTTCCCTTTTATCCTTAACTACTGGTGTTTAGTGGGATATCTGCATTTTCTCCCTTTTTGTTTTTTTTTCATTAAGCCACTAAAAGGTTTCACTTTAGCCTGTCTGAAATTAGTGATGCATTGAGAATAAATTGTCCTGTTCTGGGTTGATTAAGGTAACAGATCCTGCAGGATAATTGCCACTGCTGTGGAGCTGTTCCGAGCAGGAACAACCAACATTTACCAGTGGCAGGACAAAAGTTTGGGAATCAGGAAATCAGGGGAATGGTTTGGCTGGGAAGGGGGCTTCAAGACCAGCCAGTCCCACCCCTTTGGAGCACCCTGGGATGGTGGGAGGTGTCCCTGCCCATGGCAGGGTGGCACTGGATGAGTTTGAAGTCCCTTCCCAGCTAAACCATGCCATGATTCTGTGATTTCAGAGTGACTGCAGCCATCTGTCGTGGTTTGAAAGAGGTGTCTGCTAAGAAAGGCAGGAGCCTCTCTTGAAATGGAAAATGTAAACCTCTTCCCTTCAGATTATTATAATTTTGAAATTAAGGGGCTCTCAGGCAAGGAAATGGGAATAGGAATAACAGTTCTTGACTAGGACAAATTAAAATAGAATCACAGTATTACAAATAAACAAACCCAAAACTCTGCCAGAGTCAGAATCCAAGCTGACCCCCGTCAGTCACTCAGGGTGTTGGAGCAGTCCCATTAAAGGGTGGCTGCATCCTCCTGCAGTGACAGATGTGGTTCTGTTGCAGCAGTGCTCCTGGGGAAGGTGCACTTTTCCTCTGAAGCTCCAGTGATGATGTAGAAGGGTCTGGTTTTCCTCTGGAATCCAGTGGGAAAAGGCTGCTCTGATGTTCCAAATCTCGGATTTGATCCGGGTAGGAAATGCTCGGCTCCTCCCCCTGGCTGGAGCATCTCCCACTGGGATGATGGAATTTTCTCAGCCGTGCAGTGGGACTCAGTGGCCCATTAACAGGAGATATCTCCTGGAGGGAGGATGGGTTGTGGAAAGGTGAAGAACACTGCCCCGGCTGGTTTAACTGATGGTGATAGAATGATAGAATTCATACTTTCAGTCACATCCTGAACTGCAACCCAAGACACCACCCCACACCCAGAGGGCTCCTGTTCCTCATCCCCTGTTCTCCCACACTTCTCTTCTGCCATCTCCTCTCTCCAGAGGGAAAAGAACACATTCCATTATTGCAGAAGCAGATTTTCCCTGAATTTTCCAGGAGCTGTGGATGGAAGGAATTGCCCATGAATTGAACCCAGTTCTCCAGCATCTCAGAGCCTTTCCTTGCTCTACACCCCCTTTTAGGATGAGTAGCAGTGTAAAAGAGAGTCACAGCAATATCCAAGATTGCTTAAATCGAAATGTCAATGTATTTTAATGACATGCTGAGGAATAGTCATGAAATTCCATGGTTTATATAATGCAGATAATCACTTTTCTGTCAAAACTATTGACACACATTCATTTTGACTGATTAGCATAGTGTTGAAACTCCTGATGGGGTTTTTGAATCCCAGGCTTTGAAGTTCCTGAAAAATAGCGAGTCAGAACCAAGCCACTCAGCACCAAACTTGAGATTTTGGGATAATTTGGCAGCATTTCCCTGCCATGCCCAGAGGATTTTTGATGTTTTTGATGCAAAATGTGTGTGCTGCTCATGGTCAAGCATTGCCTGGTGTCGGAACAGCTCAAAGCAAATCTCCAGGGTCAGTGTTGTGTTTTCTGTTTGTTTTTGCATCCTGTGTGCAGAGGGATGGCAGTTTCTGGGCAAACAGAGCTGTCTGCCATCCCTCTCTGTTCAATAATTCTCAGTGTCTGCTGTTTTCAGAAACCTTTGAAGGTTTCTGGCTGCACTGAGGGGAATTAAAGGTTTTGTGTTGATCCCGACAACGGCTCGAGCAAAGGCTGATTTTGGACTCAAATTACGATCCCTCAAAAGTGCAGCTGGGAGTTAAGGAGCTCTTTGCCTCTGAACAGCCCCTTTAAAATGCTTGATGCAATTTCAAATTCATTCCATTCTTTTTCCTGGTGCATAAAGAGAGGAAGCCAAGTTCATCTGAAAGTCGAGTTTAATGCTTGGCCTTTCCTAAGAGGTCACAACAGATCAGGGGACAGCGGGTGCCAAAATTGGGGCAGCAGAGATTATGCAGCTTTAAGGATAACCTGGAGTGGGAAAAAGAAAAAAAAAACAAGAGTTTTTTCGTGTTGCTTGGTGCCTTTTCATAAAGTTTAACCTTCTCCCAGTCTCCCAGACACAAGGGGTGAACAGAGCCAGGCCGGCTGGGACCTCCCTGCTACGCCTTACTGTGGATAAGAATAAAATCTTTAAACAGTGGCTTAAAAATAGGGGTTTTTTTTGTCTTCTCTGCCTCTTCTGTTATCTCAGAAAGATGCTTTGATGACTCTTCATTGCCTGCCTGACAGAGCAATGATGTTCAGGTGGGTCTAATATAATATATTCCCCTCTTCCATCGTGTTTTTCACAAGTGAGGGGATGATTTGCATCATTTGATCGTTTGTGTGCTGGATCCTGGAGGAAAACTAAGACCTGGTGCTACTCAGTGAATTGAAGGGTGAGATTTTCCCACTCATGCTTATTTGGATTCCATCAGGAAATTAAGAAAATAATTGTGTTTTTGCTGCTAGGTTTTCATTTTTAACACGTGGAAGAGAACAAAATATTCTTATCCAAGGATTCAGAAAATGGACTTACAGATGAAACTGAGCTTATCTGGACTGGCAGCATTTCTAATGTTGGTCAAACACTTCTCTCTGGCATTTATAGTGATAGAAATGTCCATTTCTATCACTATTTTATACTTTTTGTGTCTTCTTTTACTTTCAGTAAGCAACTTAACTTTCAGATACGTTCAGCAGCAATGACCAAAGGTCCAGGAGAACACAAATTAACCTCAGTGATCCCCAGGCAGGCCCTGAGCTGGGCTGCTGGTGGCCAACACAGCTCTGGAGGTTGGAGAGGAGAGTCCAGAGCACTCAGCAACATCTGGTGGGATATAATTGCATTGATGAGAATTAGACATTATGACCAACAAGCCTCTCCAAAATCGCTGCTTTCTGAGGGGCTGTGAGAACAAACAAGGGCAGCACTGCTGGCTCATCACTGGTTTTCAGGCTGCTTTCAGCAGAGATGCCCGACAGCTCTGTGAAATGGGCCAGAATCTGCACTAAAAGCTGAGTCTTGTGCTCCAAATGGTCCTGTCTGTGTGTGCCACAGAGCTCTGGGAATTCCAGGAGGGTGGAAACACGAGCAACCCGTGATTCCCATCCCCCAGCGTGCTCCATGTGGAGCTGCAACAGGGATGGAGGTCACTGGTATCACATTGGAGGTCACTGGTATCACACTGGAGGTCACTGCCATCACACTGGAGGTCACTGGTATCACATTGGAGGTCACTGGTATCACATTGGAGGTCACTGCCAACACACTGGAGGTCACTGGTATCACACTGGAGGTCACTGGTATCACACTGGAGGTCACTGCCAACACACTGGAGGTCACTGGTATCACATTGGAGGTCACTGGTATCACACTGGAGGTCACTGGTATCACATTGGAGGTCACTGCCAACACACTGGAGGTCACTGACATCACATTGGAGGTCACTGGTATCACACTGGAGGTCACTCCCATCACACTGGAGGTCACTGGTATCACACTGGAGGTCACTCCCATCACACTGGAGGTCACTGGTATTACACTGGAGGTCACTCCCATCACACTGGAGGTCACTGGTATCACATTGGAGGTCACTGGTATTACACTGGAGGTCACTCCCATCACACTGGAGGTCACTGGTATCACACTGGAGGTCACTGGTATCACACTGGAGGTCACTCCCATCACACTGGAGGTCACTGGTATCACACTGGAGGTCACTGGTATCACACTGGAGGTCACTGGTATCACATTGGAGGTCACTCCCATCACACTGGAGGTCACTGGTATCACACTGGAGGTCACTGGTATCACATTGGAGGTCACTCCCATCACACTGGAGGTCACTGGTATCACACTGGAGGTCACTCCCATCACACTGGAGGTCACTGCCATCACAAGCCCTCATTAGCAGCAGCTGCTGGTGCCAAAGGCCAGGGCACGAGGCCTCTCCTGGTAATACTGGGTCTTAACATTGGCAATCACATCAATAATTTAAGTGTTGGCACAGCTGGACCTCAGCTAAATGTTAACAGCAGAGTTCAGCCCTGGAACTGAGACACTGAGCCCTGGAATTGAATATTTTAGCCCTGGGATTGAGTATTTAAGCCCTGGAATTGAATATTTTAGCCCTGGGATTGAGTATTTAAGCCCTGGAATTGAATAGCTCAGCCCTGGGATTGAGCCCATCAGCCTGGAACTGGGACACTGAGCCTTGGAATTGAGGATTTCAGCTCTGGAATGAGCCCCTCAGCTCTGGAACTGAGCCTCTCTACTCTGGAACTGAGCCTCTCAGCCCTGGAATTGAATATTTCAGCCCTGGGATTCAGCCCATCAGCCTGGAATTGAACCCCTAAACCTCAAATTGAGCCCCTCAGATCTGGAACTGGGACACTGAGCCCTGGAACTGGGACACTCAGCCCTGGAATTGAGGATTTCAGCCCTGGAGTTGAGCCCATCAGCTCTGGAATGAGGCCCTAAATTCTGATATGGAGCCCCTCAGCCTGGAATTGAGATTTTCAACCCTAGAATTGAGTATTTCAGCCCTGGAATTGAGCATTTCAGCTCTGGAATTCATCTTCAGAGCTCTGAAATTCAGACACTCAGCCCTGGCGTTGAGCATTTCAGCCCTAGAATTGAGTATTTCAGCCCTGGCATTGAGCCCCTCGGCCCCAGGATTGAGGCCCCCAACCCTGGAATTATTTCAACCCCAGCACTAAGCACCTCAGCCCTGGAACCAAGCCCCTCTTTAATCCATATTCCATCCCAGTTCTGTGTTCTGTTGAGATATTATCCAAATGCAGACTCCTGGCAGTTTTAGACACACATTGCACGGGCCATATTTACCCCCAAAGCCCTGAAAAGCTGCAGAAATCTGATGTGCAAATCAGATTTTTCTTCCTGCTTTGCCACTCCTGTTCAACTGATGGTACCAGGGGCCTGGTGGAGGAAGGATATTGGATAGTTATCACTCCACACACAGGGCTGTGCCTGTGATAAGCAAAGATTTATGTTATAATCTTCAAGATTCCAAATAATTTCCCAGGTTGCAGCAAATTTCTCATGGCTGGGTCAGCTCAGGGGTGGGGTTGAGCTGAACATGTAAATATTTTGCAGCTCTGCCTGTGCTGGGGTTACCTTTTGGAATTTGTCTGTCCAAACAGTGGTTCTGCATATTGAAGGTGCTTTTGCTCCATGGTGTTTAAGCCTCTGAGGTAAAGGGGATAAAAATGTGACTGCTTATCCCTGCAGTGCCTTGTCAAAGCACAAGTTGTGCATCTGGCTGATTACAAGATTTTCACTTGCTCTAAAAAATCTGCAGTGCTCTCCCTCAAGTTTTCACACAGCACTGGTTGATATTCTTCAGCATCTTTCAGCTTCAACTCCTATTTGTTCAGTGAAGGCCAAAATCCGTGCATGCAACTGCTGGGAAACGTCCTTTCCTGTTGTATCCATCCTTAATTCTGCCCTGCTGCATTTCCCCTGGTTTCTGTGTGTGTCAGGGTGAGAAATGCAGCTTTCCTGTGGAGCTACTGACAGTCAGGGGCTGCTCGAGGGGTTTGCAGCTCCCCTTTCCAGGTTCCTTCCTCTGCAGGGTGGCAGTGATGCGTCTAAAACCACCTGAGTGAAAGCTGTGGTGATTCAGCAACTGCTGCACATGGAGTTGAAGACTACTCCGGGTTGGGAATTACTACATCCCTCCTAGTCCTGAACCTGAACTGCAGGTAGTTTACAGAATAACCCTTAGCGCTCATATTCATCTATATTTACATTTATCTCTCGTAAAACCTTTTCATGAGGGGCCAAGTGCTTTTTCCCCAAGACTTTGTTCTCCAGAACCTGCTTGTGCAAATCAGCATAATGCCCCAAACATGCTGCAAACACAAATGAGATTGATATGAAAGAGGTTCAGTGAGCAGCACTTTGAATGGGGTCCATAATAGGCTTTTTAATTAAATGAATATAGTAATTTCATCGAGGCAGTTCTCATTAGTGGGCCAATATTGAGCTGACCATTTCCTTCTAATTGCATTGTGTTTTTCTATAAGAGGCTCTGGTTTGGGGTTGATTTGAATAGATTGATATGTGATTGTGTCTTGACATCTGGTGCACATAGAATAGGTGAAACAGCTCTGCTTTCTAAATGAAGCTGTTAAATATTCCGTGGAACACGGCAGAGTTGTTTACTGTAGCCTGGCTTGGCCGGGCATGTCCACATTGCCCTGCTGCAGTGTTTATATAACTCCAGATATTTACATTTCTTTGCCCAGCAGAGTGAATTTATTAAATCCATTGTGTTCCCACTCAAAAGATGAGACCTGTTCTCTGGTGCATGTGGGACACTTCAAGGGGCTGTGGATTTCCTACCAGATCTCTGAAAAAAATTTCCTTCTTTCCCCACCTTTCCACCTTTATGTTTATAAATTTATATTTTATATAGGAGTTATGTTTTTTCTTTTACTGATTTAACAGAATTGTAATTCTGTCCTCAGAAAATTGTATTTCCTTCTTTTCCAGAGTCCTTCTGTCCTATTTTTTAATACTCAAAGAGAAATACTGATTGTTCTTGGATCAAACCTTGTGAAACAGGCAAGGAGTGACCTGGAAAAGAGGGAAAACTCTTGGGAGGCTGGGAATGCTCCAGGAACTCTGACTTCAGCACCCCAAAGTCAAATATAAGTCTGAGTTTCCTCCTGCAGGCCCTGCCCTTTCACAAGGAAAGTAAATATTCTACCCCATTCCATCTCCTGTGGTGCTCCTGTTTTAATGGGGAAGCTCACTTTGGAAATTCAGTGGGAGCAGTGAACAAAGACTCCTTGCAGAAGCTTGAATTTCTTATTTTTTTCACCCAAAGATATGTGTGTTATCAACTCACGAGGGTCAAGCTTACTGTAATCCTCTGCTCCAAGATCCCATTTGAGCAAAACTCTTTTACCAAAGTTAATGGAACACTTTGTGAGGGATTAAATCCTCTTTGAGGAGGAGGTCTCTGATGCCAGGCACAGAATCACTCCAGGAGCTTGGAGCAGTTCTTTGAGCACTGGTGACATCTGGATTTTGGTGTTTTTGTTGTCAGAAGTCAAACACAATCAGCCTCCAGTGAGTGAGTGGTTCAAACAGTTAAAGCTCTGTTGTAACCACACAGCTGCACAAGTGCTTTTATAGGAAGAGCTAAAAATGTCAAAGCACAATTTAAAAATGTTAATTAAGTTTCAATCTTTGTGGACAACATTGTTAATCACAGTAAGTGAGTAAAGCAGCAACCCTTGGGTGTTCTCACTGTCACTTCCTATTGAACAACAGCTCATTCCCACTCCTGTCACTCCAGTTTAGTCCAATCTGTCCATTAAAAATCACTTCATATTGGTTCCGTGGTCAGAAACTTCTGTTAAATGTTCAGCGGCAGTTGCAAAGTTTAATTTTAATTATTTTTTCCTTTTTCTTTTCCAAGATTTAATTAATTATTACTGTGGTTCTGGTGATGTCCCAAAGGCTCTGTGCTTTGTGAGTGTGAAGGTTCAGTGTTTTAAACAGGGAACTGGTCTGGAGGAGGTGACACCATCCAGGAGAGATCTGGGGGTGTCTGATCCATGGATGTTCTGCTGCTGGGGGGTGGGAATGGCTGAGGAGACATTTCATTTTGGGGGTAAGTGGGCACTGGTTTCACTCAGATTGAGCAGTGGGCACTGGTTTCATGCAGTGAGAACTGGTTTCATGCAGTGGGCACTGGTTTCATGCAGTGGGCACTGGTTTCACTCAGATCGTGCAGTGGGCACTGGTTTCACTCAGTTTGAGCAGTGGGCACTGGTTTCATGCAGTGAGAACTGGTTTCATGCAGTGGGCACTGGTTTCATGCAGTGGGCACTGGTTTCACTCAGATCGTGCAGTGGGCACTGGTTTCACTCAGTTTGAGCAGTGGGCACTGGTTTCATGCAGTGAGAACTGGTTTCATGCAGTGGGCACTGGTTTCATGCAGTGGGCACTGGTTTCACTCAGATTGAGCAGTGGGCACTGGTTTCATGCAGTGGGCACTGGTTTCATGCAGTGGGCACTGGTTTCACTCAGATTGAGCAGTGAGCACTGGTTTCATGCAGTGGGCACTGGTTTCATGCAGTGGGCACTGGTTTCACTCAGATTGAGCAGTGGGCACTGGTTTCATGCAATGGGCACTGGTTTCATGCAGTGGGCACTGGTTTCACTCAGATTGAGCAGTGAGCACTGGTTTCATGCAGTGGGCACTGGTTTCATGCAGTGGGCACTGGTTTCACTCAGATTGAGCAGTGAGCACTGGTTTCATGCAGTGGGCACTGGTTTCATGCAGTGGGCACTGGTTTCACTCAGATTGAGCAGTGAGCACTGGTTTCATGCAGTGGGCACTGGTTTCATGCAGTGGGCACTGGTTTCACTCAGATTGAGCAGTGGGCACTGGTTTCATGCAGTGGGCACTGGTTTCATGCAGTGGGCACTGGTTTCACTCAGATTGAGCAGTGGGCACTGGTTTCATGCAGTGGGCACTGGTTTCATGCAGTGGGCACTGTTTTCACTCAGATCGTGCAGTGGGCACTGGTTTCACTCAGATTGAGCAGTGGGCACTGGTTTCATGCAGTGGGCACTGGTTTCACTCAGATCGTGCAGTGGGCACTGGTTTCACTCAGATTGAGCAGTGGGCACTGGTTTCATGCAGTGGGCACTGGTTTCACTCAGATCGTGCAGTGGGCACTGGTTTCACTCAGTTTGAGCAGTGGGCACTGGTTTCATGCAGTGGGCACTGGTTTCACTCAGATCGTGCAGTGGGCACTGGTTTCACTCAGATCGTGCAGTGGGCACTGGTTTCACTCAGATGTGCTCCCTGGAGTGAAGCTGTTCCCCTGGGGCTGAGAAACAAGAAGCAGGATGAGCCATCCCTCAGTCCTGTTGAAGCAGTTGATTTGTGCTTCCCTGGCCTGATGTTCTCATGCCCTCCTGCTCCCTCAGGGCTGTGGATCATCTTTCCTTCCCCAGTGATCCCACACTGGTCATGGCTGTGCCTTCTCAGGCCCTGGCAGTGATGTTCAGGGCAGTGCAGAGCTCTGCACTGGGCTAATGAGTCTTGCATTACTTGGAATTTATTTCTCTTTGCTCATTTCATCCTCTCCTTGAGCCCTGAGCCTGGCCTGGATGAGTTTTTGACTGAGACTGAGGCATCAACTCAGTTTACTCACAGTAGATTTCCTTTCTAACGCTCCCCCTTTAGTTATTTCCATTTCTCTGAGGCTGCATTCTTCCTCTCAGCTGTCAAGCCTTTGCAGAGGATTTTATCCCACTTACTGTAATAACATTTCTTTTTCCCTCTTTACTGAAGTTGCTGCTTGAATCATGCTTGCTTTGTTCTCCCCAAATAAAGGAGGATGCTAACAAGGCTTTCCAGGGTGCAGACATGTCCTAAATGCATGTTGGAGATGTGCTTTTAAGCTGTCTGAAGGAGAAGCAGAAACTCTTGGGGGGAACATTGTATTTAAAAAATAAAACCAAAACAACCCCACCCCCCCAAAAACAAACAAACAAAAAACACCAAAAAAACCCCACAAAAAAACCAACCAAACAAAAAACAAAGAAACAAAACCAAACCCAAACAAATTAACAAAAAAACCAAACAAAGAATTAAAGAAAAACAAACAGAATAACCCCACAGAACAAAAACCTCACAAAAACCTCATGACTTTGGATTGTCCTTTAGTACATCAGCCTTTGGTTTCGTTGTGTATAAAAAGGGGAGTTGGAAGAATTCCTGTCAGGAATTTCCAGCCCCCAGGAGGGCCTGAATTGCCTTTGCACAGGTTCTTCCTCTCCAGAGCAGGTTTTGTTCCTCTTTAAAACTCACTGAGAGAGGGTTTGGATCCAGATTTAGATCCAGATTTAGATCCAGATGTAGATCCAGATGTAGATCCAGATGTAGATCCAAATTTAGATCCAGATGTAGATCCAGATGTAGATCCAGTGGGACCAAAGCTGCAGTGAACCCCAGAACCTGCTGCTCCCCTGGGATGCCCAAGGAATTCATTATAAAACTGCTTAATTGCAACTCTTGTTTGTTTTCCTCTTCTGAGGGCAAATTGAAACCTGTCTGGACAGGGGTCCTTTAATAATTAACAAGTTTTTGCCTCAGTCTACTGCCTTCCACATTTGGGAGCTCCGAGGTGAATCAGCTTTAATTAAATGTTCTCCATACCTCCAGAAGATTCCAAAGCATCCTGGTGCAGATATTGAATATGGGATTTCCAAAATCCCACTTGGCTGATCTCCTCTGCCTGGAGTTGACAACTCTCAGTGGTCTGAATATTGTTTGTCAATCTTGCTCTAAATTAAATTGTTGCCTCGTGTGATGCTCAGGAAATGGGCAGGGAGGGAGCTCAAAAATCCCAATTTTGATCCTTCTCACCCACTTTTTTCTTCTCTTTATACAACCATTATTCAGTGAATTGAAAGCAAAGAAAACACAGACTCTGGAAGAACAAACAGGGAATTCCTCTCAGCTTCTAAAAGTGCAGGATTAAAAAAAAAATACAAAATGCAGAGCCAGGAAATTCTGAGCCAGAAGTCAAAAGCTTCATGCAGATGCTACAACAAAGTTAAAGGAACTTTTATAGGAATCAAATGGAACAATTCCTCTGTGATGTTTCTGTTCACCAGGGAGGGTGGAAAGAGGGTTCCCTTCAGGCCATGGCTTTTCCTATCTCTCTATAAAGGTCCCTGGGTGGAAAATAAATGAGATTTTTGTCCTAACCAGAATTTTTAATTACAGTAGGTGCTTAAGAAAGTGGTGTTTCATTCATTTGGAGCTCCCAGTGCTTGGAATTACCCTGTAGCAGGCAGTGGGTGTCACAGGAAAATAAAGCTGTTTGTTTGGTTCTTCCGGTTGGGTGGAAACAAAAATAATGTGGTGCTGAGAACACTTCAAATTGCATTGAAATGAAGTTATTGGGAATGAAATACTGAAATTACGAAGAATGAAACCTTAAACGTTTGGTTACAGTATTTAAAAGACATAAAGGAAACGGGGTGTGGAATTAAAATCAAGAGATGAGGCAGCAGATGATGTGGGACTGGGATGGAGCTGCTCCAGGAGGGTGTGCTGGGAGTGGGATGTTCTCCAGGCCCCCCGGGACCAGAAACACTGAGAACACACCAAAAACAGGGCTGAGGGCAAGCTGAGCTCCCTTAGGGAGTTAAAACCCCAGGGACGCAGTGGAGGAGCCAAAGCAGTGTCTGGGGGAATTCTTGGGGACAAAGGGAGTGATGTTCACCCCTGTCCTGCTCCGTGCTCCTGCATTCCAGCTCCAGGAAATGGGGGATGAGGAGATGGGAAAAACAATGTTCACTTTCCTGGTAAATTTTAAAATGTTTAATAAAAGACAATAAGAGACAAACAATAAAGCAAAAGTTTGTAAAGCTGGGTGCTTTAGCCAAGAGCACACCCTAACTCAGAAAACACTTCTTTAAATGCAACAACATGTTGCATATTCACAGACCTTCATGCATTATTCAAAATCATCCCCCCCAGCCTGACCACGGAAGATCAATAAATTCTTTCCCTGGAGTTCTGGTGTGTCACTGATAATCTAAGAATGTGAAGAATTTCCTGATTATATATATATATAATATTTTTTTACCATTCTCTGAGTTAGTTACATAAACAAAAGCTTTTTACATCACCGCGTTATACTCCAAGAAAAAAATACATATTTATCACACTGCTATTTCTAAGTTTTGTTATTTTTAGCAGAACCAAAAGAAACTATATTCATACAGCAAAGTTTCCCAACATTACACACACAGCATTCATTTTAATATTTGCAAAAAGCCAATAACAAAGTATGTAATTAAAACAGGAGAGCAGGAGAGGAGAGCTGCGGGCAGGGATCTTGTGAAACCTTCTGTAAATCACAGAATCACCGCCCCGGGCTGTGGAGAGCAGGGAGGTTTTGCCAAACTGGTGCCTCTGGTACCTCCTCCAGTCTCCTCCTGGGCAGGTTTTCAGCTCCCGGTGGTTTCACTGAAGCCCTGACAGGCACAGAGGGCTTGGTTGAGTTGCCCCCAACCAAAATTGCTTTTTTTGAGGTATAATCTGAATTCTGGATGGTTTAGGTAGGAAGGACCTTAAGGGTCACCTAACTGCCCCTCTGTCCCGGCAGGGACACCTTGCACTATCCCAAGGTGCTCCAAAGCCTGTCCAGCCTGGTCTTGGACACTTCCATGCATCCAGGGCCAGCCACAGCTGTTCTGGGTAAAATGACGTGAAACAACTACGAGGAATGTAAAATAATTAGTAGGACTGATGTTTTCTTGCAGCTCCTGGCAGCCTGGCTTTATTTAGGATGGGACCATCCCCCAGGATAATCTGTGGGGCAGCAGCCCCACCTTATCAGGATCTTTATGGACCTTAGACAAACATCACCCTTCTTTTTTGTCCTCCACAACACAGAGCTCCCTGAATTGTGGCCTGTGGGTCACGAGTGGCTCGTGGAGAACTGGCTGTTCCCACAAGACCAGCTCCTCCTCCTTGTTGTCCCCAGCACCACCACATCCACGGGGCTGTGTTTATCTCAGATCTTTTCTGTCTTTGGCTCTGTCACCTGATCCTCCACGGGAGGAGGCTGAGAACGGAGAGAAGGAACGAATTGTTCCTAATGGTACAACAGCCAGGTCCAGGAGGGGAAACTTCCCACTAAAGGCGTGCGCCGTGCTTAGAAAAATTACTAAAAATCTTCTTCTAATCCTCCTCAAAGATCAATCTCTTAATCTTTCTGACAGTGGAACTGACTAATCACCTGAATAGGATTTAGAGACACTGACAAGATTGTAAGCTGGGAATAATTTCCAGGGGTTTTGTTTGGTTTGGCTGTTCTTAATTGTCCAGCAAAACTTCCCTTTCTGCATTTCTTGATTTATCATTTACTCCCCTGGAAGCAGAAATGAAAAAGGCAAAAAGCTGTTCTGGTGTTAATTACAAATGCAACAGCTGGAAAACTGTTTAGCAGATAAAAATCACTCCAGACTTCGTGATCATGTGGATTTTTGAGGTCTTTTTTTAGTTAGTTTTAGTTAGTTTTGCATAACAAATACAAGTCTGGAACCTCAGGCACTGCACTTGAGTCTCCTTCCCCATCTGGGAGAAGAGTTTCCTGCTCATAACACATTTAATCTCTTCCTTAGGAGATGATGAATTTTGAATTGTCATTATATTTTTTTTTCTGGGCTTGGTTTTTCCCTTTTCTCAGCATCAGAGCTGTGTTTGACCTGGGTGCCCTCAGTAGAAAACCTGCTGGAGCTCCACGTGTTGCACACCTGGACCTGTCTGAGACCCCCAGCCAGTGAAGGGATCGCTGATTCCATCCTTGGGAACATTTCTGAAACTCTCCTGGATCCAAGGAATTTGTGCAGAGTTTGTTTCCTCCCCACACTTCAGGTGTTCTGAGCACAGCCCTGCTTGCAGGGATGCAGCTTTGGAGGGTCATTAAAACAACTGGTCAATGGCAGAAATCTTGGATTTTTAGGATAGTTTGGTTGGCCTCATGTAGCAAAGGCCTTTCTGTACACAGGTTTGTGATAATTTTACATACAAACCTTGTAAAAACAGTTATATTTAAAATACAAGAGATATCAAGAGATAAAGAGAAGACGTGAGTCACTTGCTGAAAATTAAGTTGCAATTTAAGCACAGCTTTATAAACATAAAATTAAGTGACTCGGGGTGGCCAGGTAAAATATCCCCACCATCATCATCAACTTGATGTTCAGGTCCTGAAGGAACAGCTCAGTGTTTGTAGGGATTGAAGGAAGCACTGGATGAGAAACTGGGAGTAAACTGAGCTGGGGCTGTCTCATATTCCCAGGAAATTATGGTCCCAGTCAGTACAAAGCATTTCAGGCCTGCTCTGTTTCCTCATCTTGGAGTAATTTTTGGGAGATTTATGAGAGAATGTGCTGCAGATTTCCTCAGGGAACGGCCAAGAGCTTGGAAGCAATCCCTCTGCACAGGGAGGTATCCTTGGACCTGGGCAGCTGGAAAACGCTGCAGACAACTTTGGAGTTTTTGCTTTCATAGTCTGGATAAAACATTTCCTCCAGAGCGGAATCTGCATCACTCTGAGTCCACAGGTAAAGTTTTGAAGTGTGGCAGAGAGGGACAGGTGAACCCAAGCATTAAATCTGCAGCTGCTCAACCCCTCTCAGCCCCAAGGACCGAGGCACTGACCTGTAATCAATAATAGATGGTGCAGGATGAAATGGATTTAAACAATCCTTTCTTCAAGCTGCTGGAGAATAATGATAATAGTTTATGATATTCCAACCTGATTTCAGGTGAAATAAACCCATTTTCAAAGAGCCACAGTTGTACAATTTACGTGTAATTTTTGTAAGATTTTAACAACATGCGGCAAAGCCCACAGGGTGATTGTTGAGAGTTGTTCCACCAGTTCCAGGAGGAAACTGGAAATACAACTGTAGTAGTTCTGGTGGAAGTTCTCCCCTTTCTGCTCCTGCTTCCCACCCTTTGTACCTGCACAGGTTGTTGGAAGAGCAGGTGGAAGTTCTGGAATGGGAATTGCAGGCGCTGGCAGAGCAAGAGTGACCCACACCGGAGCCCTGGTTGTTCTGTTTGTTTTCCTCATTTTCATTCAAACAGAACATGGTGGAATTGCAATTTCTGTCCATCTCCAAACTGGATGGATCTCCACAAAAATGTGTTTGCAAAGGTGGGTCTCTGGCTCTAGGGCAAAGAAGAAATTGCAAAATTTATGCGGTGAGTCCCCTTTACAATAAGCAAGAGTGGAAACAAAAAAAATGCACACAGGCACCTAATGAAGGTTTTTTGAAGACTTTTAAAACAATCTCAGGTAATTTCAGATCTCCTAGTGAAAAGCATGTGGGAGCTGGACAACCCCGACTGCATCGTGCCCTTGGAAACGGCACCAAAATGTGCAATTCCAGACACCAGAACACCTTTGTGAACTTGGTTGGGCATCTCACTCATTATTCCTGAGGTGGTTTATTTAATTTTGTGTCACTCTTTTCTTGTCAGAGTAAATAACTCCCCAGGATTTTGGAAGGAGGCTGAAAATACCTCGAGCTGAGTCTCTCTTGTGAGAATTTTCTGCACCTTCCCTGTGATACCTGGCCCCTTTTTTTTTTTTTCTTCCCTCCAGTGCCCAGGCCCTTTCTGCAGCTCCTGTCAGCACTCCCAGCTGAACAGAATAATTTCCCCTCCTCGGCTGACAGCAGCTGTCATTAGGGAAATTGCAGGGCCAGCTCTGACAGGATTCACACAATGGGGGAACTTCAGCTTCTCACAGGCTCCCAGAAAGCCCAGGCTCTTCAGCACATCTTGTCAGTCGGAACATGAGCTCATCTCCTCGCCGGGAGAAGTTGGCAGATGAGAAGATTATTTCTGACAGATCTGAAACAGCCCCGATGACATCCTCCAACAAAAAAATCTGTGATGGGGTTGGGGGGGGGGGGGGGGGGGAGGGGGGGGAAGAGGGGAAAATGGTCTAATGAAAAAATTGTGGTTAAAAAAAAACAAAAACAACGGGTGAGCGCTTGGATTGAAGGATTCTCAGTGTTTGTGGCTCCTTGTTTAGAATTCATTCCTCTTCCCTGGGTTAAATATTCCCAGCTGCTAATGATCCAGGGATCTACAGCCTTTTCCCTGCAGGATGTTCCTCAGGTTTGAAAGCTCCTTGGAGCTGGAATTGGGTCCTTTCGTGCCCATCAGCAGGAGGCGTTTGGACATTGAGGTTTCACGGCATCAGCAGGAATGCGTGGCATTATCTTGGAATTGACAGGAACTCTGGAATTCTCTGGCACTCTGGAATTCTCTGGCATTGTCCTGGGACTGTCTGGTGTTCTGGGATTGCCTGCCATTATCCTGGAAATGCCTGGCACTCTGGAATTCTCTGGCATTCTGGGATTGCCTGGCATTCTGGAATTCTCTGGCATTATCCTGGATTTTCCTGAGATTCTGGAATTCGCTGGCATTATCCTGGAATTTCCTGGCACTCTGAAATTCTCTGGCATTGTCCTGGGACTGTCTGGCATTCTGGCATTGCCTGGAAGTCTGGAATTCTCTGGCATTATCCTGGGATTGCCTGGCATTGTCCTGGGACTGTCTGGCACTCTGGAATTCTCTGGCATTATCCTGGAATTCTCTGGCATTGTCCTGGGACTGTCTGGCATTATCCTGGAATTCTCTGGCATTATCCTGGAATTCTCTGGCATTGTCCTGGGACTGTCTGGCATTGTCCTGGGATTGCCTGGCATTGTCCTGGGACTGTCTGGCACTCTGGAATTCTCCGGCATTATGATGGAATTCTCTGGCATTGTCCTGGGACTGTCTGGCACTCTGGAATTCTCTGGCATTGTCCTGGGATTGTCTGGGGCTGTGCCCACCCCTGGGGAAGGGGAGCCTTTCCTCTGGCAGTGTGTCTGTGGCTGCAGGGCTTGGCTGGTGCTCAGGGCTTTTGCCCCTTTGGGGAAGGTGAATGTCACAAATCTTCCCTTCCTGGGTTTATTAATTGGGTTTACCCACAATTAGGGGGTTTGTTTCTGTCTGGCAGGAGCGAGAAGGACCCAACCCCACAGATTTCTGCTCCCCCTAATCTTGGATTTCCCAGCCTCAGGTGCAAGCAGGGCCTGAATCAGATAAAGCAAGAGGCACAAAGGGCTTTAATGTCCTTGTGAGTATTTAAAGTTTAACCTTTCCTGTGGCATCAGATCTCTTTCAGCCCATCTTGAGCCCCGCTTTCCTTTCAGAGCTGGTTTTTCTCACTTTTTACTCTTTAAGAGCACACTGAGGATAAAATCCCATTTTTCCAGGCTGTACTCCTGTTGGGGGAGGAAGAACCTTTTGGAAACGTGGCAGGGATTTGTGCCTTGTCTGGAGTGTAGCAATTCCCTCTCTAAGAATTCCAGAACTCCCTTTCCTTGTTTTACTGCCATGCCTGGATCATCCTCCTCAAAGTCATCCGTGACACAGGAAATCATTAAGGGATGTGAAAACTGAGGGTTCTGCATCTTGGATTCTGGTTTTGTTATTTCAGAGATTCTAGGGAAAAATAAATAGATTTTAAAGGTTCCAAGCTGTGTAAGTCCAGAGTGTCCAACCAGTGTCCTTTGTGCTCCAGAGCTCATTTTGAGATCCCCCAAATACTGAAGGAGAAAAGGGAAAAACCCTTTAGTTTGGATTTGAGGCACAACAGCCATCAGGGAGCAGGATGTGCAGCTCCTGAAATGCTCTCAAGGGTTGCAACTCATGGAATCCTGGAGTGGGTTGGGTGGGAAAGGACCTTAAATCCCATCCAGTGCCATGGCAGGGACACCTCCCACTGTCCCAGGCTGCTCCAGCCTGGCCTTGGACATTTCCTGGGATCCAGGGGCAGAGAGTCACCAGCATAAGAAACCAAAAAAAGGTCTCGTTTTATTGCTCTCAAGTGTCAAACTTTGGCAAAACTTTGGCAAAACTTCTTCTGCCATGAAAGCAAGGAGTGCTGCTTCCTTTTGATCCTGCAGAAGCAATGGTATCCTGGAGTGGGCTGAGTGGGAAGGGATCTTAAATCCCATCCAGAGCCACCCCTGCCATGGCAGGGACCCCTCCCACTGTCCCAGGGTGCCCCCAGCCCCATCCAGGCCCTGCCAGGCCATCCCAGAGGGGCTCCAGCTCTGCAGCTTCTCCGTGGCCTCCCCTGGACTTGCCCCAACCTTTCCTCTCCCCTACCCCCAGTGGGATGAAGGCTGATGGATTTGGGATGCAGCCTGGACAGGACCCTGCTGTCCCCTGGGATAAAGGAAACTGTGGGAAACCATCAGCAGAACTTCCATCCATGCTTCCATCCCTGCCTGACCCACAGCACACAGACCCCAGCAGCTCCAGGAACATTTTCCCTTCCCTCCATCACTGAGAGGACCTTGCTTGTATCAGCACTGCTGATCTGAAGGTGGCAGGTTGTGCTTCACACCAGACACTTGAAAGAAAACTATTTAATATATCCCAATCCTGGCTCCTCAAAGCCACCCTGTGCAGTGGGAATGAGCACACGTGTTCTAGGGAACAGTTTTCTGTCACAACGTGCAATCTCATTAAAACTTCAAGCATTTCATGAAAACATTTCTCTGCTGGCAGAGCAACTTTATAATTCAAAACATCTTGTTCAAGGGCTCCCACTTCATTCTGAGAATATCCTGATATTTGGTGCTGTTGAGATGGAATAATTTCGTTTTACCATTTACAGTGAATTCATTCAGTGTTTATATTCAATGAACACATAACTCTGATTATGTGGGGGTTTATTTTTGAAAGTTTACCCCATAAAACAGATTTGGTTTGTGTTTGGTTGGAAAGGATGACAAAGCCCCTCCCTCCAGCCTGTCCTTGTAATGCACACCCACAGCTTGCAGGGAATTCCAGCCCTTGGGCTGCTTGCTCCCAGTTTTTGGGGATGCAGGTGGGGGTTTTGGGGCAGTCTGAGCTGTACTGGATACACAAAAACCACAGAATTAAAGGAATTAAAGGTTTGCACAGACAGGACAAAGCAGAGTCAATGTATGTGCCTCAATCCAGATGGCAGCAGGGAAAGCCTGGGGTCCTTCTAAAATAGGAATTAATGCAATGGAACCAATCTGGGTGTTTATTTTAGACCAGTTAGAACCAGTATCAACCTGGTGGGGTTCTGTGGGAGCAGCTGAGCCAGTCTGGGAGAGCTGGGATTGTCCAGCCTGGAGAAGGGAAGGATCCAGGGAGAGCTCAGAGCCCCTTCCAGGGCCTGAAGGGGATCCAGGAGAGCTGGGGAGGGACTGGGGACAAGGGATGGAGGGACAGGACACACGGAATGGCTTCCAGGTTAGAGAGACAAGGATTTGATGGGATATTGGGAAGGAATTCCTGGCTGGGAGGGTGTGAGGGGCTGGGATGGAATTCCCAGAGGAGCTGTGGCTGCCCCTGGATCCCTGGAAATGTCCAAGGCCAGGTTGGAGCAGCCTGGGACAGTGGGAGGTGTCCCTGCCATGGCAGGGGTGGCACTGAACGGGATTTTAGGTCCTTCCCACCCAAACCATTCTACATTTCTATGCCAATCCTGTGTCTCATCCTCCAACAATATTCTTAATGTATCCATACTTTTTCTCAACATTATTCAGGGTTTTTTTTTTTTAAGAATAATTCATATTCTGTACAGAATGCTTATAAAGTGCAAAAGTCATCAATTATTCAGGTTATTTATGCAGATTTTTAAGTCAGAGACATTATGTGGCTTTCTCTCTTTTAAGAGAAATTGAAAAGAGATTTAAGAGGAGCAGAACATTTTCCTGAGCTGAGGTTGGAGTTCAGCTCTTTGGGATTGTTCTGTGTGTCTGAGTTGTTTGGGTTTGCTGTGTGTTTTCCAACCCCATTTAGAGAAGTCAATAATGAGGTGACTGAAATAATCAGACAGAGCTGGAAATGCACCAAAATCCTCAGGATTTGGATAATTCCTGGTGTCTGACCCAATGGGCAGAGCACAAAACAGGGACACAGCAGCCACCAGTTGAATTCCCAGCTTGGATTATCTCTGAAATTATTTTATCCCCTTCTCTTTATTTCCTCGCAAACCATTATTATTATTACTATAATTACTATTATTATTATTATTATTGTTGATAATTTTGTACTGCAAAGGTGTTAATTGAGTTAATTTAACCAGCATTCAATCAGCTGATGCTGGTATTTGGATTCAATGTTGATGAGGGCCAAACCATTCCCTCCTGGCAGGTTCTGCTTCCCAGTCTGTGTCCAAACCCCTGCACTGGGCAAAGACCAGCCCTGGCTGGGAAAACTTTTGTATTTCAGCCCTCCAGGTGAGATACCCCCGGTAACAGAGGCACAGACCCCTCTGCTGGTGTTTTTTAGGTGCCCATCATGGGACAGAGCCTGGCTGGGGACAGATGAAGCAAAGAATAAATCACTGAGTACGGTGACAGGGACAGGAAACCCTTCCCTTCTCCCAGAAGGATAAATTGGCAGCTGGAAGGAACAATTCCTGTGGCTGTGAGGGCTGAGGGGGACTGTTCATTATCCAGCTGCTCTGGCCTTGGAGTGATTAAGATCCCATTCTGTATCAAGCAAGTGCTGGAGCAACTGGAATTGCTCTGCCTTGGATAATTGTGTTTGTTTCTCCCTGTTAAATTTACAGCCTCTTTTATGCCTTCTCCCCATGTGCTCTCGGATTTTCCAGGGCAATTTGCAAAATAACCCTGATTGCTCTTTCAAGCCCCTTTTCAACATGCTGTCTGCAAAAAAAAAAAAAAAAAAAGATAAAAACCAACTCCAAAATGGCATTTGGAGCTGCCAGTTCATGGTGCTGCTCTCCCACATCCATGTGGTTCCTGTCCTCTGCAGCTGGATCATTAACTTGGAAAAATCTCTTTATCCTGAACATTTGTTTGTGTTTGTGCATGGCCAAAAGGTGTCTTGATCACTTTAGAGAGAGGAGATTTGCTAAATAATGTAAAAACACTCACATTTATTTGTACATAGCACCCAGTGCCTGTCTGTGGATGTCAAGGCAGCAGTGACTGCACATTCCAGAATCCCTGCCCATCCCAAGGGAAAATTCCCAGAGGGAAAAGCTGCTCAGGGTCCCAGCAGTGCTGCTGTGCACTCCCCTTGGCCCTGGGAATGATGGACAGCGCTGCTGAGGCTGGTTTGGATTTGGTTTCATTTCTGTGCACACCCAGGATTCATTCTGGGCTCCTCTGCAGAGCTCCTGCAGCATCCGAGGGACCCCAGAGTTTCGTTCTGGCAGCCTGGGAATCGCCTGTGTGGATGGTCCAAGGAATTTTGGGGGCAGAGGGGAGGTAGGAGATGAAATCAGGAAATGAAAATGTGACAGGAAAATCAAATAGAGCCGGAGTTTTGTATCATTTAGAGCTTTGGTGAGGCAGAAAGGAGCTTCAGGAGCTTCAGCTTCCCATCACAGCCAGGACTGGGCACTGGATTCTTTAAAATCAGCCTCCAGTGCTTCCCTGGAGGGGCTTTTCCCCATCCCTGGAAGGCCAGGTTGGAGCAATCTGGTCTAGTGAAAGGTGCCCTGCCCACGCCAGGGGTGGAACTGGATGATTTTAAGATCCCATCCAACCCAAAACACTCCATTATGCCATGACTTAATTATGATATTTGCAGGTTTCTTCTGTTTGGTGTTATTTTATTTTATTTTATTTTATTTTATTTTATTTTATTTTATTTTATTTTATTCCGTGTGTATGCTGTGGGTTTTTTGCTTGTTGATTTTAAACCAGATCACATTTGGTGACCCACAGACATCACTTTCCCCTTTCCTGCCATCTTCCTTCTATCCTTCCCCTCTCCAGCCCAAGCCTCCCTTTTGGTTTATTTTTTCCCCTTTTTTTATCAGACTGACTCTGAATATTCCCATTTTTGCTTCTGCTAGGCTGGCAGGACAAGCCCAGCTCTGCAGCAGTTTGCAGGAGCAATGTGAACACGGTGACAAGAAATCAATCTTGCTAATAAAATTAGCTGAGTTTCACTTACTCTTTCACACAACTGGAGACTGACTCATCCCCATGAAGGCAGTTTTATGGCCTGATTTTTTAATGGACTGTAAACCAGCATTAATTGTGTGGGGAAGGGCAGAGATTGGGAGCATAAATCCCCTAAAACTCCACCAGGTCCTTGCACATCAGCCACGTGGAGATTTGGCAAAGGAGAAAAGGAATTTTTTGTCAGTCAGTTCAGAGAGAAGTTGGTGTAGTTGATGCCTTAAGATTTCAGCCTTCGTATTTCTCAGACCTTGTACTGCTCTAGTGTGTAACTCTAAACTCCATACAAAGTCATATTTTGGTCTCACAAAACAATCCCTCTAGGCCTGAAACTCAAGGACACTCCACTGCCTCGTGCCCCAAAAAGTATAAACAGAAGTGAATTCTGGGGGAGCAAACTGGGGATGTATGACTTCATTACCCAGAGCTGTAACTGGAGGGAGTAACCCCTGACATGTAAATGGACCAAACTTAAAATTGTCTGAACAACTCGTGACCGTCGTGCATGTTTGGGTCTCGCCCCTTGGGGAGGCTTCGTCTGCCCTTAATGTACCTGAAGGCCCTTCTATAAATCTATCTGCTTTTATTCTTTTAACTTTGTCTGGCCTGTGTTTCTAAGCCTGACAAAGGCACCACAGCCAGTAAAAATATCCTGGAGGAGCCGAGCTCCAAACTCTGCTGCCTCAGCAATGTTGGTGTGATTGCACTCGATGTTCACAGTTGTCTTTTCCAACCCTGATGATCCTGTGACATTTTGGGGCACTTGTGTTAATTGTACCTCCTGTAATCCTTGATCTGCTGGGGCATTTATTTATTGGGGGTTTTTTAACACACTGGGCCTGGCTGGAATATCCAAATAAAGTCATCTCTTCATGGTTTTCACAGAGTTGAGGGTTTCAGAGGCTTCCGAGGTTGGCAGAGGTTGCCCAGAGGAGCTGTGGCTGCCCCATCCCTGGTCAGGCTGGGTTTGGAGGGAGTTGAAGGGACAGAACAAGGGGGAATGGCTGAAGGAGGGCAGGGTTAGGTGGGATTTTGGAAGGAATTCCTGGCTGGGAGGGTGGAGAGAGGGTGGGATGGAATTCCCAGGGGAGCTGTGGCTGCCCCTGGATCCCTGGGAGTGTCCAAGGCCAGGTGGGAGCAGCCTGGGGTGGAGGTGTCCCTGCCGTGGCAGGGTGACCCTGGATGGGATTTAAATCTTTCCCATCCCAAGCCCTTCAGGGATTCCAGGACTGCAATGCCAGCAGGGAATGAGGTTTTGGGTAAGGACAGCCTGTCCTGGGAGTCAGGCTGGTTCAGGTGAGGAAGGACAGGTGATTTCTGCCTGGTTTATTGGCTGTTTAAAAGATCTGCAAAGAACAGGAGCATTACTGGGCTCCTTTTCCCCGACGGTGTTGGCAACTCACCCTTTACCTGGAGGGGTGTAAAGCTGGAGGATTTATTGCTCCTGGTGTGATTTATGGGATACAGGGAGCAGGGTGATGGCCTCACTTTACTGCTGACATTGAAAAATCCTCCTGGCCACTCAAGGCAGTGCTGACAACTCTTCCCCCCTCCATAAAGTAATCCTGAGGCTCAATCCCACCACGGCTAGACAGCGCTGCTGGGTTTCTACGGACAAGAAGGTAGGGGAAAAAAGATATTTTTGCGAGTTTTCCATCATTTCTGATCTCAGCTGGGCAAGTGCTTGGGCTGTTTCTGTGGTAGGTGTGTGCTTCTGATCTGTCTTTGTCAAATCCTGCTTCTTACAGCTTCTCCTCTGTGCACTTCCCAGTTTTTCCAGTGGCTGTCATGTCTCAGCGCGAGGGCTGATGGTTGAAAAATTCTTCTTACTCTCCCTCGCACATCCTTGGAGATTTTGTGTGAGTTTTTTGTGCTTTGTGTTTATTTTCTCTCTCCCAGAGCACGTGGCTCTATGTTTGTTTAGGCTGACTCTCCCTTCTGGGAGAGGGGGTAAAAAATACTCCATTCCAAAACAAATCCAAGATTTTTGGACCCATTTAAACCGATTTTTCTCATTAAAACCTGTTTTATTTCAGTAGTACTGCTTCATCTCCTGTCTGCACACTCTGCTTCTGACTGGTCAGTGTCTTGCATTAAACTGGGTTCCCTTTTCCTAGGGAGCTTACTGGACACAAGGGAATAACGTGGGAGGAAACAAATCCTGATTTTCTTCTTTTTTAGAGTTTAGCTTCCAGGGCTGACAGCATCCTTCTGAGCCAGGCATGGACTTGGTGCTTTCTGGGGCCAGGCAAGCATTTTCCACATAATCTTTTTTTGTTATTTTGGATATTTTTGTTAACTTTTGATGTGTTTGGACCCATCCTGATGTCACAGAAAGCTCAGCTTGCAAATCGCTGCTCTGAGGCAATAAAATGATGACTCAAACAAGTTCTGGGTAAATCTTTGAAGGGTTTAGGGTGAGGGAAATTTGGCTAAAACCCCAATTAAATCACAGGAGGGATAAAGCACTGGGGATGGCCATTTAAAATATGCTCAGTTTTGCCTCTGGCTGTGTTAGGAGTTGCTGTCACTTGTCGGCCAACATAAGATTGGAATGGTTAAATGCTGCCTTTGTCCGTGGGGACAGGAATGAACTCCTTAAATCAAGAGGGTAATTAATTTTCCTGACAAGCCCTGCAAGTTCTCAATTGAGATTTTAGCCCTCACAGAGATGGGATTTGACAGTTCGTATTTGCCTTCTCCCACCACCCCCTGCAAACCCAGGCCTTGCTGAGTCAGACTGAACAAATCCCCGGAACACCCCGGAATGAGATTGGGCTTTAATGTGGAATAAAAACTTTGGGAACGACTCCTTCAAATGTTTCCAGAGGTTGAAAACGCATCTATAAATATCCACTTCATGCATAAAGTTCCCAAATCCTATTGGAAAAGGTCATTTATTCCAAAACTTGTCATTAAGCTCTGGAGCCAAGGAAATTGCAGGATGGTTTGGAAGTGGCAAAGTTTTCAGCTGGAAGCAGAGGGAGAGATGGAAACTCTGGACAGGAGCTGCAGTGTGGGCCCTTTGCTCCCCCTCTCTGCTCCCTGAGTGCCTTTGGAGCTCCAAGGTTTTCCTTTTCCCTGTAAGAAATCCTAAAACAGCGTTGATGGTGGGTCCTTTGCAGATTGATCCCTCTGGGAAACCACCCACCCAATAAACCCACAGTCCTCAGGTGTGTCCAAGGGCTTTTTTGGCTGAATATTTCTGAGTTCTCTGATTTTTTTTATGTATAGTTCCCCTTGAGCCAAATTAATTAACCGATGAATAAATCTGTGTGAAAATTGAGACGGAGAAATCCAAATGTTTTGTTTTCTAGTTCTGTTTTAACTTCTAGGGAATTCCTTATATTCTGTGTGCCTAATGGAGCCAGGCTGGGAGAGCTGGGGGTGACCAGCCTGGAGAAGGGAAGGATCCAGGGAGAGCTGGAGAGGGACTGGGGACACGGGATGGAGGGACACAGGGAATGGCTTCCACTGGGAAAGGGGAGATTTAAATGGGATTTGGGATGGAGTTCCAGAGCAGCTGTGGCTGCCCTTGGATCCCTGGAAGTGGCCAAGGCCAGGTTGGAGCACCTGGGACAGTGGGAGGTGTCCCTGCCATGGCAGGGACAGCACTGGGTGGGATTTAAGATCCCTTCCAACCCAAACCTTTCCAGGATTCTGTGATTCCAAGTGCAGCTGAAGGTGATACCTGAGCCTTGGGTTTGTTCAGGAACATTTTCCTCAGAACCCTTTGACAGAAGTTCTGTTCTGAGGGAGGATGGGATGTGCAAACGAGGGGGATGTTAATTATCCCCACGTGCCGTTGTTCCAGGATTCCAGGCCCGTGCCCCTCGGCACAGAGGATCAGGCTGGGAATGGCTTTTGGAATTTTCCAGGTGAGTTTTAACTTTTAATGCAGTAACTGTCAGTAACGGAGAGCAAACCATGATTTGGTAAAGTAAATATGGACAAGAAATGTGTGACTTCTCCCCTGCAGTGCCATCCTCTGACAGCTCAGATTTACTGGTGCCTTTATTGTCACTTTTCGTTCCCTTTGCTGCCTCCCCCACACCCTGCTCAGTAACTCTGCACTCATCACAGCAATGTGACTCAGGTTCAGTTAATATTCATTTTAATATTAATATTGCCATTTTACTGCCTGGCACACTTTCCATATGGAGACAACAATGCTTTCTTTTCCTTATTCCTCTTCTGTCCCTCTTTATTCTACACTTGCAGCTCTTTAATCTTTCCAAGGAAATTTTTAAGGAGATGAAGTGCATGTGACAATCCATGTGTGGTGAATTTGGAAGGAGGGAGCTGTGTTTCCAGCGAGGGACTCTAGAATGTATAATCCCAGAATCCCAGAGTAGTTTGAGCTGGGAGAAACCTTAAAACCCATCTCATTCCTCCCCCATGCCAAGAGCAGGGACACCTTCCACCAGAGCCCCAGCCAATGAGTTCAACTTTGAGAGATAAAATGTGATTATTTTGAAAGAGGAGCTGAGTTTTGGGAGTGGGCAGGATGAGTCAATCCCTGTGCTCCCAGGAGGGGGATCTGGGGGGCTCGTGCTCCTTTCAGGAATGTGTGAGTCGGCCCAGTGTGGATCACACGGATCTGATTCAGGGGAATTTCACACCCTGTGAGCACCAGGAGCTGCTGGGCGCAAGGCTGGGAGCGCTGGGGGTGTTCAGCTCCCTCACTCGGGAATTTCACTGCTGGGAATGCTGGTGATTCCAGGGATCGGGAAATCCTGGAATGGTTTGGGATGGAAGGACCCTAAATCCCACCCAGTGCCACCCCTGCCATGGCAGGGACACCTCCCACTGCCCCAGGGTGCTCCAACCTGGCCTTGGGCATTCCCAGGGATCCAGGGGCAGCCACAGCTCCTCTGGGAATTCCATCCCAGCCCTTCCCACCTTCACAGCCAGGAATTCCTTCCCCAAATCCCATCCAAACCTGCACATGGAATCCTGGAATGATTTGGGTTGGAGGTGATCCCAAAATTCATTTGGTCCCACCATGGCTCCCTAACCTCCCACTGCCCCAGGGTGCTCCAAGCCCCATCCAGCCTGGCCTTGGACACTTCCAGGGATCCAGGGGCAGCCACAGCTCCTCTGGACAAACACCACAGTCCTGTGGGTTGAGGGGCTGCTGGAATTCCAACAAAAATAGATTTAAACAAAGAGAATTAAGTCTCAGTGGTATTCATTGATAATTTTCCCTCTCAGTGAGGCTTGGAGCATAAGGCACAACCTCACACCGTTGGCTGGAGGTTCAGTTGCAGTCAGATCCTGTTGTGGCTCCTCTCTCAGGTCATCCAGGATGATTCTTGGAATAGCAGTGAATGAGATGAGGTGCAGGGTGTGATTTTCTTGTCCTGCAGATGAATTGTTACCATGTGAATCAAATGGTGAATATATCTTTACATGAATTCCAGACCCCAGCCCATGTCACAGGGACACTTTGCCACTTTTTCAGGGGGTAAAAACATAACTTATAATTAACCAACCAGTGCAGACAGCTGCTGAAATTCCACATCCTTTAGGAGAGAAGTTCTGCCTGTAGTTTGCTGTTGTTCCGGCTGCAGATAAATCAGTGTAAATTGCCTAGATTTACAAGGGATTTGTGGATATCAGGGTGTTATGTACATAAAATTGGAATCTGTGCTGGTGTTCTCAGTTTCTGTGTTTTGTGTTCCTGGAAACATCAAAAATCTTTTGTCTACAAGGGCTGAAACAAGACCAGAGCTCTTTTGCTGAAAGTAGCAGGTGTTGCCTTGGTCTCCTGTTAGAAGCAAATCAAATTTGAAACAGCAGAGTTTTCCTGGGAGAGAAATTCCATTTTCTGGGGGCAGCTCTCACACCGCCTGGGATGTAATTCCATGCATCCCCTGGTCTGGTTTTTACCTCTTGGCTAACATTTGTGTCGGGAGTGTCTGCTCTGGGTCAAGGAATCAGCTCTGCACTGTGTCCATGTGGTATCCACAGATCCTGGCGGCAAGGGGAGGGTGAGAAATGCAGCTGAAGGAGGAGGGCAGGGGTTCTGCTGGGAGTGCTGAGCTGGATTCCTGGGCATGACTGATGGAAACACATTTCACCTGCAGGAAGGTTTCACTGCCACACTGCTGACTCAAAGTGCTCTGTTACAAAGTGAGGCCAACAACAATCAGCTTATTCATAAGTTAAATATTCCCTGGAGCCATAAATCTCTGCAGGTTAAAGCACCCGAGTTCCTCACACAAGACAGGTTTGAAATTCTTCCTGGCACCAGCGGATGGAGTTTGATGGAAAGGTCACTTGTCAGGACTGGGGATTGTTCTGAAGCGAGCAGGTGTTTTATCACAGAGATTTGCTGTGCACTCCTGATTTACATCCAGAGGCAAAGTGGGAATGGGCAGGCAGGGAAGGGAGGCAGCTGGGGAGGAACAATGAAAACAAAGTGTGGAAGGAATTGGGCAGGAAAGGGCCAGAGGATGGTGCAGAGTTAAGGAAGCTGTGTCAGCTCTGTTCAATCCCCAGTTAAACTCGGTGCTATTCCCTCTGTCAGCTCAGGCCTCGCTGTCCAGGGAGCCAGAGCAAAACCCAGCAGGGACACTGAGGTTCTGTCCTGTCCTGCCCTGCTCTGTCCCCAGCCTCCAGCACCTCACCCTGTCCATCAGGGCTGGCTCTGGAGCTACAATAGCCTTTGCTACTCCACCATCCTCTGGAGTCCCACCATCCTCAAGAGTTCCACCATCCTCTGGAGCTCCACCATCCTCAAGAGTTCCACCAACCTCTGGAGCTCCACCATCCTCTGGAGCTCCACCATCCTCAGGAGCGCCACCATCCTCTGGAGCTCCACCATCCTCTGGAACTCCACCATCCTCAGGAGCGCCACCATCCTCTGGAGCTCCACCATCCTCTGGAGTTCCACCATCCTCTGGAGCTCCACCATCCTCAAGAGTTCCACCATCCTCTGGAGCTCCACCATCCTCAGGAGCGCCACCATCCTCTGGAGCTCCACCATCCTCAGGAGCTCCACCATCCTCTGGAGCTCCACCATCCTCTGGAGCTCCACCAGCCTCTGGAGCTTCCAGCTGTGCCCCCCTCATTAGGAGGGATCCCACATTTCCTGGAATCTCCACACCCAGCAGACTTTCAGGGCCAGCATTCCCCAAGCTTGTTGCTCCTACACCCCTTTACAAGGAATTTCTGCTCTCTATGTGTGAGACACCCCAAAATCCCAGGGTGCAAATCTTCTCTCAGGTGTGCATTGAGAAAATCAAGGCCTGGACTGATCCCTGAGGATTTCAGCTTTTCTATTTTCCATCCATTTGTAGCCCTGCAGTTCTTCAGTGTGGAACTCTAAACTCCATTCCCAGTGTGAGCTGCTGCTTCCCCATTTTGGGCACACACAACAATTCCTCTCCAGGCTGGCAGCCAAGGACACCTCACTGCCTCAGGCCTGAGAGATGGAAACTAAAGTGACTGGGGGAGCAAACTTGGGGTAAATGACTTCATTAGCTGAAGGTGTAATTGGGAGATTAACCCCAAATGGACCAAACTTATAAAAGTGTGAAACCCTGTGAGCCATTGTCCATTTTTGGGTGTAGCCCCTGGGGGCTTTGTCTGCCCTAAATGTACCCAAAAACCTTCAATAAATAGAACTGCTTTAAAATCAAATTTCCTTTATTTTGTCTGGCCTCTGTTTTTAGGCAGTCCCCAAAGGCATCAGGACAAGCCCTGCTGTTCCCACAGTTCCCATTCCCCACCCCCTCCTGAGGTCTTCCCCCGAGCACAGCAGCAGCAGAACTTTCTTCCCGACTGATATCTCCAGTTCTTCTCCATAAGCATCGTCCAAAACTATTCCCACTTCTGTGGATTGTTTCTATTCCCCAGTGGCAGATTCCCTCCACAGAGTTTTTAATGTAAAGAATCAGATGATTAAATATTTGACAAGTGCATTCAGCACTGAAATACTAATAAATTGCATTATCTCTGGGGGCAGAGGGTTATTTTTTTGTCATTTTAACAGCAGAATAATGATGCTTTTGGAAGGTTACAGTTTTGCTGCCTGTAAGAGCAAGCGAGTCTTCCTTTCTTTTCAGTAAGATTTTAATATAATTTGCAGCCATTGTTAACTTGTCATATTCCTCCCTCCCCCCTAAAAAAAATCCAGTCCTTTAAAAACTCAGTGTCTGCATATGAGCCTCATGCTTTTAAAACTTGATTTCTGTCATTGAGCAGAGGTGAATTCCAGATTCGTTATGGCAAGAAAAAGAAATCTTTAAATTGGTACTGAGGGAATCTCTGGTCCCACTCTGGTTTCTGACAGGAATCAGCTTATTTTGAATATAAAACAAGAATCTCCTTTCTGTGACTGGTGGCAGGTTGGTGTTTGGGTATCCTGGTCAGGGTTTGGGTGCTCCAAAATTTCCCCTGCTGAATATTCCAGTTCCCTAGGCTGAGGGATGTTCCCAGGAGCAGGAAATCTTTGGATGATTTAGGAACTTTATCCCTCCTGCAAGTGCCTCCACCCTGTATTTTTCCCCTTGGCTAATCAGTTTGGGATGGGGAGGCAATATTTAAACGAGCAGAAAATCATTAGATGATTTACAAAACACTGGAACCCTGCGACAACACCGTGAGGCTTCTTTTGGAGTAGAAAATGATTTAATTATTGCTCGCCCTTCCAAACATTCATCTTGGTAAAAATTAAAATGATTTTGCCAGGCAGAAAATTGGGCCCCGTGTTAATATTTGCTGTAAATGAACAAATGGCAGAGTATCAGTGGGTTCTTCTGCTGGGCTGAAAAAAATGAAATATATTCTGGGGTCTCTCTAATGCACAGCAGTTTTCCAAGGCTAATCAGGACATTCTCTAAGCCTGCTTGGGCTTTATATTTTAATTTAGGCATGGCTGTGTCTGTGTCTGGTAGAATTATTCTCCCTTTCCTTCCTCTTTTGGCACTGAAATTGTAATGTTTGCACCAGTGTCAGGGAGGTGTTGCCATGGTGGTTGGTGTCACTGTGTGCTGTCCCCTGTTTTCCATAGGACCTGGGCACTGGGGTGGCTTTTCCTGGGTGTTTTCCTGGGATTTGGTGCTACTCTGCTGCTACAGGGATGTGAAATCCCTGCTCCTTTACCAGAATTTTGTATTCAGAAACAACAGAGAGCAATAACAAACCCCCAGCCCCCTAAAGACCAAACACCAGGTGGTTGTGAGTGAAGGATTAATGGGTTTTGGTGGATTTCTTAATCATAAATTCCCTAAAATTCAGTGGGATCTGATCAGAATATGATGGGTAGTTTCTGCTCTAAACCTGTGGGACTTCATTTTGCTGCCAGCCATGGATAGGCAGCAAGCAGGAATGTGCAGCATTCCCTAAGGAGCAAATTTATCTGCCAGGGGCCGAGAAATAAATAATTAGAAACCTCTTGCACCTCGTTGGATTTCCGTTTTTCCCTTGCCCAAGCTGGTGTTGTGGGGTTGTCCCCTCAGTGGCCCGGAGTTCAGGCTGAGGACACCGGGATAATCAGCTGGCTCACAGATTCTTTTTGTGTGTTTTAAAAGCCAGAAGGAACCTCCAGATAATCCACTTTAGGCTCCTCTCTCCCTGAAATCTTTCCCTTCTTAACCCCGGACGGAGCACTCAGCTCTTTCCCAAGCCGGTTTTGACTTCTCACACCCCACAATCCAATCAGTTATCCCTTGTTTTTTCCAAAAAGAGATAAAACCGTGGGCTAAAGGTTAAATTAGGGACACCATCAAAAATAACGTGTCCATGGGGTATTTCCATTGTATTTTCCCACTCCCAGGCAGGGGAGGGCAACAGGGGGAGACAGGAGGGGGATGGGGTTTCCAGCTGCCTGCACTGCTCTAATCCCCCATTCTGGGTAATCCCTGGGAATGTTCAGGGAGGGAACAGCTCTGGAACGTGACAGACCTGGAGCATCCAGAGGGGAGAGCGGGGAGGGAGAGGGCAGGCAGGGGAAAGCAAAGAAACAACAACAACAACAAAAAAAAAAGGATTAAAGTGTGTGCTGGTCCCATATGGACTCCAGACCTTGGGCTGGAAACCCCTTAAGGAGATCCAGCTGCTTCCAGGGAGGAGCATTAAAATGATTTCTGCTCCTTCTGACCCCAGTACCACTGAAAATTTTACAATATAAATAAATATATTTGTGCTGCAGTAAAATCTGCTAAACTCGAGTTTTCAGGCTGAACCTGATGGTGCCCAAAGGAAAAGATGGAGATAGAGCCCATGGAAAAGGGAGGGAAATTTTAACCTTTGCAAGGCACACAGTTTTAAACCAGGAATTTGAACTGCAATTAGATAGCAATTTAAACTGCAATTAAGCTTCAATTTAGATTTCTGATTAAATACCCCATCCCTGGAAGTGTTGGAAGGACTCGGATCAGCCTGGGATGGTGGGAGGTGTCCCTGCCTTTAGGGTTGGAGCCCTAAAGCCTCAGAGTTTTGAACTTTCTGTTCTTTCTGACACTGGCCCTCAAAACACTTGAGGCCTTGGAGAAGGTTTCCGAATTTGAGTGGTGGAGTTGGAGCACTGGTGTGTAATTTGAGTAAAAATGTGTAACATCATTTAGTGAAGAGGTTGGAATTTGGGGGTTTAAAATATAGAAATAGATATGGGACAAGATGAAGTTCTTCCTTCTTTCTTTCTTCTTCCTTCTTCTTGATTTTAAGTAATAGTTTTTGGTTGGATAGAAAATCCCACAGTGAGGGTCACAAGTGTTTGGTCATTGGGTCAAAAGTATAAATAATACAAATGTTTGCTTTTAATTGGATGGTTAGGCCTTAAAAGACCTTGTAACAAGTGAAACACAGCTCCATTTTGTTGCTTTTAGCTTATTAGCTAAAAGTACTGCAAAACTCACTGTACTTTAGATAAGAATTAAAAAACAACCAAGTTCAAACATGAAAATACTGCCTCTCATGCTTCAAAAAAGAAAAAAAATACAAAGCACTAATATGTGGTATCACTAATACCTGCCCATGGTGGGACTGCATGGGATTTAAGGTCTCTTTCCACCCAAAACATTCCAGGATTCTGGGATTCCAAATATTTACCTGGGGGAAGTGTGGCCCAAATCCAGCCTGGGGTGTGAACACTGCTGTCACCTCCAGTGCTCCCAGCCTTTAATTACCAACACTTCAGTTTTTAATCAGGAATTTAAAATCAGGGATTTAACTTGGCATTTGCCTAATTACCACTCTGATGTATAACAGTGACATTAATTAAACTTCCCCACCGCGGGGATTTAATGAGAATGCCACCCCTGTCCTTCACCATCCGTCTCACTGGACAATGCACACCCAAATGTTGAGGGTTTTCCTTGTTTTCCCAAATCCCTCATTTTCCCAAATCCCTCCTTTATTTCCTGGGACACCCTCAGACTTCTGCCCACACAACCTCAGGCACAGAGGGCTCGAGCCCTGCTTGAAAAGGGAAAGGTTTGGGGATTTTTAGCTTTGAACTTTATTTTTCCTTCCTGTGTGACACTGCTGGATCAGCTCAGGCTCTTCAGGAGCCTTTGGAATGATTTTCCATAGCCACACAGCCCATCCCACGGGGAATCTCCTCACTGGGGACACCCTGTAAGAATGATTTAATTCTGAGATTAGCCGGAGTTTAGAACCCGGGAATGGAGAGTCCTCTTGTATTCACGTGTGACATGTGGGCAGCACCACACTTGCTGTGTTTTCAGTTCAGATTTATTGGAATGTACAAGGACACGTGTTTTATATTTGTATTTTCTTATAAAATATATTTATATATCCATATATTTATATCTTTATATATTTACAGGGTTTTTTATTTATTTTTATTTTTTTATTTTATTTACATATATTTATGTATGTGCATATTCATTTTCTATATTTAAATATAAATAGATTTTATATCTATACCTTTATATATATATTTAATATTTATATATTTTATCTAATATTCTATATTTGTATTTCTATATTTCTATATGTATAAAAGACAAGTATTGAAGGGTGTATCGTGAGCACCTCAAGTCATGAGCTTCCCAGGAAGCAGGAGGATGTTAAATTATTCTCAAACCTCCCAAACCACCATGGCCAACCCTGTTTTCCAGCATTAAACCTGTGCTCCATTGCAAACCCAGAGATTCCTGCTGCTGGCAAATCCAAATCCATTCCCCCGCAGTCCCAGTATCCCCTCCCAGATTCCCTAAAAACTGGAAATGCATTAAAAGCTTTTCCAAAATGAGCAGGGGGGTTGCCCAAAGCTGCCCTGGGCATCCTTTACCAAGTGTTTGTTTTGTCACACAAGTTCTGGTACCAGAGCTGTGTTTGCAGGGAAAATCCCAGTTTGTTTCTGGTACCAGAATTCTGTTTGCAGGGGAAAATCCCAGTTTGTTTTTGGGGGGAAAATCCAAGTTTTTTTTTCTGGTACCAGAGCTGTGTTTGAAGGGGAAAATCCCAGTTTGTCTCAGGTACCAGAGCTGTGTTTGCAGGGCAAAATCTGAGTTTTCTCCCATAAAATCCTGGCTGTTCTCCTGGGATGGAGCTCATTTGTGGAGCTCTGCAGTGAGCAGGGTCAGGAATTGCTGCTGGTTAAGATAAAATCCAGGTGGTTCCAGCCTGGCCTTGTCCAGCTCAGTTTGTTCCTGCAGGACAGACAGAACCTGTTCCTGTCCCTTGCTGGGACACACCTGTGGGTCACACCTGTGGGTTTGGGTGGGTCACCCCTGTGGGTTCCTGGGTCATACCTGTGGATATCTGTGGGTGACACCTGTAGTTCTGTGGGTCACACCTGTGGATGTTTGGGTGGATCACAGCTATGGGATTGTTGGATCACACCTGTGGATCTGTGTGGCTCACCCCTGTGGGTTCCTGGGTCACACCTGTGGGTTTGGGGGGATCATAGTTGTAGATTTGTGGGTCACACCTCTGGGTTTGGGTGGATCACAACCATGGGATTGTTGGATCACACCTGTGGATCTGTACGGGTCACACCTGTACAATTCTGGGTCACACCTGTGGATCCTTCAAGTGTCCAGAAGAAAAGTGGCACAGAATCCTGGAATGCTTGGGTTGGAAAAGAACTTAAATCCCATCAGTGGCACCCCTGTGTCCCATGGCAGGGATGCCTCCCACTGACCCAGGTGCTCCAACCTGGCCTTGAATGCTTCAGGGATCCAGGGGCAGCCACAGCTTCTCTGGGAATTCCATCCCAGCCCCTCCCAACCCTCCCAGCCAGGAATTCCTTCCCAATATCCCATTTAAATCTCCCCTTTCCCAGTGGAAGCCATTCCCTGTGTCCTGTCCCTCCATCCCTTGTCCCCAGTCCCTCCCCAGCTTTCCTGGAGCCTTTTAGAGCCTGGAAGGGGCTCTGAGCTCTCCCTGGAGCCTTCCCTTCTCCAGGCTGGATATTCCCAACTCCCTCAGCCACAAGTTTCTCTGTGCCTGGAGTCTCCTTCACCTTTGGATCGAGCATTGACCTTTTCCTTTTCGGGGTCTGTTGATCCTCAGGATGACCTTGCCAGGTTTTAAGGCAGCAGTGGTAACAGCTCCTCTGTCAGGATTTAATTGAAATGAAAATCCCAAAGCTGCACCCTGGGGAGTCAGAGCCTGTCTGAGATGATCAGGTGAGCTTTACCTTCCCTCCCCAGGGATTGCCCCAGCAGGAGAGAGCCCCTGCTCTGAGCTGTGTGTGGAGTTTGGGGCGAGCAGCTCACGGCTGACAGGAGCAGTTCTGTCTCTCTGTGCTTCTTCTGTTTCCACAGAGAACAATATTATTTGTTGTCCTGAAGACCTGGGGGTGTGTGAATTGCTGCTTTTGTGGAGCAGTGAAGGCCGGGGTGACGCTTGGAGATGACACCCTCATCCATGAGCTTGGAAATCAGGGAGCTGAGCTAAATCAGAAATGGCAGATTCGAGATTGAGGATGGGAAGTGTCCTGACCCTGCAGAATTAAGCGCAGTGTGTTGGACTCAGAGCACGCGCCATTTCTGAGCTAATTCTCTTACTTGAGAGTTTTATTCAGTGCTTTAGTGGTTTCTGTGGTGATCAGAGATCACCAAGCCTGGCTACTTGGAGGATTTACCGTGCGTTCTCCACTCCTATTATTTCCAGGCACCTTGACCTGAGCCTGACTGTTCTGACCTCAGGCAGGTGATTATGTACCAGCAGCCAAGGACCTGGGGAAGTAGAAAATCCAAATCTGAACCAGAAATTACTCCAAGGCCAGGTCAGACAGGGCTTGGAGCAACCTGGTCTGGTGCAAAATATCCCTTCCCATGGCAGGGGGTGGGATTGGATGGGATTTAAGGTCCAAGTGGCAGGGTGGGGAGACCAGCTGAGTGTTGGTGATTTGCCTTTTTTCTCCATCTCTCTGAGCCTGAGCTCTGGAGTAGCCATCCCGTGGGGATGAACTCCACGTGTTCATGTCCTTCCCAAAGTTCCTGGGTTGTTTATTTTGTTCCCTTGTCAGAACGATCACAGCAGTGCCTCTGCCGGGGCTCTGACAGCAACCGCAGCACTGATAACAGACTATTTTAAGCTTCTCCTAACAAGAGCCTGTGAAACTGCAAGGTTGTGTGAAAGAGAGCGAGGAAGCTTCATGGAGCTGTGCAGTGAATTATTAACTGCCGCTTCTGGCCCAACATGACAAATAAAATTCTATTGCACAAAGATGCTCCGTTGTGTCAGGCATTGATTCGGAGAGATGTTGAACAAATGGCTCCTGGATAAGCTCACAATCTTTCTTAATTTGTCTGCCTGATCAGTGAACTTGAATGGAGGAAGAGCCACCAAACAAAATTAGCATTTGCCTTCTGTCATTAGCTGTGCTTTCTTAATAAAAGACTCGGACGCCCTGCTGATATAAATGGATGAAATAGACACATACAAATTTCAGATATATTTATTTCAGTTCCCTGAGAACAGCACTGAAGCACCGTGAATCAGCTCCAGACATGCAGAGCAGATCCTCGTCTCTGTGCTGCTGGGGTTTGGCTCGCTTGGGGCTTTGTTTGGGCTGAAATTGAGATCTCTCTCCCTGGCACTGCTGGGATTCCCTCACTGTTTGCCTGGCAAACGCTCCTTGTTTTTGTCCACTCACAGCAATTAGTCAGGATGATCTGGGACAGGAAAGGGAGAGCAATTGGAAGCTGCAGGAGCTGAGTTTTAATTCTGCAAGGTTTGAGCACTGGCTGGAGATCAGAACCCAGAGAGAGGGAAGAGGAGGGACCAGGTCAGCCAAAAAGCTCTCTGGGGTAGACAGTGACTCCCAGGGATCCGGCTGCCTGCAGGAATCTGCTCTGGCCATGGGTAGGATGAGCAGTGAATGTTCATTCCTGCTGTAGGTTGGTTCCTGGAGTCCTGAGATTCTCGGCAGCAGGAAAGTGGCAGCACCTGTAATATGGTTGCAGTATTTATAGATCCAGTGTTTATCCTGAGTTTCTTTATTTATTTATAATCCCCGAAGGGTTTGGGATGGGAAAGATTTAAATCCCATCCAGTCCCACCCCTGCCACAGGCAGGGACACGTCCCACTATCCCAGGGTGCTCCAAGCCCCGTCCAGCCTGGCCTGGGGCAACTTTGCTGCCCTTGGCAGCTTTTAACCCTTTAATGTGACAAAACGCCTCTCGAATGATGTGACCCCACTTTTCCCTGGACACAGTTCTGTCACCCGTGCTGCTCATGGTGCCACAGCCTGTCAGCCCTGGAGGACTGTTTGGAGCACCCACACAAAGAAAAATCTTCAGAAACCCTAAATTTGGAAGCATTTTATCCCCCAGAGGCACGAGGCACCTCATCACCAACGCTCCACGAGCAGACAGCCCCAGAATTTCTTGCTCCAGACACGGGAGGCACGGGGATTTTTCATACTTGTTTGGTAGACGAGAGGCTGGCAGGAGGAAGAAGATGAATTACTTTCCAGGGAGCAGCGCAGTCCTTGAGTTTGCAGTGGTAGACGGGGCTGGGATCAGCTGTAAAGGCTGGCGTTCCATCATCGTCACATCCCATTGTTCCCGTGCTCCCGGGGAGAGAATGCAGTTCCCGGCTCTGGAGCATCTGCATTGTTTGTAAGGAGTGGAATGAATTAAAAGCAGAGTGTGCCTTTGGCTTTTCATGTTCAGACTGTCACAGATTTCTTAATTACAGGGACTTGAAATCTGTTTTAAACTTTATTCTCCTCTGTGTTAGAGTTTCAGAATAAAACTAGAAGGTTTTAGGTACTGGCTTGGCATTGACACTTTTTATATTCATTATCCTGAATTCCTGCTGCGGCCTAACGGACATTCAGGCATTTGAGAGGGGGAAGGATAAAAGGTAATATTTTCAGTTGTGACTTATGGCCAAATCTGTAAACACTGAAGGATCTCGTGCTGAACAAGATGGGTATAAAATTGATTTCTAATGCAGACCCACTGCTCAGAGACCTGAGCTGCTCTGGGTGAAAACACAGCCTGGATGTGCCAGGGCAGGATGCAGTGCCAAGGGAAGGGATCTGGGGTTGGGGCTGGCTCCAGAAATCCCAGTGGCAGCTCCCTGTGAGCAATGGAATCACCACGATGTCCCCAAGAGCTCCTGGGGCATCGCAGCACGGGCAGGGAGCTCTCAGGTAAGGGCAGGACAGTGGGACCAAGGCTCGGGAGATTTGGGGAGCCATAAAGTGATAGGAAATGAGCTGGGAAGTGCCTGAAGGGCTGGTTACAGGCAGGAGATAGAGCCAGGGGAGTCCTCCCAGCAGCTCTGTCTGATTTAAGGAGATCCTGAGCCATCACTCAGGGAAGTGCTCGTGCACATTCTGCTCAGAAAAGCACTTCTCTGGATTTTCCTTAATCTTCTACACTGCTTTTCCCCTGCTCTGGAATGGCCAGTCCAGGGGATTCTGTCACAGGGAAAAGCAGCTCCTGGAGAGCGGTGCCGTGACCTGTGTGTGCCAAAGTGAAATAATCACCACACGATTGCTGTGGGCCTCAGAGGAGCTCCCAGGCTCTGCAGAACTGAGGTTTTTTTTGGGGAAAAAGGCCCTGTGAGCAACTCCCCTGCAAGGGAATTTTCATGGCAGGATGTGGTGGGGAGATGGTGAAGTGCTGATCATTCCTGCCCCTTGGAGTAAACCAGGTTTAACTTCCTCATTCCTTGGGGTTTGGGATTTCTGAGGGTGGTGGGAGGGTGTGTGAGCTGTGCCATCCCTTTTCCATGAGCTTTTCTTCCAGATAAATTGCACAGCACTGCAAGAGAGCATTAGAAATATCAGAGGAACATGATAATTTACCTTCTCAGTCTTCTGGAAATCCCAAAATGCTGAGGTAAAATCCTTGAGCTCCCAAAAAATCACCCCAAATTCCTGACTGCTTCCCCCTCAATTATCTCTGCAAGCTGCTCATCATGTCCAGAAGCACTGGTGGCACAAAGATGGGAATTAAACCTCTGGGAATTGCAGCCCAGAGGGACTCGAGGGCCCTGGGCAGCTCATGTGGAGCCAGCAGTGGGAATTTGGGACCAACCTCATTTTAACCTGGTTCAGCAGAAATGGGAGCTGCAGCTCATTCCTGCCAAGCTTTGCCCTGCATCCAGGGGGTTTTGGGATTGGGGTCAGGATTGGAGTTGGGTTCTGCTTCAGAACAGAGAAATCACAGGGATGGAGGGAAAAGAATTAAAGAGCACGCACAGAGAGACAGAAAACACAGAAGAACCAACAACTAAAGAGAAAGTGCTGTTTAAAAACATGAAAACTGGTAAAGATGACATGGCCTTAACTGGCTCATCCCCTGAGAAATAAAATGTTCCTCCCCTAAAAACAAACAGGAGGTCCTGACTCAACTTTAGACAGGTCCCAGCTTTAGACCTGACTCAGTTTGAGACAGCTCCCAGCTTTAGAGGTCTCAGCTTTAGACTCAGCTTTAGACAAGTCCCAGCTTTATTCAGGTCACAGCCTTAGACCTGACTCAGTTTTAGACAGGCCTCAGATTTAGTCAGGCCTAAGCTTTAGACAGGTCCCAGCTTTAGACCTGACTCAGCTTTAGACAGGTCTCAGCTTTAGAGGTTCCATCTTTGCTCCAATGCTAAAAATGTGAGATTTCACTCTGTGGTTAAGCTCAGCCCTGACTGATCAAAAGCTGCTCCAGCTCCCAAAATCCCAGCCCCAAATCTGCCCAAAGGACCAGTTCAGGACGTTGCAGTTCCTGCCCAAACGGGTGAATTCCTGCTGAAGGCACCCAAAGGTTGGTGCATCCCAAAAACCCCTCCGTGTCTGGCTGCTCCCAGTCCATCTACCCTGGTATTTATATTCCCTGCTATTCCTGGCTGATTTTACATAATCTCATGGAGCCTTTTTATTTTCCTGTGAAAGGAGATTACTCTGGGTAGCAACAACTGACGCCAGCACAGATCAAATGCCTGAAAATAGTTCCCAGAAATGCTGGGAATGATGCTTGGAGAGAGCATGGAGGGAGAAAGTTCTTCTGCATTTACCACTGGTCTTTAACTCTGGGTAATCTCCTCCCTCTCTTTGGTTTAAAACTCTGTGATTTGGGGTTGTTTTTCCAGATTTCCCATTGTTTTCCCAAGTACTCACGTTGTGGAAGGGCTCTGAGAAATAATTTGGGTGTCATGTGTGTGTGTAAGAGAATTTCACGTGAGATAGGAACAAGAAAGGATGGCTGGAGAGTGGAATTTTTGCATGAAATGATGAATTTAGGGGGTTTCTCACCTTTCTGAAGCTCAGAGTTCCACTGCTGAGCCCAGACATGTAAAATGTGTGCTTGTTCTTGAGCAGCTCAACCAGCAAATTGGCCTTCAGAATTTATATATAAATATGAAGTAAAAATAAAAATAAAAATAAAAATAAAAATAAAAATAAAAATAAAAATAAAAATAAATACAACTAATATAAATACAAGTATAAATATGAATATATAAGTAAATACAAATATATAAGTATAAATCATCATAATCAGATTAAATGAGTGGCAGAACGTGGTGGGTTCATGTTCTGGACAAATGTAGCCCTGAAATTCATGTTGTAAATTAAATCCTCTGTGCTTTTCAAGCCAGGGAATGGCTGGGCAGGCCTGCAGGATCAAACCTGGAGGAATAAACAGCATTACAGGTCCATAGGTACAAATATATTATTTATATTTATATTCATTTTTATTTTTGTTGATTTTTATTATTTTTATTATTTTTTTGTTTTATTTTTACTTTTTAAAATTTTTATTCTTATGTATTCATTCTTCAGGACAGGTTTTAGCCTCACTAAAACCAATGGAATTCTCATTCCATTGCCAACCCTGGGAGAACTGACACAGAATCTGATGGGATTAAAGCACAAACCTGTCCAACCAAAATGGATCCAACGAGAGCACAAAAAAAACTCCTTGGATCAGGAATTTCGAGGGCTTGCTTCCCTTAGATTGGGAATTTTCAGGACTTGCTTGCAGGCAACTTCTGGGCTGTAGAAAACTGGGAGTGAAGAGCTTTTAGGGCTCTATTTCATGGTGTTCATCCCAATTTTTTATTTGGAAGCTGGATGCTTTCTGTGCTGTTGAGGGGCAGAGGAAAAGGGACTTTGTGGTGCCCACAATGGAATTTATTTTTTCATTGCAGTGGGGTTGGATTAATAAATTGGAGCCATGTCAGGAGGTGACAGGAGACTGTGGCCGTGAGGGAAGTGATTATGTGGGAAAATGTAAAGCACTTCTAATTTTGGGGTGGTTTTTTTTTGGGAATTAAATGAACGTGTGGCCCCAGCGAGGTCCTTTATGGAGCAATAATGGTCACTGGCACTCCAAAGCTGAGCTGGAGTTGTTATTCTGCCCACATATCACCCCAAAACTCATATTCTGAATTATGTAACCACCTCCAAATTGACTCAGGGGAATATTTGTCTTGTAAAGAAGCAGCTCGTCCATGGATGGCAGAAGCAAATGTGTTTCCTCAATTTTCCTTGTTCAAAAGGGGAAAAAAAAAAAACCATACACCTCCCTCTGCCCAAGACCTGAGATCAGATTTAATTTAGAGCAAACACTTGAACTTTAATTATGAGCATTCATCCAGGACATTGCAGAGTGGGTCCTAATAACTAAGAGAAAATAATTAAAAATTAATAAAGGAAATATGGAAGACATTGTAGGCGCCTTTCTTTCCTATACAATTAATAAATCTGTTTTGAATTACCTGAAAGAGGGGAATAATTATCTCAGCCAGGTAATTGCTGAGTGAGTGAGGATGTGTCTACCTGGATTCTAGGAAAGGAGTGAGATCCATCCTTCTCCTGGAGCGTGTCCAGGTGGCTGAGAAGGCAAAGGGCACCGGGGTTGTGTCACCTCTCGTGTGGCCACGGGACCAGGGCTCGGTTCTGGGACCCTCACCCCAAAACATGTTGGGGCTGGAGCGTTTCCAGGGAGGATTAGAAGAAGATTTTTAGTAATTTTTCTAAGCACGGCGCACGCCTTTAGTGGGAAGTTTCCCCTCCTGGACCTGGCTGTTGTACCATTAGGAACAATTCCGTTCCTTCTCTCCGTTCTCAGCCTCCTCCCGTGGAGGATCAGGTGACAGAGCCAAAGACAGAAAAGATCTGAGATAAACACAGCCCCGTGGATGTGGTGGTGCTGGGGACAACAAGGAGGAGGAGCTGGTCTTGTGGGAACAGCCAGTTCTCCACGAGCCACTCGTGACCCACAGGCCACAATTCAGGGAGCTCTGTGTTGTGGAGGACAAAAAAGAAGGGTGATGTTTGTCTAAGGTCCATAAAGATCCTGATAAGGTGGGGCTGCTGCCCCACAGATTATCCTGGGGGATGGTCCCATCCTAAATAAAGCCAGGCTGCCAGGAGCTGCAAGAAAACATCAGTCCTACTAATTATTTTACATTCCTCGTAGTTGTTTCACGTCATTTTACCCAGAACAGCTGTGGCTGGCCCTGGATGCATGGAAGTGTCCAAGACCAGGCTGGACAGGCTTTGGAGCACCTTGGGATAGTGCAAGGTGTCCCTGCCGGGACAGAGGGGCAGTTAGGTGACCCTTAAGGTCCTTCCTACCTAAACCATCCAGAATTCAGATTATACCTCAAAAAAAGCAATTTTGGTTGGGGGCAACTCAACCAAGCCCTCTGTGCCTGTCAGGGCTTCAGTGAAACCACCGGGAGCTGAAAACCTGCCCAGGAGGAGACTGGAGGAGGTACCAGAGGCACCAGTTTGGCAAAACCTCCCTGCTCTCCACAGCCCGGGGCGGTGATTCTGTGATTTACAGAAGGTTTCACAAGATCCCTGCCCGCAGCTCTCCTCTCCTGCTCTCCTGTTTTAATTACATACTTTGTTATTGGCTTTTTGCAAATATTAAAATGAATGCTGTGTGTGTAATGTTGGGAAACTTTGCTGTATGAATATAGTTTCTTTTAGTTCTGCTAAAATAACAAAACTTAGAAATAGCAGTGTGATAAATATGTATTTTTTTCTTGGAGTATAACGCGGTGATGTAAAAAGCTTTTGTTTGTGTAACTAACTCAGAGAATGGTAATAAGATAATCAGAAAACTCTTCACATTCTTGGATTATCCTATATGGATGAAGACCAAGGGTGACAATCACCAGAACTCCAGGGAAGGAATTTATTGATCTCTGTTATCAGGGAGTGGGCTGACAAGAGAGACCCATAAGGGAAAAATTTTAAAACGTGAAAAAATATTGATTTACAGATGGGGAGGGGGGGCAGGCAAGGAAGGAGGAGAGATCTTTTGCATGGGATAAAAGAGGATTTTATTACTCTGGGGAGTTTGGGGACAAAAGATAGAAAATGTGAGTGTGCAACAGCTGAAATATGGGGGAAGTTCAAGAGGACGGTAAAAATCATCAGCAAACTGGAGAAATTCTGGGGAGGGGTAAAAGGCAGTGTTCACAAAAACATCCTCCAGTCAGGGAGGTAGGGGAGGAAATTGGGTCCCATGGACTAATGGGACATGGAATTTGAGGGGATTTTGGAATGGGAATTCCAAGCAGGGGAGGCACAAGGCAGGATTGACAGGGAACTCAGGGTAGGTTGACAAGGTTGGTGGGAGGGACCAAACCATTAACTTGGCTTAAAATACCATAAACAAAAAAAAAACCCCACACCTCAACAGCTGGGGAGCTGCTCCGTGGTACCTGCCTGATTCAAGCTGGTGACACGACAGAAAAACGCTGAACCCTTTTTCTCCTCCCTGTCTGGTGACTCCCCTTTATTTATTCAAAATCCTGCCAAACACCCGGAATTCACAGCGGCAGCGATCCCAGTGCTCCGTGCCAAACTCCCAGATTGCTGGGGTAATTACACAGAATTATATTGTTTCAAGAGAGGGATGTCAAAGAGCTCTTAAAATGATCAATGATGACTTTTAAGATTAAACTCTGGCTCTTTCCATCATTTCTGGGAGACATTTTAAGGATATTATCTTTCTGTCTGATTTTACACCCCTGCAGCCAAGGTGTGACCTGGGGGTGGCCAAACCTTCCTGTGACCTGGTGGCTCTGAGAGTTAGCCAGAGTTACTCAAATCACTCAAAGTTACCCAAATTACTCCAAGTTTCCTTTAATCAGAGTTACCCAAATGTTCTTTTTTTAGCAGAAATGTGTCACCACCCCACCTGGTTCTTTGGGAGCTGATGCAAATATTGGTGTTGTCCTTGGCTGGAGCCAAGCTGGAGCTCTCAGAACATTGTTTTGACCCAGTGCAAGTCTATGAAAGACAGGATTTCTAAAATACCAATGAAAAATGGGATTTTCAATGCAGACTCCGCAGCTGTTACCACACTGAGCCAATTCAGCCATGGCTGCTCTATTCCTGAATTTCCAACAGACACAGAATTCAAGAGTCCAGTACCCAAAACAATGTGACAACAGAGAAATCATCTTTACTTTGTCTATAAAACATAAAACCAAATGGAAAATTGTTCCCTGTCCATGGCAGGGGGTTGGATCCAGGTCCTTTCCAACCCAAACCTTCTGGACAAGCCAAACCTTCCCACTCCCAAACATTCTGGATTTCAGTTCCAAAGCCAGTCCCAGGTGTTGTGTGTCCAGTGTGGAAAGTGAAGCCATTTTTCTGTGCCTCCCATCTGCTGTAGGGAACCACAGCAGAACTTTTCCTTCTCCCAGCTGTCGGGATATTGAATTAATCAAATGAATTAAATCATTTGTGTCAATGTCCTGGTGAGTGGGGCCCCGTGGTGAATCCCAGCTGTGTGAGAGAATCCTGGGCTGAGTTCCCCACACCAGAGGAGTGGACACAGGAATGTCCTGATGTATCAGCCCCTACCCCCCTTCCTTTGGCATCTCCAAAAATTCTGGAAAGTAAATTCAGCAAGAATTTGGAGCGTTGACAACTTGAAAGGCTATTTTTCTAAATATATAAGATAAATTCTTATAATGGGATAGTTAGGCGTGGGAAAAAAAAACCCAAAAAACCTGCTACAAAATTCCCTGAGCCTTTTGCCTTTTATTTAGTGGAGCATGACCCTAAATCTGTGGTTTTCCATGGCAAATGAATTTGGATCCTCAGCAGTGCCCCTGGGTGAGCACAAACCTTTGTTGCTCTTGCTCATGGCGTTCTGGGGGGAGTTGCTGTTTGTTTTGATGTGGAAAATTCTGGCAAATTGTTTGCATCACCAAGTGGGGGTGGGATTTTTAAACACAATAAAAAGGAAATCTTTACCACACAGCACTTTCAGCTGTGGAGCTGCCTAGGAGATGAATGTTCTTATTCCTAATTAAGGTGTTGAGAAACAACATGAAGTGGCTTGTCTGTGGTTGTCATTAAGTCACTGGCAAAAGCTGGAATAAAATCAGGAGATACTGAATTTGCATCCACTGCCCTTCCAACAGCTCATTTATTTTCTTTCTTTCTTTCCTTTCTTTCCTTTCTTTCCTTTCTTTCTTTCTTTCTTTCTTTCTTTCTTTCTTTCTTTCTTTCTTTCTTTCCTTTCTTTCCTTTCTTTCTCTCTTTCTCTCTTTCTTTCTCTCTTTCTTTCTTGGAAGATCTTTTGAGTATCTGTAAGAATCGGTTCAGGCTTAGTGGCACTGACATTGTGGCACCTGAGATAAAAATACACCTGTACTTAAATATTTGCAGATTTGGGGAGGTAAATCTGCCTAAGTCACCGCTGGGGATCCAAGAGCTGCTGTTCCTTGAGCTCTTCATTTCAGACTGGAGGAAATCTGGGCCTTGCTCCACCTTAGTCCCAGGTCAGGGAAGGGTTTTGGTTAAAAGGGAAAATCTCTTGGCAGTTCAGTATTTTTATGTGCCAAGAATGATTTCCTTAAAATATCCAGCTGTCCTCTTAATGTTTGTTGGATGTTTTGGAGAAACAGTTGGAATGGGACGAGCTGGGATAGAAAAGTCTCCTGGCCTGGAGTTAGTGGGGAGCCACTGGAACACCTGTGCAGGGAAATGATTCTGTAAAAGATTTAGGAAATAGCTTAATAAAGTGAGGAATCCCACAGATTCCTTAGAATATGATCTATATTTGTATTTTGCAGCTCTAAAGGTGGGACAGAGCCTGTCTTTGAGGGGTTGCAGCATGCTGGGGTCCCTCCTGAGGGACTGGAGCTTGGAATTAGTGCTGGGTCATTGTTTTACAGAAGTGGGGGTTTCATGGGTTGGATTTTTCCTCATTTCCCCAGGTTCTGACAGTGCTCTCAATCCCAAAGGACCTGTTTGTTCACCGAATCCCTGGGATGCATCCCAAGTTTAGAAAGTACTTGGAAACCTTTCTCAGATAAAAGCAGCACGTGGCCATTGTTAATTAGGTGATGTCTGGCAATTGTTAATTAGGGGATGTTGAGTTCTGCACAGTTTATTAACTGGGAAGAAATTCCTCCCTGGGAGGGTGAGGAGGGGCTGGGATGGAATTCCCAGAGGAGCTGTGGCTGCCCCTGGATCCCTGGAAGTGTCCAAGGCCAGGTTGGGATAACCTGGGACAGTGAGAGGTGTCCCTGCCATAGAAGGGGTGGCACTGGGTGGGATTTAAGTTCCTTCCAACCTAAACCATTCCAGGATTTTTTTATTGCTGCGGGATCAAGAGGAAGCAGCATCCCTGGTTTTCACGGCCAGTCTCAAACCAGAAGCACCAAAGTCTGACATTTGAGCAATAAAAATCAGAATTTTTTGAGTTTTTCCTATGCATATGCCCAAACCCTGATCCCAAATGGGTGGGCAGATATTCCATTCAGGAATGTCCCGTGCCTGGAAAGATGTGGGAGTTGCTCTTTAGTCTTGTTCTATAATTTTGCTAATTCACCTTTGGGTTAATGCTGAGCAGCTGCCCTTACTCAGGGCCAGGGCACGAATTACTCCGAGCCAGATCAAGAATTACTCAGTGGAGCAGCTCCCAGCAGTGTGAATTTTCAAAGGAGGCAGGAAGGAAGAAAAGAGAGAGAGAGAGAAAGGGGAAAAAATAGAACAGAATTTTGCCTCTGTCCTTTTCCAGCTGACTGGAACGGGCTGCAGCAGTCCCAAGGCGTGACACAGCATCCATTAATTCTGGGAGCAGCACTCCACACATGGCTAATGATCCACGGCCTGCATTCATTTCCTTTGGCTCCAGCAGCTCCATTCTGGGCATTGCAATGATGGATTTGTCTTGATCCCAAGGCTTCCATCTGAAAATCAAAGCTCGTGGTGGAAGAATCCTTTAACTCCATTGGTTCCTCCAGGAAAATTCCTGACACCCAACAGGCAGGGAAAGGGAGCAACCCTATGGAAATTTTCACCTGGGTGCAGGTAAAAACAGCAAATTTTGTTCAGTAGGAGTCCTGCAAAGGAGACAGGAGATAGAGAAGGTGAAAATTTCCATGGGCTGTCATGGTGTTTGTGTTCAGGTTTCCACACGGCCTGTTCAGAACTGACCTGGAGCATTAATGGGAGGGAATTCAAATAAAAGTCAGATTCTGTGGGATAAAATAACTTTGGGAGTGCTCATGTAGCAGTCCAAGCTTTAAATCAAATATTACGTTAAGCTCGAGCTGCCTGTGTGAATGCCAAGTGCTCTATTTGTTGGGAATAAATCTATCCTGGAGTTCTTTATTTTTTTTTCTTCCTCCTTTTCAGTGGTACCTGTGCCCAGAGCTGACACTTAGAACGGTTAAATGGGAAATATCTGCACCTTCCTTGGGAAGGGAAGCATCCCAGGATCTCCAGGAGATCCCCGATGATTGTTCTCGTTATCCACTTGCTGCCACTGATGGCTTCATTAATTTGCAATCCAACAAATCCCAAAGGGCAAAAAATTAAGTACAAAAGTTCTGGGAGTGCTGATTACAGGGATTTGCCAGGACAGGGATTTGTGTCCAGGTCATGGTGGACAGGTTCTCCTGAAGATCTGTGGCTGCCCCTGGATCCCTGGAAGTGCCCAAAGCCAGGCTGGATGGGGCCTGAAGCAACCTGGGATAGGGGAAGGTGTCCCTGCCCATAGGACCATATTGAATAGGATCATATCGAAGGTTTTTTCCCTTCCTGGGATACTCTGGAGGTGTGTGGGTCACCTGTCCTGTCCTGTCCTGTCCTGTCCCAAACCCTGTGGGACTTCCCTGCCCCAAGGAAGGTCCTTGGAGAGCTCAGCTCCCAGAGGATAAATGCACACAGCTGCTCACCCCTCGATGAAAAATCAGTTTATACCTTAAATTTGTGGCCAGCATTCCTGAATTCCATTTGCTTCCCTGAAAATTGCCTTTCAGGGTGGTTTTAGGGAACGCAGGTAGGTTCTGTCTGGGAGGTTGTAGGGGATGAGTTGTGTTTATTGCCCAGTTTTTCTCAGTGCTTTAATTTGATACAGTTTAATGGCCCTTTTTATGAAGGCAAAAACATTAAAGAACATCCTCACCCTCTAAACCATGCCTGGGCTGCAAACTGCTGTCCTGATTTAATACTGAAAATACTTAAAATAATCAATTTATTTGGGCTCTGTCTCGATCTGTGTCTCTCTTTGGAGATGAACAGTCAGGATATGACAGAGCCCTGGAGAAAATAGTAAAAATCTGACTCAGCCTCACCATTCTGGGGAATGTTTGAACCAGAGCAGGGTCTGGATTAGTTTTAAACCCCAACCACTGCAGAGAGAAACAAAACCAACAAATTCTGAGGAGCCGAAGCTCTGGTTGCAATTTTTCTCCTGTCTCATTGCCTGGTTACAGAAATAATTAGCTTTTTAATTCTTTTTTTTTTTTAATTCTTTTTTTAATGGGAAATTCAGGCTGTGAGGAGATGACTCATTTTGCCAGTGTTAAATGGAATATATTTCATGGACAGACAGTGGGCCAGGCCTAGAGGGAGAACATTCCATACCTGTAGAGCTCATCCAGCCCCCTCTGGAGAGCCCTGGGCTGGAAGCTGAACAATGAGAAATTGTAAAAAATCTTATCTGGGAAAAAAAAAAAATCTTATCTGAGATCTTATCCAGGGAATCTGGATCTTCAGGTGGCTGCGAATGTGAGTTTCCTCCACACAAGCATTTCGAGCCTGATGGATGATGTTGTGAGCAGATGATGGATGGAGAATGGAATTTTATTTCTGGTTGGGGCTTTTATTTCCAACTTTTAATTTGAGGTTGTTTTCTTTTCCTCCCCCTCTTCTTGTTCTTTCCTTTTCCCCCATTCTTCTTTCTCTTTCCTCCTCCTCCTTCTTCTTTTTTCCTATTTCTATCTTCTTCCTTCTTTTTTCTCCCTTCTTTCCCCTCTCCTTCTTTCCTTCTCCCTTTCTTTTCCTTTTCTCCCTTCTTTCTTTCCTTTCCCCCTTCTTCTTTCCTTTCCCCCCTTTTCTTCTTTCCTCCTTCTTCTTCTTCCCTCTCCTTTTCTGCCCCTTTTTTCTCCTTCCCTCTATTCTCCCCCTTTTCTTCTTCCCTCTCTTCCCCCCTTTATTACTTCCATCTTTCCCCCCTTGTTTCTTCTTTCTCTCCCCCCTTTTCTTCTCCCCTTTCCTTTCCCCCTTTTCTTCTTCCCTCTTTTTTCTGCCCCTTTTCTCTTGCCTCTGCCTCCTTCTTTTCTTTTTCCCTTCCCTTCCCTTCCCTTCCCTTCCCTTCCCTTCCCTTCCCTTCCCTTCCCTTCCCTTCCCTTCCCTTCCCTTCCCTTCCCTTCCCTTCCCTTCCCTTCCCTTCCCTTCCCTTCCCTTCCCTTCCCTTCCCTTCCCTTCCCTTCCCTTCCCTTCCCCCCTTTTCTTCACTCTTTTTCCACTTCTTTTTCTCCTTCACTCTCTTCCCCCCTTTTCCTTCTTCCCTCACTTCCCCCCATTTTTTTCTTCCCTCTTTTTTTCCACCCCTTTTTTCTTCTTCCCTCTCTTTTCCCACTCTTTTTAACTTCTCTCTTTCCCACCCCTTTTCCTTCTTCCCCCCCTTCCCCCCTTTTTTCCTTCCCTCTATTTCTACCCTTTTTTTCTTCTTCCCTCTCTTTCCTTCCCCTCCTTTCCCCATTTTTTTTTCCCCCTGGATCACCTGGTGCAGATCCTCTTGCTGGAAGGAGAATGGATAACTCCAGTTATCAATTGGATATCAATAATTTTGGAGTCCTCAATTCCCTTCCCTGCCTGGCAGTGCCTGCTCCGTGCTCCAGGGAAGGAGCCTGGATCCCCCATGGATCCATGGGCAGAGCAGAGACTCCTCCAGAGGGAAAAAAGGCCATTTTAGGGCAATTTTATGTCTTTTTTAGGGCAAGGGCAGCGTTGGACATCCCAGCAAGGGGCCGGAAGCTGCTTGGCCCACGGGAAGGTTTCTCCCCCATCCAGTGTGGAATTTATTTCTTTTTTTTCCTCCATTTTTCTTTCTTACTCTTGGAAAAGCCAAGAAGCAGCTTTGGCTGGAGGAGCTGAGCTGCAAAACTCAGCTGAGCTCTTAAAAACGTGGGGGTTTTTGAGGCAGGAAGGAACAGATTCCGATTATTCCCAACCCCACAGGATCCAGATCCCCCAAGCTGTTGTTTTTTTGTTCTGACAAGACCTGATTATCACGGTTTTAATGCCACTCTTATACTTCTATTCCATATTTCTTTAAAATAAAAACAAAACCATGTAAATTATTTTTCACAAAACAGAAATACTGCCAGTTTGACTTAATTTGACCTCAGTAGAACCAGAATTTTAAATTCTTCTGCAAGTATTTGGAAGTGACGTGTCCCTGAAAGGCTCCTCCTGAGTCCCAGTTGCCTTTTTGGAGACACAAAATAGTTCAGGAGGAATATTTTTGATTATCTGATCTGCTGAGTTCCACTCTGGGCCACTCCCTGTGTAAATATTTGCATGAAAACTCTTTCTCAGTATCTGCAGCCTCTGAATTAAGAGGTTCCATCTCCACAAAGAAAAAGTACTGTGAATTAAAAAAAAAAATTAAAAAAAAAAGGGGGAGGGAAGTAGATGGGGATAGAGGACATTAAATCATTGCAGCACTAAAAAAATATTATTTTCCAAGAGAATTATTTGGTCTAAAATGGAAAAGCAAATCCAGTGTTTCATTTCCCTCTCCTATTAGTGCATCAACCCCTTGGCAGCTGTTTATTTCCTAAGAATAAAAATGAATGATGTCTTTGAATACCAGATGGGGACATAAAGCATCCTATTAATTAGAAAAGTCACTATTAATTGAATAATACAAATGATTAATAATTGTCCAGCTTTCCAAATTAGAATTCCTATTCCAGCTCATTGATTTTGTTTTGTGGTGTTTTGGGGTTTTTTTTGTTTTTTTAAGTGCCCACCTCAAATCATTAAAATTAAAATTAACATTGTCATTATTAACTTGTAGCTATTAGAGCTGCTGCTAATGCTTGTTTTTTATATTCCCTGAAAATACTTCAGGCAGCATTGTTGTCTAGACATTATCATTTTCTATTCCATCCCAAATTGTTCCCAGTGTGATTTCTGGTTGGAACATCACGCTGCAAGAAATACCATGAAATGAAACAGAAATTTATCTACAGAATCTTGTCAGAGCAGAATTCACTCAGCTGGCACAGACAGGATGGATTTGCCTATAAATTACTTTTTTTTTTTTCTTACTTTTTGTGACCATAAATCCCTGAGGTGTCCAGCATTGGTCAAATTGAAGGCATTTGAGTTGCTTTTATGAGAAAAAAAAAAGACAAAAATAATATCTCGACCACAATCAAAGCATTGAGATGAAATTCTGTGTGTTTTTCGTGCTGATTTGGATTATTTCAGTCCTTTTTATGCCATTTTTGAGGTCTCTGGTTGTTGCACATGAGTTGAACAAGGAGACTCCTTTTTCCAGGAGAATCCCGAGTTCCTTCAGCTGTGGAAAACATCCCAGAAAAAAATCATCCATGGATTCTGCAAACGATATTTTTGGGTTTGCCACCAACAGCCAGGCTTGAGGCAAAGGGGAAATTGTGGGATCTTGTTTGGTGGGTTTGGTTTTTTTGTTCAAATGCTGTGTGTCCATCCCTGAACCTGATCCTGTGGCTTTCCTAGTGGCCACAGAAGAATTTTGGGTTAGAATTTGGGAAGAATTTTTTTGAGCTCTGCAGCTCCTTTGCTCCAGGCAGGGCTGTGGAGGGAGGGCAGAGCCAGCTGGGTGGGTTTTAGCAGCATCCAGACAATTTTTTTTTCCTCCTTTCTCTTCTTTTGGTCACCCTTAGGGACACTCCAGGCCTGTGCAGGTAATCGGGTTTGGTAACAAACCCCTGAAAATTGAAAAAAATTGTGGAAGAATTGCAAAAAAAAAAAAAAAAGAAAGAAAAAAAACGAAAAATAAATTCTTAAAAATTAAAAAAAAAATAGTGGCAGTAAATATGAGAGGAACCAGGGAATGCCTTCTCATAATTATCTGTTTGTCAGACCCATCCATCCCTCCTCTCTTCATCCGTCTGCCCCTAAATGCAGGGAACTTCCATCTCTGTTGTTTTTAAAGCCACAAAAGGCAGGGAATACTTGCACTGATGGGTGTTGTCTCCTGAGGAAGTCTCAAACCCCGAGTTCCTGCAGTTTCCAGCCCCATATTTGGAGGTTTTGTAGGGTTTGACCAGGCTGGATGGGGTTTGAAGCACCCTGGGGCAGTGGGAGATGTCCCTGCCCATGGCAGAGGTGGAGCTGGATGGGATTTAAGGCCCTTTCCAACCCAAACCATTCCAGGATTGAGGCTGGAAAAGAGCTCCAAGATCATCAAGCCTGATTCCTAAGAATAATGTTAACACCAGAGCCTTGATTGTTGCAGGTCCCTGAAGGGGTGGATGGGTGGAATGAAGAACTGAGGAAGGTGATGATGATCTTTCCTGTGTTTTTAGATTTTTCCTGGTTTTAGACTGTGAATAAACTCCTCCCTACATACCCTAAATCCATCAGTGAGGAGGAATTTGTACTTCCAGAGGCTGATTTAAGCTTTCAGTGGATTTCCTGATTCTCTGCGGTGTTTGTGTCTTCTTGAGCTTAGTCCTCATCCCAGCTAATGGAGAAGTTTGGGGTGACAAAGCAGAATTTGCAGAGTTGAAGACACCTGGTTTTAAATGCACCGAGCTCCTCATCCAGAATGTCCTGCAAACATTGAGGCAGACTTGGGAATTTGGGAAGGGAAGGCAGGATCCAATGTCTGCAGCTCTTGAAATGGAAGCTGGCCTTAAAACCCTGTAAAAACACAGAAATAAATTTCCCTGATTTATTTAAAGTGCGAAGAGGTCAGAATTTAAGTGTGTCTTTAACCAGAAAAACAAACAAGCAAACAAGCAGGGCCCAATTTCAGGTGGATTTAACATGCCGGCGGACAAGGGAATTTTTAATAGCTAATCTTCCCCTGCCAGCTCATGGGAAATATCAATCTATTAGGCAGGATTCGAGTGCTGAATTTTTAATGCACTTTTAGTGATTAAAGTGTTCTTTTCCTCCACTGCTTGAAAGAGATCACAGTGGCTTTAAAGAGCAGTTTAAAGTCGGAACAACAATGGGGAATTAATAACTGGAGTTGTCCATATTTCTCTCCAGGAGGGAAGGGTTGGGCCTATTTGCATCCAAGCCTTGCGTTCAGACCACTGGGGACAAGAGAAAATCCCTCATTTTGGGAGCAGCAAATGAGCCAGAGCTGCTGGAGAAGGATCCCGTGATTTTGTTGGCTCGGAGTGAATGGTTGGGAGCTGGGAGGGGAGGCCTGGAGAACGAAGATTAATTCAACATTAATGCTGATTATTCGTGCCAATGGACATGGAGGGATGGGGTGCCTGTGGCGCTGAGGGGAAAGTGGGGATGGGCACAGCGTTAATGAGGATTGTTTGTGCCAAGGGACGTGGAGGGATGGGCTCCCAGTGTCACTGAGGGGAAATGAGAAATGTGCTGGCCCACTGAGGGCAGGGAAAATGGAATTTGCAGGGAGAGAGACCCAAACCCTTCCAGGATGTGATTCCTGACTCCTACTGCAGCTAGAGCAGGAAGGTCTAGCAGTGCTGGCTCTCCCCAGTGGTGCATCCTTTACCTTCCTGCGAAGGGAGAAAATCCCCACTCGGCCCAAAATCCTTTTGTGAACCAGAGCCTGGCTCTCCAACCCCACATTTCATATAAAAATAAGGAAAATCACCCCAAGTCCCACCCGTTCCACTTGACTGACACAAGCACAGACACATTTCGGTGTTCCTGTGCCCCAGTCCTGCCCCTGGGCATTTTCCAGGCTGCATTTTGCACAGCTGCCTGCAGCCCCACTCCAAATCCTCTGCATGACACATCCAAATTCAAAAGTGCTTTCTGAGCCCCTGCTCAGAATGGCCCCATCTGCCCTAAATTTTTGTTTTAGAGAAGTTTCAAAGTCACTGCTGGAACTTTCCTCCTCTCACTTAATTCTGGTTTTGAGGTTGCTAATGGACGTGTCATTGTAGTGCTGGCTGGCCCAGGGCACTAATGAATTACTGGATTTAATTGTGGGCTTTTTGGGGCTGTTCTGAACTTGATAAATAAACAGCAGCCTGAGAGTTCTGCAATGCTGGATCCCAGAAACCTGGTTTTTTTTGAGTTTTCTGTGTTTTCTGGCACTGACCCCTTGGAGAACACTGCTTTTGACCTGAGGCCTTGGAGAAAGCTTCCAAATTTGAGTGATGAAATTAAAGTCACGGGTGTGTAGTTAAATAGAAATGTGTGATTTCACATGGTGAAGGGTTTTAAAATTGAGGTTTTTATAATATAGTAATGGGTGTGGGACAAGCTGGAGAATTTGGGATGTTGTCTCCTTTTGGTGTTCATCTTCCTTCTTCATGATTTCAGGCAGTAGTTTCTGGTTGAACAATTAGTGCTGCACTGAAGGTCACGAGAATTTGGTTATTAGGTTAAAAGTATAAATAATATAGGTGTTCATTCTCTAATAGACTGTTTAGCTTTAAGAAATCTTGTAGCAGCTGATCTCACTCCATTTTTCTCACTTCTGGCTGGTGGCTAAAAGTGTTGCTGAACTTTCAGTATTTTGATAAAATTTAACAAACAACCAAGCCCGAACACGAGAAAATCCATTTCCTTCGTGTGTTTTTTAATCCTGGCTCTGAGCAAAGACAGAAAAAACCTCCGACAAAACACTAATTAAGTTGTGCCAAACACCACCACCGTTACATTTGGGGGGAGGTGGGGTCAGTCTCAAGTGACAGGTGGGAGGAAACGGCCTCAAGGTGTGCCAGGTGTGCTCAGGTTGGATTTTGGAAATGGATTTTTCACTGGAAGAGGGGTCAGGCCTTGGAAGAATTTGTCCCAGGGAAGAAGAAGAAGCTCCAGGCAGGCACAGGGACCTGGGCTCCCAGCTGAGAGGCTCCAGAAGCTGTGCCAAACCTCCCCTGCTGCACTGATCATAAGAAAGGCCCAGGAAGGGAACTGGGAGAGGGGAATTTGGTCAGTGAAACATTTCTGAAACCTCTGCACCTGGGGATCTTGCAGGGCCCACTGTTCCCCAGTGCTGGCCTCTTGGTGAGAAGATTCTCAAATACATTTCCCCCCCCCCTCCACCTGGTTAAGTTCAAGTTAAGGTAAAGCAGAGTAAAACATGGGGTGCCTGTAAGAATTGTCAGGCATTTAAACTAAAAGGAGCTAAAATCTGAGCTACTTCCCAGTCCAAGTGTTCAGTGAATCTTTTATCTGTCCCTGCTTTCCAGTGACACTTCCACTTTACCTCCCTGAATAATCAGATCTGACCTGATCCAGCTGGAGTGCACAGGTGTAGGGAATGTTCGTGTCTAGGAGATCAGCAGTGGGATTTAGCACGTGAATTAGGGTCTGCCAGGCCTCACTGAGGCTCTTCCTAAACCCTCTGAAATTGGTGAGGAAATTCTCTGTTTGCTTTATGTCTTAATGAATTAGATAAAGCGAGAGAAAAGAGATTTATCAGACAGAATGAAGAAAATAATACTGTCAAATAGAATAAAACCTTGGAATGGTTTGGGTTGGAAGGGACCTTAGGGATCATCCAGTCCCATTCTGTGTCATGGAACACCTCTCGCTGTCCCAGGCTGCTCCTACCTGGCCTTGGACAATTCCAGGGATGGGGAATCCAAAACCTCTCTGGACAACCTGCGGTGCTTTGGTTTATTGTGTTCAGCAGGGAGCACAACCTCCAGACCCACCAGAAAACAGTGGTGGAAAAGGATCTTCCATCCCCAGAACTCCTTCTCATCTTCGGACCCATCAGAAAGGGATTGTCCATCCCCAGAACTTCTCATTTCCAACTGAAACTGGGAGGGTTTTCTTCTGGCAAGTGCTGGTGCAGGGAGGGAATTCTCGAGTTTGAGCTGGGTTTGAATTCCTGTGGTTCCCTGCTCCTTCCCTGGATGTGGCTTCTACCAGAACTGGGAACAAGGAACCATTTACTCACCTGGAGCTCAACACCAACAGCAGTGACACAGCTGCAGTTTAGAAATAAAATAAATTTAAAATAAAGAAATAAGCAAGGAGCACTTCAACCCAAGCCTTTTTTCTGGTCTCCATCGGTATCACTACAAAAATTCCAGCTCCCTGGTAATTCAGATGTCACTCTGGGGCCTTGCTCTGCCAGTCAGGAGGGACTGGGAGAGGCAGGGAAAGGTGATTTCCTGATCCTCAAGGGATTGTTTCCCCAGGGAGATTCCCTGTGTCCTGCAGAGGCTGCAAGGTGACTTCTGGGAATGTTTCTCATGAGCATTTTGCTGATTCCTCATTCCTTAAAGATCATTTCTAAGGTAAAATCAGATCTCAAAACTGCTTTGCTGGATCCTAATTCCTGTTAAAAGTCAGATTATTCCTGCTCTCCTGAGGCAGTTGGAAACATGTTGCCAATCCACACATTCTGGGGTGGAGATAATCCATAGCAAGCAAGGCAGGAATCCAAATTATAGCTCCTGGCATCTCTTTTTAAGGAGCTGAGAAATAGTTAAAAAAACAAAATTCCAAACCCTGGGCCCAAAATGCCCAAATGCGGGGGGTGCCACTCCAGGGGACAGCGATTCATGGGATTTGTTTGTGGCAGAGCAAAAAACCAAATGGCTGTTTTCCCAAATCCCTGTGGTTTGGAGCACTGCTCAAACCCTAAATATTGAAATAATTGGAGTAGATCCATCCATTAAATAATTGCAGTAAATCAGGAGTTCCTGATTACAGGATTTCTGACCAACTGGAATTCAGCAGCTTTCTCTAAGTGCATTGAAATTATTCTTGCAGAGAGTGGGCAGGAACGTGGAGTCCTTGGTTTGGAGTTTTAAGTAAGCAGGAAAACCTCTGGAATTAAACTCTGGCAGATTCCCACAGTTTGTTTTATTCCACATCTGCAAGATTTTCATCCTTTTTCCCCAAACCTCTCCTTCTCAGAGCTTTCCCTGACACCACAGAGGCAAGAAATTATGTTTTGCAAGATATTAACCATTAACATCCTTTGATTTTTTTTTTCTCATGTCTGTAAGATTTGCTCTGAGATATTTGGAGAGGGATGTTTGATTTTTTCTCTGGCTCTCTGCTGCCTGGGGAGGATGGGAATGCAATGCTCAATCCCAAGCTCACTGCAAGCTCTCATTGGGTTGGTTTAGACCAGGACTGAAGAATATTTGGGGAGCAGATGTGGTGCACAGAGCCTGGATTTAGTCAGCAGGAATTCCACAGTGGTTTTAGAGTATTACCAGGTATTTATCCCCAAAAATACCATTTCAAGCACAGCTCCCTGCCCGGTTCAGCCCAGTCACTGTGCTTAGGAGAGGTGGGAGGAGCTGTGGCTTGAGAAGGAAAGGTGAAAATCCTGTGCTTTAAATGGAATTCTGGGAACGAACAGCTGTCCCAAGGATGTGCTGCAGGACACAGAGAAAACCTGAATTTCTTCACTGCCCGGATCTATTTAGGACAACTGAAACTCCCAAGAACTGGAATTTTAACCATAAAGTCAAGCTTTAACAAATATTTCAAGACCTGTAGCAGCAGTGATTTAACAGCAACTTCTCGCCCCAGAGTTTTTCAGGTGGAATGTGGTGCACAGGTCTGGCCCATGGGGGTTTCTGTCCTTTCATTCAAGATGATGTGCTGTTGTTCTGATGCCAAAGGAAACCAGGGCAGCTCCTCTTTCCCTGCACTAAATCCTCGTGGAAAGCAAACTCTGCTCCCCACACCTACAACCCACCAGAATGAAACTCCAAGGTGTCCATTCAGCACTTAGATCGGTGCCTCCTTGTGCCAAGGAATTGCTCTGGGATTTCTGGGAGCTGTGTTCAGGCAGGGAGGGGATGGAGTAGGGGCAGCAGCCCAGCTGGAGAGGCTGCAGTGGAGCTGGAGATCTCCCAGGCTGCCAGGGATGATCCAGTGTTTTGCTTACTCCATCCTGCATTCAGCAACAAAATAATCCAACAGGGTAATTGTCAGATCCTTCCCTGAGCCAAAAAGTTTGGGAATGCTGTTGGTGGGGAATTCTTTCCCAGCCTGACTTTACTCTAAATGCAGCCTAAATTGCACGACTGGAGAGCTGGAGGAGCACGGGACTGGGCTGGTTTGGGAATTCCATTATCCATTTTTCTGATCATTTGTCCATCCCTACACTATTGTCCTCTGCTGGCTCTCAGCGCTTGGAAACTCAGGCAGGGCTTGGTGGGGAATGAGAGCCAAAAATCTGTGTGAGAAAATGATCATCTTAATGACCAGGCCACAGAACCTCCCCCCCGCCACTGCCTGGGCTTTGATCTTTTTCCATGGAATTCAGGCCATTAGAGCCGCTAAAAGAATGCGCATGGATGAGGAGATGGAAATAGGGGAGATCCCTGGGATCCAGTGAGGGGCATCCCTGCCCATGGCAGGTGGGACTGGAGGATCTTTAAGGTCATTTCTACCCCAAATCATTCCAGCGTTCTGATTCCTACTCCTACATTGGGATCTGTTATACCGCAGGTGATTTTTGTTTATTTTTAACCTAGCTCAGCTTCCAGATGGGATTTCTCAGAACGGAATAGCAGAGAGGAGCTGTGGCTACCCCTGGATCCCTGAAGTGCCCAAGGGCAGGCTGGAGCAGCCTGGGACAGTGGGAGGTGTCCCTGCCCCATGGCAGGGGTGGCCCTGGATGGGATTTAGGGTCCCTTCCTGCCCAAGCCATTCCAGGATTCTGTGAAAACTGATTTTTGAAAGTAACTCTGGCACACAACACATTCTTTTATTGAGATTTGTCTTTTGGATTGGCAGCTGGCAGGTCCTTAAAAATGAAATTTTCAGCTCTCTACTTACACCAGTATTCCTTGAAAATGTCACTGTTTCCTGGGACTGGTGGCTGTTCCATTCATTTTCTTCATTACAGAGGGATTTTCATTCCCAAAATTGACCAAATCACTCTTGTCTCTTTGACAAGACTTCATCTTTCTCCTACTTTGTACCTACTGGCTCATATTTCCCCAGCTGGCAGATTTTAAACCTTTATTTATCCCCTCTCTTCTCCAGCCTCTCACTATCTTATTCCATATGTTTATTATCTTTTCCATCCCCAAGCTGTGAATAATTTTGAGGGAGATCAGGCAGCTGCCGGGGAATCAGCTGGTTGGCAGCAGCTTGGTGCTGGAGAAGTCCCTGGGTTAACTCACAATTGCTGCTGGAGGATTTTGGAAAGTGCAGAAAAACATCCTTTCCTAGCAGTGCCAATCCCAAACTTGTCAGAATTACCAGCTGCTATTGGATTGACTGAAAAATAGTGAATTAAAAGAAAAAAAAATCACAATTCTGTGTATTTATTTGGGGGGTCTTTTAGATGTCTTTAATGCCATAAATTTTAGATGTCTAATGAAACTCTGAATTCTTATTTAATGAAAGGCTAGAAAATAGGAATGATGTCAATTTAATCCCGGGAAATTATCAGAATGGATCAGATTTACTTTCTGAGCGTGCTTTAAGAAATTAAGTTCCTGAATTAGGAATGGGGGAATCAGTTGGAAGAAGTCCCAATCCCACCCTGTTATATTCCTGCTATTTCTCCCTCAGCTCTGACTCCTTTTGTTCTGTGGTCCCCATGCTGTGCCTGAACCCCTGAGGTAAAATCAGATCTCAAAACTCCTTTGCTGGATCCTAATTCCTGTTAAAAGTCAGATTATTCCTGCTCTCCTGAGGCAATTTGGAGCACGTTGCCAATCCACACATTTTGGGGTGGAAATGATCCATAGCAAGCAAGGCAGGACTCCAAATTAAAGTTCCTGGCATTTCTCTTTAAGGAGATGAGAAATTGTTCCAAAAAACCCTCAAAGTAAAGCATGAATTCCATGCAGTTATTCCTTCAGCTTTTCCAAGGGAAGCTGCACAGGCATGGAAATAATTTGTGTTTGATTTTTGCCTGCTCACCCAACGGTTCAGTCAGCAGCCAAAGCAAAGCCCTCTCTGTCTGTAAATAATCCCTGAAATATTTTGATGGAAGAAGAGCGTGAAGGGTTATCATTAGCTGGGTTTAATATCAGGGAATTATAAAAATCACACGTGAATCCACAGCAAAATAAAGATGGAGGGTGCTGGATCAGAGGGACTCAGTCCTTGCAGACTGCAGGGATGCTCCTGGCATGGATTGACAGCTTGTTTTTCCCAAGGCACTCACAGGCTGCAGGTACCATTGTCTAAAATCCTGTTAATTTTTAGCTTGGTGCTGTGTTAATTCATTTGTGTTGCCACAGGACATGACATTTTCTGGGCATTTTTTCACAGCAACATTAGGATTTAACAGGATGAAAGACCTTGGAGTCATAGAAATGAAGAGAGATTTCTTTTGGAAGAAACCTCTGGAGGTAGTTTTGGAGCTCAGGGTTCCACAGGGACTTGACCAGTCCAAGTCTGAAGGATGAAGATTCCCCAAATTTTCTGGGCCATGTTTTGATCTTTAACAACTCATTTGGTTAATTTTTATGTATTTTTAAAATGAGAGCAATCAGAATTTCTCTCCTTACAACTTGTGCCTGTTGCTTCTGTGTCTTATTGTGTATTCCTGAGGTGAGCCCGGCTCCTTTTCTCAGACTTTTGCAGGGAACAGAAAAAGGTTGGACTCCCATGACTTCCTTCTCTTCCCCCTAAACAATCCTGAGACCCTTTTCCCTTTCCTCAGCCTTTTCCTGCCTGGCATTGTACATTGGGCATCAGGAACAATTTCTTCACTGGAAGAGTGGTTAAATGTTGGGATAGGAAAGTCGTGGAGCCACTGGAAATGTTCGAACCAGGAGCAGAAGGAGCACTGTCAGTTTTTGTAGGCATGGTGGGGTTCGGTCAATGATCTTGGAGGTCTTTTCCAACATTAATGATTCCATAATTCCATATCCTGTGGGGAGGAAAGTCCAGTTCTGCCTGATGGTTCCCAGGACCAGGGCTGAGGGCCTTGGTTGGGGACTAACTTCTCTCTAGGGAGAAATTTCTCTCTTGGGAGCCTTGGATGGGGATTAATTTTTCTCCTCTTGCCATGGGCCGTGTCCCACCTCGGTAACAAATCCCTCACTAAAGGAGCTGCTTGGCAGAGCTGCTCCAGAATGGGAATCCGGACTTCCACATCATACAGAGATGGCAGAATCTTTCTCAGGGTGTTTAGAATCACTAAATTAAGATTGCAAAATACCTCCAAGACCATCAAGTCCAGGTTTTGATCCATCACCACCTTGTCAGTGGTTTAATGGTGTCACAAGCCCGGCAGAAAACGTTCTGACCATGCAGGAGAACCAACATCTCTGCAGGGCCTGGCCTGGAGCTGTGGGACTCTGGAATTCCCTTTCTCAGGGAAAGGTTGGATATTGAGAAAGGTTCTTTCCCCAGAGGGTGCTGGGAGCAGCCCCGAGGCTTCCAGAGCTCCGGGAACGTTTGGACAGCGTTCCCAGGAATGCACAGGGTCTCTAAAATCCCTTCCAACCCAAACCATTCTGGGATCCTATGGAAGTTGGCCGGGCATTCCCCAACCAAGGACAATCCAGTGCAGCTGCGCAGAGCACCACGGAGATTCCAAAATCCAAGGATCCCATCTCCATTCCCTGTGATCTGGCTGTGGGAACCAGCATCACCTCTCCCTGTGCTGAAGGCAGTGAAGGTCCAGCCCCCAGGAGCCCGTTCTCACATGGAATATCTGTGGGCAGCTCCCAGCCCCAGGAATTGCCCAGGATTTGCTGTGCACTCGCACCTCTGGCGGTTTGAAGCTGCTGGAGGAACATCAAAGATAAACACAGAAACCTAAAGCTTGATTAAGCACATGAAAAGCTGCTGTTAAATTGGGCCTCTGGCTTTCCTTGTGAATCCTTTTTATTTTCCCACTTGCTTTTTCTTTCATTTCGTCTTCTTTTTTTTGCTTCAGCAGGAAGCTCATTTGTGCAGGGAATGTGACCTGGGGATGATCATAAGGAATGCTAAGGGGTCTTTCACTCCCTCAGAACTTCTCTGTGGACTTCTTACAGGTCTGTTGAGGATAAATATCACTCCAGACACTTTCATCAAGGAAATCTAGCTCAGATCCTTAACCCAGGATCAACCTAACAAGTGTGTTGAGGTCTCAGGAGGCTGGATCTCTTACTTTGGATATGATGAATGTTATCTTTATTTACAAGGATGAAAAATGAAAAAGCCCTCAGTGAAATGTGGATGTATCTGAGGCAAAAAATACAATTAAATAGGTGGAAAATTACCTGAGCCAACTTGTGCTGGGATATAATTCAGAAACAAGTGTTAGGAGCGTGAGTCAACAGGAAAGGAACAGGAGACTCCGAAGGGAGTCCGTGTACAAAGGATCAAATTCACCTCTGGAGCAGCTCCAAGGAATCTCAGCTCTCACAGAGCAGCAGAAGCACTGCCAGGGTTATGGAAAAGGTGTTTATCTAATCTTTGCACTCACAAATTGTTATTTATATGGGAGGAATGCTGAGGTGTCCTGGGACCAGGGCCCTGTTGTGTGGAGTGATGTACAGGCCCTGCTCTGAGCAGACCAGAGATAAGGAATGGTATCAGGCAGGGAAGTGATGGATTCTGCAAGAAAGAAGTGGATAAAGCCTGGTTTAGCATTTTAATTCGATGTGGGCATGGCTTCAGTACGCTGGAGCTGTCCTTGTGTCATGGAGCCTATCCCTGTGTCCTGGACCCTGTCCCTGTGTCCTGGAGGCTCCCTGTGTGCTGTCCCTGTGTCCTGGACCCTGTCCCTGTGTCCTGGAGCCTCCCTGTGTGCTGTCCCTGTGTTCTGGACCCTGTCCCTGGATGCTGTCCCTGTGTCCTGGACCCTGTGCCTGTGTCCTGGAGCCTCCCTGTGTGCTGTCCCTGTGTCCTGGACCCTGTCCCTGGATGCTGTCCCTGTGTCCTGGGTGCTGTCCCTGTGTCCTGGGTGCTGTTCCTATGTCCTGGACCTGTCCCTGTGTCCTGGACCCTGTCCCTGTGTGCTGTCCCTGTGTCCTGGGTGCTGTTCCTATGTCCTGGACCTGTCCCTGTGTCCTGGACCCTGTCCCTGTGTGCTGTCCCTGTGTCCTGGGTGCTGTTCCTATGTCCTGGACCTGTCCCTGTGTCCTGGACCCTGTCCCTGTGTGCTGTGCCTGTGTCCTGGACCCTGTCCCTGGGTGCTGTCCCTGTGTCCTGGACTGGCCTGGCAGAGCAGAGTTAACTCCTGGTTACCACAGGCATGGGAGATTCTTGCCCTCAGGACACCTCAGGTAAAGCTGCTCCCTCCTTGCTTGTGTCCATTAGCTCCTGTCCCCACCCCAGAGGTGTCCAAGGAAGGCCTGGACATGGCACTCACTGCTCTGGGCTCAGTGACAAGATCAGTCACAGCTCCGACTCGATGGTCTGGAAGGGCTTTCCCAGCCTCAGGGACTCTGGGATTCTGTGAATGGATCTCCTTCCCCTGCTGTCACCTTGTTCCCTTGCCCAGCACTTGGGGTTACTCCTGTGCAGGGTGTCCCTGCCCATGGCAAGGGTTGGAACTGGATGGCTTCAAGGTCCCTTCCAACACAAATTCCATGATTCCATGGTTTCCTTGAGACAGTCCTGTGGTCTTCACCCCATGGATCCATGGCAGCCAGGCAGCAAGATTCAAGGAAAGGTGAGTTCTGGATCTAATTTAATGCTGGACCAGAGTTCCCCCACTGCTCCAGTTGTGGGCAGGTTGTTTTTAATCAAAACCCCGACACCAAACCCCAAAAACTTCTGTGGGAGCTCTGGAGTTCAGAGCAGTTGGAAAATCTGCTGCTCCTGAGGTGCCTAAAGGAGGCAGTGATGGGGAGAGGAGCCAAAATTGGGGTTTAATGAGCATGATTGCTGCACACCCCCGGTTCCAGAAGGCCCTGATCCCTTCTTTAAACAGGAAAATATTCCTGCTGCTGGATCCTTCCAGAGCCGTGCGAGTTGTTATTTCCAGAGCTGAGTGGGAGGTCTTGGGATGGCAGGGAGGGAGGGCAGTGCTCCAAGCAAAAGCTTTTCCCTTTGCTAATGGCAGGCTGATGGACAGGAGAGTGGGCCTGGAATGGGATTCTGCTGTGGATCATGATTGGGAAAATTATTAGTCAAGTGTCCATGAGCTGCCTGTGAGAGCTGCAGGGAATTCTGTGATACTGAGCAAGAGAACAAAACATTTCTGGGATTATCCCATTGATCTCAATGTGAGTGGTGAAGGGGAAAGGCAAAGGAGGGACTTCAGCTCTTCCCAAGTTCCAGCACAAACAGGTGGAGGCCTTCCAGGAAGAAATCTATGGAAGCAGCAAATTATGCCCCAAGATGTGCTCTGGAGTTGCCATTTTGTACGGAACAGTGGGATTTGCTGAGGAAAAAGGCACAGACATGGAATAATTTTCATTATTTTCTCTTGTTGCCTAAATAATCTGTGGCTGCCCCATCCTTGGAAGTGTCAAAGGCCAGGCTTGGAGCAACGTGGGATAGTGGGAGGTGTCCTTGCCTGTGGAGGGGTGGCACTGGATGGGCTTTAAAGTCCCTTCCCACCCAAACCATTCTGGGATCCTCTGATTCTCTCAGCCATTAGAACCCATTTGCACAAGACTGTGATGTTCCTCTTCCTGCAAATTTCTTCTCTAGTGTGCTTGTCTTTGAAGTGCCCTGTGAAACCAGAGCTGCTGAGGCTGGATGGAACTCTGGAGATGTTCTGCTCCAGCTCTCCAGCTCAGGGCAGGGTCACCTGAGGCTGGGGGTGACAGAGACTCAACAGCCCAGGGCTTGAGCACCCTCCCTGGGCAGAGCTTTTGGTGGTGTTCAGTGAAATGTTCCCTGTTTCAGCTCACGCCTTGTGTCCCTGGCCCGAGGAGGAGCTGGGGCAGAGCCAGAGGGTCACGTTTGATCCCTCACACTTTGGGCTTGTCATTAATCACATCCCCATAAAACTTCCCAGACAGCACATCCTGGAAGGTCACCCGGAGTAAATCACAGTCCTGATGCGCAGCAGAGCTGAGGAGTTACGGCTCAAGGTCGCTCAGATAAATCCCAGCCTGGCTCCGACGGGCTCTGAAGGAATTTGGGGATGTTTAAAAGCCACCCCGTGCATAAACTGTGCTTTGTTTGTTTGTGCGTCTTGAATAATTAATAAACCCCCAGAGGAAGAGAGAGATTCATAAACTGCATGCCCAGCCAGGCCTGCAGGGAACTTCTTCCCAAAACCTGGAGCAAGGTGAGATAATTTCTTATATCTCAGTGCTAAAGTTTATTTTTCACACCTCTTTAGCACAGTTTTAATTACCCCGAGTCCAGAGGAGTCCTGGTTTTACACACTCCCATTTCTCCTCTGTTGGGAGAGGAGAAGATTAACAGGATTAAACCTGGAGTAAAGCTGTTGAAGATTCAGCCTCATTGAGCTAATGGTGGTGCTGTTTGGTCGTTGCTGATTGAGTTTTAATTCAAGAAAAATTAGTAATCAATTTAATTAGAGGAGCACAGCAGGGTGTGGGGGTTGAGCTGAGGGGCTGTGTGAAAACAATCCATGATTTATAGAGTCTGGTCCACACTGGAAACACCTGGCTGGGGGTAAGGAAGGGATTTAATCCCTAAATTCCTGGTTCAGACTGAGGCAGGAGGCACAAAACCCAAAAATCCTGTTTGCCCTAAAACATTTATGGTTTCCAAGTTGCCTCATTTTTTTCTGTGACTTCAAAAGCTTCTTACATAAAGTGTTAAACTGAGCCATTTAAATGGATTGAGCTGAAAGTTTTATCCCAGAAGTTGGGCTAAGTTTAAGACACATTTTCTAAATTTTAGATGGGCAGGGCAAACCTGAGGCCTGCATTTTCTTCAGTCATCCTGAGCTATGACATTCCACAGGGGTCACTGTGGAGAATTTGGGCCTGATAAACAAGGAAAATTGACCAAAAAAATGCATTTTAGGCCATATGCAGAGGTTCCTGCCTTGATAGAAGGCTGTGAGGGTCTCATTCCAGTCTGCCTGGTACTGGACTGAATTCAATTAACTTCAAAAAGCAAAAAAAACACGTGGGGAAACTTCAAAGTAATATCTCCAAAGTCACCTTGAAATTAGGGAAGTCTTGACTTGTTTCTGGCTGTATCAAACTGGAGAGGAGATAAAAATTCACTGCCCAGTTCTCTCACATGTTGCACATCCAAACGCCCCTTCAGAGAAACAGGGATTATTTTCAGTTTTCATATTATTTTCCACATACTTTCGGTTAAAATTTGTGAAATTGATGGGTGTTGCCTGACTCTTAGTTCTTCATGAGGTGTTCAGCATGAAGATGTCCAGGTGCCTCTAACTGGGAATTTGGTGGTGATAAATTGGGTGAAACTCCAAGGAAATCAATACCTGGCTTTTCCTTTCCATCTTCATCAATAAGGAAGAAGGAAGGGAATTGTGGGGAGCCGAGTGGGAGGTGTTGAGGTTGGTGAAGTGTCTTTGCTCAGGGCATTATTGTGTGGGGCTGAACAAAGGGAAGGTGACAGGAATCTGCCTCCACCAGGAGTTCAGGTAGGGAAGTTTTACAGGACATTTTCTCAGGATTTTTGCCTGGCATGACCTTCTGCTTGGAATAAAGACCCATGGTGTCAGCAGCTGTGGGTTATTTCCTCAGGCTCCATCATATCCTTGGTCTTAAATGTGAAATAAATTTTCAAAATCTGCTCCCTGGCCTGAAATTGTTCATAGATTAAATGGGCATATTTTTCTCGTGGGTTTTTTGAAGGTTTTGGTCCTGGATCTGCACTTTGAGCTGTGCTGTGAACAACATGAGCTGGTCCTGGCTCGTGGATGGACTCACTGCCTGTTTTCACTTCAGGGATTCTTTTCTCATCCAGTGAACCCTGGATCAGCTTTTCGTGGCTTAAATATATTCTGTTTTATAAGAAAACACATTTTCTGATCCTGCTGAAATAAGGAAAGGTGTTTTTGCCTGTTCAGGTGGAAGATCTTGGCACCATATGAGTAAAGACTGTTATGGAGTGCAGGCATTTCCTGAACAAGACCCCAGAGCTGAGCAGATCATGAGGCTGAATTTTGGAGATTAATTCCTCAATCCAGTGGAGATTTTAAGGACTGAATTAAAGAAGGCAGAAAGAATTTAAGAAGTAAGAATCCATGAATTAAGAGCTTAAAAATTGATACTGCTTTGAATCAAAGATATTTCCATCCTGTCTCATAATGGCAGTGGCACAGGATCAATTAATAGAACATAAGGCCTTTGTTTATAATGCTCCAGTTTCTTCCCATCTGGAATTGTTCAGAATACAGAGTTTATTTTTAAACTCCGACTTTCAAAAGAGCCTGACAGTTGTCAGTCTCAGCTAAATTAAAATTATCCTGACACCTCATGATTTCCACCCTGCACATCCCTCATTATCTCGATGAATTGAGGGCTCGCTTACAGGAGTTTTAAAGATAACGAAAGTGAGGTGCAGAGGGAGAGAAACTTCCAAGCTTCCAGGTTTTTGGAGGGTTGTAGTTACATAAATCCCAAAACTTCCCAAGGGAATAACTTGGAAATACCTGTGAACATAAGGGCCTGGGTGAGGGATCCAAATCCAAGCTTTGGGTACAAAAATCCAACTTTGGTCCCTCAGCTCAGGTGGGTGATGGAGAGACTGAGCTTCTCCTCTCATGGAAATGCCATTTTAACACCCTTTAAATGCGTTTGGGTTTGCCAGCATAAATTCATGCCTTTGAAATGGCAAAGGAAAACTGTGCAAGTGTGGATGAGGAGAAACTTCTGTTAACATTAGGAACTGGGAAAGAAAGCTATTAATAGATCCAGAGAGTGATGCTAAACAGAGGGATAAATGTGAATTCGAGCTACTGCTTTTCAGTGGAAGGAGCCAGCATGGAAAATAAATCCCGGATTTGCAGCGGGACACTGTTCAGATTAGCCCTAATCTTCACAAATGACCTCCAGCACGACCCCAAAACCCCATCCTGGGAATGAGCAGGGGGAAAACCCTGCTGGAATAGGAGGTGGGAATGCTGAGCCAAGGGAATGGGGGCTCTGGGGATGGAAGGGGTGCAGTGGGTGCTCTCCTGGGCGAGCAGAGCAGAGCAGCTCCACGTTGATTAACAGCGTTGCATAATTTATGCTCCTCCTTATTTAATCACTCTGGAGTTGTGGTGCTCGCTGGCAGTTGCTAGATTGCTTTATTAAATTTAGGCTGTGTTGAAGGAAATTTATTTTTGTGTATTCCTCCTTCATAATTTTTTTTCCCCTTAAATGCTGTCACATAAATTAGGGCGTTATCGATGAATCTGCATGAGGAGCTTTGCTGTTTAGTTCTGGGGCCAGAATCCCCTAAATCATGTCTGACGCCTGTATTATAACTTACTTCTCACTATTCTTCTCCATGACAGATTTACTTCCCCAGCTTCCTTCTCATTTCTATCAGACAAAAGCATTGAAACTGGGAAGCAAGGGAGGGAAAAAAATGGAAATCTGGATTTTGTCTCTTTACTCAGGAAGGTGAAATAACAAGACATGAAAAAGATCTGTTCTGTAAAATCATGGCATCAAACACTGACATCTCTTTATTTCCCATTCCCAGAGGCGTGGTAAAACCAGGAAAGGAGAAAGGTGCTTTTGGTGGGAGCTGATTAGAGGGGGCTAAGGATTAAAGAAGAGGATTAAATATTATAATGGAATGGGTTGTGTTGGAAAGGAAATAAAAACTCACCTAATTCCACCCAGTGCCATGGGCAGGGACACCTCCCACTGTCCCAGGTGGCTCCAACCTGGCCTTGGGCACTTCCAGGGATCCAAGGGCAGCCACAGCTCCTCTGGGAATTCCAACCCAGCCCCTCCCCACCCTCCGAGCCAGGAATTCCTTCCCAAAATCCCATCCTACCATGCTCTCTGGCAGTGGGGAGCCATTCCCTCTTGTCCAGGCCCTTATCCAAAGGTGCTTCTTGGAAGGAGGAGGAAACTCTGACAATTAAATGCAGAACTCAGAAAATATAAATTCTTTCCTCTCTTTTTAGTTACTCCTTTATGTCATTTAGTACCAAAACCTCATTAATGCAGTGAGGTCAAGAAGGTGAATTTTGAAGAAATGGTGTCTTTGATAAAAATTCCTTCAAATGAAGGGCTGGACTTTCCTCCTGCTCAGGGCTGAAATCTGCTCTGTAAATCCACAGAGTTTCTCTTTTGCAAAGTTTCAGCTGATACCATTTCTTATTACATAGACTTTACGTGGCACATTAAGTAGTTTAGACAGTAAGGAATTGCCAGATGTGTATTTGTGACTGTAGAAATCAAAGGTAAAACACCCCAACACCACCACTCTCAGGTCCAGACATGTTTGAACATCTGAAAAGTCAACCTGTGTTTGATTTTTTAGGACAAACAACTCTTTTAGAGCCCAGTACTCACTAGAAAATAAAATTTTTCTTCATAAAATGCACATCAATCCTGATTTAGATGCAAGCAGAAAATATTTCCTTCAGAAGTTCTCACCAGAAGCAAAATATTTCCAGAACTGGTGTCTATTCATCAATAAGTGCTGATGTGGACATAATACAGGGTTGGATTGAATTTCCTCCTTGTTATTTGTCTGCAGGTCCTTGATTTATGAATTTATCCACATGTGTGTGGAGCCATCCTTCAGCTGCTTGAAAACTACCCCATGGAAGTGTTTTTAATGGAAAATTGTTTTCCCTGTTATTCATCTCATTGCTGGGATCTGCTTCCAGTGGTAAAATTAGATTTCCTCCAATAATTCTTTTCAGGCAGCTGTCAACATCCTCCTGATTCTGCTTTTCTTTGCCAAATTTACATTCTTCCTTAGCAAAATAAATCTCCCACGGGCTACAGGATTTTTTTTTTTCTCCAAAGCTATCCCTTGGATATACATGAGCGCATGGCTGTGTCGCTGTAAATCCTCTAAAAGGGGGAAAAAGCAGTGAAAATTAGAGCTTTTTAATGAGAAAATTGACTCTACACTGGTTAGTTAAGATTTTTTGGTTGGGTTTTTGGTTTTTTTTTTCCAACTGTTTCATTAAGCATCCGAAGTGGAGCAGGCCTAATCTTCCCAGATTAAAGCTCCACAAATTTGAGGAGTGGAGTACATGCAAATATTCTTTTGTAGTCTTACTAAAATACTGTAATCCTCAGAAAAAAGGGGGAATTAGACTTGTAATAAGGAGATCCTGTGTCCTGCTGTAGTTTAGGATGCCCAGAAGAGCTGTGGCTGCCCCTGGATCCCTGGAAGTGTCCAAGGCCAGGTTGGAGCACCCTGGGACAGTGGGAGGTGTCCCTGCCATGGCAGGGGTGGCACTGGGTGGGATTTGAGGTCTCTTCCAATCCAAACCATTCTAGAATTCTGTCATTTATAACAAAACTCTTGCTGTAAACTCCCCAAAAACTGGGGATTGGAGTCAGGACTTCCCAGACCTCGTGGGGAACCTGCTCTGCTGGGGTGTTGGACTTCAGGTCAGTGACTCTTGTGTTCCCTAGGAAAACCTATGTACAAACCTTATGGATGGAATGGTTATTTCAGAGAACCAGAATCCCAGAACAGCTTTGGGTGGGAAGGGACCCTAAAGTCCATCCAGACCCACCCCTGCCATGGGCAGGGACACCTCCCACTGTCCCAGCATCCTCCAAGCCCCATCCTTGGCCTTGGAATGACGGTGTAGCTGTGCCACATGGGATGGGATGGGATGGGATGGGATGGGATGGGATGGGATGGGATGGGATGGGATGGGATGGGATGGGATGGGATGGGATGGGATGGGATGGGATGGGATGGGATGGGATGGGATGGGATGGGATGGGATGGGATTGGATGGGATGGGATGGGATCCAGGCTCTGATTCCTCACTGAAATTCCACACTGAAATTCCACACTGATGTTTTCCACTATTCCTTATAAGACTGGACTTCGTAAGTCCAGCTCCTGCTCATTGATTTTAAGAGAAGCAATCTAAGTGTTCCCTTCTCTGTTCCCTCTGTCCTGGTGCTTCAGCAGAGCCTGGTCACTGCCCTTTCCCCACCTGGGGTACGGAGGTGTCAGGATTAGGGCTCTTTCTGGGCAGAAGCCACTGGGAAGCTCTGTAATTTGGTTTTTGCCTCTCTGACTATCAGAACACACTGGGCTGGCTGGTTTTTTCCTGCCAGAACTGCAAACAGCTCCGTGTTCCTCATCCCTCCCTCCCCTCTGTGCCCACTCCTTACATAAACCCCGCTCCAAACACACTCCTGACAAAATTGCCTCCCAAATTACAGCAGCAGCATCACGGAAAGTTTCATTTCTGACTTGTGCTAATTCTGAGAGGAACAAAGAGTGTCAGATCCCATTGCACTCCCCAGCAGAGCGTTCTGTGCTCGGGTCTGCGTGCAGCGGGCACGGTGCAGCTCTGGGAGCAGCAGCAGTGACAGGTACACTGTGACACTTTAATAGTGCCTGATAAATCACTGTCACCTGCTCCCAGGGGCACGGGGGGTGGGAGAAAACAGATTTCTCTGCTGTCCTGCTCTCTCTCCTTGTTTCCTGCCTGGTACTGCCCTCCTCGTTCAGGGTTATGCCCACCCAGCTCATGATGTGGGGCTGTGGTGCTTATCTGATGCTCCGGGACATTTCATTTTTGAGAAAAAGAAGAGCAGGAATTTGGAAAATGTCATGGTGTTCACACTTTCCTTGTGATCTCCAAATCCCTGAGGTTGGGAAAGCCCTCCAAGATCATTGAATCCGACCCGTGCCCCATGCCCACCTTGTCAACCCAGAGCTCTGACTGCCACGTCCAGTTGTTCCTTGGGCATCTCCAGGGATGGGGATTTTACAGGGCCTGGATCTGTCTGAATGGCACCAAAATGTCCCTGTTGAGGAGCATTTCCTCTTCCTCTCAAAGCAGGAAACATTTCCTCTTCTGTCTCACTGCTGCTCAGGCTGCTTTGGCTCTGCCTGGCTGGGCAAGCTGGTCCACAGCACTGGAAGCCACCAGAATCCCAAGGGAATGCCAGGCACTGTAGGAATCTCGATTTGCTGTCAGGAGGATGTGGCACATCCGTTATCCCAGTGATCCAACTAGCAATCCATTAGTGAGGATCATGGAATCGCAGAATATTCCAAGTTGGAAGGGACCCATGAGTCCAACTCATGAGTGAATGGCCCATCCAGGGATCAATCCATGGGAAAATAGAGCCAGTGAAATCCATTGGGATGCATTGGACTTGAGGAACTGGGAGTTCTGCTGCCCTCTTTAATGCCTTTTTCTAAGAAGAAAAAATGAAATTTAAAAAATTAAGCAGAACAACCTCAAAGCCTCCCAGGTTGTGAATTTAAAGCATCTGCTCTTCTGAGATTGTCTCAAGGTGCTTTCTAAATATTTGGAATTAGGATACAAGAAGAATTGAATTCTCCTGAAGAGTTTTCAAATCTGAACAGTCCCGATAAGAAGAGGATTAAAGGAAAGTTGTTTGAACAAACCAAGATGAAATGATGAAGGTCTTTTTGGCACAGCAACTGTGCCGCCAGGAGAATAGAATCCAGATCTCTGGAATTAATTAATATTAATTCATTATTTGTGTAATATAAATCATGTAATTACCATGTGCAATTTCCGTTTCAAACTCGGTTAATTTATCATTTTATGTCCTTGTAAACCATGGTTGAATCCAGCAGCTCATTTTTATCTTTGTGTTAATTAATTCTTCTCTAACATAACTCTGGGCTTGTTTTCTACCTGGTTTGGACAGTCAGGCATTCAGGTACAGTCTGTGCTACCAAAATAGGATATGAGGGACTCAATCCATGGATTCCTGGCTGTCCAAATGGTTCCTCCAGTGGAACTGGGAGTATCCATGAATCCATAGCACAACCCTGTGTGCACATGGATTCATCCATCTCCTTCATCTCCCAATTTCCCAGTTTTGCTCCAGCATCTACTACACAAAATGGGGCCAGGTGAGAGTTGGGATCACTTCTCCCTGCTCACTCTTCCCTCTGACGATGGCTGATGGTTCTGAAAGCAGGCTGAAGTGATAAAGGTGGGGTTTGATCATGGTTTTCCTCTGCCAGATTCCCAGGACAAGGGCTCTGTCCCGGTGTCACAGGGATGTGGAGGCCAGAGGGAGCACCTGGTGTCCCCACTGAGTGTCACCTGCAGGGCACAGCTCTGTGGCAGCCTGGGGAGTGGGTTTGGATGGGATAATGAGAAGGAATTCCTTTCTCTGAGGGGAATGAGGGGTTGGGATGGAATTTCCAGAGCATCTCTGGCTGGCCCTGAATCCCTGGAAGTTTCCAAGGCCAGGTTGGAGAACCCTGGGATAGAGGGAGGTGTCCCTGCCCATGACAGGGGTGGCTTTAAGGTCCCTCCAACTCAAACCACTTCCTGAATTTTTTTTTTTTTTTAAGAAAAAGGTGTTTTTACATCATTTTCCTTCCCCCAACTTTCTCTCAAGGCTCCTGGTAGGATTCATGGGATGTCCTGTGCAAGGACAGAAACTGGACTTCGGTAATTCTTGTGGGTCCCTTGCAGTTCAGGATATTCCATGATTCCTTCCTTTCCTCCATGAAATATATGCCCTATGACCTTATGGAGCTCTGAGCACAGCTTGGGTTTGATCTCTATGAAAATATGAGCAGCTGATAATTTATTTCATTCCAAACTCACATTTTTAATTAGCTGTCTACTACGAGCGATATTTCATCACCCCATCCATTGACAAGGAGACAGTCAAAGCTGTATTTTTAGTCCTTGTGCTCTGCTTTCCCCTCCAGATGCTCATCCTCTCTTTTTTTTCCTAATGTAAAACTATTAATTAATGAGAGACAATCATTCACATGGTGCCACTGGCTGTCAGGAACTAACAAATGCCAGTTAAAAAAGCAAAATAAGAACTGGGAGCACGGAGAGGTGGTAGCAGGAGAAGGGAGATGAGAGGAGTTAATTGCTGGACTTCCAAACATCCAGGGAAAGGAGGTGTTGGAAAAGTTTACGGGGGGGAATTAATGATGTACAACAAATTAACTCTAAATGCTGAAGCTGGAAGAGAAACCCTAATTATGAAGGAAGGCAGGATGAAGATTGGGAAGAGGGATGGTGGGGCACTGGTGGGGACAGGACTGAGCTGCTGGGGGACCTTGTTTGGAGCCATGGAAGGGAGCTCTGGATCTTGTGTTCCTGCAGAGCACAGGAGGCTGTGAAACATCACCAAGGGAGTGGAAGCCTCCCCCGGGCCCTGCTGAGCTGTGCTGAGAGGTTTTGCTGTCAGAGCTGCTGCTGGTGACAAGGTGACCATGTCTGGGTGCGCAGACAGAGGTGTGGTGTCAGGGGGTGCAGAGGTGACAGCTCTGTCCTGATTCCTCCTCGTGGGAGATGATGAGGCCAGAGACAGAGAATGAACTGGGGAGAAATAAAAGCTGGTGCTAAGCAGGGGCTGGGGCTCAGCCACTGAGGGGCTGTGGGAGGAAACAACCCCATTGTCCTTCAAATCTTCTCCGCAGGTCTGGCACAGAGAGGGAGAGACTCTCCTCTGGCTTCAGAACCCTCAAATGGGGCTGCCCTGCCTCTCTTGACGAGCTCACCAGGTGCTGTCTTAGGATTTCAGCTTTTCTACTTTTCACATATTTGAAATCCTACAATTCTTTAGTGTGTAACTCTAAACTCCATACAGACTGTTAGCTACTGCTTTACTATTTTGGGCAGACACAACAATTCATTAACATCCTGGCAGTCAAGGACACCTCACTGTCTCAGGCCCCGAGAGAGGGAAACAAAAGTGAGATGGGGGGAGCGAACCTGGGGTAAATGACTTCATTACCTGAAGCTGTAATTGGAAGATTAATCCTAATATGCAAATGGACCTAATTTATAAAAGTGTGAAAACCCATGGCCCATTATCCATTTTTGGGTGTGGCCCCTGGGTGCAGCCCCTAAATGTACCTGAAGGCTCTTCAATAAATAGAACTGCTTTTTATTCCCTTAATTCTGTCTGGCTTCTGTTCTTTGGTAGTCCCAAAAGGCATCAAGGGACAGCCTGACCTGAGACACCCCCTCCTCCTGCCCTGGCCTCCTGACTGCTCCAGAGCTGCAGCAATGGAGCCCACGAGAAGCTCCCGAGCACAGGGCTCTCTCTGTCTTTGAAAAGAGACATCTGAGCACTGCAATGTCTTTTTCATCTCACAGCATGATCATGTTCTCCATCAGTCTTTGCTCCAACCCTCCCGCTACTAAAGAGATTAAAAAAATGCCCCTTGATTTCCTTGGTGAGCTCTGGACCGAGCCTCTACTTTTTACAACATTTTCGATGTGAGGAGGGGAAAATGAGCTGAATATTAACAGACAGCTCTGAGCCAGAGTTACATCAGGGCCCCCGAGGAATTAGTTATCTGGGTTTTGGGATCACATGCTCTGAGAGGTCAGCTATTAATAGGTTCTAAGAGCTGAGCTGGTGATCATTAGGTGCTTTGAATAAATTACAAGGCTTTTGTTTGAGGTGGGTGTCGTGTTCAAGGGGTCGGTAATTAAAGCTGTTTCTGGGTAATGTTTTATCTGTTCATCCAGCTGTGGAATCAATTCATAGTAAAGATCCCTTTTTAACACACTTGCACTACACATCCCTGAGGTTTTGATAAGCACCTTCCAAGGATGTTTGGATTTTTTATGGATTTCTTCTTATGATGACTGTTTTGTTGCATTTTAGAAATCCTTAAAGCAGATCCTTTTCCCACCACTGGCACACTATTTGTTGTTCCACTCCATGTCAGCTCATCCCTTCACCCTCCTCATTCAGCATCCTCCATGAAAAATCTTTTGGAAGTTTACTTTAGGCTTGACAGTCCAAATATTATTTATTGCATTGTCTAGCAGGTTGTCTCTCCCTCCATGTGACCTTTCAAGATGATTTCAGAGCTGAGCCTCCAGCCCTCAGAATATCTGGGATGGTGGCTGCAGCTCCCAGAACTTTTTCCTTGACAATAACAGTATCTTCTATTCAAAAAATCACTGCAAGGAGTCATCAACCTTTCATTTACAGCCTCCTCCTCATTGCACTGCAGTGCAAATCCACAGAAGAGGGTATGAAATCGCTTCTGCTGCAGCAGAATAAACCCCATGGTCACAGAGATTCCTTTTCCAATATCACTTTCCAACCCCAAGACATCCCAGAGAACTTTCCCGAGTCAAACTACCTATTTATGGCCCTGTGCAAAGGCATTGGGATCTTTGTTGTGGACTTTGAACTAAGCCAAAACATTGAGACCTTTGTGGTAGACACTGGGCTGACCCAAAATATTGGGATTTTGTGGTGGACACTGGACTGACCCAAACACTGAGATCTTTGTGGTGGACACTGGACTATCCCAAAACATTGAGACCTACTGGACTGACCCAGATCAAACACTGACACCACAACCCTGCAGGCCATTAATGATTCCCAGGGTGGGAAGCAGAATGATTGCAGGAACCTTGTGACATTCTCCATGAGAATACCCTTTCCAGCTTCCTTTGCTGAGCTAGAAATGTTCTTTCCTTCTCTTTTGAGGCAGGATGCTCTTTCCTTGCTTGTTGATGCAGCTGGGAGGATCAATAAGTTTGTCTCTTTTCTCATGTCTCTGCTTGTCCTCAATTATATTTGATTGGAGTTTGAGCAGGGAGTGTTTAGTAGCAGCACTTGGTAGTTTTCTGGCAGAAACCTGCATAATTTGGGGCAATTTACTGAACGTCTTCATGCACCAGGTACCTATTTTTAAGGAAAGATAATGAGAGTTTTGTTCTACCTGTCTGTGATGTCTCCTAATGCCTGTTCCTGACCTTGCCTGGGGCCCACATTTCTGTAATGTTCCGGCTGCAATGTAAACAATTCAGTTCCTACTGTATTTCTGTTTACCCATGTGGCTTAGGGGGATGTTTTGGTTTTTTTTTATTGGAAACCCTTTACCTGTGTTTGTTCAGACAGAAATTATCTATGCCATGGCATGCAGGGCAGCATTTTGTTCTCTTCTCTTTCTTTCCTGGCCTAAATAAAAGGTGAGACAGGCAGAAGCACCAAAGCATTGCTACAGATGCCTCTCACCTTGAAATCACGGGGGAAACCCATAAATTCCAAATATTAGATTTAATGTTTTGAAGATTCTTGATAGAAATACTACCAAAGGAGAGGCACCCTTGGGATTTACACCATGCTTGGATTTAATTATTCTTAGGGAAGCATTATGTCCTGCCAAGGTGTTTGTCCTTTGCTGTCAGGGCTGCAAGCACCAATTTCACTTTTCCAGAGACCACTCATAAAGGTCTGAAAATAAGCAAGTGAAACCAATTTTGGCTGGGATTATTGTAATTTTTGGGGCCATGAAAAGCTCATCCTGCTCAGGATGCTCCAAACGCTCATCCAGAATTGCACATGATCTTTCCTGGGCAATATTTCCTTTGGGTTTGTGTCGGTATCAGCAGGAAAAATGAGATTGTGTTTGTGAGGACACAGAGATCTTTGCAGGAAGGTCAGGAGGTGACACAGGGGAAGGAGGAGGTGACACAGGGGGAGGAAGGAGGTCACATAAGGGGGAAGGAGGAGGTGACGCAGGTGGAGAGAGGGTGGCTGTTTCCTGCCCTTCTTCAAAGGAAACCTCATTTGCTGCCTTGGAACACCTTGTGGGTTTGCACAGCACTTGAAATCATGGAAAGGTTTGGGTGGGAAGCGACCTTCAAGTTAGCATAATGCCAACCGCTTGCCATGGACAGGGACACCTCCCACTATCCCAGGATGCTCCAAGCCCCATCCAGCCTGGCCTTGGCCACTCCCAGGGATCCAGGGGCAGCCACAGCTCCTCTGGGAATTCCATCCCAGCCCGTCTCCACCCTCACAGGGAGGAATTGCTTCTCAATTGCTTCTCTGGCAGTGGGAAGCCATTCCCTGTGTCCTGCCTGTTATTCCAGAACCCTAGGAGACAAATTCCAGGTGATGCTGTGGCCACCCTTTCTGTGGCCACCCCACCGTTCTCATTCCTGAGGCCACCCCTGGCCCCATGGTGCTGCTGGACGATCCCAGTCCAGGGTCACATCCCAAGTGAAAAACATCCTGATGTTTTTCATCCCAGGGGCAGCTCGATCCCAGGACATGGTCTGGATAGAACCAGGAATGCTCCAAATGCACCAGGAGCCTTCAGAGTGAGCAGGGTTTGTGTGTGCCTGGTCTGAGCCTTTCAGAGGCACTGGGAGAATTGGGAGACTCAGCTCCCATTAATTTTTATAAAAATTTAGCACCCAAATGCCCCTGGGTAGTTTTGAAAAATCTTCTCTTTTACTGGGAGGCATAAAAGCGAGCATTTGGAATTAGTTGAATTGTGTGAGTAGTTCGTTAGTGTTGGAGATGATAAAAAAATGCTCTTCCAGACAATTAATTATCTCCTGAGTTGCTCCAGAGGTGACATCTCCTTCCTGCCTCGGAGCACTTTGTTGTTGGCCTGGAGCTGGGGAGTTTATGCTCCTTTTTAACTCCTTAGCCCACTTCATATATCTCAGGAAGTTCTGAGGAGCCATAAAAATGTCTCACGGTCATTTAAGTTCCACCACTTTATCAATATTGGTATTTAGGAAGAAGGGAACGACTTTTAATTGTTTCCCTGCGCTCTGCCATGGCTCTCATTAGCTCTGCCAGGGAGCTCATGGAGTAGGGGCAGGAATTTCCTCCAGGGTGTTTAGTCCTGTTAACAGTGACTGATGTTTTTTAGGGGTTCTCAGGCATCAGAATTTCAGACCTCACTGGTCCTGCACTGGGAGACGTGCTCCTGGTACTCAGATTTTTCTATCCAGAAAGGTTTATAAAAAATTGACTTTTCTCCCTGCACAAATAACATCTGAGGCAGAATGGCCTTTTGGAATTGTGCTAGGATGGGATACACTCAGAGTCAGGAAATCATTAGAGCTGGAAAAGACCTCCAAGACCATCAAATCCAACCTTTGACTGAATCCCACCACGGGGGAAAGTTCCACACGGTGAAGTGCATGGTTTACTCCTTTTTTAACACTTCCAGGGATGGTGGCTTCAAACATCCCTGGGGAGCTTGTTCCTGCTATCATAACAGTTTTCCGTGGATCATTCCCCACTGTCAGGCTGATAACTGAATTTGAAAAATACCTTGGATAGGATAATTCTGTATTTTTTTTAAAGGTCCTCTTCAACCTCACATGAAGCTGACTTCCATTATCCTGCTCTCCACTGGAAGAGTTTTAGAGACATTCCCAATCATCCCAATTCCTCTCAGTCTCTTCTTGTTGCTCTCCATCAAGCCCACCATAAATAAGCCTTCCCAGCCTCTGTTTTTCATCCTGGGGGTATCAGTTCCCTTCTGTCTCCAGGATCACTTACCTGGGGTGGGATGATGGGAGCCAACAGCTCGTGCAGAGCCCCGGAGGATGTGTGGAGTACACCTGCCTTGCTAATTACCACATGCCAGCTTTAATTGCATGACTGCAGCAATGGGATCACACCACTTCCCCTGACATGTTGTGACTGCAACAGCCCACGTTGATTCCTTAGCTACCTGTTGCCCCAAAATGAAATATTTGTCTTATCTGACACAAATTATAATTATCCCAAGGAACTTGGAGGTTTTTCCTCCTCCCCTCCCCCTTTTTTTGTCTTCCTGATTATCACTGTGGCTCCCAATGGAAGTGGTTGGAATAGCTGCTCATTAGCCAAATACTTTCTTTAGCAATTACCAGAAATTTAGAGAGCCAATTTGGTAAAAACACCGCAGAGTTTTGCCTTTGGAAAATTCTCACGTGCGGCTCCAACTCTGTTGGTGTAAATGTAAGAAGCTGCACTGATGCAGCTGCATTCCCTTGAAGCAGAGACAAATTTAGCTCTCGTTTAAAATCTGGACACCAAATTTTATTGATTGATATTGAAGCTATAAATTGAGCTTGACTTTAGCAGGCCTGAGCCTACCCATCACCAGGAGCTTCCATAGAGAGACAAGATTTACACTGGCCCGGGATCCTGATTGAAATCCTGTGACCTTTCATTATTTCGTGGTGAAGTAATTTCAGCTCAGCCCTGACAAGCCCAGACGGTCAAACCCAGCCTCCAACCCCCATCAAAACACCAGGGAACAGATTTCTTGTGAGCCCAGAATTTTTGTGGAGCTCTTTGAGACTCTGTTTCATGTTCATCTCTTAGATGAAAGGTGTCAAAACCTTTAACTCAGTGAAAATTGGGACAACCTTGCCATTTCACAGTGTCAGACACTGAAATATTAAGAGCAGAACCGAATATTCTGAGATGATAACTCCAGCCATGTTCAGCTCTGGAGCAGCCTGGGACATGGCTCAGGTTGGGATGTTGTTTCCCACAGGAATGAAGGACTGCAGATGGGATTTGGGGAGTTTTCATCCACCTTTTCATGGGGCCAGAGGACCACAGCTGGCACAGGCCCTGGGCACCCGAGGAGGGCAAAGATCCAGCAAAAACCTTGGGTTTGGCTCCATTCAGGAGAGTGGAACTTGGCTGTGTCCATGTGCTGGTGGTTCCCAGCAGGAGCTCGCCAGAATTAGGATTTCCAGTCTCACACCAGACCACAAGAGGGGCCAGCCCTGGAGGAGAAGAGGGAATGCAGACTTTGGAAAACAAAGTGTTGCAGGAGTTAAAGTGAGGGCATGAGGCGCTGGCTGAGTTCCCAGCTTTGTCACCGTTTTCTGGGTGACCTTGGCCAAGTCACATAATCTTTCTTTACCTGAGAGCTGTGTGTGGGAGTAATGATGTCTCCCTGGTCAAAAAGGCACCTTGCCTGCTGCATTCTGATGCTCCACTGTCTGGGATCACAGGTGTTTCTAGAAATTCGGGACATTACAGTATAGATTGTCCCATCCTACGTGTGTCTGGAGCACCGGAGAGGTGCAGAGCTCTATAAATACAAATATAATCACCCCGAAGCCTGCTGGATCCCTTTCTCCACACTGCAATCCTGACAGATGTGCTCTCAGCAAGATTCCCCCATATTCCATAGCCGAGCGGAGTCCGGATGCCAGGGAAACAAAAGAAGAAGATTAATTAGGCTGTCATTGTGTGAAATTGGGTTTGGGGATGGCAGGCACGCTCCGCAGCCTGCACGGAGCTGGGCCGTTTTTTTAATTAGAGGAACTGAGAGGGGGAAAGAAGCCAGGTTGTGAGGGGCAGGGACTTAGCCCAGGGGTCCGTGGAGTTTGTTTGGTGACATGGGGACATGGGGAAGGGTCAGGGTGATGCCCTGCTGCCTGAGCAGTGCTCCCTGCAGAGCCTGGGAACACTGAGTGTGCTGGGGTTGAATAAACACACCTCATCTCCCTGAGCTCCTGCAGCTGAATTCACTCCATTCTGGAAGTCATCAGTCGCTCAAAACCTAAAATTTCGTGTGTGACAAGCCAGCCCAGCGTCACCCCTGGGGAGCCAGGAAAGGTCTGGAAGCTGCTCCTTCCGGGATCTGGGAGCCTCCTTGCCAGCACAAGCAGGTGCAGCAGGGCTGGATGTTCCCGAGGGAATGGCAGGTGGTGTTTGCACCTCTGAGCCTGCGGCACGGGGCTGTGGTGCCAAACCTGCTCCGAATTCCAGCTGCTGCTACATCCCAAGAGCCAGGGCTGGCTGGGCTCTGCCCAGGCTCTCTGACCCCTCTGGAGCATCTCCCTTGGCAGCTCCGTAGATTCCCCAACAGCAGCTTTTTCCCCATTTTTCACCTTTTTCCCTGATTTCCCTAGTCTGAATGTGGATTTATTTATCTGGAGGCTGAGCTGTGCTTGCAGACAGATGAATTTTTGATGTCAATTCATTACAGCAAGGGAGCACCTCTCTTCCAGCTCCCCTCTAGCAGCAGCAGCAGCAGCCACCTGCAGCAAGAGGAGGGAGCTGCCAGGGGGCAATTGGAGACCTGCTGGATCCTCCTGAACATCCACGAGATGAATGTGGTACTCAAACCCCCTCTAATTTAGCTCTGCTCCGTTACATCCCCCTCACAAATGAGCACCTGTCGTGTTCTTGTGCCTCCCTTTAAAGAGGAGGGAGGGAGCTGCTTTGGGGAGTGTTTCAGTCCAGGTGAAAATATCCCAGCTCCCTCTCTCCCGATTTTGCACTTTCAGCTGGAGAAGAGAATGTTTTTATGTGCCTTCCATTGCTGGAGGCAGAGTAAAATAATTTTCTCATGGAGATGAGAGCTTTGAGGTGAGACAGGAATTCTTGGAGGGGCTTTCTCCCCTTCCCTGCCAATCCAAACCCAGGTCCTAGGTGAAGAACAGGGAGAGAGCAGCACCTGGGCAGGGGCAGGGCTTCCCAAGAGAGGATCTTTCCTCTCTGCTGTATCTCAGTGGCAGCAGCTCCCCCCATTGCAGCCCATCATGGAATCATGGAACAGTTTGGATAGGAAGGGACTTTAAATCCCACCCAGTGCCACCCCTGCCACGGCAGGGACACCTCCCACTGTCCCAGGCTGCTCCAAGCCCTGTTCAACCTGGCCTTGGACATTTCCAGGGATCTAGGGACAGCCACAGCTGCTCTGGACAATCAGCCCCTGCTCAGGTGGGATTTCCTGATTTAAGGAAATGCACTGAGGCTGTGTCCAGGTGCCTCAGGAATCCTCATTCTCCCTGCTCCCACAGAACACACCGGCTGTGATGCTGCTGTCCCAGAGGGAGGGGAACATTCCATAAATCCTCCTGTCTCCTTGTTTTATGATAATCTATTTCAGTGACAGGACCTGGAGCTTTTCCCTGCCCTAGTGCCCAGTGCCAAGCTCCATGGCAGCTCCAGCTGTGCTGGGATTGCACTGGGAGTGTCCCAAGGATGGCCCTTGGGGCTGGCAGCTGAAGGCTCCCTGAATTCCAAAGGTTCTGCAGATACTCCAGAGCCCCAAGGCAGCCCCTGGGAACCCTCAAATCCAGGATCTAACAGCTTTTTCTTGGAATCAGAGGGAGTCTGGGAAACTTTGCTTAGTCTATCTGGGGCAGTTTGTCATTCCAAGTGTCACTGGGGTCCTGGGAGCAAGTCTTGGAAATTAAAACATAGAACAAAGCTGCAATTACCCAAATCAGAGCACTGCTACAGGGCTAGAGAATCTTCCTTGGTTATTGCTAATTAATCTTTACTGAGTGATTACCATCATGTCCGGAAATGTGCACTCTGTGACTTCAGACAAAGCAAAGGAAAGTGAGGAGGGTCAAAACTCTTGGCTTGGAGGTACAGGACCAGGAGAAACAGCCTCAAGTCACACCAGGGAAGGTTTGGATTGGAAAAAAGGGGAAAAAATAATGGAAAGAGTTGTAAAGCACTGAAATAGGCTGCCCATGGGAGTGGTGGAGCATTCAGAAAAACTGTGGATGTCCTTGGGGACACGATTTGGTGGTGACAGTGGTGGTGCTGGGTTCTGTTGGACTCAATGACTTCGACGTTCTCCAATCTCAAGGATTCTGAGATTGCCCGATCTTTGTGTTTGCTGGTTGAGCAGTTCTTGCCTGAGTCTTTCCCAAAGATACACAAATTTCCAATCCCAAACCCCCAGCTTGAATTTCTCACCTGTGCCACCCCCTCTCCAAATATTCATTCCAGGAGTTTGCAGCTCAGAGAAAACCTTTGCAGTTCACATGGAATCTATTTATTCTCTATTTTATCCTTTATTATCCCAGTGAAGAGACTCTCATGAATACTTCAGGAAAACATTCATAAATAGATCCTTAATTATTTAAGACCATTTTCCCCCTTCCTTCCTTCAGGGTGTTGCCTTTCATCCACCCAAGCTGAATTTATTGCACTGCTTAATAATTTTATTTCAATTAACTTTATGTGTACACAACTCCAAATATTATATCCAGCCATTTGCCAGCAGCTGATTGAGTTGGGAATTTTATAAATTTTTTTTAGTTGTTGATGGCCATGTTCTTATTTTCAGGTAAAGGGAAGACTCCAGGGTGACCTTAGAGCATCTTGCAGGGCCTGAAGAGGCTCCAGGAGAGGTGGAGTGGGAATGGGGACAAGGCATGCAGGGACGGGACTCAGGGAATGGCTTCAACTGCCAGAGGTCAGGGATGGATGGGATATTGGGAAGGAATTCCTGGCTGTGAGGGTGGGAAGGGGCTGGGATGGAATTCCCAGAGGAGCTGTGGCTGTTCCTGGATCCCTGGACGTGTCCAAGGCCAGGTTGGAGCCACCTGTGACAATGGAATGTGTCCCTGCCATGGCAGGGGTGGCACGGGATAGGGTTTAAGGTCCCTCCCAACTCAAACCATTCCAGTATTTTGCAATTCTGTGATTATTTCCATTTAGTGGTCAGGTCTCAACACAGCTTCAGGTAAAGAGGCAATCAAGGATTCACGGAATTGTTAAGGAAAAGGTCACTGAGGTCACCAAGTCACACTCTAACCCCAGGTCCAGCACTGACCCTGTCCCCAAATGTCACACCCACACCAGGTGTGCATGAGGTCATCTCCTCTCCCCAGAGGAATTCCTGCAGGTGGAACAAGGGCCTTAAAACTTTGGATAAATTGGGGCTTATGGAGGTGATGTTGGGTGGGAGTTGAAGAGAAAGAAAATTTCTCTTCAGAAACATCAAAACAAAACAGGCACAGTTGGTGTCGATTAAATCAGATTATTTCCTCTCCATAGTAACCAGCCAGAGCTCCCCATTTCCCTTCCCACTGTTCCTGCCTGGGAACATTTCCTGGAGCCCAGGACGTGTTGGACAGGTGACCTGGCCACAACTGTGTGTGACAGCAGCTGCTCAGAGACTCCCCTGGCTCCTGCTCCGCTGAACAAACAGGCCAAAACCCAAACACCAACCCTATACCAAGACCAACAGGCAGGGCAGGATAACTGACTGTCTTGGTTTGAAAGACAGGTGTTTGCTAAGAAAGGCAGGAGCCTCTCTTGAAATGGAAAATGTAAACCTCCTCCCTTCAGATTATTATAATTTTGAAATTAAGGGGCTCTCAGGCAAAGACATGGGAATAGGAATAACAGTTCTTGACTAGGACAAATTAAAATAGAAACACAGTATTACAAAAAAAAACAAACCCAAAACTCTGCCAGAGTCAGAATCCAAGCTGACCCCCGTCAGTCACTCAGGGTGTTGGAGCAGTCCCATTAAAGGGTGGCTGCATCCTCCTGCAGTGACAGATGTGGTTCTGTTGCAGCAGTGCTCCTGGGGAAGGTGCACTTTTCCTCTGAAGCTCCAGTGATGATGTAGAAGGGTCTGGTTTTCCTCTGGAATCCAGTGGGAAAAGGCTGCTCTGATGTTCCAAATCTCGGATTTGATCCGGGTAGGAAATGCTCGGCTCCTCCCCCTGGCTGGAGCATCTCCCACTGGGATGATGGAATTTTCTCAGCCGTGCAGTGGGACTCAGTGGCCCATTAACAGGAGATATCTCCTGGAGGGAGGATGGGTTGTGGAAAGGTGAAGAACACTGCCCCGGCTGGTTTAACTGATGGTGATAGAACACACAGCCCTGCTCACATCCTGCACTGCTACCCAAGGCATTCACTCCCAGCTGCTGCTCCAGGTTCCCTTCCTGTGGCAAACCCAGGATTAGGGGAAGCAGCCACCCCTGGAAGCACTGGGAGCCTGGAGGAGTGGAAGGGACATTTTTGTGTCTGGCCCTCGGGGTTTCAGCATGTGGGGTTGGCTTTCTCCACACTTCCCACACCCCAAATGTCACTGTGTCACACAGGTGGCACAGGGTGGCTTTGGGGACAGCAGGGCTGAGCAAGGAACGGGCAGGGTCACAGTCCTCCTCCTTAGGCCTGCAGACTCCAATTAACATCAGGGCTCGTTGGGCCAGGTGCTACAGACCCACCTGAAGAACATCAGGGAACCTCAGGTGCAGCTTTTGGAGGGTCCTCCATCCTTCCTTGGATTGTTCTCCTGCTCAGTTTAGAACAATCAGGGCTTTCGTCAGAAAAAAAAAAAACCCTTGAGCATTTAGAAATTCTGTCCTATCCTAAGTTTTCCATGTGTTCAGGAATTTCTATGTTCCCTCCCAGCTGTGGGGTTGCCTCCCTCACAGAAACCAACCCCAAAATCTCCAAACCCCCAGACAACCCCAGCTGTTTTCATGCTTGTGGGCACTCAAAATTTAAACTGAGCTTGGAGACCTTAAGGCAGGTCTGACAACCAGATCCAAGTTTTGAAGCCACAGAGGCACGTTTTGAATCCTTATCCCAGTTTTGTCCCCCAGTAAATAAATTGTTTAAAAGCTGAAATCTTAAAATCACTCAGGCTTTCAATGACTGTCTCAGATTTTTTTTTTTCTCCCAAGCTATAAAGCCAAATTATACAGGGTATATCCCATGTAATTCCTTTTCTGGCTCTATCTTATCTCCAGCTCTTAGCTGATGTGATTGAAAAACTCTGCCATTCCGTGACATAAATCCAAATAAAGCCCCAAAGGCCAGCCAGAAGCAGGCCCGGTTGCTTTAAAGTGATGCTTTCTCTTTATATCTAATAATTTTTTATTTATTTATTTTAATTATTTCTTTTTAATTAAAGGAAAGAAAAAACTCAAATTGTACCTCCCGATGCTGTGCTGGAACAACAGTGTGGGAAGTGGGGAGAAGAGCAAAGCACTTGGATGTGTTTGGATCTGGAGCTGTTGTATTTTGCAGCGACCTAAAATACCCAAATTTTCTGTTTATTTGTCACTATCTTATTTGTCAGTTTTTCATTTTATCCATGTAGCTGAGCTGTGAGTCTCGTGTGCCTGAGAGCAAACCACACTCTAGGGCCAGCCTAAAAAAGAACATTGTCTTACACTTTAAATTCTTTGTGGCTCAAGTGGCTGAATTCCCAAACTTTTCTCTGTTTTCAGCACAGCAGCAAAAGGGAAAAACGATTTCTTGGTTTCTGGGCAAAGCTCTGAAAATGGGTGGAAATACAGAAAATTTTTGGTTCATCTGCTGTCTGAGCTGTGCCTGTTCCTGCTTCAGTTTAGAGGGATTTTGGGAAGGAATTCCTGGCTGGGAGGGTGTGAGGGGCTGGGATGGAATTCCCAGAGGAGCTGTGGCTGCCCCTGGATCCCTGGCAGTGCCCAAGGCCAGGTTGGAGCACCTGGGACAGGGGGAGGTGTTGCTGTGGGTGAAAAGGACCGGTGGGATGAAATTCTAGAGGGACACAGCAGGGATGAGTGTGATCATTATTTGTTTATTCAGGGTTTTAACACCCCCAAACCACATTTCAGCCTGAATTCCTGACCTGGGGGAGCTCGTGTGGGACACTGAGAGTTCCACACTTCTCCCTCTGAGGCTGAAATGCTCCTTGTAAGCTGCTCAGGGTAACAGTGGGGCTCTCCAGGATGGAGAAATTCTGGGTCGAGATTTGTGGTTTAAGGTCTGCAGGTTCACAGAATTATCAAGATCTTCCAGCAGCTCCGTGGCCACCCCCAAACACTGTCCCCAGCTGCCACATCCAGATGCCTCCTGAGCACTCCACCAGTTCCCTGGGACAAATTCTTGCAAGGCCTAACCCTTCTTCCAGTGAAAAATCCATTTCCAAAATCCAACCTGAGCACACCTGGCACACCTTGAGGCCGTTTCCTCCCACCTGTCACTTGAGACTGACCCCACCTCCCCCCAAATGTAACGGTGGTGGTGTTTGGCACAACTTAATTAGTGTTTTGTCGGAGGTTTTTTCTGTCTTCGCTCAGAGCCAGGATTAAAAAACACACGAAGGAAATGGATTTTCTCGTGTTCGGGCTTGGTTGTTTGTTAAATTTTATCTGAAGTACAAAAAGCTCAGCAACACTACTAGCCACGAGCTAGAAATGAGCAAAATGAAGGAAGATTCAGCTGCTACAAGGTCTCTTAAAGCTCAGTAGTTTAATAGAGAATTAACACCTATATTATTTATACTTTTGACTCAATAACTAAATTTCTGTGACCCTTGGTGCAGCACTAATTGTCCAATCAGAAATTACTACTGGAAATTATGAAGAAGTAGGAAGATGAGCACAGAAATAGGACGCTACCTGAAGTCCTTCATCTTGTCCCATACCTATTTCTATATTATAAAATTTTCAAATTTAAAACCTTCACTATGTGAAATCACACACTTCTATTTAACTACACGCCCGTGACTTAAAACTCCATCACTCAAATTTGGAAGCCTTTTCCATGGCCTCAGGTTAAAAGCAGTGTTTTCCACGGGGTCAGTGCCAGAAAGCACAGAAAGCTCAAAAAACTCAGGTTTCTGGGTTCTGACACCAACCTCCTCTCAGGAACTGTTGCTTCACCCAGATTTCACTAATAACCAAATCTTCCCCAACATGTTTATTATTATTTGGAGGCAGAATTGACTCAGCCTGAGCTGGATATAATTTTTGCTGGCATGACAAGTTAAGATTAGAGCCGGCATGCCGTGGGCAGGATTTAGTGCTTCATCTCTTTGTATTCACCTCAGTCAATAAGGCAGGAAATTTATTTACTGTCCAGAGTCAGTTTAGTGCCTGTCTGGAGCGTTGTTTCAGCAGCTGGAAATGGCAATACATCCATGGATCTGGTTTGCGATGAATAACTTTGGATACCCCGGGAGAAGGATGAGCAAACCTGTTTGTGCTGTATTGACAGAGATGAATTTCCCCTCCAAGCTGAATCCCATGGATTTGATGATTTTTCTTGAGAAAGTCTTCTGTTTGATGATTGTTTCCACTGGTTTGCCTGGAAGATGGAATTTAAAATAATTCCATTTTTTTAGCATGAAACAGATCTTGGGGTCATTAACAGCCAAAATGGAACTGGCACTTGAGGGGAAAGGTTGTTCCTATGTGGAAGGGCTGAGGGAAACCTGTCTGGGGGGAAAGGGGAAGAGAGGACGGACATTTGGATGATCCCATTTGGATATTTGCTTCCTCCAGGAAAAGGCAGCAAAGTCCCTGCTGTCTCCCAGCACAGCACTGGTTTTTCCATGTTGACCTGGGAAAATTTTGGCTTCCTTCCCTCTCCATCACAGGGTATGGAATTCCATGTTGGGCTGGCGAGAGATGAGAAAAGAGAAAAGAGAAAAGCCCTGGGTCTGTCCCTTCTTTCCTTTCTTTATCTCAGGTGATTTTACCCCTGGCAGAACCCATGCATGGAATTTGGTCATTCCTGAGCTTCCCCTGTCCTGCCCATTCCAGGCCCAGGCTGAAGCCCACAGAGAAGTGGAGAATGTTCAACATTGCCCAAGTCTTAATTGAAGAGATTTAGATCTTGCAGCGCTCTTTAGGATATAAATAATATATGATGTATTAATATATTAATGAATACATAAAAGAATTACACTTTAACACATAAACTAAAAAATAAATAGGTTAATTAAGGACGTGCAATGAGCCATTTAGAGCAGAAAATGGGTGTCACTGAGAGCTTTGTCTGGGTGTTGAATTGCCAGATGTCCTGGGGGGTCAAGCAATGGTCAGTCTGAGGGGAAAACTTGCAGCCACTAAGTCAGTCCTTGTGAATGATTCCTGGGATCACACAGGCGGGAAAAAATCCAAACGCTGCAGTGTTCGGGGTTGCACCAGGGTGCAGAAGGGCTGGGAGCAGACAGGTAGAATCAGCCTGCAAGGTTCTTGGTCTGAGCACAGCTTGGGTGTGAACATCAGGCTGGGTGTGAACAGAACCTGGGTGTGAACATCAGTTTGTGTGTGAACATCAGGCTGGGTGTAAGCACAGCCTGGGTGTGAGCAGAGCCTGGGTGTGAGCACAGCTTGGGTGTGAACATCAGGCTGGGTGTGAACAGAACCTGGGTGTGAGCAGAGCCTGGGTGTGAGCACAGCTTGGGTGTGAACATCAGGCTGGGTGTGAACAGAACCTGGGTGTGAGCAGAGCCTGGGTGTGAGCACAGCTTGGGTGTGAACATCAGGCTGGGTGTGAACAGAACCTGGGTGTGAGCAGAGCCTGGGTGTGAGCACAGCTTGGGTGTGAACATCAGGCTGGGTGTAAGCACAGCCTGGGTGTGAGCACAGCTTGGGTGTGAACACGAGGCTGGGTGTGAACAGAACCCGGGTGTGAACATCAGGCTGGATGTGAACATCAATCTGGGTGCCAGCAGAGCCTGGGTGTGAACATCAGTTTGTGTGTGAACATCAGGCTGGGTGTGAGCAGAGCCTGAGTGTGAGCAGAGCCTGAGTGCGAACATAAGGCTGGGTGTGAACATCAGTTTAGGTGTGAACATCAGTTTGGGTATGAGCACAGCTTGGGTGTGAACATCAGTTTGTGTGTGAACATCAGGCTGGGTGTGAACATCAGTTTGTGTGTGAACATCAGGCTGGGTGTGAACAGAGCCTGGGTGTGAACATCAGTTTGGGTGTGAACATCAGTTTGGGTGTGAACATCAGCCCCACCATCCACTCCCTGCACCCAGTAAAACCCAGAGTCGTGGCCCATAAAAGCATAATTAGTTCCATTTGATGTTCCCCAGCATCTTTCCCAATCACTGTCCTCAGAGGTGGCTGCAGGTAATTTTGCCTGCTTTATTCCACCTGACTGTGCTTTATGTGCCAGGGAGCAGCTCCTGGCTGGGGAATTTTCCAGGGCTGTTCTCTCCCAGATGATGTTGGGGACCTTTAGCTCCCTGCCCAGCGAACCTGCTGAATTTGCAGGGACTTTTAAAGGAGGGAAAGCTGCAGTGTCCTTAGGAAAAATATCCCAGAGCTGAGATGAGAAGGTGTGATTCCAAAACCAGCATGACAGGAGTGCACTGCCAGGGCAGAGAGAGGTGAGCTGCCATGGCTGGAAGGAAACAGCTCCATCCCCACTCTTGTGCTCCCCAGAAACTCTGTCCTCACTCATTAGGGGAAAAAAACAGCCCAAGCACTGTTTGAGCCCTCCCAACATGGTCAGAAGGGAAATTTTGGCTCCACACCAACATAACTGAGATTATTCTTTTCCATCAGGCATAATTTCCCCTCTCATAACGATATTTTACATCTTATTTTGTGTATTTTGCAGTTCCCTTGTCCTGTAATCACAAACTGGTGGTTTTCTGTTGCATTTATCCATGGAATTATTTGAGATTACAATTCCGTACTGTGTATTTATGTGTGGCACGCTGTGGTTCCTCCTTTGTGAAACCCGGAGCACTCCAGCTGTGGCTGTGCTGTCCATCACAGCTGGATTTGATTCCCACAAGGCACTGAATAATCACTCATCTCCTTCCATGCACTGCATGAATAAAAAAAATTCCTGAGCAAACTGGAAAAGGAGAAGGTTCATTTACCTGGTATTACTTTCAAACATTCTTTTTTTTTTCCCTATGAGTCCAAAGCAGACTGTGTTGTTTGACCAAATAAACTCCATCTCATTAAGTGCCTCATGCCTCAAGGTTAAAAAAGTTCATTGGAAAAATGATTCCCCACATTTGTATGGGACTTCTCCCAAGAAATTCCTTCCTGAAGGCAATAAGGATCTGCAAAGAGTTTTTCTTCCTCTTTATTTGATATTCACTTGTTTTCTGTGCTTGCCTAAATTCACAGGATAAATTAATGGGGGAAGAAAAAAAGATAATTTTGTGATTAAACTGTGGAGTACATACTCATTGTTATTTAGGAAGAAATTCCTGGCTGGGAGGGTTGGGAGGGGCTGGGATGGAATTCCCAGAGGAGCTGTGGCTGCCCCTGGATCCCTGGAAGTGTCCAAGGCCAGGTTGGGATAACCTGGGACAGTGGGAGGTGTCCCTGCCATGGCAGGGGTGGGAGTGGATCTTTAATGTCCCTCCCATCCCAAACCAGCCTGGCTTTCTGTGATTTTTAGCAATCCAGACTGAAATGTGTTCTGTACTCCCAGTACTCCCAAAGCAGGGTAATCCCAGGGACTTCAACAGAGCTCTGAGTTTCAGGCATTTGAGAAATTTGGTATTTTTTATCTTTATTAGTAAGCACATCCCTCCTTAGTAAGCCAAAAAGTGGGGAAAAAATCAGCAATTTCTCTTTCTGCTCCAGTGAAGCTCCTGATTCCCCAGGAAGTTTGAGAGACTTTTTTCCTTTGCTTAAAAAAAAAAAAATTAATTGGAAATGACAAGAGGAAAATGATCCGGCTGAATGCTTTGATAAGCAATCAAGGCTTAATAGATTAGAAAATAAAATTAATTACTTAATTATACTCAAAGTGGTTGTTGTTGGGAGATTGTTCAGTGAAAAGCCATTGTTGGGTGGGAGGATGTGCCCCTGGAATGAGTGTCAGGCTGCAGGAAAACTTCGCTGCTGGCAGGGGCTCGTGGGGAGCAGACAAGATGTTCCAGGCTCACGTGACAAAAATTCCAGAGGTTTAAAAGCTCCCAGGACAGGGAGGGAGTGCTGGGGGGTCCGTGCAGAGCCAGGGCTTGCACTCGGATCCCTGTGGATCCCTCCCAACCCAGGATATTCCAGGATTCTGTGATTCTGTCCTACTCCAGCAGTTGTTAAACAGGCAGCAAAATCTGGTGGCTCCACGGGCCTTTGATGCAGCTCCTGAAAATAAAAAAGATACAGAACTATTGAAAAAAAAAAATATATATATATATAAGATTCAGAAAAACAAAGATACAGATTCAAAAAACACTCATCATTCCTTACCAATCTTTGTACACTGGGAAAGGAAATAATTTCTAGGATAACAACAGCCTCGACAGTGTAAGTGTGTTATTGGCTCCTAAATCCAAGGAGAAGCACTTCCCTCAGGAGCTGGGCCAGGCAGGAGCTGCAGTTTTTGTGTTTGGAGCCTTTGGAACATCCCTGCTCTGACAGTTGTTAAACAGGCACCAAAATCTGGTGATTCCATGGAAGGGATGTGGGACTTTGATGCAGCTCCTGAAAATAAAAACAAAAAAAAAAATTAAAAATAAAATAAAAAAAAAACAACAGAACTATTAAAAAAACAAAGATACAGAACAGCTGAAGAGACTTTCTGTTTTTATCCAGGTGTTTATCCACTCCAGAACCTCCCTGGCAAGGGTTAAAGGAAAGGCTTCAGATTGCTCTGGTTTTGAAATAAAATCACAAATCAGCAAATCCCACCTAGAGGCTTCTAGAGGGGTTTGAGGTGTAGCAAAACCCCATGGATGAGACCACCCTGAGCTGGAGACAGGAAATACATCTGTGCTGTTATTCCTAGAGAACAACTTCTCATTGATAAAAGGACCCTGTGGCTTCTTGTGTTGGATTTTGGGCTGTGTGATGTGGCCCTGACATCTGGAACATGTTCTGGTCATTTCTGTTGTGCCTGATCCTCAGAACAGCTCCCTGTGCTGCCCCCAGACAGCTCCAGATTTAAGCAGGAATCACTTTAAAGGTTTGGAGCACTGATTTAAAATGGCCTTGAACTTTCAAGTGATCCCCTCCAAATTTCACCCTGATCGTTTCAATTTCACGGGAGTTCTGAAAATAGAATAATTCTGATGTTCCAAAAATGCACTGCACACTTTTCTGTCCTGGTCCTATTTCCCTGGAAGAGCCTGTGAGTTCCTAATTGGGGCAGTAACTTTTCCATAGGTTGAAATAGGTGACTGGTTTGGCTTTATTTCCTTAAAAAACACATTTCCCATCTATACAGTAAAAGAACTAAAGGCAGCTATAAGGAACTGTTTACTCACCAGCTTTAGCTAAAGAGGGGGAGAAATTCCTTGGAATCGCACAATAAAGCTTCAGGAGCACCAAATTAATCGTGTTTTGCCTCATTGACACAGAGTATTTTCCAGCCAAAGTTTTCCTTGGGGAGCTTTCCTTGCCTGGCTCAGGAATCCAGGGCTGGAGGTGAAATCTCCATCCAGGTGGGCTGCAGGAAGGTCCAACCTGTGCAATTCTTTCCTCCTACCCCTTGTTGGGTAGGGAACAGAGGACTGGATTTGCCCTGGAGTGGTTCAAGCTGTTGCCACGTGGAGGAGGCAGCAGAAATCTCAGTGAAATTTTGGATTCCGTGAGCTGAGATCCATCCCTGGGAGAAGGGTTGATGGATCCATCCCTGGATCCCGTGGTTCCAGCAGGAAAAGGGTTTCTCAGAAATGTTGTTCTCATTCCCAGCCACTGCCAGACACACGTTTGCTGCTCCCTGTGCTCTGCTGGGGCTGTTGCTGGATGTGGCACTTGGAAAAGTATCCACGGATCTCAGCCTTTGGAAAGGCTCACATTAATTCTGTTGCACTTGCATTAAACTGCCAATCTCCATTTGTGTCTCAAACCTAAAAGCTCTTTCCAGGGTTGTTTAGGGGGCTTGAGTTTCCTTGCTCATTTTTTTTCTTCCTTGAGTTTGGATCAAGCCCTGGTTGGAAGAATTCAGGGGGAAAAAAAGAAAGAGTAGAAACCTCATTCCCAAGTTCTGGATTTATTTGTAAAAGATGCTTGTGGGATAAAAGATGGAAGAGTGTTAATCTGGGGTCCAGATGTGGGAAGGGGTCTGAGAAGGACAGAGGGACACCAGGTGAAGGAGGTTTGGGGTCAGTGTGGGATCTGACAACATCAAAAGAACACAAATTAACGGGAAGCAGTTTTAGGTGGGATCAAACAGCTGGTGGGAATAAGCTGAGCTCGGTGGGGTCAGATCTGCCTTTGAAGATGAGAGCTCAGCTACTGCAGCTGTGCTCCAATCCTCCCAAGCCCTCCCTGCTGCTGCATCCTGGGATGGACACCACACCTAGAAGAGTTTTAGGCACGAAATCACCAATTCTGCTCTCAATTGCATCATCCTGCTCACAGCAACTTGGGTTTGGGGACAATGGTGGCAGGACACATCAATCCCCTCCCTCCTCACCCAGCTGTTTTAACACATGGGTTACAGGGAAATGTCCATGGCATTCCCAAAGGAGCTCCCAGGCTTTGGGGTGAACCTTTCCAGGGGATTTGGCATTTAATAAACAATATTAAATATAAGCTCGGGGAAGACAAGATCAGTTTCCATGGCAAAGAACAGAGGAATGCAGTGAGGCTGCTTGGAGTTGGGAAAAAAGGGATTGGAGAGGAGAGGGGAAGGTGCTGGGGCTGGGTTTTACTGCTCACACCATTGCCCATCACCAGCACTGGGATTTAGAGCCATCACATCTGCAGGATGGAAATTTAATGCATCAAAAAATGCACCATGATCAGAGAATCATGGAATGATTCGGGATGGAAGGACCTTAAAGCTCATCCAGTTCCATCTCATGGCAGGGACACCTCCCACTGCCCCGGGCTGCTCCAGCCTGGCCTTGGGCACTTCCAGGGATCCAGGAGCAGCCACAGCTCCTCTGGGAATTCCATCCCAGCCCCTCCCCATCCTCAGAGGGGAGAATTCCTTTGTAAATCAGAAGGAAATCTACTGCCATCAACTGAATTAACAAAACTAAAAGCAGTGTAAGCCCCAAATCTTCACTTCTACTTGTGCATCCAGAGAATAATATCCACCTATTTTCCATACCGATATGGAAACAGGCTCAGTTATGTGTTTCTAGTTTCACAATTCCATAAAAGTTAAGGATTTAAGGCAGTTGTTGCTGTTTTAACACAATTAAGCGCTGATGAGATCCAAGCTAAACCAAACAACCTCAATGAGAATTTAAAAACCCAGGGAAGTTTTTTGGAGCTCTGACCCGAGTTTATGGTGCCAAATCTTCCTCATGAAAACATGAGCTGTTTCCATGGGTTGGATGGAATCATTAAAAGATGTTAATCCTGGAGGGATCCAGCTCTTCCATCTGGACAGGGATCTGGACAACAGCAGGGCTAAATTTCACTTTAATAAGTTAAAAAAAAAAAAAATCTGAACAGCCCCCTTTAACCACAGACTTCCAAAAACTTTCAGGTAACTTAAAAATATTCTAATAGGAATTTCTGGGATTTACAGAAGTGTTCCAGGAGGCTGGGATCCAACTCCCTTAATTTTCCCCCAATTTTCACCTCTGTTTCACAGTTTTGAAAGTCAGCAGATGATTCAGTTTCCAACTTTAGCCAGCTGAATCTCCCAGTTCCCCACGTTTTCCTCGTGACTTTTAAAAAGTTGAGGAAAGAGGAAAAACACCCAACCTCTGGAAAGAGCCTGAAATAGAGGCAGCCCCAGAGTTGTTTCTAGGCAGTGTTTTGGCCAATACCATCCATCAAAAGCAGGCTTGGAAAGCACTTTCCAGGTGTTTTATGCCCAAAAAAATCAGCTTGAAAAAGCGGGAACTTTTAGGATTTTATACAAGGGAGCCAAATTTTCCTGAAACCAACGGATCTTGAAAGTTCTGTGATAAAAACATTGTTTTTATTCTGATACAGGAGTTTAAAAATTAACAAATCAACAGATAACTCACCAAGAAGAAAACTTCCTGAAGTTTATTGCTGCTTAAAAGCTTACTGAAAAGTTGCCTTTTAAAGGAACAAAGGTAATAATTCCAAAATTAGGTTTAAGCTTCCCAAGGCTTCTTCAGGATTTGAAAATATGGACGTGGGACAGGGGAAATAAGAAGAAATACACCATTACCCAAAATAAAACAGGAAAGGCAGTATTGCTTTTAGGGACAAATTTAAGGAAATGGATTTTCCTTGAGGAGACCAAACAACAAGCAGTTTGGGGCTAAATGACACCAAGGTTTTTTAGGAACTGGCAATTCTCTCAGCTTCTTCCAACAGCTCTGAGAGGGGAGTTACCAAGCCAGAGTTTTCTTGTGGCAAGAGTGAACAGAATTCCTATTAATGCAACCCAGAGGGCAAAAAGCTTCTGTAAAAATGTCCTTATTTCCCTGTTCAGGGTGCAAGAGCCCTTCCTTGCGCCAAGCCAAGAAGTTCCTGCTGTTCTCTGGGCTGGATGATGTGCTCAGGTTCTCAGTGCCACAAAGCTCGTTATGTAAATTAAGACAAACCTCTGATTTACCTGGGGAAATGGTGGGGGTGCTTCAAGAAGTGATCCTCAGTTTCCTTCAGTGATGCTGCATCCTTTATTTGAGTATAAATGAATTACCAAAGGTCAAGGGGGATGAAATATGGAAGTGGTGGAGTCCCCATGTCATCTCTGGGGGATTTAGCAGTGGATGTGGCACCAGGGGACACGGCCAGAGGTGGCCCTGGCAGTGCTGGGGGATGCTTGGATCACTCCCTGGAAGAGAGGACTGGAGGATAACAGGACTGAAGGAGTGTCCGGCTGTTAGAGAGCAGCCAGAGGAGGGACACGAGGGTTGGGAAGGGCCTGAGGAGCCGTGGAGGAGCAGCTGAGGGCAGTGGGGCTGTTCTGCTGAAGCAGAGATTGGGGAAAACTCCGGAGGGGCAGCTCCGATCTCTGTGACAGGGAACAGGAGCCAGGGAGCAGCTGGGGCTGGGCAAGAGCAGGGTCAGGCTGGAGATCAGGACCGTGGCATGCCCTGAGCTGGGGGGGACCCACAAGGACCATCCGGGCCAACTCCTGCCCCTGCACAGATACCCCAAAATCCCAGCCTGGGCATCCCCGGGAGCAATGTCCAAACACTCCTGGAGCTCTGGCAGCCTCGGGCTGTGCCCATTCCCTTGTTCAGTGCCCGAGCCCCCTCTGGGGGCAGAACCTTTTCCTGATCTCCACCTAAACTTCCCCTGGCACAGCTCCAGCCTTTCCCTGGATCCTGTCCCTCACCCCAGAGGGTGCTGGGCACTGCCCCGGCTCCCCAGGGAATGGTCCCAGCCCCGAAGCTGCCAGAGCTCCAGGAGTGTTTGTTCAGTGCTGCCAGGGATGCCCAGGCTGGGATTTTGGGGTGTCTGTGCAGGGTCAGGGATTGGATCAGTGATCCCAGTGGGTCCCTCCCAGCTCAGGATATTCCATAATTTTATGAGGGTCAATCTTCCAGCACAAGCAGTCTGCACACGCAGATTCCAGCAGCTGATTGTGTCAGAGTCACACAGAGCTCTCGAGAAGAACATCTGGGAGGATATACACACATAGACATGCACCATTATTTTCCTTTTGTACTGACACCCAAGCAAAAGGGGGAAAACATCCCTCAAAGCTCACGCTCTCATTTGTCATCCCCAAACCGTCTGGTGCAGGCTCCGCTGGAGCCATGGTTGATCACTCTCCCCTCCAACCTGCAGCTGTTTCCTTTCTGATAGATAAATATGTGCTTAAATAACGTGTCCTACCTAAGCCTGTCTTTTTTTTTTTTTTTAATGTTCCCTTTGACAACCGAATGTTTGCATCATGCCCAATAAAACACTTGGAGCCTGCCCCGTTCCTGCTTTTTGCGCACATTAAGGCTGCATTTCCTCAGCCTCACCTTCCGCAGGCAGCGCTGCAGCTGCTCATTATTCCCAGCACTTACTGCAAGAGACTCATTTCCAGCAGATCATTTTTTTCCCCTTTACAAGTCCATAAAACTGTTCTCGTTCCTGCCCACAAAGCCCCCGGTGGATCAGGGCTGTCAGGGAGTGCTGGGAGCTTTGTTCTTCTTTCAAAGGGTGCCGGGGCCATCAATGGCACGGTCCTTTTTTTTTTTCCATGGAATGGGAATGGCTGCATCCCATTGTGCTGGGTTGTAGGAAGGGTTTGAAGCTGAACTCACTCCAGACCTGCAGCACAAAGAGGGAAAGAGGAATCGTGTCAACCATTGTCCAGCTGGGCGCCAGCACTTTGCAGGACTTTTTCACTCCCTGTCCCTCGTCCTGCCGCAGTGCCATTGTTGTGACACAGAGATGAAGGTTCCAAGGCTCTTCCCCAGGCTGGTCACAGTGACTGCAGGTCTTGGGCCTTCTGGTGGCTTCTGTGTTTTTGGTGCAAGTCGGTGGGTTTTATTGCAGGGTGAAGAATAAGGAGGGAAACCCATAATTACGGGGAAATCAATGGATACTTAAATAGAATAATGGAGTTGTTACAGCTGGGAAAGGCCTTTAAGATCAAATCCAAAATTACCAAAGTGACACCACCACCATGGTCCCCACAGAACCACGGCCCCAAGGGCCACAGCCACACAGTGTGTGAACAGTTCCAGGGATGGGGACTTCACCACACCCTGAGCAGCCTATTCCAATTATTTACAGCTCTTTCCATGGAGAAATTTTCCCAATGTCCACCCAGACCATCCCCTGGCCCAGCCTGAGGCTGTTCCCTCTGCTCCTGTCCCTGTTCCCTGGAGCAGATCCCAAATCCCCCCCGGCTGTCCCCTCCTGTCAGGGAGTTGTGCAGAGCCACAAGGTCCCTCCTGAGCCTCCTTTGCTCCAGGCTGAGCCCCTTCCCAGCTCCCTCAGCCTCTCCTGGGGCTCCATTCCCTTCTCCAGCTCCGTTCCCTTCTCCATCTCCATTCCCTTCTCCAGCTCCATTCCCTTCTCCATCTCTGTTCCCTTCCCCAGTTCTGTTCCCTTCTTCATCTCCATTCCCTTCTCCAGCTCCGTTCCCTTCCCCAGCTCCATTCCCCTCTCCAGTTTTTGAGTGGGAGAAGCCTCATGGAATGGCTTGGGTAGAAGGGATCTTAAAGATTATCCAGTTCCACCCACTGCCAGGGCAGGGATGCTCCCACTATCCCAGGGTGGCCAACCTGTCCTTGGACACTTTGAAGTCCTGTTCATTTGATGAAGGATAGAACCAGTTGAATTTGATGGAGATAAAATTTTCTGTGTTGGGCTGCAAAAACAATTTAATGATTTCACTTTCCTGAATTGGAGGAGTTTCTCTAATGGATTTGATGGCCCTTTTGCAACACTGGGGCAAGAATTTGAGATTCTGAGAGCTCTAAAGCCACTTCTGTGACCACCAGGCAGATTTTTTGTCACTATGGTCCTTGAGTGACTGCATTGGGGCCACCCCACACAACAGAGCCCAGCATCCAAGGATTCCATTAACATCAGCCCCAGCCAAAAATCCAGCAGGAAACTCATGGGTTAGGGAAACGCACAAATATTAAATACAGGAAAGATTCATTCTGATTGTAACATCTCTCTCACACTGGGGGAGCAGCAAGGCCTGTTCTGCTGCTGCTGCTGCTGAGAGTTTTTGGGAGCCTGTTTGGTGTCAGCCCTCGCAGGGTGGATGTGTGGACGCCGTGTACTCACCACCAGCTCCTGTGCTCCTCCTGGGCTGCCTCCCCTCCCAAACACACACTCGGAGCCACCGTGGCCACATGACGAGGGGAGTCATCTGGGGATAAAAGCTCTGTATTCGTGTATTTAGCTTGTGGAAAAATCTGTCCCTCAATCTGTGCGAGATCTTTTTCTTGTTTGCTATTTTCCTTTCTCCCACCCTTCATCTGTCACTGCTGTCTGGAGTACAAGCTCTGCAGGGCAAGGGCTCGCTGAGTGCACGAGCATCGGGTACCAAGAGCAGCTCCAGCTCTTGTCGAGGCCTCTGGGCACAGCAAACAGCAGATTTTGGATGGTGAGAGGTTCGCTTAACTTTAGATTTCTTATCCCAGTGTTTTGCCCTTGTGCAGGCAGGGAGCAGGTCAGAATAGCACCTGGATCTTACCAGCGAAGCACTGGGTGTTTGTTCCAGGTGGCTGCAGTGGGTGCAGAGCCAGGAAAGGGAAAGAAATTCCTCCCTGTGAGGGAGGGAAGGGGCTGGGATGGAATTCCCAGAGAAGCTGCGTCTGCCCCTGGATCCCTGGAATTGTCCAAGGCCAGGTTGGACAACACTCGGAGCAGCCTTGTGTTGGAAAGCTGTCCCTGCCCATGTCAGAGACGAGCTCTAAAGTCCCTCCCAACCCAAACCCTCCAGGATTCTGGGATTATCCCACGCAGAGGCTGTTAACAGCTGCCGCCCCATGTTCCACCAAGGAAAAGCGGCACTCTGAAAAAGCAGAGTTCCCTGTTGGCTGATCCCTTTGGACACACTGGCACTGCCTTGCCCAGACAGAACCAGCTTAGAAAATACCAGAGTGGCTGGAACCGCTCTGGTGTGTGCCTGGCTGGGCGAGAGGCTGCTCAGAGGAGCTGACTCTCATTGAAACGAGCAGCAGACATTCCCAAACCTGGCTCCCAGGGCAGATTTTACTTTCCTGAAGGATTTTTTTTTTTTAACCTTTTCATTTCCACCCGTCACTACGGCTTTGCCTGAGCCCCAGGACTGGCCTGAGGGGGCAGAGGCTGCTTTTGCTCATTAATGTTCCTCGCTTCGGGTTGGGAACGAGACAGATTTGTTTGGTTTCCCTGAAACCCTGGAGCCTGCACGGCTTGAGCAGAGAGCTGTTCCACAGCCCAGGTGCTCTACAGCCCTCTCCTGGCTGCATCCAAGAGTGCTCAGCTGTGCGGGGAGAGCACTTCGTGTCTGCATGTGTCTGAGCTCTGGTTTCCAGAGATATTCCCAGGTTTCGGCTTGGATTCACCCATCCCGCTGTGCTAAGGGCAGTTTTGGCTCCTGCCTGGTGTTCCAGAGGGATTCTGACACCTGAGGATGTTCTGTCCTGGACCAGTGTCCCGAGTGGCTGGCTGCAGGAGGACTGAGAAATTCGGATTTTTTGCTTTCCCTCTCCATGAAGAACACACAACTCGGAGCATCTTTGGTTTTGCATCTTCACCATCTTGGCCGTGTGTTTTCTGTGCCAGTTCGCTGAGATTTCATGGAGTCAGGTTTGGGTGGGATGGTGCCTTTTTTCCCACCCAGTCCCACCCCCTGCCATGGACAGGATCACCTTCCCCTACCCCAGGCTGCTCCAAGCCCCATCCAGCTCAGCCTCAGATTCTTCCAGGGATCCAGGGGCAGCCACAGCTTCTGTAATAGCAGAGTTGTCTTAGGGTTGATTATTAAACTTTAATTTCTGGTGTTTCAGTGCTCTCCTCTCCTGTCATACAGTGCCTGCTTTACCAATTGGTTTCTCAGGGTTTCTGTTTGGTTTGGGAGTCCTTTAATGCCATCCACACATTCCTTTCTGCTTTAAAAGTGTCCCTAAACTACGGTTGCTCACTAATAATTCCCATTGTTTCATGTAATAATTGAATGGACTCGCTCAGTTCTGTAGCAGCAAAGATTGCTAAGCCCAGGATATGCCCCACCACCTCTGTTCCAGTTTTCTCAGGGATTCTGAAATGCCTCTACCGATGATTCCTCTGCACACTTGCCTAGATGGATGAAAAAGTAATTTGTTTATTGTAGAGTATTAGCAGAGAATTCTCTCACTGGGGAATGTCCTTGCCTGCAATGCTGGACACTCTCACATTCATTTTCTGCTCCCTTGATCTCTGATACCCGAAGATTTTGCGGAACGTGACTGAAGCACAAAGCCCTGTTTGTGATTAATTTTTTTTGAGGGTGTGATTGAGCCCCTGCCCTGCCCCTCCTGCCCTCCCTGCTTGCCATTCCGGGAGTGTTTGGAGCACGGTAACGATGCTGCTGTCGCCTCCCTGCTCTGCCTGGCAGAGATGAGCAGTGGCAGAACGCTTGCTCTGTCACGGTGAAGAGAGGCTTTAGCAACACATGGAGTTGTAGCATTCCATATCCAAGGATCTCAGGGATTTTTAGGAGCTTGGACTCCTCGTTTGACTCTGCAGCATCTCATTTTGACACAGAGGATTGAGGGTGAGCTATGCATCTGTAACTACCAGGAGTATCTCTGGTTTTGGGCAGCCAGGGAGCCTCGGAGGTGCAGGGAGGTGGCTTTTCCTCGAGCTGCTGGGCTGAGCAGGATCACCTCCAGTGGAAGAGGAATTCCTCTGCTGGGCTGAGCAGCATCACCCCTCAATGGGCTGAGCCGCGTGACCCTTAAATGAATGAGGAATTCCTTTCCTTTCCCAGCAGAGTTTGTGTTCTGTGGGTTTGGAGCTGGGAATGGGTTTGCTCCCGGGGTCAGGATGTGCTCCAGCTTCTCCAAGCTCTCTGTTGACTTTGAGCCACTGCCCTCAGGTAGCCCTGAGCCCAGAGCCTGCAGCCTCTGTCCCTGGCAGTGCCACCCCCGCCAGGCACCTTCCTGCCTCCCTTATTTCCCTCCCTCAACATAAAATAATCATTTCCCTCTGTCTCTGCCCTGCTCCAGCTCAGCTCCTGGTGCTGCCAGAGGCAGGGATTGTTCCTTCCTTTGGCTGCCGGTGGTGGTGACACAAACCCTCACCCCTGTGTGAGTCCCATGGATGAGTAACCCTTGGTGCCCTTCGGAAACCGGAGGGGGCTGCGTTTTTCTCACGGCTGATGGAAGTGACACAGCCAGGAGGAGAAAGAATTCTGCTCCTGGATTCATGTTGGTGCCACCTCACTAATTCCCCTGCTGGGAGACGGTGGAGGAAATTAAAACCTTGGGATTTCCCAGAAATGGAACCCTGCTGGGACCTCCAGTACAAACAGGAGCTCCCTCCCATGTCCGAGGAGTCGGGAGTGCTGGCAGCTTCTGGATTCTCACCCTCGTGAGGGAATTTCTCTCCCTGTTTCCTCTGCAGAAATGAATAATTCCTTGGGCTGTGCTCAGTACCCACTCATGAGGCTTTTCGTGATTCTCCTTCTGAGTTTCAGCAGCTGCAGGTGTGGACAGGCTGCTGCAGCCCAGCCGAGCCCCAGCTCAGGTGAAACAGCAGCGGGAGCATCTCTCTCATTTTTCCTCCTCATTCCTTCCTTTGACACCCATTTTATGCAAAGAACAACCTCTTGAAATGACTGAAAAAAACCCAAATTATCTACTCTCTTAGGCCAGCACTGAGCATTGATTTTCAAATTCAGAGGAGGATTTTGTCCTCTTATATTTTGGTGGAAGTGCAGGGTCTGGATATTATTTGTATTTTTAATATTGCCATATTAAATGGAATTGTACCAATTACAAATGTGCCAACTACAAAATGTGCCAATTACAAATGTGGTTCTAAGCATTTTTTTAAATCAAAATGGGTTGAGACTTACCTGACTACAGCCAAAACCTTTAGGGTCTAGGGTAAATGGATAACAGTGATGGAGAATTTCCCATTTCTTTTATCCCTTTCTTCTCACACTGGTGTGGGTTTAATCACCAGTCGTGACGTGCCTTGTTTATACCTTCTTATGTCTTCGGGCCAAAATATTGTACAATTTGAGTAATGTTCCCCCTGCTTTAGGAAACACAGTTTTGTTCTCTTGAAGTACAGGATCAATGCACAACTTGAAACAGTATTTAAAAACCTTTGGAGAAGCCATCAATTCCTGGAGTGCTCTTTTGCAGCCCATCAATTCTGGGCAGATCTAATGAAAAGCAGTGTTTGAATATGAGACAGAGACTTATTCCACTCATTCTGTGGTGCCTTCATCTGTCACGGTGGCAGCAACATTATCAGATGTTCCTATTAAATCCTGGATTTATTTGTTGGGAGTAATGGAGGGAGCAGGTTGCCATCTTTTGGATCACCGCATGGAAGAGCAACAGCACCTTTTCCTTTATTGCCATAATTCCTTTTTTTGGAGAATGTGCCCCATTCCCGACATGATGCTCTGGCCCCAGACATGTGGATGCTTCAGGCTCTGGAATACCATGGAATTTTGGGGCTGAAATGGCAGGAATTCAGCAAACTGGGAGTGTTAGACGTCAGGAGAACGCCCTGGGGGAATCATTATGGGATTCTTGACACCTTCTCTGCTCTTTCTTTGTGGTCCCTTGGGCTGGAGGCACCTTTGGCTTGGCCTGAGAGGTTGAGTTCAAACTCACTTGGGTCTGCAGCTCTGCCATGAATGGGGAGCACAGATTTCTGGGGGAAAAAAGAGCTTTAAGTGTCTAAATAAATGCTGAGTTGGCTTCAATTTCGGAAGGTCTGTGTATCTGGACACTCAAGGATATGGAGAGTTTCTTTTACCTGTGGATAAGGAACTACTCCAAGGGACTGCACCATGTTTGAGGGACTCATTGCTGTCCCCAGGCTTCGTTTGACCCCCTGGCTTCCATCCCTATCGACTTCCATAAGAAATGATCCCAACTGCACTCAAAGCAATTATTAATGGCTTTGTAATTAGAGTATCTAGATAAGATTGTTTATTTGATCAGCCCTCCACGGCACAAAATCAAAAGTTCCCGTGCATCTCATGCTGAGTTTTTCCATCAGTGGGGCTTTTCGTCAGGAGCCAGACACGCCATAAAAACCAGATCAAGCCATTTAAAAGAAATATTTTGCCCAAGGAACAATAACAAGGCTTATAAGGCTTTTTCTTCTTTCTGGGAGTTTCCTTTAGGGAAACCTTTTCATTTCCTGATTGAAAGATCAAATCTGCCCATAGAGGGAGCAGTGGGGTGTGGATGATTTTTCTCCTGATCTCTAGAAAAACACACTCAGTTAAAGAGTCCATGGAGAGGTTCTGCTTTAAAGCAGAAGGCATTTGTGTGATTGGAGAGAAGGATTAGGTATTTATCTGTAGGGAAGGCAAGGAAAGCTTCAAATCCAGTTCACAATGTCAGTGGAACTGTCAGGGTGATGTTCCAGGGCTTTAAAACCTGGAACGTGCTCAGCAAGGGTGACCCAATAAATCATAAAATTCTGTCTTTGGTGCTCCCAGTCTGGCCTGCAGATGGTTTAAAAGTCGGTGAATACTTTCATCTCAAATTAGAAATTAATAGCTGTATTTTAATTCAGTTTGTACTAAATTGACAAATTGCTTATTATCAAGATGTGCAAATTCTTAGGTTAATATACCTCAAATCACATCTGATGTTGGCTGCTAGCGGGGTCCATGGAGACCCCATGCTCCAACCCGGGAATTCGCCAACCTTCCCAGAGAAAGGGTCCTGTAAGGGGCTGCCTTCTTGGGTGGTCTTCTGGCAGGTCCCTTAGCCACTGGATAAACCTCAGCAAGCAGTGGCCTGTGGCCCCAAGTGATCAATTCTCAGTGATTTCATCTCTCAGTAATTTCAGCTCTCAGTGATTTCAGCTCAGTGATTTCATCTCAGTGATTTCAGCTCTCAGTAATTTCAGTTCTCAGTGATTTCAGCTCTCAGTGATTTCATCTCTCAGTGATTTCAGCTCAGTGATTTCATCTCTCAGTGATTTCAGCTCTCAGTGATTTCAGCTCTCAGTGATTTCATCTCTCAGTGATCTCAGCTCTCAGTGATTTCAGCTCAGTGATTTCATCTCTCAGTAATTTCAGCTCTCAGTGATTTCATCTCAGTGATTTCAGCTCTCAGTAATTTCAGTTCTCAGTGATTTCAGCTCTCAGTGATTTCATCTCTCAGTGATTTCAGCTCAGTGATTTCAGCTGAGTGATTTCATCTCTCAGTGATCTCAGCTCTCAGTGATCTCAGCTCTCAGTGATTTCAGCTCTCAGTGATTTCATCTCTCAGTGATTTCATCTCTCAGTGATTTCAGCTCTCAGTGATTTCAGCTCTCAGTGATTTCATCTCTCAGTGTTCAGCTCAGTGATTTCAGCTCAGTGATTTCATCTCTCAGTAATTTCATCTCTCAGTGATTTCATCTCAGTGATTTCATCTCAGTGATTTCAGCTCTCAGTGATTTCAGCTCAGTGATTTCATCTCTCAGTAATTTCAGTTCTCAGTGATTTCAGCTCAGTGATTTCATCTCTCAGTGATCTCAGCTCTCAGTGATTTCAGCTCAGTGATTTCATCTCTCAGTAATTTCAGCTCTCAGTGATTTCAGCTCAGTGATTTCATCTCTCAGTAATTTCAGCTCTCAGTGATTTCAGCTCAGTGATTTCATCTCTCAGTAATTTCATCTCTCAGTGATTTCAGCTCAGTGATTTCATCTCAGTGATTTCATCTCTCAGTGATCTCAGCTCTCAGTCATTTCAGCTCTCAGTCATTTCAGCTCTCTGTGATTTCAGCTCTGCTTGCAAGGCCGTCCCAGGGACAGAGAAACAAAAGCATTGTATGGTGATTCCACAGAGATTCCTTTATTATCCAGCAGGTCTCTGAAAGGGGCCAGGGACAACAGCTCCCCCTGAAGAACTGGGGGGAAAACTGGGGTTTTTATGGGGGGAAAACTGTGGTTTTTATGAGGGAAAGCAAGGGTGGTACCAAGGGGGAAAGAGCAATGGGTTACAAAGGATTAACATGGGTACTAGGGCATGGTACTAGGGCATGGGATCACTGAAGCCTCTGGGGATAGACCAGTGTGATAAAAAAAGGCGCCAACCTAAGGAGCATCCTTCCAGGAGGGTTGTGATCAGCAAATCACAGCCCATCCAAGGGACATCCTATCCAAGGGACATCCCATCCCAGGGACAGCCCATCCGAGGGACATTCTATCCAAGGGAAATCCCTCCAGGGCAAGGCTTCGGGCAGAGCTGTGCCAGGCCTGTGGGCCTCCACAGTCTAACACAATGATGTTTGTTTAATTCCTGTAGTTATTGATGATCAGCTGGCTTTTTATGAACTACAAACAGACCTTTAATAGGGCCTGAAGAAGGAGCTGGGGGCTGCAGCACCTTTGTCCCGTGTCTCTTGTCTGTTGTTTCTCTACATTTTCCATACTGAGATCTCTCTTTTGTCAGTCCGTGCCAATTTTGGGATCCCATTCACACAGAAATACAGGAATTGAACAAGATTTAATGATGATTTTGTAGAATTTAAGCTCCAAATTTCCACTGACACTAGGACATGATCTGAGACAGACCAAAAACAAAAACAAACTAAAAAACAACAAAAAAACCCTAAAAAAACCCCAAAAAATAAAAATTATCTCCAGTTTAGATTTTTATAAGGGGAAGTTTTCCATTCCATGCATTGAAGAAGCCATCCTACTATGCCCAGCCCCATCATCCTGCAAAATATTTCAGGCTTGATTCCAAACACCTTGATTTAATACTTGGACTGGCAGGATCCAAGTCTGAGTGGAGCTTAGGGTGGGATATGGAATCACAGAATCATGGAATGGTTTGGGTAGGAAGGGACCTTAAAATCATCACATTCCAACCCCCTGCCATGGGCAGGGACACCTTCCCCTACCCCGGGGTGCTCCAAGCCCCATCCAACCTGGTCTTGGATACTTCCAGAGATCCAGGGGCAGCACTGGGCAGCAATGGATACTCAGGATGATTGTGGGATCCATTTGTAGAATTATTGCAGTGGAAATAAGAGTAAGACAATGGAAAATAGCCGGCAGAGAATGGAATCCCAGGAAAAGATGGGCTTTTTAAAACAAAAAATAATTCTGTACAACACTTGGATTTATCTTCCAGTTTTTTTGTGTCTGCACAAGTACTTAAGAGATCAGGAACTGCCTCATTCCCATAAAACAGGTCAGGAGGTGCCTCATCCCTGTGGAATGGGTCAGGAACTGCCTCGTTCCCATAAAACTGATCAGGAACTGCATCATCCCCGTGGAATAGATCAGGAACTGCCTCATTCCTGTAAAACTGATCAGGAACTGCCCCATCCCCATGGAATAGATCAGGAACTGCCTCGTTCCCATAAAACTGATCAGGAACTGCATCATCCCCGTGGAATAGATCAGGAACTGCCTCATTCCTGTAAAACTGATCAGGAACTGCCCCATCCCCATGGAATAGATCAGGAACTGCCTCGTTCCCATAAAACTGATCAGGAACTGCTCCATCCCCATGGAACACCAGCCCTTGGTGGATGTTCAGCAGGTTGTCCTGAATTTCCTGGAGAAAACTGACAGTTGATGTTTCTTCTGGAACTCCTGATTTTGGGGCCGTGGCTCAATGCCCCATGGGACCTTTCCTCCAGCCTCCTGCCGCCTCCTCCCACAATCCCAGGGGCAGCTGCAAAGACCATGGATGTGGCTTGGGAGGAAAGAAGAGAGAGAAGGCCCAGCCATGGATTCTGTCTGCAGTGGGAAGTAAATTGGAGGTGAAATTGCAGGAGATTGACTGTGGGAATTACACATCCAATCCCAGCTACCCAAAGGCTCCTGCTCCATGCTTTGTGCCTAATGAGGGAACCAACCCAGTGGAGCTCCCAGTGGGATCTGCAACTCTCAGAAATCCTGGGCTAATTAAGGAGCTTGAAGACCTTCACCTAAAACTGCAAAACTGCAGCTGGCAGATTTCCTGAGCTGCTCAGATGTCACAGGGACCAGCTCAGTGACAGCAGAGCTCAAAAACCCTCCTCAGAGCTGAGCATGGGAACGCCCAGGTGCCTAAATGTTCTAATAAATGAGGGTTTTGTTTGTTTGTTTGTTTGTTTGTTTGTTTGTTTGTTTTTTACATAATCAATATGAGAATTACCTGAGGAAACATGGATTACAGAACAAAAGGAATGTTCCAAAAAGCAGCCAGGCACTTTTGTGTTTGTTCCAAGTGGAAGCAGAACACACAGACCTGCTCATATTTCAGCACCAAGCTCAGCGCCTGCGTTTGTCCCTCGGAACGGGTTTGATGGGAATGTTTGATGGGGCATTTTCCTGAATAGGGATATTTTTCTGTGCTGCCTCCAAAGGGATGTTCCAGGGCCGTTGCCTGTGATTTTTCAGTGGCGTGAAATGCGCTGGAATTGTTTATCCCAGCTCTGTCTGCCTAATGTGCCCAATCAATCTGTCTCTGAGGTGAAGCCGCATGCTCCGCTAATCGCCGCGCCACCACAGAACATCTTGCTTATTTTTACTCTAAATTATGATCGGCTTGGAAATGAACTCTGAATTTGATTTATCAACAGCTCTGATGCTAATTCACCAATGAAGTCATGGTGCTCTGAGACTAAATATTAGTGCTAATGAGAAAACATCGCTTCCACATTTTGTAACTCCGAGTTTCCACTGCATATGGACAACTCCTGAAGTTGCTTGTAATTAATTCATGTAATCATTAACTGGGCAAGCACTTCCACGGGAATCATCTTACCTGGATCAGAGATTACCAGATGATGTTCAACTACCAGAGAATATTCATGCTGAGTTTTTATTGTTTTAAAAGGGAAATGTGTCCCCTGTAGGGCAGGGCTGGTTGTCTCCTGTCAGCCTCGAGCAGGAGGGAAAGGGCAGGTGTTGAGTTTTCAAACCAAGATGTTCCTCCTCTTTGAAAACAGAGGCACCACAACTGAAGGGTTTGAACCTTTGCAGTGTCTAAACAGTGCCTGGATGAAGCCAAGGTGTCCAGACTGAGGCAGCTGAGACAGTCTGGGACTCAAAAATGCATCATTTTCCCTGTCAGGATCCGGATTTTAGGCTCTTTCTGGAGCAGTCATTTGTCTGAGGTTCCTGTGACGGTGTGAGCCTTTGCACCATCTCCTTTCAGGGATAAAATAAACTCCACTCCATCCAAACTTCTCCCCAGAGAGTGCTGGGCTTGCCAGTCCTTCCATAGATTACATCCCTGTCTCCTGTTGGGAATTCTGGCAGTGAGTCACCCAGACATCCACAGCCTTTCCTGAGGTTCCACAAAGACATCCTGCTCTGCAGGATGACTGATGGTGAGGGATCTGTCTTCCAAAATGAGCATAAAGAACAAACTCATCGTATTTCCAGCACAGAATAGACCTGTTCCCAAAACCTGGGCGGCCAAATTTTGATTTAACAAACACCAGGGAATTGTTTCAACCTGAGATGGGTGATTTCATCTGGCTGAAGTGATTCTGGGTGAGGCAGAGAGTTCATCTCTGCCTGATCCCCGAGGAGTTTGCACTGCAGTGAGGCTGCTGTGAGCACAGAGGGAAGTACCTGGAGCAGGAGCTGCAGTTGGGCACAGAACGTGGTATTCCCTCCTGGAATTACTTGGTAGGGAGGTGTCACATCCTAGAGATCATGTTGGGCTGGATTCCAGCTTGTCTGAGGTGTCCTGTTGGGAGGCAGAGCAAGGAATTAAGAATGTGTGAGAGTGTTGAACACAGAAGAGGTGAGAGAGAGAGAGAAAAACACTCTGGAAATGAGGTCACCCAGACCCCAGTCCAAATCCCTGAAAGCTCCCTGATTCCAGTGGGAATATGGCAATGCTGCATCCCTGCTGCTGAGCTTTCCGAGTTCCAGGATAAGGATTTTTATGGATGTTTGGTTTAAAAGCTAGGTTTTGATGGCTGCACCTACAAAAAAAAAATGAAAGTCCATGCTGAATTCTAAACTCTGATTATTTTTAATAGAACTTACTTTCTTGTGTGGTAATCACAGCTAATTAACTCCCAGGCATTTTCAACTTAAGTAAAACTGATAGAATTCAGTGCAGTATCAAAGAAACATAAAAGACAAAGAATCCAGATCGCAATGCGGGTACCTGCATTTGCATGTTTGGATGTCTGAAGGTTGAGCTGAACATCAGTGGCGGCTGTCAGAGGAAGAGTGGGCAGGGCAGGTTGGAAAACACCTTTTTCATGAAGGCCAGAGTCTCCACGAATTTGGGGTAGCACCTTTTCAATGAAGGCCAAAATCTCCCTGAATTTCAGGGAGACATCATTCTCATGCAGAATCTCCCTGAATTTTGGGTAGCTCCAGCTTCTCCAGCAGGTTTTGAGGGGAGCACTTGTGCTCCAGCAAAGCTGCTGAGCTGGAACCTCTCCAGTGTCACTTGGACTTTGACAAGGAGGATTTGCGTTCCTTAAATTCCCACTGCTAAATCTTTTGTCTTCCTCTCCTGGCTGGGGATTTATGTAAATTGTGCTTGTAAAAGGAGCTCTGTTTCAAGTGTGTGGCTGCTTGGATGCAACATTCAATATGTTTAGAGTGGAGATTTGTGGGGTGTGGGCTTGAGAAGTCAGTAATGGGAAAATAATCCAGGCCTAGAGCCCAAAGCCCACTGAACCCTCCCAGCTCTCACAGGGGAACAACTCCAGGCTTGGCTTAATTAGCTGTTTGCAATTTTGGATAGAACAATAAAATCATCATGGAATGGTTTGGGTTGGAAGGGACCTCAAAGCCCATTTAGTGCCAGCACCTCACACTGTCCCAGGTGCTCCAACCTGGCCTTGGACATTTCCAGGGATCCAGGGGCAGCCACAGCTCCTCTGGGAATTCCATCCCAGCCCCTCACCACCCTCCCAGGGAAGGATGGACAAAGAGTTGTGCCACACGTGGGCTAAACCCTAAACGTTCATTGCCTGTCCGTGACTTTGGAGCTCACTCTTATGCTGGTTTATGTTTTCCTGCTACAAAAACTTTTAGTACTTCAGGTAAGAACTGGGCAGTGCTGGTTTTAGAAATTAAAATGGAAATGAAAAGAGAAAAATTAAATAGAAATTTTTCAGAAAATGCTGTGAAGAGATGAAGGATTTCAGAGAAGCTGTGACTGCCCCATCCCTGGAAGTGTCAAAGGCCAGGGCTTGGAACACCCTGGGACAGTGGGACATGTCCCTGCCCATGGCAGGGGTGGCACTGGATGGGATTTAAGATCCATTTCAACACAAACCATTCCATGATTCCTTGTAAAATCCCTCCAGGAATGGGGACACCACCACCATCCATCCCAGTGCTTGAGGACACAAACCCAGGGCTGTATTTATTTGTCTGGATTTTTTTATTTGACTGGAATTGGATCTGCTTTTTATTTTTTTGTTTCTTAGAGGCCAAAGCAGCTGAAAAGGCCCAGCTCAGGTCACAGCTGGGTTGTTTCAGTCCCTGCACAAACAGCCCTCACCTCAAAGAGCTCCAGACTCCAAGGACGAGCAGGGGCAGGACTGAAGCTTCTCATTTTCCAGCTCATAAAATGACTTGTGCAAGGTCACATCTGAGTGTCTCAGGTATTAGTTCCATAGCAGGAGTGGGAAAAAAAATTACCTTAGAACCTAGAAGAGAAACACTTCTAAAATTAATTCTCTGCAACTTAGGTGAATTGGAATGTGTTTTGTTGATCTCTGAATCTGTAAAAATAGAATAGTAACAGCTTTGTGTAGAGTGAACAGCATCATCAGTGTTTTCCATCATTTTACTGGATGAGTGCTGGCACAATTGTCCCCACATTCACAGCAGTTTCCACAGGTAAGGCTGTGTCCTGGAAAAGCTTTTGTGGGACTCAGGTGTCACCTACAGTCACCTCAGTGTAAATAAAAACCGAGCCCTTGTGTCTTCCTGCAAATGCAAAGTTATTTTCCAGGGAAGGATAGGACTCTTTGTGGGACAGTCCTGGTGTCCTCCCTTTGACCAGGAAGGTTTGAATTGCTCTTGTGGTGGTTTTCTTGGTTCCAGAGGCATCCCAAGGGCTGTCAGGGGTAGAAGGGGCTAGTGGCATCTCTGTCTTCAGTCTTTACTGGAGGACAAAGCTTCTCACATTCGACACAATTATTTCTTTAATTTCCCTTAGTGAAATCCAGGCCCCAAAAGAGGGAGAGGAAGAGCAGTGCAAGGGCCAGGCTTGAGAAGCCCTCATTATCCTAAAAACGCTCTACAAATTGACCTGCAACATCCTGATTTTATTTAACCACAAATTAACCTGATACATCTGTTTTGTTTTATTTTTTACACTGATAAAGAATATCCACCCTCTCTCCACCCAGCGACCCTTACTGCTGTGATTTATATGTGCACAGACCTTGGAAGTGAAAATTAGCAGGAGATTCTATAAAGTCACTGGAAAAAGGGCTGGGAAACCCAGCGTTTATCACTTTTTAGAGATGTTGTGGAAATCCTGGTCCCTCTGACTCCCATTTGGAGCTTACAGCCAGGCCTCAGGTGCTTAATGGGCTGTGTGTTATTGCTGCTGATCCAGGACCTCCATCCCTCAGCTCTCCAGAACACAAACAGTCCTTGGCTTTTATGGAATCATAAAGAGCTGCCTTAAAGCTGAGACCAAACTCAGCCCTGGCAGGGACTGGCACAGATATTGCTCTGTCCAGGGGAGATCTGGGTTCTTGTGAATCCACAAGTGAGCACAGCTGTCCTATCAAATTCCACAGCCCTCCACATCCCTGCCACTCAGCTGGCATGTCACATCATATTTTCAGCTGAATTCCAGCTATTGGAATGATTTTGGGATCCCTCCAGTGTTCTGCAGGGGATCCACATCAAGAGGAACTCTGACCCTGCAAAACTTCCCAATTAGCCTCAATGCCTTTGCTTTTTCCATGCTTCTTTGGGATGAAGTGCACCGAGCAATGAAAATTTGGGAGAAATTAGCTCTGTGGTCTTCACTTAAAGTTCAGCCTGGAAAATCAAAAGGCATTTGTTCCAAGATTGGATTATGTGTAGGATATCTCCAGCTATAATGAGCTCAGGTTTGCTGGCAGCGTTAGAATCAACTCTCGCCTCTCTCTCTCCCGCTGCATGTGTTTTTCTCCCTCAGAGCATATTTCTTTCGACTTGATCAGCTCATCTCTTGCAGATGATAAAATTATCTGCAAAGATTTGTATCTGATGTTGTGCCATAAATCATATTTAGTCGTAGGATTAACATTTGCAAGCGTAGAATATTTATGGAAGGGGGGAGAAAAAAAAGAAAGAAAAAAGCAGATGGGGGGCTGGCAGTTTCTGAGGATTTACATAACGAAGAGTTGGGATTCAGGATGGATCTGGCAGGGTTTGGAAATACATTTGTACAAGGTGTGGATGTGCTCAGCTCTGGTGAGCAGCAGTGGAGCTGCTTTGACAGTGTTTGTCTTGGGGAGGTTGGAAGATAAAGAACGCGGGGAATCGTGACCTTGGGTGAGCAGCTTTGTCCTGGAAGCAATAAACAGATGTTCCAGCTGTGCTGGCACCAAGGAATAAACCCCTGTTCCAGCTGTGCTGGCACCACCCCTGCTGCCAGCTGGCTCTGCCTTTGACATTCCCAGGCTGGTCCTGGAAACACTCAGCACCTTTCCAGGCACTGGGAAAAGGGGACAGGTTTTGGAAGCTGCTGGGTTTACAAACCCCTCGGTTTGTTTTTCAGAGCCGGGTCATCCAAAAGAGTCAGATCTGAGCAGTTTGAACATCTGCCCACAAACCCAGGAGAGGGAGGGAGGGAGGGAGGGAGGGCAGGTCCTTCTGCTTTGTCTCCAGCACTGCCAGGTGGGAGATCCATCCAGGACTGGGGGCACAGATCATGGATTCCTGGAATGGTTCGGGATGGGAAGGGACCTTAAAACAATCCCATTCCATCCCTGCCATGGCCAGGGACACCTTCCAATATCTCAGGGTGCTCCAACCTGGCCTTGGGCACTTCCAGGAATCCAGGGGCAGCCACAACTCCTCTGGGAATTCCATCCCAGCCCAGCACATCCTCACAGGGAGCAATTCCTTCCCAATATCCCACCTAACTGTGCCCTCTGGCAGTGTAAAACCACTATTCATATAAAAAGGTCCCTCTCTCTCCTTCTTATCAGCCCCTTGAGGCACTGGAAGGGGCTCTAAGATCCCCCTGGAGCATTTCCTCCTCCAGGCTGAGCACCTGCAGCTCTCCCAGCCTGGCAGCGCTGCTCCAGAGGTACCTGAGCGTGCTGCAGGGAGCTGGGAACTCTCAGGGGTTTCTGCTGTGGGTTGATCCCGGGGGATTGAGGCCACGTTGGAATTTCTGATGCTGCTGCACAAACACGAGGCTCAGCCCGGTGCTGACGTTTGCTGTTCTTTGGTCCCGTTTTTGGCGCAGGTCCCTCACCACATGAAGACTTTACCCTACTACAGCTACGACCAGCCCGTGATCGGCTACTGCCAGGCCCACAAGCCTCTCCACGTGAACAAGGGCTACGAGACGGTGTCCCGGGAGCCGGCGGAGACCTCCAACCTGGACCTGGGCCGGGACCACAGTTTCATCGCCACCATCGCGCGCTCCGCCGCGCCCGCCATCTACATCGAGAGAATACCCAACTAACGTGGGGCCACCTGCGGGGGACAGCTCTGGCAGGGAGGGACCTTTCGTCGGGGGAGAGGCCAGGCAAGGCGCTCGAACCCCACCGTTCCAGCGGCCAACGTTCCGAGGGCAGGGGATGGAACGCCGGCGTGCGGAAAGCGCCCGCGGAGAACTCCAGGATTTTTCTTTGCTTTAAACTTTCAAACAAATTCCTCGATGTAAATATTAAAGAGAGAGATTGTCGAGTTCTTATTAAAAAGAACGACAGCAACGACAGCAGCAACAAATAGATTTCACTCTAGCTACATAAAGGGATGGATTAAGAGTTTTGTTTGTATATTTGATTTTTCTACATTGCACGGTTCCAGGGAAGGAGAACCACAGGTAAAAATAAAGGGGGTGGGGAGGGCGAGGCTCTGGGGAGGGTCAGCCATGTTCCCTTATTAAGTGTTTATTACAAAGATCCGTTGACTATTTTTGTTCTTTTTAAACCAACAAAAGATAGCTCTATATTTTTTCTTTCCTTTTGGGGGGTTGTTTTTTTTTTTTTTTGTTGGGATTGTTTTTTGAGTTTGGTTGTTTTTTAAGTGGTCAAGCGTTAATATTTCAACCTTCAGACATGGGCATTAAAGCTTATGTTGAACCAAAAGGACCTTGGCGATTGATGCAGCAGAAACAAAGAAACTCGGGTGCATGTACATTTAAGACACAGGCTGTACACTATGGAGGGGGCTTTTGATTTTTTATCTTCATTGTGCTTCATTGTTGACACTCTAATTCCTTTTCGGGCTCTAAAAAAAAAAAGGGGGGAGATACTGCAACGGAGTCACAACTCAGATTTCCAGGCCAGTGGAGCTTAAGCAAAATTCATGGACATTTGGGAACCAAAATGGAAGTGAAGTGCTTGAAACGGATCAGAAGGAAAATCTTTTTAAGAGAATTTAGTGCAACTCACTGGCTGACACAATTTCCAAAACACAGCAGAATGTGTAATGTTGTTTTTTGGTTTGGGTTTTGGTTTTGTTTGGATTTTTTTTTAATTAATTATTATGATCAGTTAGTTTTTGTGTAGTTTTTATCAATAAAATGACAACAACAAACAAAAAAAAAGTGGTGGAAAAAAAATAAACATATTATTTTGTGGTTGGGACACCACAGCCAAGCTACTGTTTGATTTCTCTGGGTGTGTGACATGGGGATCCCATGGAGAGAGGGGACAAAGCTGGGCACTGTTTCCCCCATCTTGGAAGTAAATCAAGGAATTGTTCTGAATTTAAAAAAACCTGAGTCTGGAGAAGCTCAATTTATTTGGTTTGTCTAAAAAAAGAGGTGGTTTGGGGGTTGGGGGAGGGGAAGAGAGAGTAAACAACTTTTTTTTAACTAAAAGTTGGGGGGTTAATCAGAAGGGAGGTTTTTCATCTGCAAACCTGAGCTGGAGCTAAACCAACTCAGATTGGAACACAAGGGATGAGGTTTTATCTGGAGGGGGGAGAACACATTGACAAAGTTTAGGACAGAATGAATTTGGTGATTATTTCAGTTATTTATTTGGCTGTGTTAAGAGAAATCCTGGCCACAAGGCTTAATGAATTCCTGCAAGTGCTGAGTGCTGTCTCACAGATACAATATTCTACTGCCTCCTGTGTTTCTCACCTGGAACACTGATTTATTTTTCCCTGGAAGGCAAGGAAGGATGGGGATGGATGTGCTGGGCTAGGCAGGACACACGGAGTGAACCTGATACGTGGAAGGTAATGCATTTAAAATTAAGTGTTGGGCAGGAAATGAAAAGAAAATCGAGTGAAAATCTGGGTGAGGAGTGTCCAGATGAGATCTCCTGAGATCTGTCAGCCTTGGCAGTCCCATGGATGGAGGGAAAATGCTGTTCCAAACACGAGTTCTTTTCAAATGGAATTTAAAACACTGACCCATGCAGCTGAAAATGGAGGAGCTCCCACCCATTCCTGGCAGCTCCAGCAGGAGGATGTATTCCAATAAATATCCAAAGGGGCTCCTGAAAGATAAGAATGGAAATATTTTTATTGTAAGGATCATTGTATAATCCTGGTGTGATTTTTGAGAGGATTGTTCTGCATCTGCCAGGACCAGGGAAGGAAATGTCACCCAGAATTATTTCTTGTCTTGGTATTTTTTTTCTTTAATCCCCCCCCACCTGCTAGAATAAATTGTTTATTTTTTAATTCCGTTTATAATTGTCTTGACTGCAACTTCCCCCTGTGCTCTGGGAAAAGCTTCTGAAAGACAAGGTAAAATTAAACAAACTTCCCCTCTTTTATTTCTTTTTTTCAAAATAACCTAATTTTAGCATTGATTTGGAGGATGTGTGGAACTGACATTAGATTACAGATTTTCTTGGCAATTAGTGGGAATTGTGGGAACAAAATAAACTCCTGTGGGCACAATCTCTGGGTAAATTCATGGTTTTCTGCCTGAAATGTTGCTGAGTTTCCTCTATTTATACCCTGATGCCAGTTTGGGTAAGAAGCTCATAACTTCTGTTTGGATCCTTAATAATTAAGGAGAAAATGCTCCAAGAATGAGTTGAAGGCATGAAGTTAAACCTTCCTTGAGTGCTAAAGGTCTGGAAGAGCCAAAATTTTGTGTCCTGGATTGCTTTGGATCGAAGCAGAAGCCATTGGGCTGAGCTCAGGTGATCAGATCAAAAAAGCTCTTTACAAGCTGATGTGGTCCTCCAGATTTTACAAAAATTAAAATTTTAACTCCCCTGCCTGCAATTAAAGCCAAATAAATTTATATAAAATTTGCTCTTCAGCCGTAGTGCCAAAAGCCAAGATTAATGTGTTGATCCCCAGCCTTTTGTTATGAATTTTATATTTGCTGTGTTCTTTTCAAAGTCTCAGTTCCTGGATTCACGTGATTCTGTTGTACCTTCAGCTTCAGACCAAACTCTCCTTAGGCAATGTCCTCCTCCTCTTCACACAATTCTGATGAGGGAAGTGGCTGCTCTGCAAGGGAGGATGGAGAAATTCAACAGATCTCCAGGTAAGACCTAGAAATTAACAATTCAGCTTGGATGGTGCTCCCAGGTATTCCTCTCCCAGCAAACAGCAAAAGGAGCATTACTTAAGGGACCTCATTATTGAAGGGTGGCTTTGGTGGCATCTGGGAGGTCACAGAGCCCCCAGAAGAGCTGATGAGCTTCAAACCAAAGCTGTGAACTTCATGCTCTGCAAAAAAACCCCAACAACTGATGGGTGCCCATAAGAGATTCTCAAAGATGTTGGGGGAAATCAGATGCTGCTTTTCTCCCTCACTCATAATCACCTTGCAAATGTCCATGGGGCACTGAAATTCCCCTGGCCTGGGAATGCTGGGGTGGGATCTGTATCCCAGAGCCTGTCCCAGCACTTCTCCTGCCCCGAGTCATTTCCAAGGCTGGCAGTATTTTGCTATGAGATTTTAAAAATCTTCTGGAATAAGCTGCCCTTTTCAGTAATGAATTGCAAGTGTTCCGAAGATTGATAAACACAATTTCATCCTGACTCCCCACTGGAAAAAGTCCCTGAAGGAATTTGGCACGTTGGCCATGGCAAATCTAGTGCTTTTATAGATATTTTCAAGCTGCATGAAGATTTAAGGCTCTAATGTAGTGTGTATTGAAAGTTATTAATTTTTAGGTGGTTTTGGCTCCTTTAAATGTCACTTGTCACTTTTTTAAAGCTGTAGAAAGGAAGGGGGGTTGGTGGGGCTGCGAGTCCATCAAGCTGGAACCTTGCTTTAAATTAAGAAAAATAAATTACCTGTCTGATATTAATGCCTTCCTCATAAGAGTGAGAGCAATAAAGAAGGCTCAGACTGACTTGGAGTTGGAGCTTGTTGGAGGGCAGAAATTAAAATCTTTTCATGGTCCCCAGAAAATGGAGGAAAGCAGATTTCAGGGACTCACCACCCACTCCTCAGGGCAGAGCAAAAAATGTTTTGACCCCCAGAGATCCTGCTCATTGCTGGGAGATGAGCTTGATTATCTTGATTTTAAAAAGTGTCATTATCAATATGATAAAGGGAATAGATTAAAAATAAGAATAAAGCAGCCCCTTTGGGGGAGAAGCTGTGGCTGGAAGTGTCCTGGAGGTTGGATGGGGTTTGGAGCAACCTGGGACAGTGGCAGGTGTCCCTGCAAGCCTTTGGAAACAGATTTTTCAGCTCCTTTCCAACCCAAATCGTTCCACGATTCCCTGATTAAAACAACCCCAGCCTGACCCCATTCTGTAAAAGAGTTAAACAGAAAATCTCAATAAAGAAACTTGAATTCACAGCAGAGCTGAGCCCCAAGAGGAGTGAAACACCAAACATCCCTCATTAGCTCTGTGCAGTTACTCCGGCAGCACTTAGTGCCCATTCCTGGCCTTGGGGCCCTGCTGCTGGGATTTCATAAAGCATGGGCAGCTGCAAATAAATCAGGCCCAGCAGGGAATGCTGTCAGTCCTTGCTGGAGCCAGGGGACACATCCCAGCCCTGGCACGGCCGTGCAGGGACAGATCCCAGGCTGGTAAAAGCCAAACGGGGTCTGAGGCTGGGTTCTCTCCCCCTGAGCTCCCGCTGCTCCCTCAGCACTTCCAGAGCTTCCAGGGAGCTGCAGATGGGGACCACCACTGCCTGCTGCAGGAGGGGCTCCAGTGCCTTTGGGACGCAGGGAATTCTTTGGGATTGGTCCAGCCTGGAGAAGAGAAACTCCAGGGTCACTTAATGGCACCTTCCAGGATAGAGAGAGATGATTCATGAGGGATGGAGGGACAGGAGACAGGGAATGGATTCCCATTGCCAGAGGGCAGGGTTAGGTGGGATATTGGGAAGGAATTCCTGGCTGTGAGGGTGGGAGGGGCTGGGGTGGAATTCCCAGAGGAGCTGTGGCTTCCCCTGGATCCCTGGAAATGTCCCAGGCCAGGTTGGAATAACCTGGGACAGTGGGAGGTGTCCCTGCCATGGCAGGGGTGGCACTGGGTGGGATTTAAGTTCCCTCCCAACCCAAACTATTCCAGCATCCTGTGATTCCATTAATAATTTGAGTTTAACAATTAATTGAGCAATGTCTTTATATAATTTAATGCTGTAGGACTGAACTACAGGTAAGACAAACTCTAAGCTCTCTAAACAGCCACAATTAAACTGCCAAATTTGTTCGTGCTTCTTTTACTAATTTCTGTATTTTTTTTTCCTTCCAGGATTTATCTAGAGCTGCACAGGAAAGGAAGGGAGCAATTCCAAACTCAGCAGCAGCATCTGCAAGGCAGCCTAGAGTAATTCAGGAGTGACCTCCTCTCACCCAGGTGAGATGCAGGTGCCACCTGGCCAGGGAGCAGATCCCGTCCCTGTGCCCTTCCTGTGGACACTGAGGAAAAAAGGTGGAGCAGTGGCATTGCAGGAGCTCAGGGGTCACCTGTGTGGAGCCTCTGCTTTATTGGGAGCCTTCTGAAATACACTGAACCTTTTCATTCCTCCCTGGCTACAAGTGGGAGCTTTTCAAGGCCCAGCCCTGTCTCTCCAGGCAACAACTGACAGAGCGGGAGGACACAGTCTTCAGATGCAAAGGGAATTTAGCTGGGATGTTAGGAAAAAGACTTTACAGAAAGAGGGATGAAGTACTGGAATTGTCTGCCTGAGGAGGTGGTGCAGTCCCCACCCCTGGATGTGTTTAAATAAACCCTGGATGTGGCACTGGGTGCCATGGGTTAGTTGAGGTGCTAGGGCTGGGCTGGACTTGATCTTGAAGGTCTCTTCCAACCTGGTGATTCTGTGATTCTCAGATTAAACCCAGCTCCTTGCAAGCTTGATCTCAGTGACAACAGAAATCTGTGACAAAGTCAAACCAGTCCTCTGAGCCTGCCCCCCTCCCCTGCTACCCCCCAGTGATATTCTGTGTATTAAAAAGGCAGAGGAAAATCAAGTTGATAAGGCACAAACTCCAGCAGCTCGTGACTTTCAATCAGCGCCTCGGGCTCCCCAGTGCTCTGGAGGGCTCTCCTTGCTAAAAGGTTGTGCTCAGAACAGCAGGATCCAGGGCATCTTGAGAGGCTGATGAAGGAGGGAAAAGAAAGCATTTTCCTCCCAAATCCTCCTGGGATTCAGGGTTGAAAGAGAGGGCAGGTTGGCAAATACAGTGATGTCAGTGTTCTGCCGGGATAGAAAATGTGGTCACAATAACTTAGAGCAAAATACATCATAAAATCTTGTCATAAAATCATAGAACGGCCTGGGTTAGAAAAATCTCTTTCAAATTCCTTGTGTTGGACATGGGGAGCAACACTCCAATAAACTGTTGATGATATTCAAGTTGCAATTTATAAACAGTCTCCTCAAACATTGTGGTATTTGCAATGTATTTATATCACATTATGTAAGATAAATGGCTGGCAAACATTCATAAAGTATTTATTGGACATGCCACTGTTTGTTCAATGATTTATAAATCAATGCTGGGAAATGGGAAGTGGTGGCAGAGTTTCAGATAAATTTGTTGCAAAATATTTGCTGTGCATCAATAATTCTGATATTAATTAGTTTAGGCTTTATCTGCAAGTGCCTTGGGAATGATTTACAGTTCACTTTCTCTCCAGCCCCAGGCTCAAGGGGCTGGAATTCCTACTCAGGCTGGAATTCCTGCTCAGGATGGGGCCAGGCCTGGATGTTCTCAGTCCTGGTTCTGTCCTGTCCAGAGCTGGATGTGTCCCTCGTTTGTTCATCTTCCTTGAAGACTCTTTGGAGAAGGATTGGGATGGGCAGGATATCCCTGAGTGTCTCCAGGAATAAGCTGTTCCCTCCCTCTCCTCTCCCTGCAAGATTAAATCAAGGAATCCTGGAATGGTTTGGGTTGGAAGGACCTCAAATCATCCAGCGCCACCCCTGCCATGGCAGGGACACCTCCCACGGTCCCAAATTATAGATCAAGACTAATGAGGAACTCCCACATCTTTCCAGGCACGGGACATTCCTGAATGGAATATCTGCCCACCCATTTGGGATCAGGGTTTGGGCATATGCATAGGAAAAACACAAAAAAATTATGATTTTTATCGCTCAAATGTCAGACTTTGGTGCTTCTGGTTTGAGACTGGCCATGAAAACCAGGGATGCTGCTTCCTCTTGATCCCGCAGCAATAATAAAATCCTGGAATGATTTGGGTTGGAAGGAACTTAAATCCCACCCAGTGCCACCCCTTCTATGGCAGGGACACCTCTCACTGTCCCAGGTTATCCCAACCTGGCCTTGGACACTTCCAGGGATCCAGGGGCAGCCACAGCTCCTCTGGGAATTCCATCCCAGCCCCTCACATCCTCACAGCCAGGAATTCCTTCCTAATATCCCACTTAATCTTGCCCTCTGGCAATGGGAATCCATTCCCTGTCTCCTGGCACTCCACCCCTTGGAAATTTTCCCTCTCCGTGTTTCCTGCAGCTCCATCAGGTCCTTGAAGGCCACAGTGAGGTCAGCCCAAAGCTTCTCCTCTCCAGGTGAACGATCCCAACCCTCCCAGCCTTTCCTCCATCCCTCTGATCATCCTGGGGCCTCCTCTGGGCTCTCTCCAATCTGTCCATGATTCAAAAGAGCTGCAAACACCAAATTTTCAAGAACACATGAACCCTCAGAGTGGATTTCACAGGGGTCCTGAGCCCTCTGGAAAGCTGGTAATGGTTTAAGCTCATCCTGTTCTTTCTGGGGCACATTGGAGATCTTAGAAAACATTCTGTAGAAACTGGATTATCAAAATATTTTTAAAAGAGAGTTTAAAGTTGCCTCACCAAAGGGCTTTTACATTGATTTAAAAAAAACACCCCAAATTTGCAGCAGCTTTTTAAAGACCCAGATGAGAGGTTCTAGGCTTGGCTTAGTGGTTGAATCCTTTCCTCTGGAGCTCCTTGCTCTTCCTGGGGGTCTCTGGTCACCTCCTTTTCCTAAAATCAACTAAAATGAGGAGATGTGAATCTTTAAGGAACTGACATTGCCCCTGGTGAGATGCAAATGCCTCCTGGTTTATATTTCTCTAAGCAAATAAGTTTTGAAGTAGTGCTTGAATTTCATTCTGGTCCAGTGGATCAGCATGAGGGCTCTTGGTGCTTAAACTCATTAAAGTTCAAACTGGAGCTGGGTTTAGAACTGCGGAAATGAAAATAACTTTTACTAATTGGGCATCACAAAATGTGCATGCCTCTCTACTTACTGTTTTTATGCAGGTTTCTTAAGGCTGAAGAAGTTATTAAAGTTACTTAAAGTGGGTTTAGCTTTTATTTGATGGGTGATGGAAACATTTAGAGATGTGGTAATGCCCTGGTGAAGATGGATAAATAAATTAAAATACATCAGCTGCTATCAAGGATACCAGAGTAGAAAGCAACACACCTGGACGCTCACTCCAGGATCTTTGGGTGAGGGTCAGGGAATTAATATTTTATTGCCATTTAGTTAAAGGTTTTAGTTAATAATTGCACCAAAATGAAATGCCTCTGAAAAAGGGGATTTTGTGTAGCCGTGCTTTGCTTTAGGTGATTTTCAGGTGGGATTTGTGGGAATTTTTTGGGTGGGATTTGTAGAAAACCTTCAGGCCTCGGTGGAAACCCAACCCAGGGGGTTGCTGTGATTGCTGTGCCTGTTCAGCCTCCTGCTGCAATAACCACAGAGAGCAAACCTTCCATGATAGCCCTGGGCAGCACCCCCAGGAAATGTCAGGTATTTCAGGCAAGGAAATGAGTTTAAAAGCTGGGAAAGCTCCAGGAAGCACCGCAGGGAGCCATCCCTTCCTCCTCAGCATCCCTGACCTCAGCCCTGAGATGATCAGTGTATTACAGTGAAAAACAGAGTTTGTGGTGTCCAGCACCACGCCTGCCCTTCCCCTCATGTCAAACCTTGTATCTCTAAAAGAGCAGCTTGTCTGGGCAGGGCCTGGTTGTTTTAACAGGTTTTTGGTGGAGCTCTGCACGGCTCTGCCAGGCTTTGATAAATAATGTAAATGACAGACAGGTCGATAGAGATGTAGATGAAGTAAAACAAGTCTGTGCTGCAGCATCTGAAGGCTCAGAGTTAAATTAATTGATTGAGATGATAAAGGGCTGCTCGTTAGAGCTGCACAGGACCTGGTGCTGGGAACACCTTGTTAAGGTTGGAGCTGCTCAGATCTCCAGCCCCACGTTCAGGGAATTTCTGTCTGTGCCCATCAGGTAGAAAATCAGTTTATAGCTCCAGAAGTGCAGAGAAATACAGGCACAGGTCTGAATTTAGCAACCAGTTAGGGCGTGGGAAATAAAGGGTGGAAGTTTAGGGGGGAAAGCTGCTGGCAGCAAAGGAAAAAAACCTCTCATTGGCCTCATGTCCAGAGGGCCTTTACACCAGTTGTATTTTGGGATAAGGTTAAAAGAGGGATGTGAGTTTTCACCCCAGCAGGAACCTTATCATTGCATCATTAAGGCTGGAAAAGGCCTCCGAGTCCAGCATTTGAGCAAATCCCACCCTGCCCATAAATCCTGTCATCAAGTGCCAGCTCTGCTCGTTTTTTTTGAACCCTTCAGGGTGGTTTTTAAAAGCTGGCCCTCCATTTTTATGCGATGCTTCTGCTGATTTTGATGCACAGAGCGGATTTTGGGCAGCAGCCAGGGCAGAGCTGGCCAGGCTGGGCAGGAGCAGGGCTGGGATGAGGCTGCGTGAATGCAAAGCTGTATTTTTAACAGTTTTTGACTTCCTAGGTGAGGGAAATCCTTCTCCAGCATCTTTGGAAGGTGGTGTAGGTGCGGTGATTCCACAGGGAGCAAGGCTGGGATCAGGTGGATCCTGAACCTACCCTGTGCCAGTGGCTGGAAACACTTTGTTGGGAAAAACAGAGATGGACTGGGAGGGGTGGAAAGACCCAGAGCAGAGGATTTGTGCTATAAACTCCAGTTATCCTCCATTTTCTTCTTCCAGAGGTTAAATCCATCAAGTTTTAAGTGCTTTTCCCTCCAAGTTCTGCCTCTTCAGCACTCACTGCCTCACTTTCCCAGAGTTAAATTATGTGGGGAGCATCCATGGAAAACTTCAGAAATTTGTTTGCATGACCAGCACACAGAATTCTGGCAGATTTTCAACCCTGCTTTGTTTGGGGAATTTTTTTTTTTTTTTTTTTTGGGGGGGGGGGGTGTTTATCCCAGATTTGTTGGTGGGAATTTTCAGGTGGGATTTTTGTAAACCTGGTTTTAATCTGAGAATTTTTGAGGAGGATTCGTTTATCCCAGATTTGTTGGTGGGAATTTTCAGGTGGGATTTTTGTAAACCTGGTTTTAATCTGAGAATTTTTGAGGAGGATTCGTTTATCCCAGATTTGTTGGTGGGAATTTTCAGGTGGGATTTTTGTAAACCTGGTTTTAATCTGAGAATTTTTGAGGAGGATTCGTTTATCCCAGATTTGTTGGTGGGAATTTTCAGGTGGGATTTTTGTAAACCTGGTTTTAATCTGAGAATTTTTGAGGAGGATTCGTTTATCCCAGATTTGTTGGTGGGAATTTTCAGGTGGGATTTTTGTAAACCTGGTTTTAATCTGAGAATTTTTGAGGAGGATTCGTTTATCCCAGATTTGTTGGTGGGAATTTTCAGGTGGGATTTTTGTAAACCTGGTTTTAATCTGAGAATTTTTGAGGAGGATTCATTTATCCCAGATTTGTTGGTGGGAATTTTCAGGTGGGATTTTTGTAAACCTGGTTTTAATCTGAGAATTTTTGAGGAGGATTCGTTTATCCCAGATTTGTTGGTGGGAATTTTCAGGCGGGATTTTTGTAAACCTGGTTTTAATCTGAGAATTTTTGAGGAGGATTCGTTTATCCCAGATTTGTTGATGGGAATTTTCAGGTGGGATTTTTGTAAACCTGGTTTTAATCTGAGAATTTTTGAGGAGGATTCGTTTATCCCAGATTTGTTGGTGGGAATTTTCAGGTGGGATTTTTGTAAACCTGGTTTTAATCTGAGAATTTTTGAGGAGGATTCGTTTATCCCAGATTTGTTGGTGGGAATTTTCAGGTGGGATTTTTGTAAACCTGGTTTTAATCTGAGAATTTTTGAGGAGGATTTGTGTAGCCCTGGTCTCATTCTTCAAAATGCAGAAAACCCTTTAAGAAAAGCTGGTTGGCAACACCATCGAGTGGAGATTGTTTTTAAACCCCAATAATTTATATAGATGTATTTTTTTATATAATGAGCTCCTTGATCAGTGTCCCGTGAGCAATTTGAGAGCTGGTGGTGTCACACACCCCCCTGATGGCACAGGGGACTCCAGGAGAGCTCGAGGTCTCCTCAATATTTATCTTCTCTCCTGTGAATCCCAGTTCTGTAACAATCCCAGTTCTGTAACCATCCCAGGGAAAGGAGGGAAGGCTGGAACCCTGGCTAGGAATATTTATATTGGAATATTAGTGGTTGTTTTAGCGTAAAAAGCACAGAGGAATCCTTCCCTGCAAAAACATCTCTACTCCTGTAAAAATATGGAAATATTATAAAAGCCTTTTGGAGTCACAGAGTTGAAAACTTCCTGTCAAGATTATTCGAGAGTTGCTTACACCAAATTTTCTTGGTGTATTCTCTGAAGTAATTGATTTTTGGACCAGAGCACAAGCGATGTTATTCAATTAAAAAGGCCTAATATGAAAATTTTTGAACCAGCAAGAAATAAAGTTTTGGAAAAGACAAGTCCATTTAAACAAGAGAAAAACAAGAGAAAGAAAAAAAACATGTTGTATTTGGGGATTTTTTTCTTTTGGAAGAGCTTGACGAATGTCAGCTTTTAAAACCCATAAAAACCAGCAGTTAAGCAGTTAAGAAAAATATGGTTTGGGGTTGTTTGGGTTGTTTTGTTTTGTTTTGGGGGTTTTTTTGTTGTTGTTTTTGTTTTGTTTTGTTTTGTTTTTTGCTTCGGTATAGATTTAGCTGCATCATTTTAGACCTCATATATGGAACTGACTTTTTTCAGTCAAGTTTCCAACCTCCTAAAAGCCATCAATATTTCAGAAGCACAAGAAAGTTGGTTTACAAACTGTTGGGCTGTATTAAATAATATATCTATACTTGTGAAGAAAACAAAAAATCAATGGCCACTGCAAGTTTAGCTCTGAAAGAATCCTAAAGAAATGTCAGCAGCTCTTTTCTGGGCTCTTTCTATTGTACCCATCAAACATTTGAAATTATTTTCAATATTGGCTTTTACTTTGTGGTAAACTTAATACTGAACATTCTTGGGGGAGCCTAAACTCATTTATTTTATCCTCAAGGGTGAGTTTAAAGAGGTCTTTAAGTGTTTCTCTGAGAAGCAGCAGTGAAATGATGGGCAATGAAATGTCCTGTGCTGTCCGTGTGAAAATCCCAATTTTTCCCCCTCACTGCCCCTGTTGGAGCCAGGGCTGGTTCCAGGGGTGTTTGTAGCTTGTGATGCTCAAAATTCTTGCCTTAGGTGGCCAAAAGGTTAAGAAATAAACCCAAACAAATTATAATTAATTTTTGTCCAAACCACCAGCAGTTTGATGAGACAACTGGGAAGATTTTGGGGGGGGCATGTGGTGATTATTTCCTTTTTTGATACTACGTTACAATTACTATTTCCTTTCCTGATGACCTGGTTTAGGTGCTTTTACACCTTAAAAAATAGAGATTATAAAAGAAAGAATGACCAACACTGAGCATATCACTGAATAATCTCTTCAGTTCAGAAATATTGTTGAATATCCTCTGACCTTTGGGGTTTTGAGAGCACCTGTAACAATTCTCACTGATGATCCCTGTGGATCCCTTCCAGCTCGGGATATTCTAGGATTTTATGATAATAGATGCACTTTTAAAAATAAAACCAGTTTATAAATGAGAAAGGATTAGCCCCTGTATCTGTCTATAGTCAGAATATCCTGGGTTTATGTGGAATCCAATCCTGGACTGCAGTGGAGGTGCTGGTGCTGCACTGGGAGAGAGCTCTCAGTAAAATGTTTGGAATGTGCACAAAGTCAAGCCCTGCTTGTGGGGAGCAAGGACATCCCAATCCTGTTCCAGGCAGGAAGAGATCCAGTGGGATCCCTAAATGTAACAGCTTCCAGAATTTAATACACCAGCATCTCCTGGGGACACATTAAATTCATTCCTTCTGCAATTAGTTTGATTAATACAAGTTTCTAAACCTGCCCAGCCCTGACTGTCCAGGTGGCAAAGTTCCTGTCCCTGGAAGTGCCAAAAAAACCTCTGGATGTGGCACCTGGGGACACAGGTTGGTGGTGACCATGGCGGTGCTGGACTCAATGATCCTCAAGGTCTTTTCCAACCTCAACCGTTCTGTTCCCTTTTAGCAGCTTCCCAGTTTAGTGCCCCAGATTCCCAGTTTGTGCTCCCAGCTGGTGAATCCAGCTGCAAATGGTCTGGGGAGAGGTCAGGAATGGGAAGGAGCGACTGCTTTTGGGGGAAGGTAGAAAACAGCAGCTCCATAAGGTGCCAGAAATGGTTAAATCTCCATCTTCAGCCTTAGCACCCACAATCACCTCCCTGCCCTGGGAATTTGAAGCAGAAATGCTGAAGCTGCCCTTCCATGCCTGATCCCAGCATGGAAAATGGAGCTGACACAAACTGGGAGTATCCAAATGATTTGTAAGGATCTGGGCTAATGAATGAGTTAGAGCTCTGTCAATATTTGCAGCCAGGGCTGTGGAATTAGTGTGAGTAATGCATGCAGGAGATGTAATTTTCAATTTACTTATCAATGTAAACATTCATTTAAAGCTGAAGGTAAGCCTGGTTTACAGAACTTCGCTTGCTGGGAAAGCAGGAAAATTTATAATTTACATTTTCCAAGGGAGGGCTGCTCACAGGTACCCAAACCAGGGGTATTTTGATGTTGTTTTGCTGTGCAAAATTCAATTCTTTCCTAAACACCAAACCAGATGCTTGCATCCCAAGGAAGATGACTTGTTGTGTTATTCAAAGTATATTTTTTCCATGTATATTGTGTGGTTTTTTTCCCTGAGAACGCAAGGAAGTCTTTCCCAAAACAAATCTTTTTGTCTCGCTCTGTTTTTTCCCCGTTATTGTTGAGCAGGTCATAATCTCATCCATAATGGATGCGGGACTGAAAAATTCCAGGGAGTTCACATTTACCAGCATTGCCAAGGGAAGGAATTCTCTCCTGAAAATCCAGCTTTAATATAAAAGAGGAATAGCTGATATTACCATGTTCAGATCCAAAAAACTGATAATGGAGCCCTGTTGATGTTTAATATCAGCTGGATTCCGTGGACCTTGTGTTAGGATAATTTTTGGAGCTTGGATTTGTGGTTCTGTGATGAGGAGCTGGAATAATTACATCCCTAAAAAATCCACTGCCCTGGAACTGCATGTCAGGAAAATAACTCACTCTCTGAGAGATTTCTTTTCGATTGTAATCAAATCGAAGGAATCTGATATTTTTGGGATACGATTAAAATGTAACCAAATGTGGCAGAAGAGCTCAGTTTATCCCAGAGTTATTGATGCAGCAGAGCACAAGGATTTGTGCATAGCTGCTCAAATCAACAATTTTACTTTATATCTCAGTTAACACCCTCCCAGGAAAAGGAAACAACTGATCCCACCGAAACTTGTTCTTGTTTGACACGTTTTACACTTTTTGAAGTGTTTCAGGTGGGGCCTGGCAGGGGCAGGTGAATTATCTCCTGTCTGCACAGCGCAGGCACCACCCGCCACTGCTTGTTCTTGCTGAGGTCCCCATGGCTGTTTTTCTATGGAAATAACTGGAATGCTGGTGTTCTGCTGAATCTCAGCCCTGATGGAATTTTACTCCAGGCCATTACAGCAAAACCTGCTGGAAGTTTCTCCCCGAACCTCTCCGGGCAGGTGGAACCGATGGAGTTGGCACAGCAGCAGGAATGGGATGAAGGCTCTGGCATCCATGGGGGAAATGTGTGTGTGGGGGGGGGGGGGGAAGCACAGAGACAAGGAAGGGAGGGAAATAACCTTAAATTTGAGAGTTTGGCATTGACTGGGAGGTGGAGTGAGGAGGAGAGCAGGCTCCTTGTGCCGGTGACAGCAGGAGAGCCAGGGGACAAAGCCCATGCAGGGACCAGCTGTTCATCGAGGAGGCCAAGAGGCACCCCTGAAACATCTGTGCAGACAGAAACCACGGTGGGAAGGAGCTGCCAGGGAATCCAGGCTCAGGCAGTGCCTGGGGATAAACAACTGCTCCTGCCTGAGCCCTTTTCCCGTGCATTTCTCAGGCAGTGAGGCAGCGGGGAAGGAGCCGAGCGCCAGGTGGGAGAACTTCTGGCACAAGGAACGTCTGTGAGAGAGACAGGGCTGCAGCAGAGATCCCTCACAGCCCGTGTGGCACTGAGGATGAGGTTCTTGTCACAGGCTTTGCAGCAGGCTTTGGGAAGCATTCTGGAAATGTGCTCTGCAGAGTGCCTGCTGCTCACCCAACCTAAGAAATCCATTTCCTTCCACAGCCCCTTCCCAACAGCCAGGGATGGCTCCCCTTTGCTCATTCATCAAAGCTGGAAGAGGTCACTGGTTCCCACCACCAGATGTGAGGCAATTCCTTGATCTTCAAATCCTTTCCTTTGGATTGATGCCCGTAGAGGTGGCAGAGAGGTTCCCAGCTTGATTTTAGGAGCAGAGCAGGGGCGTGCTCCCTGCTCCTGTTTGATCTGCAAGTCCCCAGCTATTTTCCTGAGCTTTGGGGCCACGAGTGGCTGAGTCTTTGTAGTTTCAAAAGCACCTTCTGTGCAGGGACACTGAACCTCCTCGGAGCTTCGAAGTCCCCAGACCCACAGCCCAGCTCCTTATTTCAGCATACGAAACATTTCATATTTCATATTTCATGAGGTGACGTCAGGAAGGGCCCAACACCCTCTAAAACCGAGTCCTTCAGGGGTCAAGTGCCCAGTTCTGGGTACGCTGTGAGTCTCAGCTGCTCAGATCCTTTCCATCCAGGATAAATTAAACACACCACGTTTTTTTCTGTGCTGGTGGCTCAGGTGGTGCTGCCTGTGGGGCAGCAAGGCTGTTTGAAAGGCTGCTGCACATGCCTCTCCCACATCCAATTTTTTTGCTCCCTGCAAAAAATTTTTTTTGCTCCCTGCTGGCACACAGCGATCCAGTCACAAGGCCATTAACACCTCTCAGTGTTTATTCGTTCTGGCGTTTCCACAGGTCCCTGAAGGTTCAGCACAGCACGGGCCAGCCTGGGTTTGTTGTTTTCTTTCCTGGGCAGGTTCGGTATTCACAAGGATGGCGTGGATTTCATCCTTTAATTTTATCCCCTGTGTTTAACAGAGAGGCAGCAGTGGAGAAACCTTTTTGTCACCCTCCAATTCTTACCTGTGCAGGTGCCACATGCGGTGTTTGAGAGGAATTTCGGATATGTCTTTACAAACAAGCTGTGGGTCCGCTGGTAGATAAAACCAGCACTGGAAAATAAAAAACAATGGGAAGGATTCCACTGATTGATGAATGGAAGAAGATATTTGCCTTTACAAACAAACTGTAGGTTTGCTGATAAATGAAATTGGATATTGAGAGATGAACAAAGCAATGGGGGAAAACCATGAATTCTATAAGAACTGAGAATTAAAAAGGCAGGGTTATACATTAGAGGGGAATCTCAGGTATCAGGTGCTCTGGGAAATCTGAACCTCTCAAGTACCTCAGCCCACAGGGAAAGAGGGAGGGAAATTAGGATAAAAAGGAGGCTGCATGGTCCAAAAATTTGAGAGATCCCAGGGGAATGCCCCATGGCCTCTCCCTTTACTCAAATAAAGTAAAAGGACTCATCTGTCTCCTTTTCGGACATAACCCTCCAGTGTTTACGGATTAATTTTCCTGACACGTTCATAGCACCAGAGCAGGAACAGATTCCATGGAAAAGCCCCGAGGAGCGGAGCTGGGTGCTGCTTCTGGAGGAGGGATCAGTGCGATGGCTTTTGATTCCTCCTGGGTTTGCACAGTGACTTCCTGCCTTTGCTCCTGCTGGATGAGTCAGGAATGCAGAGCCCTGAGCTGCTGCAGTGTCCCTGCTCTGTCCCACCTCGCTGCATCAGCTGCTCCCTGCCCAGCTCCTGCCTTCCCTACCCAGCAATTTGAAATCCACGTTCCATAAATTCACGGGCTGAGAGGCAGGGCATGGGACTCTCCCAGGGAAAAAAAAAAAAAAAAAAAAAAAAAAAAAAAAAAAAAAAAAAAGTCTTCTGCTATTATCCCAGCTAAAAAACGTGTCCAATTCCTGTCTCAGGAACCCTTCCACCTTCCCCTGGAAGATCCAGCTGCCTGTTCTGAGGACTGGAAGTGGTTCCTGAGCCACCCAGGTGGGCTTAGGAAGGGCTGTCCTTTGTCCCTTTTTGGGACAAAACCCCATTCATGTTTCAGAAACCCTTCCAGCACTCAGGAACTTTCTCTGAGAGCTCCAGATACCCAAACTCCATTCTGGAGAAATTGGGATCAGGGACATGACCCTGTGCTCCTCCCAGCTGGGATTCATCCATCTGAGATAGAGCAGAGGATGAACCTTTTCCTCACCGTAACCCAAATTTTCCAGCTGGGAAAAGCAGCCACCGTGTCTGGGTTTGCTTTGCTGCTGTGGGGATCCTGAAATTGGGATCAGGTCTTTTATCAGGGAGGGGATTCTGCTCTTTTCTGGCTCCTGGAGAAGTTTTGAAGACTTCTCAGCCCTTCAGAGAGTAAACCTTGCTATTTTCTCCTGTTCTAATTGTATGTGCAGGAGGGGAATAAGAAATCGGCTCTTCCAGATTTGTCAATTTTCAGAAGCTATTAAGCCATTCCGGTTTAATTTTGGTTAAGAGTTGTTCCATTATGGATGCAGGGAGGAAGCCATCCCTGACGACCCTCGGGAATGCCAAAGTGCTTTAAGGTCAGTTTGGGCAGTCAGAGATGTGTGAGTAATAAAACGTCTGCTCTGGGAAGGGCCTTTGCCCACCCTTGGCAGGGGAACCTGGCAAGAAGCTCCTCCACGGCTTTGCTGCTCCTTCCCATCCCTCTGCCTCCTTCAGGAGCCCTCTCCATCTTTTCCTTTCCATCTCTCCTCTGATGTTTTTCCCTTTTTTTTTCCCCAGCAAACCTTCGAAGTTAAAACACCACAAGATTCAACATGACATAATCAATAAAGAAACTTTCCAAGCTTGCCAAGGCTTGGGATTTTTTCTTTTTTTTTTTTTTTTTGAAGTGTCTTGCTATCTGTCAGCATGTGCTAATTGAGCCTACACGCCCATATGGCACCTGCTCCCTGCAGGGAAGCGTTTCCATAGCCCTGGAGAGCACAAAGAGTGCTTGGGAGGGAAGCATTTGCCTGGGAATGTTGTATTCCTGGAAAACAAACTGGGGATGGTACCCACAGGGCTCAGTTGGAGCCTTTGGTGTCATTGCTGCGCTGCTTAGGATGCTGACACTGGGTGAGCTGTGCTAGGCTTGGCTTAAATTTAGAACTATGGAAGGTTTTTAGTTCTGAGGAGGGTGAGAAAAATGATGTGTGGGGGGTTTCTAATGAGCTCAAATGGGGCAGTGGCTCTGTTAACCCTGAGGGATGGTGGCTGGGATGTCCAGACATCGCTGGGAATGGCTCAGTAACAGATGCATCCACTCCAGCTGAGTTCAGCAGCTGAAATTTCACACTCCAGATCTCTCCAGGGCCATCTCACCTAAACCTCAGCCAGGCTTGAAGAGCTCAGGCAGGGCTGGGTTCCACCTTGGAATTCAGGAGGCATCTGTCACCGTGGGGAAGGGAGGTGCTCCCTCCCATCCACAGATGGGCAAACAGAAGGAGAAGGGGCTGCCTGAGCAGTGCATGGTGACAGAGCATAAAAAAAAATATCAAACAGTCATGAGTTTTGCTCTGTGATGAATACAAAACACACTGGGGGACATTCTGAGGGCTAGGGGGGACTGAGGCTCTGTCAGCGTGGTCACCAGCCTGGGCAGATGTGACAAGAGGCCTGGCAGGTGTGAGATACCTGCAAGTGTGTGAATATGGGTGATGCAGAGCTGCAGGAGCACCTGGAGTTGCGGGCAGGCAGCCAAGGTTTGGGATCGGGGGGTTGGCACTTCTGAACCTTCTGAAACCCCCGCCAGCCCCAGAAATGCAAGAGCAGCACCCAAAGAAGTGGAACTGGGCTATTTCTGGGAGAAAAACCACTGGAGTTCAGGGTAGAACCGCTGTGCCATGGCCTGTGATGCTGTATAAACCATCGTTCCAGGGATTTGGGATTTCTGGGGTGTGCAGGGAAGTTAAACAGCTCAGCCATGTACCCAGAGTCTTCAGACCTGGCTTTTTAGGAATGTCGATGACACAACCAGCAGATTCGACTCTGAAATCAGTGGGTTGCTCTCAAAAGGAGAGATGAGCCTGGGCCTAGGCCTTTCCTGGTTCCTTTTGCTGTCCTGAGCATTCCCTGGTGCTCACTGAGTGGCACAGGAGCTATAAACAGGAATTGCTGTGCTCTGGGTGGATCAAAGGGCGCCTTCCATCCCCTCCCATCCCTCGGGGCTGTTTTGCTGCAGAAATGGCACTGATGAAAGTCTCTGCTTGTGTTTGATGCTGTACCTGAGAAGAAGAGGGACTGTCCCCCTAAAAGCTCCGGGTTTTGTTGGTTAAACAAGATGGAATTGTTGTGTTTGCTGAGACCCCCACACCTGTCTGAGCTTTGATGTTGACTAAAAACACCTGCAACAAGCAGGTGAAATGAAATCCCCCCTCCCACACAGCAGAGCTCTGTGACCAGCCTGAGAGCAGCTAAGGCTCGAGAAAGTGATTTTATGATCACTCAAAATCCATTTAGTTCTCCCATGCCCTGTTCTGGTTTTGTCTGTAAGGGCGAGATCTGCACTTGTAGTTCTTGTTCAAAATGAATTTACGGTGGTTTCCAGTGCCTCACAACTGTTACTGAGTGGTTGGTTGGGATTTTTTTAGGTGAGGTTTTCTACAGAAACTGGACTTTGCTGGAATCCAGTCCTTTCTGGATTATTTGTAGCACTCAAAAAAAAAAAAAAAAAAAACAACAGGCCAAAAAACACAGCTGATAAGAAGTCCCAGCACATTTGCCCGTGAAAGAGAAGCTGATAACATTCACCCACCTCTGTGCAGTAGATTGTCACAAGAATTGTCATCTGAGGATCTGTTGATGCTCGTGTTGCTGTACGGAGGGGCTTTGTCACTCCTGTGACATCAACGTGATCGCCCTCAGTCCCTTGGTGGGGAGGGTGGGAACATCCACGAGCAGATTTATGGGCTTGGGACCAAACATTTGCTTCCCTCTAGGGCCTGATGCTGGGCGTTGGGAGCTGCCTTGTGGAGGGGCTTTAGGGCACCCAGGAAAATTGAGGCCAGTGATCCCTTAGGATTTCAGATTTTATGTTTTCCGTCTATTTGTAGCCCTGCAGTTCTTCAGTGTGGAACTCTAAACTCCATTCCCAGTGTGAGCTGCTGCTTCCCCATTTTGGGCACACACAACAATTCCTCTCCAGGCTGGCAGCCAAGGACACCTCACTGCCTCAGGCCTGAGAGATGGAAACTAAAGTGACTGGGGGAGCAAACTTGGGGTAAATGACTTCATTAGCTGAAGCTGTAATTGGGGGATTAACCCCAATATACAAATGCACCAAACTTATAAAAGTGTGAAAACCTGTGACCTATTGTCCATTTTGGGTGTAGCCCATGGGGGCTCTGTCTGCACTAAATGTACCCAAAAGCCTTCAATAAATAGAACTGCTTTTTATTCCCTTGATTTTGTCTGGTCTCTGTTTTTTGGTAGTCCCAAAAAGGCATCACCAGGAGGTGGGAGGTCCTGGCTTCAGGCTGGCTCCAACTCCAGGGACCTTGTCCTGCCCCATTCTCTGATGGATAACCAGCTGCTCTTGGGTTTTCCTTTCACCTGTGAGAGCTGTACCTCTGAGAGACACAGCTCTGTGAATCATTTGTCTCAATTAAAAAAAATAATAAAAAAAAGTTTGTGCATAAAAAAAGCAAATCTCTTCCTGAAGCCAGTAGGGATTTTAATGACTATGATTCCCAGAAGCTCTGAGAGCAATCCTTGCTTCCTTCTGCAGAGATGAAGATTATCTTCATATCTGACATAAACTCAAGCTTTGCTCTGCCCCCTCACCTGGCTGAAGGAATTCCCCAAAACCCTGCCTCTGACTTCTTCCCCAGCTTGTTTCCTTCTGAAGAAGCTCAAGCTGTTCTAAATGTGCCATGGGTGCCCTTGGGCTGGTTTAATCTCTATAAATTCCCCCAACATCAGACCGATTTGATGGGATGCACCCTGTGCTCTGGAGTGGGCACCAATCAGGGCACAACGAGCTTTATTTAAAGCTATCTGTGAATTTGTTCTGTGGGACCAGCTGGGACAGAGTTGGGGCAGCAGCAGAGCTCATCAGCCTCCCTTGGAGAGGGACGTTTCCCTTGGAAAATGGTGCTGATGTGATGTTTCCAGGTGGTGGTGGCTGAGGGAAACCCCCAGGACAAAGCAGGCCCCACTCCACATTGGTGACACATAAACTGAGCTCAATTCCATCTGTGAAATTTGATGGCTTTGAGCATTCCACCTTTTTCCCATTTTCTGCAGCATCATTGCAACTTTCAGCTGCTGCAGTGCCAGTTTTAATCAGGATAAATCCCCAGGGAGGCTCCGATCCAAGGAAAGGTGTGGATTATGGGACTGAGAGCTGGGCTGAGCATGTAACTCCTTAAATTTCTTTTGTGTGTGTATTCTGAAAGGGCTGCCCACCCTGGAATTTCCTTTGGAGCTGGAGTGGGGATTCATTGGAGCTGCCGTGGGCTTGGGGTGGGAATCCTTCATTGCCAAACAGAGGGACTGAGCACTGCTGAGCCTTCAGGAGCATTTCCTAGCCCTGACAGGGCACATCCCACTGTGGAAAGGCCACAGTTAATGGGATATGAGGCAGCTGGAGCGCAGAGATGGCGGGAAAATCAACAAATAAACCCCGACTCGGGAAAGTTGGCTTTGCTGGCAGGAGATTGTTTGGGAAGTGACGGTGACCAGATGTGTGTGGGAGCAGGGAGGAGGTGCTGTGGGTTTGCAGAGCTGGTGGCAAACACAGAGTGGGGATAATTTGGATTAGAGCAGCTTGGACGGCTCCGTGCAGCAGTGGGTGTTCGCCTGCGGATCCAGCCTGGCACGGCTGCTCTGGGAATATCCCGGGATTTGGGATGGAGGCACAGGGACTGCAGGGAGTTCAGCAGTGTCTGTGCTTCAGCTGGGGCCTGCCTGCTTACACAACAGGCTGAGGGGCTGGCACTGCAGCTCAGATGTTTTCCTGCCTGTTGTTCCATGTGGGTGGAACTTGGTAGACAGGAATCCTCAGGTGGGGAAGGGGAACGAGTGCCTGGGGCAGAGGGAATGTGCTAAACTCGGTACTAACTCGGAACTGAGGCCTCAGCCTGGCTATAAATTGCCACCTTGCAAAGCAATTTTGGCTTTTTCTGCATTCTCACTTGTGATAAATTTGCTGGGAACTGGAGGTGTTTCACCTTGGATGCCTTGAGTTGTTCCCTGAGTCTTTCCCAGGGCTTGGAGAGGGAATTTGTCTGTCTCCTGTGCACACACTGCACATCCTCAGAGACACAGGGAGGTGTTTTCCTTAGGAAAACCTACTGGTGCAGAGGGTTTTCTCTCAGAAACAAAACTTTCAGGGAAGTGGAATGTTTATGGCTTGGAAACTGCTCTTGGCAAGAGGCGGAGTGTGAGGCAGGAGGTGAAAGCTGAAGCTGTTGGTGTTCATTCCCCTGGCCTGGGGAAGAACCCAATGCTCAGTTCCTGCCCTGCCCCATTCCCAGATCCCAGAAAACCATCTGGGGCACCAAACAGACCAGACAGAGTTATCCTGACTGAGCTTGTTCTGTATTTATGGAACAAGCTCTGTTCTGTATTTATTTATTCAGTATCAATTTAGGAACAGGACATTCCCTTGGGGTAGCACTAATCCAGCTGAACCTCCTTGCATCCTCCCAGACAGGAGAGAATTCCAACTTCAAACTCCTCCATCACTTCAGGTGCCTTCTCTAACCTATCCCCTGGCTTGGGTTATTGTTGTCTTTTTTTTAGAGCCCCTTTCAGAAGGTCTCATTCTGTTCCACTGTGGCATGAAAACAAAGATGCCAAACCCTGATTTTCTCAGGAAATGTGGCTTTTTTTTTCCTCAGGCAGCCCATTGGGAGGGTGTTGAGCATCCTGAGGAGCAGAGCTGCCATCCTCCCTGCTGGGGAGGTGGGTGTGCAGCTCCAGTGACAGCTCTGTTTGGATTTCAGCCTCTCCCTGAGGATGAGTGCCTGTCCCAGTGTCACCTGACTGGAAGGCTCCTTATGTGGCTGCAGGTAGGTGAGGGATAAGCTGAGCCAGCTCATGAACAAAGACATTCCTTTCCCAGGGAAAAGATTTGTTCCGGGTTGGAATCAGACCTGCCATCCTTTCTGGATTAATTATTCAGGCTCTCTTATTCAGGCATTTCTTTTTTTTTTTTTTTTCTTTTTTTTTGGCAGGATCTTGCTGTTAGTTTTATTTTGGCGCATTCTGCTGTGTTAGGGAGTGGCCATACTGGAGTTTGTTGTGAGGATCATAAAATCATGGAATATTTTGGATTGCCATAAGCAGGGACATCTTCAACCTGACCAGATTGCTCAGAGTCTGAGCAACCTAACCCTAACCCCAACCATCCTTTTCCAGGGGTGGGGATGCTGCAGTCCCCAGGCATCAACCCTGCCTCCAGCTGCTGGCTTGTTTTAAAAGGCCAGGATGGAAAATTGTTCAGAAACAGATTTGGGAGGAGAGGAGATGTCCCAGCTCTTCAAGCTGAAGCCTTTAACCCTCACATGTTGAGGGCAGGGACATGGCTTTAAATTGATTTTAGTGACAGCTGGGAAGGATTTGGTGCCTGTTGGTGATGGTTCTTGGCAATTTGGTGAGTCCAAACAAACAGGATAAGGCTTGGGTCTTTGCCACCTTCTGTGCAGTCTGGTGGGTGAAACCAGTGCTCTGGGGGTGTTTAAAAATGCTCCTCAACTGCTCTGGGCTGGTGCAAAGGGAGAGGAGCAGGGAGGGAATGGGGCACAGCACAGAACCGTGGAATGGGTTGGGTTGGGTTGAGTTGGGTTGGAGGAACTTTCAGGCCAGGCTTGAGTTGGGTTGGGGGAATTTTCAGGCCAGGGTTGGGCTGGGTTGGATTGAGTTGGGCTGGGTTGAGAGGGACCTTCAGGTCAGGGTTGGGTTGGGTTGGGTTGGGTTGGGCTGGACTGGGCAGGGTTGGAGGGATCTTCAGGCCCATCCCATTCCCCCCGTGCCATGGTGATGAACACTTTCCCTGGATCAGGGTGCTCATCTCCCCATGCAGTTCCTGGAGCAGTTCTGGCTCCTGTCTGGGGACTCCCGGTGGTGGCAGCACGCTCTGGACCTGGCTCTGAGCACGCACACGAGCAAGCAGCTCTCACTGGGCTCAGCTTCCTCCCCCAGTTGCTCTTTGTAGCCTTTGGGCAGAACAGCCACCAGTGAACAAGCAGGAAAAAAACCCTTCTGGAGCCCTATGGAACTGGGCAGAGAGCTAGAACCAGTGGAAGTGATGCAGCAACAGCCCTCCCTGCAACAGGTCCTCATGGCATTTATCTAAAAAATATTCCAAAATTCAGTTTTCACAGCATGAACTTCCAGTGCAAGCAGATTTCCTTGCTGAGTTTAACAGAGCTTGAGTTACTCTAAGCACGGAGGTTCTGCTTTAGGAATCTACAATTTGTAGGTTAAAGAAGGGGATCGGGTAAACCAGAGGCTTTAAAACACATCAGCACATAAATGCCAGCATTAATAACATTCTGAATTATATTTTTTATTTTCCTAAAGGTCACAGGCTTTGAACAAACCTGAAGGAGTCAGACAATCTTTGTTTGGTGATGTGCTGATAGCTGGAATCCCCATCTGGAGCAACAGGAACCAGGGACATTGGAGCCTGGGAGAAATTTAAATCAAAAAAATACCAGAGTTTTGTTGGCAATAGAACGGAAAAAAAAGGAGGGGAGGGTTTGTTTTATTCACCCAAAATGCACGGGAGGTGAATTTGGGTGAATAAGACTTTAAGGTCTGTAAGGTCTGCTAGGAAGGGACAGATATAACAGCTCAGCTCCCCCAGCTCAGGGGGCCCGGAGAAGCAGAAGGGTTTCTCCTTAACTGTGCCTCAAATTAAAGATTTCTGTCCATGATTCAGGCTGAGGCTGACATGGGGCTCAGGGCTGAAGTGCTGGAACTGGGAGCAGATGGAGAGGGGAGGAGAACTGGCAATGTTCAGCCTGGAAAAGAGACGTGGAGTGACTGAACTGTGACCTTGCAGGACCTGAAGGTACAGGAAAGATGGAGCGAGACTTTGGACAGGGGACACGGGGCCAGGACACGGGGAATGGAATCCCGTGCCAGAGGGCAGGGTTAGGTGGGATTTGGGGAAGGAATTCTTCCCTCTGAGGGTGGGAAGGGGCTGGGATGGAATTCCCAGAGGAGCTGGGGCTGCCCCTGGATCCCTGGCAGTGCCCAAGGCCAGGTTGGAGCACCTGGGACAGTGGGAGGTGTCCCTGCCATGGCAGGGGTGGCACTGGATGAACTCCAAGTTCTCTCCCAACCCAAACCAAACCAGGACTCCACGATTTCCTTTTGATTCTCTGATTTCCATCCCCACCATCACCTCCTTCCTGCGTGCTCCCAGCTGCCCTGGTAGGTTCAGCTGACAAAAATTGTCCCTCAAACCCCAAAATCTCTCTGGGAGGCAGCAGCAGCTGTGGGAACATCTGCTGGAGGCTGGGAAGAGGGAGGAGCTGGGCAGGGATGTGGGATCCTGCGATCTGCCAAGCAGGTGGAGACTGAATAGCTTCTCCTTCAGGAAGTTTGGGTTTCTCTGAGAAACCAGATCCATCTCCATGCTCAAACGGGAATTTGGGGTTGGATTTTTTTGTTTCCCAGAAGATAACAGGTCCTGATGGCAGAACAGGGCACAGCTGAACGTGGCTTTCAATGGTGGGACGGAAAAATAATTCAACTTAAATGTTTCATTTTCTGCTGCTTCGTTTTGTGATTTCTGGGGAAAGGTGGGAATCTGTTTGGGGTCTACAGAGGAAATCTCAAAGTAAATGTGGCAGGTTTAGAAAATTGTTTCATTTCTAGGGCTTGTTTGAGGTGACAAATTCATAAATCTGGGAATTGGTGCCCAGTTCTCTGTGGAGTTTCCCCACACTTTGTCCTGAACCTCTTCAGGAGTGGCAGAGATTTTCTCAATACATTTTGAGAGCGAACAAGGAAAAATATTAACTTTTCTGCTTTTTTCTCATCTATTGTTTTAAAATATTTACTTCTCCACACATTCAGCATTAGAAAGTGCTCTGAGTAACCCAAGCAATGGAGATGAAAACCTCTGCAAGAGGCTGCTCACAAACTGATTAAATTGGGCTCCAAAATCTGCTCTGAAGTCAGGGTGATGTTAATCAGCAGCAGAACTGAATGAAGGAAAAGATAAACACACACTTGGTTTTCCAGCACTTTCAGAACAGCCCCCACAGCTCCTTTGGTTCAAAAAATTGATTTTATTTTCATGTAGATATTTTTAAATGTCTTTAACACTGTTTTTTTTTATGTGACAACAAAGATATTTGAATGATTCAAATTGAAATGTATCATTTCAAAACAGAATCATGGAATCATTTAGGCTGGAAAAGGCCTTTAAAGTCAAGTCCAACCATATTTCTGTAGCTGTTTCATGTTTAACTTCATCTAATGTGGTTAAAAATAACTTAAAGGAGAAACTCTGGGATATCTCAATTGCACGTGTCCGAATAAAATATTTTACAGTTATTTCCACCAACCTCTTCATCCCCAAAAATCGAATTACTGCAATCAGTGTCACTTTAACCGCTGACAGCTGTATTACAGTCCCCATTTGGCCCTTCTTTCCCCAAAACTCCTGCACTCCAAAGGCCTGCAGGGAAATTTTGAGGTGGCTAAGATATCCTGATCTTTGAAATAGTTGAAAATTGAGGGGAAAACACCTTCTCTTGCCCTAGGAGCCCCTCCCACCATTCCCATCCCAGTGCAGTTGTCTCCAGCTCACCTGTGGGAATGCTGCCACACCTGGGACAGGTGGCTGTGGGATGGACACTTTGGGAGAAGCTCCTGCACCATGTCCATCCTCTGCCATGGATGCAGGGAGCTGATCCCTTCCTGCTCTGTGGCTCCAGCCAAACCACTGATGGAAAAGGCAGCCCCAGGAAAGCTCTGGAATGGCACCAGTTAACAGCAAATTGTGGTTTTCCAGTGGAATTAACAAACGGAGCCCTTGGCTTCCCCAAAATGCACCGTGAGAGCTGGGAACCTTCTCTGCTTTTTATTCCTCCCGATTTAAAACATTGGGAAGAGTTTCTTGTTTGTTCTGCTGGGGCAGTTCAGCCTGGAGGGTTGGGATGACCGAGTTGTGACCTTCCAGTTCCTGAAGGAACCTGCAGGGAATGTGGAGAGAGAGGCTTTCCAAGGGATGGAGGGGCAGGACAGAGGGAATGGCCTCAAACTGACTGAGAGCAGGGTTTGGATGGGATATTCAGATAAAATTCTTCCCTGTGAGGCTGGTGAGGGGCTGGGATGGAATTCCCAGAGGAGCTGTGGCTGTCCCTGGATCCCTGGCAGTGCCCAAGGCCAGGTTGGAGCACCTGGGACAGTGGGAGGTGTCCCTGCCATGGCAGGGGTGGCACTGGATGGGATTTCAGGTCTTTCCAGCACAACCCATTCTACAATCCCATAATATCTTCTTCTGGAGCGGTGATGGCAGTGCAGGGCTTCTTCCCTTCTTCACCCAAACCTTTGGGATCTTGCTTCTATCTGCAGATGTCCATGATTTTTGCTGGAAGTCAATATTCCATCCTGCCCTCCCTTCCTGCTCTTCAGAGGTCTCACCTGCAGCTCCAACAATCCTGGACACGTTGGCAGCTTCACTCCTGTCCCCTCCAGCTCTGGGAATGCTGCAGCGAGAAGGAAGAATCAATCTATTAATGCACAGGCAGGGAAATTGGTGCCTGTTAACAGCAGCTAAATTTAACTGAGGGAGCCAAATCCTCTTTGAGGGTGAGCTGGGTGACGTCAGTGCCTGCTATAAATTAGGGATTGATTCTGCTGCGTTTTGGGTTGTACAGATTCTGAATTTTGGTGTCCCTGTGTGCAAGGGATTAAATGAAATAATGGGTAAAATGCTCAGGTTTTGTTGGCATCATGTCTGCTCCTGGAAATAGTGACAAACTGAAAATGGAGAGGGAGGGGTCTGTATTGGGATGAACTTTGTGTTTGGAGAACTTTGAACTAAATTGGGACGAGCTTTCTGTTTGGAGACTCTGTAGTTACTGACTACCTGCAAACGGCTTCAATTTGAGAATGAATTTCTGCTCCATATTTTTTTTTTCATGTAGAGCTGAAATCCTGGTGCAGAGTTCCTCAGACACGTTTCAGCAGTGACCTTTTCCAGCAGCACTCGTTCCCTGAGCGCCGCTCGTGCTGCGTGTCCTCTCCGTGTCCATGGCGATGGAGAGACCCCAGAGCTGCATCAGGAGATGCTGATCAAATTCCACTTTCCATATGGTCACCAATTCTTACTTTTCCCACAGGAATTAAGCACACAGACCACGGACAAATCCTGGTGCTCCTCTCTCTGTGTTTCCAGTAGCTGCTGTCACTGGGCTGTGCATTCTGAACTGCCCTCAGCTTGGTTTTAAATCCCCCTTTTCCTCCCTGTTCTGGGGGTTAATTTTGCCAAATTGCTCCGTGTGTAGCACTTTGTATTTTGTCCCTGTCCTTCTGTCAGAAGCATTTGGTGCCACCCTGCTGAGCTCTGCTGAGAACCTGGGCTTTGTCTGCTCTCCCGTCGCTCCTGCTCACACAGCTCTGGAAGCAGGAGGATCCCTTAGGATCCCTTAGGATTTCAGATTTTATGTTTTCCATCTATTTGTAGCCCTGCAGTTCTTCAGTGTGGAACTCTAAACTCCATTCCCAGTGTGAGCTGCTGCTTCCCCATTTTGGGCACACACAACAATTCCTCTCCAGGCTGGCAGTCAAGGACACCTCACTGCCTCAGGCCTGAGAGATGGAAACTAAAGTGACTGGGGGAGCAAACTTGGGGTAAATGACTTCATTAGCTGAAGCTGTAATTGGGAGATTAACCCCAATATACAAATGCACCAAACTTATAAAAGTGTGAAAACCTGTGACCTATTGTCCATTTTGGGTGTAGCCCATGGGGGCTTTGTCTGCCCTAAATGTACCTGAAGGCCCTTTAATAAATATAAATAATATATAAATAATAAATAGAACTGCTTTTTATTCCCTTGATTTTGTCTGGTCTCTGGTTTTAGGTAGTCCCAAAAGGCATCACAGCTATTGGAGAAAATACATATCCCATATCCCAGCAGTTTTAAAACCCCCATTAGCTCTGAGGATGAACACATCTCTGACTTTCCAGGAGCCCAGGGAAGCTGTTGTGGGGTTAGTTTTGACACAGCACTAAAAGACTCTTTCCTCTCTTGACAAGATCATTTTTGGTCTTTGCTTTCCCACACTTCCACATTATCAACAGGATGCTGCTGATATGCAATTTTTTATTTTTTTTCCTTCAAATTATACTTTAAAGGTGGTAGGAACTGCAGCAGCCTTGGAACTTAATTCCTTTGGAATTAATTTAGAAGTTCCTGAGCAACTTCAGGTAAAATTAACAAACATTGCAATTAATTTATCCCAGTTACTCTGGCTAAGAATCCATTTCAGTGTTGGTTTATGATCATGCAGAGCTAAGGAGGACACAAATATGCAAGAATGCAAATTTTTTGGCACATTTTGGGGGTTTGTGTGTAGCTCGTGATGCTGAAATTGCTGTTTGAGACTCTTTGAGCCGTGGGGTTCCGAGGATTTGAGCTGAGCCAGGGGAAGGACTGACGTGAGCGTGACGGAGGTGCCCAGTGGGAGCCTCTCTTTTAATGCTGGGCAGGCAGAGAGGAGCAGGAGATGGGAAAAGGGAGAGCAGGGACAAGGCCTGGAGCTGCCCAATGATTGCAGATATTTCCTGCTCCTGCCTCACTGACCCACCAGCCTCTCCACAGGCTCCAAAATCGCTCTGCCCTCATCTCCTCCTGGGGATGAAGAGGGAGAAGGGGTTGGATGACCTTTATGGAAAACAGAATCCAGGATTTTAAAGCACTTCCTCTCATAATCTACAAGTTTTCTACAAGTGTAAAGCCCCAAACTTCAACCCCTCAAAGAAGTAACTTGGGAGATTCTGAAGAGTTCAGAATTAATTTTTAGATGCCTTTAAAATACCCCCAAAATTCATCTCTATCCACTGTGTAGGGATTTGTAGACTGGGGACCACCCTTACTTTGGTTTGATTTAAAAGCTGGGGTTTTCAGGAAAGATCCTTTGGCCAAGTGGAATTTTATGTACCTGCACTTTACCTGCACGGGGTAAATATTGTGGATGCAGAGTAACACTTTTCAAAACCAACTCTGACTTTATTGAACACTCACGTTTTGTCAAATCCAAGGGGAATTCAGACAGTTTTGATTATTTGAGCCTTGAACTCTCCTGTGCAACATTCTCTTGTGTAAATATGGGCAAACATCACATCTGTGGCCATAGTTAGACACAGACAAATTTAATTCTACGACTCTTTGACCTCCGGTAAGTTGAATTCTGACAGCCCCATGTCACCTCCTCAGCTGCCTCTGTGGCTGCTGTGGCTCCCCCGTGTTTTACAGCAATTTTGGGGTTGGCCACAGCCATCCTGCAGTTGGAAATGTTGCACCTGGCTGATTCCTATCAGCAACCAGGTTAATCCTCAATCCCTGCTCCTCCTGCAATCCTTACAGCTTCACTGCACCTAAAAAGGTGTAGATAATGAAGGATCTGTTAATATGGACATTATATCCCCTCTCATGCTCTTCGCCCCTTCCCCAAACCCTTGGGCTCCTTCAGGCTTGTGGTTGATGACGCTTGAATGGAGCCCTTGGCACACAAGAAGTTAAACCCAAGCTGTGGCTGCTGCTGCTGCTGCAGATGGTTTCACTCTTGGACAGGACTGGGAGGGAGCAGGATTTCATCCCCTCCTGTGCTCAGCTTCTGTCAGAGCCTGGGCAGCAGCAGATGGGGTGAGTGGGACTCTGTTTATGAATGAACCCTTCTCCTGCCTCCTCGTTTTCAGCACGGCTGACCACGGGCAGAGAAATAAATGTCTCACTCTGGCCAAGACAGAAGTTAAGCCTCTAAGTAGGATCCTCTTGGAGAAATCTGTATTTATGCAGTGGTACAGAATTTCTGTCTCCCTTGTTGCCTCTTTCTTCCCCTCCTGTTCTGCTATCTCACATTTTTCAAGCCATCTCTGTCGTACATCTGATCTCAGAGTTGTGTTGCAGATAGGAGCAGATTTCCACGCCAGGGATCAGTGCCTGGGGTTGTAATCCCTGCGTGTCAGCCTGGGCTCCTCGTCATTTCCAGAGCAGCAGCTCTTGATCCTCCTCATCCAGAGCCTCACTGAAGTTCCCAGGAACCAAGTGTCTGCCAGCATTAACATTCCACAGAGCTGCTGCCACATGAAAAGGGGAAAACGACCTCTTGCCTTCCCCAGAACCCTGAAAAGAAGGGATTGTTCCTAGGGCAGTAACACCAGTCCCAACATGGCAAAGCTGTGCTTTGCTGAAGGAAATTAATTCATCTTGATATGTGAGCCCTTCAGCAGAGCTGAACCTGCTCAGAATTCTCAGGCTCCACAAGTTTGGTGCTCCCGTGACCTGATTTCCAGAACTGCTGCCCATTTGTGATGCAGCTGGAGCTTCACAGAGGTTTGGGGATGGCTGTGCCTCCAAGGCCATGTTCAGGCTCTGTAAATCCTGCCTGACCTTTTCTGAGTAACAAAGCCTGAAAGAAAGCACCAGGTGGAGAGAATGGACTAGGGGGAAACAGGGCTTACTCTTCGCTTTTAGTGTTTTTTAGGTGCCTGGATGAATCATTTGCAGGTGTAAGGACAGGGAGAGTGAACAAATAAGTTTGTTTTAGAGATGGGGATGATGTTCAGTCAGATTGAAGTCCACAGATGTAGTTGATGAGTCACTGTGGGCACTCAGGATGCTTTTTGCTACATCCCAATCCAGCATCTCTCGCTTCCTTTGCAAGATCTACTTATTTTTATTTTGTTGGAAGTCATCTTTATGGGTTGTGCTAATTTTTAGTCCCCACTTTCACTATTTATATGGCAAAGTTTTGCCTTTTCTTCAGGTTGTGGAATCCTAGTTCAGTTGCAGTGGGTCTTGCACTAAAAGAAGTCACTGCAGCCCTTAGAAGAGGAGTAGCCACTTTTATCCTCCAGTATTTCTTTCCCCCCACTCACCTTTGTGAGCACTAATTTCTATCTCAGGGAGGTTAAGTTTTTTCATGGACCTTTTCCTTGACCTCCTGACCTGCCTGACAAAACTGGGTGCTGTGCTGCTGTTCCAGGCACAATAAATGAAACAGAATTGTGGGCCAGAAGCAGGGAGCTTTTCCTCCCGCTACAGCAGAGTGTTCAAAGCCACCCACACGAGGAGATGTGACTGTCGGACTTGGATAAAAAGGCCTGGGAAGGGGCCTTGAAGAGGCCACTACAGAGAGAACCTGAAAGTCAAGGTTCTGAGCGTTGTCACAGCTCCAAAGTCGCCGCATCAGAGGCGAGAGCACGACACACCCATGGGTAGGTTTTGTGTGGCTTTGTGCTCCTCCTCAGCCTTATCCCAATAAACTGTGGAGAGCCACAACAAGGAGAACCTGCCTGACCTCGAAGGGCAGGAGATGCACGCAGAGGATGCAATAATGAGGCTGACCCTGCTGTCAGATCCTTCTCACGGACCACGGGTGGGATGAGCCCTTGGGGCCAGTGAATAAGGACAGGGCAGTGCCAGAGCAAAGGTTGGGGAGGCTGTTGTGGCTTTGTAGGACTTCTTTTTGTCTTCATCCAAAGTTCACAGGGAGCTCAAAGCTCTTTGATACCACAGAGGATGAGTGTTGGATCTGAGGCACTGGCAGCCACTTGTTGAAATGATTGGACAAATCATCTTCTACTCAGCACGACGGCAGAAGTCACTTTTAGCTACATCAGGGCAGTATTTCAGATCACAAGTAAGATCAGCAGCATCCTCAAGATGAATTAAAGTAGAATTAGTCAGGTACAGGACAGTGGTGTTAATCTAAGGCTTAATTATCTTGGAATTGCCTCCAACTGTTCACTGCAGCAGCACCCAAAGAGGCCCCAGTGATGCCTTAACGAGGGAGGAAAGGAGGGAATTGGGAGGTGTTTATCTCCTGGAATGGGTCACCTTGGCCTGGCTTGTCTTTGTGGAGACACAGCTGTTCAGCATTAATTTTATATTTAATGTTTGTGCAGCCAGTTGTGATTTAGCTCAGCTTTTACTTCTTGCTGATGGGTTCCTTGAAGCTCAGGCCTGACCTTTAGAATTTTTTATGAGGTTGTCATGTCCCAGCCACAACCCGAGGAGGAGCAGGCCTTTGGAGGGAATGCTGAGATCAGCCCCAGCACTTGACCAAGGATGGTGTCAGCAGAAAGGAATATTTTATGAAAACACTTCTCCTGACCTCTGCTAACGGGAGTTGTATTTTGTGGCAGAATCGCCACTAAAATGACTTTTCCAGCCTGAGAGCCAACAGCCCTCCCCAGTGATGTCTTTGGGATATAAATGCACCCAGTGGACTCTGAAATGAGTAAGGCTGATGGTCCCCATGAATGCTTTGTATTTCTCCTGGATTCAAGGTGCTCAGGGCACAGCTTCACACCTGGAATCTCTTGATTTACAGGAGAGGGGGGGATCTCATTTCTAGATTCATCTTTATCCCAGCCATCGATGCCATGCCCTTTGGGAGATGGCAGCGGAATGACCACAGGCCATTGGGAGCATCTGAATCTTAAAATCTTGCCTGGAATTTATGGAGGTCAAAATCTCATGGAATTTCTACCTGAAAGAGCGTGAACAGGAATGTTTTCTCCTTGGGTATCTTCAGGAAATACAGGGTTAGGAGCCAGGAATGTAAAAGGCAATGAAAAACAGTGACATTATTCAGTGTTTTAAATTCCTCTATCTTGGGTGGTGGTTTTGCCTGGAAAGGGGGGTTTAAAAGGCAAGTTTCAGTTTATTTAGGCTTTTGCTCCAATTTCCTCTACACTGTAAACTTTCAGAGATGTCTGTAATTCTGTAGTGAAATCTATCATGTGCAGCTGCAGATAAATAATCTGGTTATAAAACAGGAGATGCCCTTGGTACAATGTTATGGAAAACATGGAGAGGTTTTGGAAGGAAAAGCCCAGTGGGTTGCAAAACGATGCTTTTAGTCCAACTAAAGCCTGCTTAAATTTATGGTTTAACAAAGTGATGGAATTGCTGTGAATTTACATTGATACAACAACACAAATTGGTCCATTATCAGCTCTTCCTTATGGAAGTGGCACTTAAGGAAAACCACACCAGTGCAGTTTTATGGAAATTAAGTCTGAACTGACTCAAATTCAGCCCACAGGTAGGAATGATGATTTGGCATTTATTCCTCTTTCAAACTGCAAAGTATCTGCAGGGCCTTGTGCAGTGGTCTTTTAAAACTCATCAGCAGGTTATAAAAACAAAAAAAAAAAAAAAAGAAGAAATTTTGGGGTTATTTTTCCCTGTGTTTTCCAGTGATGGAGCTGGTTGCCACAGGGTATTTAGGAGGGCAAAAAATGAAGTTATTTCAGAGAGAAAATAAGATGCACTTCCAAAAGAACAGCCTCGAGGGACAATAAACACAGCTGATAATGTAAGATCTGGTTTGGAAAAGCTACACATTGCTGTTTCTATGGAAATTGGAAAGAAGGCATCCATGGTTGTGTTTCCCACATGTTTTTCCTAAACATCCACCCAGACAGAGGAGTGACCTTGGGGTCTCTGGACCTTCAGCCTGGCCCAGCACAGCCATCCTTCCACTTTGCTGCAAGAGGCAGGGAAAGGTTGAGTGAAAAATAGGAAAAAATAGGAGAGAAATAGGAAAAAAAAAAAAAAAAGAGGAGAAAAATAGAAAATTTGCTCTGCCTGAGCCAGATCCACATTTAGATAATGCTCTATGTTTTTCAGGGAAGGAGAAGGGAAAAGGAAATAATTTAATTTTTTTTTTCACTGTCTAAAAGAAACTTGGTGTGTTTGTTAACTCAGAGTTTAGTTTTGCCTGGGTGAGAGGCTGAAGTGTCTTGGAGCTGCAATGTTCCCATTTGGGGACCGGAGCTGACTGCTGTCTCCTCTTCTCCAAAACTTTCTCTCCAACCCTATTTTTGATATCTCCTTCCAATGAGTTGGGAGGGGGAGAAGAGGCTGTGTGGGTTTGGGTTTTTGTTATTTGCCTTTTTTTCCTGAATTTTTTTGGAGAAGGCACAGTGACAGAAACATTTCCAAATGACATTCCTCCCTCAACCTTCATCCTGGAGCTCCCTCAGCCCTGACAGGGTAGGAGGATCAGAGGATGAGCACAACCATCACCCAGCTTCAGAAAAGCATGAGCTGAGATGGAGATTTATTCTCAGGAAAACTGATCTCCCAAAATCCAGAGTTCTTGGTGTCACCCCCATACATCCTTCAGCTTCTCGCCGCTGATGAACCAAATTCCTTATTTTTATATTTAATGATATCCATGATAACAGAAGATCCACATTCTTGGAGGACAAGGAGAAAGGTAGAAGTGTCCCTGCCCATGGCATGGGGTGGAATGAGATGAGCTTCAAGGTCCCTTCAAATCCAAACCACTTTGGAATTCCAGGAAACAACAAAACTGTGGGGTTTTGGTTTTCCTTTTGTGTCCTTCAGTGCTGCCCTCATCACCCACACAATGGAAAAGGCTTTGAAGCTGCCAAGCAGGTTCTGGAAATACGGAATATTTGGAATGCCTCCTAATTAGAAATGGAAGTGTTGCGCTGGTTTCAAGCAACTCTTCTGCACCAGGTTTATATTAAAATTAAGGAATTTCATCAGGACAATTTCTTGCCCTGTCTGTCCCCAATTTCCTGTGAGTGGGGAGATGAAAGCACCAGGATCATCAGAATTGTCTCAATTTCTCCATTTCTATGAGCACTGCTTTAACTGAATAACTCTCATGTAGCCAAAGTGGCTAACAGGATAAATACCTGCTTTCCTGAACCCCTGCTATTTTAGACCATGTCTTTTCATCAACCCATCGCCCACTGAGATGTTTCACCTCCTCCCAATGTTCCCGTGGAAATGAATTCCCAGGTTTCAGGTTGCTCTTGAAACCAGCAGCAGCCCTGCTCCTGCACCAGGTACTGGAGGATGGGCTGCTCCTGCCCCCTTCTGCTTTTCCCTGCAACCTCCCCTCATCCTGCATGTCCACACAGCTTCGTAATTCCCTTGGAAAGAATGGAAGTGTGAAAAGTTGGGAATTGCAGAGTGCAAGGAGGGTGGAGAACCTTCCACAATGAATGGAGTGACAGGACAAGGGGGAATGGCCTTAAGATGGAGGAAGGAAGGTTTAAATGGATTTTTGGGAAGGAATTCTTCCCTGTGAGGGTGGGGAGGGGCTGGGATGGAATTCCCAGAGGAGCTGTGGCTGTCCCTGGATCCCTGGCAGTGCCCAAGGCCAGGTTGGAGCACCTGGGACAATGGGAGGTGTCCCTGCCCATGGCAGGGGTGGCACTGGATGGGATTTAATGTCCCTTCCCAACCAAACATTCCATGATTCCATGAGACCAAGCCTTACCTTAGGCACGGATGTGACTCTGATGTCTCCAGTCTGAGCAATCCCAAAAACCCATGTGGGACTAAAACTGTTCCTGAGGGTGCTGGAACCTCTGAAATCTTTGTCTCTTTTACTCTGCTCTCTGGCCCACTGCTGTCCCACAGAATGCAACAAAAAAAAAACATCAATCCTTGGGAATATCCATGGTTTAGAACAACCTTGCTCTCATTATGTCTTTTCCCCTTCAGTTTTTTCTCCTCCTGAAATTCACAGACTCCTGGAGTCTCTTGGAAGCAACAGGGGGAGGCGCTGCTTCAATTAAAGAACCAAAAGTAGCAAAATCTATAAAAACATTTCATTACCATTTTGACAACTTTGTGATCTTAAAAATGTTAGAGGAAAGAACCTCAAATGTAAGGTTTGTGCATTTTTCTGAAAAGAACAACTGTTTCTCCAAGATTTTGCCAGCACTGACAGGTTTCCAGGAACAATTCCATGAAATGCCAGTTTTTCAAAGCAGAGAGATCCTTGCAGGAGTGTTTTGATGAGTTCCAAAGAGGAGCAATCTCCACGTGCTCTCAATTTTTTAAACCAAATCCTATTTGTACCCTCAGATGCCGTCACCCAGGGCAAGGTGACACCTGCAGATGAGGAAAAGTTCCTGTTTGCAGAGAATTCAGCTCACAAAATCTCTGCAGCAGAATCGAGAAATAGCAATGCCAAAAATGTCTGGGGTTTGAGTTCAAGCAGCAAAATATCAGTGAAAAGTGATGATTTCATAGCCTGTGTGAGGTGGGGGGATGGAAGAAGGAACTGATTGGGAATTTTTTCAAATATTCTTTTTTTCTTTTGTTTCTTTCTTCTTTCTTTTTTTGAATTTTCCATTTCATCTTTCCTTATTTATATGTTTCTTTTTTGTGGTTCTCACTAAAATATTCTCTCCCTGGCTGATAGACCCTATCCCTGTTGTGCATTCCTTGATTTCAGACAAGCAGCTCTACATCCTACCTGATCTGGGACCACCTTTCTCCCATTCCTGAGCCTTGTAACAAATTATTCCTTGAACTGAACAAGAATTCTGTCTGAATTTAAGAATTTCTGCCTGTTGAAGAGCAAGTGAATTTTCCAACAGGTGGGCTCAGATGGGAAGCAGATCCCTGCCAATGGAGTCAGGTGGATGAAACATTCCTTGCCTGGGATAAAAGCAGCTTGGGAGGTTTCAACATCCTTGGGAGTGTTCTGTTTCCCAGCTCAGTGCTGCAATCTGTTCAAAACAAGTTAATTTTAGGGCTTGGCTGGTGGAAAGGAGCCATTTCCTTCATCTTATTCCCACATTTCACATGTGCAGTGTGTGGAAGTTTGGGATTGACCTGTCGGAGATTTCATGGGATGGGAAGTAAATGGATTAAGAAGATGATTTTGGGGGTTGTTGGGTTTGATGGGGAGTGGGTGGACTTCAGTGTTTGGGTTAAAACCGTGGAGCAGAAGGATTGGGATGGGATTGTGAATTCCAGAATTGCACTGGATGTGGGAATAACTGGGTGACTTGATGGGAAGGGGTTTATCATTCCTGAAAGGATCATTTTCCTCTCATCAGCTGGAGCAGATTGAGCTCCCTGAGCTTGGTGTTCACCTCTCCCAGGGCATTGGGAACCTCCACAAGTTCACTACGGGAACGTTCCTGGAGCACTGTGTGCTCTGGGCAGGAATCTCTGCTGGAAATGTGGGAGATGGAGGGTTTATTCCGGGTGTGGGCACTGCAGGAGGGGATGAGTGTCAGAGAATGAGCCTTGGGATTGATCCTGGAGCTGCCTTGGAGAGGTTGAAAGCAGGGATGGGATCCCAGGTCCAGCCACTAAATGATCAAAAGAGGAAACAAAAGCCCCCCAAAATACACAGATGTTATTTTCTGCCTCCTCTGCACCTCCACCATGGCCAAAACCAGCTCCCATCCTAGTTGCCATGGAAGGGGCATCCAGTCAAAGCACATTTGGCAGCTGTTCCCCCTCCATTAAATAACATTGGGCTGGAAATACAAATATAAAAGAAGGGAAAACAGTTGGATTTGCATCCCATTGCAAATTCCACTGATACAGAATGGAAACCTTTTGTGCTGAGAGTCAGAAATCTCCTCTGACAAGTTGATGGAAGAAGCTATGAATAAGCTATGAATAAACGAAGAATTTTAGAATTTGTTGCAATTTGGAGCTGTGTTTTTCCTGAGCAGATGCCTTTGCTGCCTATTTCTGTGTTGCCTTTTTTCCCTCTAACTGCTCTACCAGTGAATTTTGCAGATGGATCTGGGAATTGCAGCATGACCTGAGCTGGATTGTTTGGAAGCTCTTGGGTACTTCAAATTTTTTCCATAATCACTGGGCTATGAAGATGTTTAGCACTTGTGAAAACTTGGTTTAAGATCTCTTCCCCAATGTGGTGACTCCTGAGGTTCCCTGAAAATTTCCAGGATCAGGTGAGCCAGCAAAGGTCAAATCAATTGAGTAGAGAACAAACAGGCTGATAAATTCTATGGAGGTGTCACTGCCCTTCACAATATCAAACTTGTTACCCTGCAGGCAACATAGAAATATCAGAAATAATTGAAAATGGAGAAATTGACAATGACAAAATAAAGTTTTGCTTTAATCCATGGAGCCAATTCTGTGGGAATGCTGTTTATCCTCAATCAGTGGAAGTCCATAAAATATTGAAGGTTTATGAAATATTGCTTTCCAGCCTGGTACAAACTGGAGGGAGGAATGGCTGAACGCTCTCACTTGTGTTATGTGGTTATTCCATAATTATTTCTGGACTAAGGAGAATGATTTGTCAATTGTTGAGGATCAAATCCCCTTCAGAATAGCCAAAGGTTATGAATTTAATGAATTATGAAACATTTTTGTACCTTACTAATGCCCCAGTTTAAAATAAGTTGGGAACTGATTCAGCTTGAGGAGGTCCAATCCCAAAGGGTTTTGGGAAGCTCAGCTCAGCTTTCCAAAAGGATCTTACTTGAAAAAGGATCTCTGTTTTGAGGATAGGAATGGAATTTATTTTTTTTTAATTTGTGTAATTAAAGCATTGCAGGTGCTCGGGCATGGCACGCTCTGAAGCCGTTGGTTCCTGGTATCTCTGGGAAAGTCCACTGGGAAGTTAAATGAACTTTTTGGGGTACATTTAATTAAGGGGCTATTTCTGCTTGGTGGCCCATTTTGATGCATGGAGCATCAACCTATCCAGAGTCTGGAACCACATTGCTTCCAAAGTCCTGGAGCGTTGGATCCCCTTCAAAAAGCCTTTTTTTGGGTGTGTGGGCTGGGACTCAGCCTCTTCTCCAGTCCTTAGGCAAAGATGAGTCTTCCTTTGCATATTTCATGCCGTGTTCATCCATTGCCTGTCAGGAATCTCAGGGAACTTGGCTCCTGCACCGGGGAGCTTGAATCATGACTTTTTGCCTTCATTGTGCTGCAGGGGAAGAGCAGATTGAAGGCAGAGAAATTGGATTTATTTGGTTTTTCCAGAGGTGCTGCTGGCTGTGCTGGTCAGTGCCCAGTTCCAGTGGTGGGTCAGGTGTTGATTTTCCAAAGTGATTTTATTACTGAGCACAATTTCTGCTCTAAATTGAGTGAGTAATTTTCTTTTCTGAGCCGTGACCCTGCTGTCCCCAGCAATAGAAACTGAACCCAAATGACCCCGCAGAGGCAGCGGCAGGTTTTAACGAGGGGATTTTGTGTCCTGCAGGTCACCCAGAGGTGTCAGGGGTTGTAAGGACTTTGTTATTCCCTGTTCACAGGTGGAGGAGTGGGATTTGGGGCACCTCGGTAGAGTCCTCAACATCAATCCAAATCCAGGGTCAAAAATTCCACTGATTTGGATTAAACGTTAGGGATGAAAAAGTTTTTCTTTGGATTAACCTGCAGCTCTGTGGGCCCACAGCATCGACGTGTGACCAATGGATTCCGGGAGCCTGCAAAAGCTGCCGGGTTGGGGAGAGCCAAACAATTCCCGGGAGCACCTGGAACTGTCCACGGTGCTGAGGTCTCCTCAGGGGCCGGTGCTTGTTATCCATCCCCCTTTGTTGTGGCGATGAATGAAGTTGCTCCAGCCCTCTGGCATTTCAAGCCGTGCCTCCTTTCCCTTCCTTTCTCTCCCTTTTCTCTGCATTTCTCTCCCTTTCTCTTTCTTTCTCTTTCTCTCAATTTCTCTCCCTTTCTCTCCCTTTCTCTTTCTCTCTCCCTTTCTCTCTCCCTCTTTCTCTCAATTTCTCTCCCTTTCTCTCCCTTTCTCTCCCTTTCTCTCCCTTTCTCTCCTTTTCTCTTCCTTTCTCTCCCTGCCCATTTCCCCCCAGGTTTGAGACTTCTCCTTTCCCATACCGGTGTCACAGCTGGGGCTGAGCCAGGAGCAGGATTTGGTTCATCCCCAAACTTAAAGACAAAGCTGAGCCTCTCCTGGTGATTTGCATGAAACTCTTCTTTCCCACCACATTAGAGAAAGACTCATTTCTTCTGTAAAAATAACAGTGAGGGTGTCCCGCTGCTTCCCCCTAAACCTTTGTTATTCTTTTGTGGGATTGTGAGCCGGTGCTGTTCCTAATAGTGGCTGAACCCACAAGGATATAAAACATTTCATCATACTTAAAAGCAGCAAAATTCTCTGAGAGTTTTCCCCCCTCTGTGTACACATTAAACTGCATCAGATCAAAACTTCCTTTAAATGTTTGGTATCGTGGAGATGTTTTTTCCTTTCATCTCAGCTGAGGCTTTTGTTATTCCAGGCACTGAATAAATCTGTTCCTGCCCTTAGGAACTTAATTGAATTCTTGCTTTTTGTTGTAAATATGCAAACAGGATTTTGCCCATATTAAAAATGGAAAATGAAGTAGGAACAGATGAAATTTGTAACATTTTAAGCAAAAGTTGGGGCACCTGCTCCAGCACAATGCCAGCCCGAGTCCTGGAGAGAGGAGAACTGTGGAGGAGAGGAGGTCATGGCAAGGTTTTCTCTTCTGGGAATTTATCAAAGGAGATTTGAAATGTGGAGTTTTATTTCAGCCCGTGCTGTTTTCTGTACAGACATCTTTTAAATGGGTCATTGTATTTTATCAGCAAAACACATTGTTGGCATTGTCCAAACACTTCTCAACAATCAATATTATCTCTTCTGAGGGGAAATAATAACATTTTGTGCATGTCTGGAGTCCAAGTGATTTTCGGTGCTTATCTCCACTTTGTTTTCTCTCCTCCTGCAGTAAATTCATTCACTCTTTACTGGGGTACAAATTGATCCATAAACATTTCATTACCAGCAAACACTGCTCCTTCCATCGAGTATTTTATTTCTCTCATTTTAATTGCATCCAAAGCTGAGCACGGGGCTGGCAGATAATGAAACCAAAGCTGCCATTAACAGAAATGTGAAACTGTATTTCCTCCCTATTTTTGAAGTAGTTTTTCCGCTTATCGTGGCAATCTGCCGCTCCACTTCTCAAGCTGACAAAGCTTGTGCAATTTTTTTCTACTGAACAGCCCAGGTCGGCCACAGGAGGGGGAGGAATTCCAGCCAGAGGGGTTGAATTCTATGGATTTCCCTCTGGCTGCCAAGGAAGGGGAGTTTGATTTCCCACTCTTGGGCACCTGCCCTCACTACAAAGGTTTCAATGAAGAGGAACAATTGCTGCCACTCCTGCCAGAGCTTCCAAAAAAACCCATCCACTGTGGCTTGGGAAGGAGAGGGCACTTCTCCATCCTAAGGTGGATTTGCTGCAGGAATTCTGAGGCAGGGAATTTTTTCTTATTAAACTGAACTTAAGGAGTCTTTGGACAATGCTCTCAGGCGCAGGGTGGGATTTTTGGGGTGTCCTGTGCAAGGCCACGAGTTGGATCCATGATTCTGATGGGTTCCTTTCAGCTCAGCAGATTCCACGGTTCTGTGAAAATTTAACTTGAGCATCCATCCAGCTCCAAGGTGCTGGAAATCCATCCTGACAACTCTGGCAGCTCCATGGAGGAGATGAGCAGAGGGTGCAGATTTTGCGACCCACCTTGGCTCTGAATGTGCTGGGGAAACACAACAGAGGCACCACATTTGTGTAGGAAGGGAGGAATCACGGGAAAATTGAACGGCTTGGGTGGGAAAGACTCCCAAAGCTAATTTCACTTCACCTCCTGCCATGGGCAGGGACAGCTTCCACTGCCCCAGGGTGCTCCAGCCTGGCCTGGGACACTTCCAGGGATCCAGAGGCAGCCCCAGGTTCCCTGGGTAGCTGGGGGATGCTCAGCATACCCTGGAGCTCCTCCGCTTTAGGTGGAACACTGAGAAGGAACCCACAGGGCCTGAGGGGTTGGGCAGGGCCTGGACACTGCTGGAGGAGGAGGAACGAGGTGGGAAAGTCACTCTGGACAGTCCCAGGAGGACGTGGTGGAGCAGAGGGCTGGGAGCAGCTCTGGTGCAGGAGTCTGGAGTGATCCATGAGAACTGGGTTTGTTAAAGGCTCTGCAGGTCAGAACAGAGCTCTGTGTGAAGAACAGCCCGGGAGCTGCGGAAGTGCTGCAGCCCTGAGACAGAAATGAGTAACTGCCTTGGGGAAGCTTTTTCCGAGGCTGGAGAGGGGGCGAGTGCTGCATTCAGCCTGAGCAAATGGTGATAAATGGCCCTGGAAGTAACTCCTGTGTTAGGCACGATGTTATTGTTAAGCACGTGTTTGGATCAGCAAATTCCCCCTGCGTTCAGGAGCTAAAGGACAACGTGAATCCTTCTCAGCTGCACTTTACAATGCTGGCCATTAAACCGTGCTGCTGCTGTTGTAGGAGCTGGCATTGTCCACAGAAGAAATCGGAATTTGCATTATGGAACAGCGGTGTCTATTTTGATTAAGAACAACACTCTCCCCTGCTATCCTGTTTCATGAATATTTAAGTTAATTAAGCCCAGCAAAGATTTCATTTCAGCTTAATGACTTCTAAATGTGACTTCTTATGTCTGTGGAAATGAGTGAGATACGACAGGCACAGCTCTTAATACACCTAATTATGGGATTGATGCATTCCAAGGATATGGGGCGGCAGGGTTTTGTCCTTAGGAAATGTGCCATCCCTGAGCCTGTGGTGTGAGCTGGGTTGACCTGGCTGAAGGCCAAAGGGGCTTCCACAACTGGAAAAGGGAGAGAAAATACTGGAAAAGGGAGAGAAAATACAGGAAAAGCCTCGTGGGTCAAGACAGGGCTGTGACAGAAGTGTGGGGCAAACTCTGAGTGATGTCACTGCAGTGCTGAGTTGTTTTGGGCACTAAACACTACCTTGGGGTATCAGTTCATCCATAGGAAACCTGGACAGGGAAGAGATCAGAGAGGCTCTGAGTTCTCTCGCATTTCAGTAATTTGGAGCAGAGGGGTTTCAGAGAGTGATTCTGGTTTGTAGCAAATAGGTGGAATTGGATTTGCTTTATTTGTGAAGTAATTAAATATCCAGCCCAACTTCCCGAACTGGCAGTTTTGGGATGAGTGAATTGGAAGTTGGAATTCTACATCAGAATTTCAGATATGGTTGGATATGCTTGGAAAATGAGACTCTGTAAACTTGGGTGTTAGGGGGGCTTATTTTAAAAAAGCACCTAGACAGAACTATTGGCTGCTTTGGAAAATCTGACTCCCATTTTCTCAGGCATTGCTGAACCTCGGTCCCAGGTAATTCAGAGCAGCTGATATTACTGGTAATGGTGGTTAAATACAGAGCTTATCCTAATGCTCACGCTGGCATCAAAAGAACCATCTCTAAAATCACCTCTCTCAGGAGTAATTCCAGAATCCCATTAGTGACTGGGCAACCTTTGTGCTCAGTCCTGAAAACGAGAGGATTATCTGCCCCAAAAAAGGTCACACACAGGCAAAAATGGGGTTTGTGGCTGGTGGCAGAGAGCCTTGGGAAAGGGGAGAGAAAAGGAATTCAGAGCAGTTCCATGTGCAGTCCCTTGAAGGCTTTTCAGTCACTCCTGACAAATTCCTGCCCTGTTCTTCCCAGGAAAAATCTGAGTAACACCTGGGGAAATTCCTGCATTTCCTTCATTCCTTGGCTGCTGTTTGAGTAAAAGGTTTGGACATTTTGTATTTAGAAAGCTGGGTTTGAAAATAATGGCCTGGCATGAAGAAAATCTTTGTTGTTCTGTGAGAAACTTGTGCTTCTCACAGGCAGGGAAATTCTGGGAATCCCTGGAGCCTACCCTTTCCTGGAGGAGCCCGCTCAGAAGGATGCACCAGCAGCTGAGACTCCCAGCAAACGCATTCCATGCTCGGGCACCACCCAAATCTGATGAATGAGGCAAGGAATGAATTGTTGAGCACTCCCAGGTTGTAGCATTATTTGATTTTTTTTCCCCATCCTAATCCTTACGAGTGTGGGGGGGGAACAGATTGAAATTCTGCCTTAAACTGATGGGTCTTGACTCAATTTAAATCCAGCTAAGAGTGTTAAATTGACATCTGAGTAGAGGAGTCAAGTGCTAAGTCTCTTTCAGAACAAGCTGTAGGTGTGTTGTGATTCCAATTTATTTCTTTATAACTCCCCTAATGGGATAAAACGTACGAGAGGGATGGAAATGCTGGGATGACGAATGCCGAGGGGATGGGATGTGGTTTGAAGTGGAGGCTGTGTGGAAATGACAAGTGAAATCAAGCAGATTAAAAGGATGTTCTCACCTGATGGAAGATGCTCTCCAGGGGGAATCAAGGGAGGGCTCAGCCTCTGAGTTAGTTAGTCTTGATTCTGATTTTCTGAGTTAGTCTTGATTTTGATTCTCTCCCCATTCCTGCTACCAGTTCTCCAGTATGCTTTTGAGAATGGGAATTATTTCCTTTGCTTTCACCCCTTTTGCCACCAGTGGAGCAAATTCTGTTCCTGTGGACACCAAGAATTCCCTCCCCACTAAAAGTCTTGCGAGAAATCCTCTTTCTGAGGATGGAGCTTTGCTCATAGCAGAGAAATACCAATGCTGATATAAACCTGCGAATTAACAAGGCTTGGTATTAAATGTGACAAAGGTTTAGCAGGGTTTGATGGTGGGGTACACTTGAGTGGACTCTGTAGAGGGGAAGTGTCAGAGAGAAATCGGGGGACCCAACAAGGACCCCCTGAACCCCTTCTCAAGGCGAGTCCTGGTGCAGCTGGACCCAGGTTTAGTCCTGGGTTTGGTCAGAGTTTGTGTCCAAAGAATTAGGTGGACACAATCAATCTTTTTTGTCAGCCTAGATTTTGAAGTTAATATTTGAATTAACTGTTAATCCCAGCTGTTAATCCCTTCCCAAGGATCTTTTATGGTAAGGAACCACTCAGCCTTTGAGGAGTAACTGAAAGTTACTCTTGACCTTTTAGGAGTAACTGAATGTTACTCTTAACCTTTGAGGAGTAACTCAGAATGTTACTCTCAACCTCTGAGGAGTAACTGAATTTTACTCTTAATCTTTGAGGAGTAATTCAGAATGTTACTCTTAACCTCTGAGGAGTAATTGAGTGTTACTCTCAACATTTGAGGAGTAATTTTGAGAGTTACTCTCGACCTTTCAAGGAATAACTTTGACTTACCCTCATCCTTCAAGGAGTAATTTTGAGAGTTACTCTTGACAACTGAGAAGTAACTTTGATAGTTACTCTCAGCCTTTCCAGAGTAACTTTGAGAGTTACTCTCATCCTTCAAGGAGTAACTTTGGGAGCTACTCTCAAACCTTGGGGAGTAACTTTGGGAGCTAGTCTCAGCCTTTGAGGAGTGACTCTGGGAGCTCCATGAACCATGGACTCTGCTCTATTTATGGCGTAGGATGGTTGACTCCCAGTCCTATTTGCACCCCAGCTGTATTTTGGGTTGGCCCCTGCCCAACATCCCCTCAGCTGCTGAACATCATTCTGCCCTTAGATGTTCAGAGAGATTCCTGCCTTGAACTCTTTTCTTGTGGTCTCTGGGCCAGATGGAGCAGTCACGACCTCCCCTTCCCAGCAGGAAAAGGGGGAGCACAGATGGTTTCCAGGCAGAACCTGTTCCCCTTCCTCAGACATCCAGAGAATGAGGCAAAAATATAAACCTTGTGTTGTCTGCTCCCCCAAAAGAACCATTCTTTAATGAAATTAGGGATTTGAAGCCTAAATATTTTCCTTGGCAACAAGTAGGACCACCTGGCATTCTCTTTTGCCATGACAAAGGGTATGAAGTACCTTTGGGATATGTATAAAATAACTGGAGGCCCAAATACCATTTTTAGAGCTGGTGGCAAAACATGGATAACCCCCCAAAACTGTTCTTTGGATAAAACAGATTTTTATTTCTTTGGGGATGGATGGATTAGGAGCTGAGTCTTGCAAAGCATTTTCAGTATCAAAATTAGAACTTGATATTTTGCCCCTAAAAAAATGAACCTTTTCAAGAGGCTGACTTTTAACCAACTGCTGCTTCTTCAAAATTCTTTATGGTCTCGAAGTCGGATGTGTAAAATCCTGTCAGGTGTCCCAGTGAATAGATGAAAAACTTCCTTTATTTTTATAGTAAGGCATCTCTTTTTGGCTTAAAAGTAAGAGGCAGATGAAAAATTGAAATATTAGAAGTCTTTGTATGGAGAAGTGTCTAATGAGGCAGCTTTATCTGCAGCAATGAGATTTGTCTGTGAATGGAGGTTGAAAAAGCCTTAAATATGTCGTTAGTGCTAATCTGGGGTGTTTGATCTGGCCAAGGATCTTAATCTTCAGATATTTCACAAGCACTGAGACAGATTGATGCCTCAGTTTGTCTTGCCTTAAGTTTAGCTGAACTGCTGCTGCGGTGCTGATCCCCAAGTTCAATGAACTAATTGAAGCTGCGTTCCAGAAATTCAACAGAAAATGTCTTTAAGCTCCTTCAGATTCTGAGTTAATCTTAGAGGAATGCCTTGGATTGTAACAAAACAAATGAGGGCTCTAAGAATAAATTTCATTTTTGAAATTCAGTTTATCAGAGTGGGGAACGTCACATCTGAGAGTTTATAGGTTTCATAGTTTATAGATTTTATAGTTTATAGATTTTATAAATCTGTAGTTTATAGATTTATTAAGGTTATTTTGTGGTGTTTTTAATTGCATTTTGTAAAATGTTTACTGTAATAGTGGGTGGGGGTAAGGTGAAGGAATGAGACGGGGAAAAGTAAGGGAAGGAGATGGGGAAAGGTGAGGGAAGGAGATGGGGACAGGTGAGGGAAGGAGATGGGGAAAGGTGAGGGAAGGAGATGGGGAAAGGTGAGGGAATGAGGTGGGGGAAAGGTGAGCGAAGAAGATTTTTAACACTTTTTGTGAAATTTAGGCAGAGGAGGTAACTTGTTTGACAAAAGCAGGGACTGTCAGAGTTGTATTTAATGGCCTTTAAAGTCATTGTATTACATCCTCTCCCCAAGTCAGAGGGATTTGCTCCATCCCAGAGAAAATGCACGTTCCCTGCAGCAAGGCACTGTGCAAACTCATCAGCTTTGCTATTTAGATTATTGCCTTGTGCCGTGAATCCTTTACAAGGAGCCGTGTGCTATCAGCAGCCCTTGTTCTCTTCGTTAGCACTGTCAAAGCAGAGTGGATGGGCATAATTACCGAGGAGTTCTGGGCTGCTGAAGTGGATAATGAAAAGTGCCACTGACACAGTCTTTGCATGCCATTAAAAAAAATTAAGGCAATGATTCAACAGGCAGAGTTTCACCTGTACTCTTGGTAGAGCTCTTTGTTCTGCGTGGTGCTGCCTTCACTCAGACACTGTCCCAACATCCCCTTCTCTCCAGCAGAAATACCCTGTGCTCTTTATTTACAGCTTTATCTCAGCAGCTGAATAATGAAGATTCCTCTTGGCATCTGTTCTTGGAGGTCTTTGAAGTAAGAAGGTTGGTTTTGAAAGTTTTGTTGGGTTGTTTGGGTGCAGGGGGGTTTTATGCCACAGTTCTGGGTGGGTATTAAGCCCTTTGGATGCCCACTCTTTGTGTGACTTTGGCTCAAGTTGTGTCATAAATCATGGAATTGTTGAGGCTTGACCTTCAAGATCATCAGGTCAAACCAGCACCCCCACACTCACTACTAAACCCTGTCCTCAAGTGCCACATCCATGTTTGAACACTTCCAGGGATGGGCACTGCACCACACCCTGGGCAGCCCATTCCAACCCATTCCAACGCTTCCCATGGAGAAATTCCTGCTGCTGTCCACCCAGACCCTTCCCTGGCCCAGCCTGAGGCCGTTCCCTCTGCTCCTGTCCTTGTTCCCTGGAGCAGATCCCAAATCCCCCCGGCTGTCTCCTCCTGTCAGGGACTTGTGCAGAGCCACAAGGTCCCCCCTGAGTGTCCTTTGCTCCGGGCTGAGCCCCTTTCCCAGCTCCCTCAGCTTCTCCTGGTGCTCCAAACTCTTTCCCAGCTCCATTTCCATCTCTGGACACATTCCAGCTCCTCCACATCTTTCACAATCCTTAAACAATATCCTGGAGTTTACTGACTGTCACCTGCTGCTGCCCAGGGTGTTTTAAAGCCAATCCCATTCATCTCAGGCTAAAGGCCATTTCTCAGCCACTCCATAAAGTTCTTAACTGCCTGGCCCTGGTGCACTCCCGGGGAAGATATGACACACTGGATACCTGCTTTCAATTTTTCCTGTTAAGCCCCTTCATTTTCCCCGGGTTATTTCATCATCCAACTACTCCCTGCTTTATGCAGGAAAACTATTTATTTTTTAATGGAGCTCAACATTTCCAGTTCAGGCAGCAACCAGTGGATAACTTCCACTTGTGGAACATTAAAAATCAGAAGGAGGAGACTTTGGAAGTGATTTGGTGCAGAGTTAATGACACCTCTGCTGTTGACTTCTGCAGGGATGGATGCAATGAAAAAATCACAAAAACCAGCAAGAAGACATTAAGGATTGCCTCAGGATTGCCTTTAGATAGTGAAAAATCCTCCCTTATATTCATCAGCTTAATTTACATTAATAACTCAATTTATAGACTAGGTGAGACTTTTTTCCTCTCTATGCCTTTAAAAGCTCCCCAGAATTCTTCATTAAATCCTACAAAGAGGTTCAAAACACTTAAAAATGCATGATTAATTTCTCTGCTGTTCTGTAGGGCTTTTACTGAATTGTTCAGCCTTGACTATGATGTCCTGGGAGAATTGTGACAGAATTACTCAGAAAATTTCATATTCAGGGAGATTTTATGCTGCAGATCTTCTTGCTCTGAAACACAGCTCCAAGAATGATGATAAGGAGGGGAAATTGTACGGGGAGGGTTGCTCTGCAAACATCTCTTCCCTGCTAATGTGATTTAATGCAGTTGGTAATACTTGATGAAGATCCATTGCAACCTAGGAAAGCCTGAAAATTAGGAAGGGTGTGGATTAACAGGACCAAAACTTGGCAGTCCAGGATCCTTGTAAAAGATCCACTGATTCAGCTACTCCAGCTCAGCGCTGTTGAAATGAGTCCACTTCATAAATTGACACAGTGCTGGTGTGAAAGAATGCACCGGGGATATCAGAGCAAGCTGGTATTTAATAAAATACCTTATTTTTGGCACTCTGTGAAGCTTCCCTGCACTGCTGCTCCCCGGTGTTTTCCTGGGGACTCCTGGCTGCCAGGAAGGGCTGGGGCTGAGCAGGTCTCTCAGCAGAGGACAGGGGATGAGTGGCTCCAGCAGGCATTGCCAGCAGGACGTGCCAAGTTCTGGCAGCCAGTTTGCTTTGGGAACAGGACGGTTTTCTCCCTCTCTAATGAGAAAGCCATACATAATATCATGCACGATGACAAGGGCCAAATCCACCCCTGCAGACAGGGCTGATAAGATGAAAGGCTGCAGCAGGGAAGAGCTGTTGTACATGAAGTTCACGTCTGGAGCCAAGCACAGCGTCTGTAAAAGATGATGCCTCGTTCATGCAAAGCAGTTTGAGGCTCTGCTATTGAATTTTCATATGGAAAACACCCTGGTCAGGCTTGAATTCTCCAAGGAGACCTGGAACTTGAGGTTGGGATGGGGCAGCTGTTGCAAGGGAGAAGAAAAGCTGCAGAGGGAAAAGAATTCCTCTCACCCCTCCCCTGCTGGCCTGTCCCCATCGTGTGTCACTTGCATGGCAGAAATTGGGGGTTTGATAAACACCCCCAGGCCTTCAGCAGCACTGAGGGATTTACTGGCCTCCTGTGCCACTCTGGCTGCAGTCCTGTGTCAGAACATCTGGAGCTGACTCGTTAGGCTCTGCTCAGCACAGCTGCTTTGGTCCTTATCAGGGAATTCTGTGCCAGTTGTACTCAAACTCTTGTTGTAGCAAAAGTAACTTTTGTCCGTGAGTGGAGATCGGGATGTGAGGGTATTATCAGGACTAGAAAACATCTTTAACTGCCTCTCTCAGCAAAGTTTCACATAAGCCTCTTTCTCTCAGCATGTGCAGTGAGTAAAATCCACAAGGAAGCTGGAGGCATTTTTCCTGCAGCTTCAAGTGTCAGGCCGTGCTTGGAGCAAGGGCTGAATTTCAGAGTGAATTTCTTGGCCACTTGAAAGGCCCAGCCTGCTCCCACTGTTCCCTTTGTGCTCGGGAGAGGAACAGGAGCAGAAATAGGTTAGGGAGTAAATGAGAGTGGTGGTGGAGACGTGGAGCTGCCTTGATGTATTCGCTGCAGACGTTGAAAAGATGTTCCCTGTGTAAAACATGGTGCAGGACGAGCTGGGAGCACGGCGAGCGTGAGCTGCTCTGACATCTGCTTCAAACCATGATGTCAAAGCAGCTCCACCGTGCCTGAAAGCTCCTGAAGTGGAAAGTTCCTGTTAGGTTTGGTGATTTGGAACAACACTCACAGGGAGACAGGGATGGTACAAGCCCTCAGGCTTTACCTGAACATGCCTGTGCTTTTCTTCTACTTATTGAATTTTGGGGTTGTTTCTTGACAGCCTCAGCATCTGCAGTAATTGGCTTCCTCGGCTCAGATCAAACAGTTTGGAAAAAGGGCTCTTAAACAGAAGATATCTGCATAAAGCAGCATGGAAAGTGCTGGCTTTAAAGAGCCTTTCTGTATTTTTGCTGAAAGTTTGTAGCAGATTTTGCACCCTGGTAAAGGAGCAGCTCCAATGCTCAGTGTGAGCTTTGCTCTGCAAACCTCTTTTTTGGGGGGTTCTGTTGGAGGGTTTGTCTGCACGAGGCTTTAGAAAAGGTTATCTTGGTTTCTGTACAGGAAATTCTGGCTTGGATTGGAACACTGGGCCCAAAGAGATGGTTACAGGTTTGTGAGCAGACCCAAATCTCCTGGATCTTTCCAAAGGGCTGGAGATCATCCTGTGCCACAGAGGGGCTGCAGGTGCTCCGTATCTCTGCAAACCAGGCTGCTGCCACTGGGGTTTCCACCTGCAAACTCAGGTGCCAAATCTGCAAGGGATTTTTTTTTTTTCTTTCTGTGAATAACCTGTCCTTTGCTCATGGCTCCTTGGCTCCATCCCCTGGATCCTGGACTGCTCCTGATAACTCGTGATTCTCCCTTGCTCCAGTGGAGCACACAGCTCAGTAGATGCTCCAGGAGTGTCTTCTCCAAGTGCTGTAGCTCAGAGCCATATCACTTGAATGGCTCTTAAAATTAGGTCTGTCTGGGAGAGAATAATTTAAATTCCACCGTTAAAACTCCTGGTGATTGAGAACAAACGAAACTGCTGTGAAGGCTTCAGGAACTCGCTAATGGCTGGAAAGAAGAGGGTCAGGGTCTAGTTGGGAATCATTTAAAATCCTTCCCTCCCCATTACTCACTCTTCAATTGACACCTTGATAGTTGCACGAGGGTAGTTAAACATGAATTGTTAATACCACCAGCTTTTGTAGGGAGGGCTCTTTTTGCTCCAAAATGAAGCTGATTTATTTTTGCACTGGTTCCCACCAGTTGTTGAGGCCGTTAAATATCCTTAATTGCCTGGAAATGGATTCACATAATAGAGTCCTGGTAATTCAGAGATCTGGGAGCTGATGTTTCAGTCAGCTCTCCCTTGGGAATGACGAGCCTGAAATCACCCAGTGCCTCTTGTTCCCTGGCTTTTGATGGATCAGCAGCAGAGGTTCTGCAGTCTGGCTGCCATCAGCCTCAGAGAAGCAGCTGGAGAGCTCACCAGCTATATTTCTGTGTGTGCTGAAAAAAAAAAAAATAAACAACACCTTGGGACCATCAGGATCCCAGGCAGAGCAGTTCCTCAGCTGCTGGAAACTTGGAAATTGTGGTGCTTTGAAGATTGCACCTCAGCTGGGGTGCCTGTGAGGGGGGCAGTGCCCTGAAAATGTAAACAGTGGCTATAAATGGTGACATTCCAGTGGTGGTTTACATCTTTTTATGAGTTCTTTTTCATTTTCTGAGTCCATTGAAGAGCAATTCCATGGCTGAGATTGTTCCACAAAGCTGATTTCTCAGTCTGCTTGCTCTGTCTCCTCTTATTGGCCCATTTATCCACCCGTGGTGTAGAGCCAGAACCAATATTTGATGCCTTCTTAATATTTGTGTCCATACACCAAGATCTCATCCTGCTGCCTCCAGCTCTAGGACTGGGAACTTGCAAAGGGTTTGTGTTAATAAGCAGAAAACAAACCAAAAGCTCTCAAAAGTTACCATTTTCCTTAGAGAACAAACTCACAACATTATGAGGTTCTTCTTTACAATTTACATTGTTCACTGATGGTCCCTGGAGTGTTTTGGAGCTTCTTTGGAGCTGTAAAGCCTCTGGATACTCCCTAAGAGCAAATGTTGGAGGGTCCCTGAGTTGGCTGGAGGTGTTGGGGTGTGGGGTAGCCCCTCTGCAGAAAATCCCTGGGCTCCCCATGCCCTGCCAGGTTCCCAAATCCCCATTTCCCACCTGGAAGTGGTGCCTGGCCCTGTCAGGTGCAGGAGAGGCTGGTGGGGGGCATGGCCAGGGTGTGGCATGGCCAGGTTTAGGGCATGGCCAGGTTTGGGTCATGGCCAGGTTTGAGGGCATGGCCAGGGTGTGGCATGGCCAGGTTTGGGGCATAGACAGATTTTGGGCATGGCCAGGGGGATGTGGCACAGGCCAGACAGGATCTATGAGATGCAGGGGGAGAGGAAGGGAAGGGGAGATGGGTCCAGGATAAATCCTTTTCCCTGTGATTCTCTGCAAGCTGTGACTGCTGATCCCAGCGGAGTCATCCCAGTTCCCATCTGCCAAGGATCCACCCCACTGAATGCACAGTGAGCCCAATTCTCTGGGTGGAAATAAATTCTCCCAGAAAAGCCAGAATTCTCTGCAGAATCCTCTGCAAAAGTGTGGCTCGAGCCTGGAGGATTCCCACACCGAGCAGGGTTCAGACACCTCCAGACAAAGCTGTGCTCTCCGATATCCACAGACTGGGGAACGCCCTCCTTTTCCTTTAAAAATGGATCCAGGTTCATTTTCCCAGGTGCTGCCATCATTTGCTACTCGGCTCTGATCCAGTAACTGGAGACAACCCTTGTGTGTCAGGATAATCCCCAGAAAATCTGGGATAAAATCAGTGAGTTAGAATTCCCCCCAACCATCCCTACTCTGCTTTTTCCCTTTGCATTTGGGGTCCAATCCAGAAAAAGGAAGAGTGAAAGCAGTGGGAATGGGGTGGTTTAGGAACATTTTTAATGGCAGAGACAGTTTGTAATTCACCACGTGTGCCCCTGGGCAAGGGGCAACCCAGGCTCGTGTTCATATCTGGGAATCCAGGAGATTTTATTTCCAGTGGGAAAGGGACGGAGATGGACTGGGATAGACTGGGATGGACTGGGTGGGAGGACAGATCTTGCCCAAGCTCGTGTTAAGGAGGTGCTCATCCTTAAATATCATCCCCTCCTTTTTTAAGCAGAGAATATTGGGAATGTTTTAGTTTATTGGATTTTAACACAGCAGCTATCCAGAGCCTTCCGAGAAGCTGGAGCTGCCAGTTAAACTCTTCCACACGATTTTTCTCCTTCCCCTTTTGAACTTGGACTTTATCTGAACTCATGGAAGTGGTGTCTGGGGCATTTGAGGTGATGTCCCCTGCTGGGACAGTTCAGACAGATCTCTGTGCCCTAAGTGATACTGGTAAATTATGCAACCAGAATTTGGTGCCCAAAATGAGTATTTTAAATCCAAAATGAGACTTAAAAGTCCATGTGAATTATTGAAAATGAAACCATTCATCTTTCTGGATTTTTGTAAGTATTTTCTACTTTTTTTTTTTAATTTTATGTTCTCAAATTCATGCCAAGCCTCATTCTCTTAAATAAAATGACAATTTTGGCCACACCACCCCCTTCCCTGGTGTCTGAGCATGGGGCTACTGGCCTCCAGCAATGTTGGTTTGTGCTGCTGATCTGGGTCAGGAATATTTTTGAATGGGATGGGAGACCTCCAGGGCACTTCCCAATGTGCACTGAATTCAGTAGATGCTGCTGTAAATCCCATTTATTGCAACCACCAAGAACAGGCCTCTGTTAGAGAATCAGGGATTATTTTGGGTTGGGAAAGGCCTACAGGATCCTGTAGTCCAAGCATTTTCCCAGCATGTTATGTTGGCTCCTGTACAAGTGAAAATGTGCTCAGGAATTCACACCTGGGAGGTTCCACAGAGCCTTGGGAAGGGGAAAGCTGTGGCATGGCCAGGCCAAAACAGTAAATTCATTAACTATGCACCTCATACACCAATTACATCAAGATTTTTGGGATTCCTGGGAGTACAGCAATGTCCTGGAGAGATGTGCTATGACCACGGACTCAGGAATAGCCCTGCAAACAGGAGGAGCTGGAATTCTCCCAGTTCAGCACCAGGAGAGTGAGGACCTTGTGGAGGCCAAGCTCGGTGCCCACAATGCCCCCAGTTATTGGTGCTGTGGGAGCTTTTGTCCCCTTCTGGGAATCTCCTGGGAAGGGCACAGGCTCAGCTAGACAAAAACCAAGCTTGGACCTGTCCATCTCCCACTCAGGATAACTTTTAGACAGTTTTTAATCAAAATGTGGGTTTGTCACTTATTTGGTCTCATGCCTTATATCTCCTGGTGTCAGATTTGTGGGATTGTGGACAACTTCCCGCCTCCAAACCCAGCCTGGCCTTGGACACTCCCAGGGACACAGGGGGAGCTACAGCTTCTCTGGGAATTCCTTCGCAGCCCCTCACCAGGAAGAATTCCCTCCCAAATCCCAACTTTCTTGGATTGCAAAGCAGGATGTAACCAAAAGTATGGATTCTATCACCATCAGTTAAACCAGCCAGGGCAGTGTTCTTCACCTTTCCACAACCCATCCTCCCTCCAGGAGATATCTCCTGTTAATGGGCCACTGAGTCCCACTGCACGGCTGAGAAAATTCCATCATCCCAGTGGGAGATGCTCCAGCCAGGGGGAGGAGCCGAGCATTTCCTACCCGGATCAAATCCGAGATTTGGAACATCAGAGCAGCCTTTTCCCACTGGATTCCAGAGGAAAACCAGACCCTTCTACATCATCACTGGAGCTTCAGAGGAAAAGTGCACCTTCCCCAGGAGCACTGCTGCAACAGAACCACATCTGTCACTGCAGGAGGATGCAGCCACCCTTTAATGGGACTGCTCCAACACCCTGAGTGACTGACGGGGGTCAGCTTGGATTCTGACTCTGGCAGAGTTTTGGGTTTGTTTATTTGTAATACTGTGTTTCTATTTTAATTTGTCCTAGTCAAGAACTGTTATTCCTATTCCCATGTCTTTGCCTGAGAGCCCCTTAATTTCAAGACTATAATCTGGATGGAGGAGGTTTACAATTTCCATTTAGAGAGAGGTTCCTGCCTGTCTTAGCAGACACCTGTCTTTCCAACAAAGACACCGTGCCACCCTGCCCTCCCTCATTTTTAAACCATTCCCTATTTTCTGTGTGACACCAGTGCATTTTCCTCTGCTGGGTTGTGCCAGACCAGTTCCAAAGTGTCAGGGAAAAAGGAAAACCATGGTTCTGCTACTTGACTTCTGCTCCTCATGGCTGATGTTGGCTCTTGGCAGAGAGGATTGATTTTATTTCCATTTAAATCTTGACATGCAGGAGAGGTTCATCCATGAGGAAAAGCCTCTGAGTTGGATGGATTTTGGGATTTGATCAAAACCAAGATTAAAATTGAGGGATGTGGATGGTTCTGTTAAAATACTGACAGCTCTTTTTGGGAGAAATCTCCTTATAGTGATAAAACTGCTCCGAAGAGCTGCTGATTTTAGATTTTCACCTTATCTGCATGGAATGTGGGGTTTTTAGATTGGCTTCTTGTTTCCAGAACAATGTGGGAACACAGTCCTGGGTTATTTGTCCAGCTTCAGAGATTCAGGAATGGGGTTTAGTGCTGCTGGTGGGATTTGACAAATTCTGCTCCTGTATTGTGGTAACTATAAATGTATTTATAGTATATTTTCATTGACATGTTTCATGGAGCTTGGTATCTTAAGGAATATTTTTATCTTGATTTATCCATTCGCTCTATGTTAGATACATTGAGATACATAAAGTAGATATCAATATATATATATATAAATATATTGATATATATTAGATCTTGATCCATATAAAATACAGATTAATACATGTATTGATATATAAAATCTATATTGATATATAAAATAGATATTGATATTTGCACTGATATATATATTGATATCTATTGAAATGGATATGTGGTATTTGTTAGACAAATTTAATATGAAATGTTAGATATATTTATAGACAGTTCTATAAACTCAGTCTGGAATTAGAATGTGACTCCTCAGCTGATTTCTCCTTTACCCCCCCAAATTCCCTGAGATATTCCTTTATTTACAAGGTTCATAAATGCTCCATTTTCCCCCCTTTACCTTCTGTCAACTCCGTCATTTTACTCTTTGCTTTTTCATTTTTTTAAATTAACACATTACCCAAAAAATCTTCAGGCAGTGAGCTATTTTGAAAAGTCAAAATATAATTAAAATAATAACACCTCATCACCATCCTCCTCTCCTTGCCACGATTTCAGCCCTTTTCCCACCTGGAGCTGCCCCAACAGCAAGACCAGAGAGGGAAGAGCAGCATCTCTGCTGAGTTTCCAGCATGATCATACCCCGGGATGCTGCTGGAATAAAGTGTGGAAAATCCTGTGCTGCTCCAACCTTGTGTGGGTAAAACCCTGCTGGGAGCATTGACATTTCAGGGCATCTCCCCAAACTGGGGCCAAAACTCTGACAATTTGTGCTGAATTCCAGGTTTGATTCCAGGACCTGTTTTGAAACAGCAGCAACCCAGTGTGGATTTGTGTTAGGACAACACTTCACCCAAAATATCACTCTGAATGCTTGGAATAAAACAATTAGGCAGCAGGAATAGACCTGTTTATTTATTTTCTCAGCCCTTGCAGCAGAGAGAAGCTGTTTGGGGTTATTTTAAGCTTTTCTTTGTGCATGGAGCAGCCCTGCTGAGCATCTCTGAAGCTGGAAACACACAGAGCAGATTCCAGAGCTCGGGACACTTTGTCACCTTGGAAGGAAATGCCTTTCCCTTGGGGGGCTTGTGCAATGTGCATCTATGGAATAATATTCTAATTTGAAAATAATTGGAAGGAGATACTCTTGACATTGGAAGTCGGGGAGAATAAAAAGAAGTTTGGGTTAATGTGACAGAGCACTTTTAATGCCTGCAAGCGGGTGGAAACAATAAAGAACTTGAGGGATTTTAATCTTGTTTGTCAAGTAATTTATCACAGTTGTTTTCATAAATCTCAGAGATAATCAGCATCCATGGCAAATGGAACTGGATTAAACATGAGCTGCTGGGTTGTTCTGTTCAGCTGGGTCTTGTAGCACAACGTGTCAGGATTTTCCTGGGACACGACTGCAGGGCAACATCTCAGACACTGGAGGGGAGGCTGGGAAGATTGAATTCCATCTGAGAATTCCAGGGACAACAGGTCTGCATTGCCTCTGCTCCCTCCTGGCAGCTTAATCCTGGAATGAGCCTGGGTGGGGAATGAGGCCAACCAGAGCTTCTCAGGACTTGTGGATAACGATGGAGGTGATCCCAATTCAGAGGGTCCTTGCAGAGCATTTCCTGCCTTTCCACAGGGATCCCATGATTTTAGAGGCCATTCCATCATATCAGACACCTTCTGGCTCTCCACAACTCCTGGTGCAGGCAGGGGGGATCGGGCTCTGCTCCCAGGAATCAGGGACAGGAGGAGAGGGAATGGCCTCAAGCTGGGCCAGGGGAGGCTCAGGGTGGACACCAGCAGGAATTTCCCCATGGAAAGGGTGGTCATGGCTGCCCAGGGAGTCCCCATCCCTGGAGCTGTCCCAGGAAAGACTGGAGGTGGCACTCAGTGATCTGAACTGGGGACAAGGTGGGGATTGGACACAGCTTGGACTAGATGATCCCAGAGGTTCTTTCCAACCTCAAAGATTCTGGGATTGAACACTGCTCTGGAAACTTCTGATTTTGCTTGAATTTTTTTTGCCTGGAAAGTTTTTTGCCTGGAACTTTTTTTTTTTTAACCCGGAAATTGTTGCCCTTTTCACTAATTCAAGGAGGATTTAGGGAACTACACTTTGGATTTGAAGGTTTTGGAGCAAAACCCTTCCATGGTTTGTCAATACCTTCCACTGGGGAGTCCCCATCCCTGGGGGATTTAACAACCATGGGAATGTGGCACTTGGGGACAAAACTTAGGGTGGCCTTGGCAGTGCTGGGGGATGGTTGGACTCAATCTCAGAGGGCTTGTCCAACCTCAACAACTCCATGACCAAACAGGTATTTGGGATATGGACAGCAGAAGTGCCACCTCCTGCTGCTTGTGGCACTCCCAGGTGGGATTTGTGGCGCTCCCAGGTGGGATTTGTGGCACCACAACCCCTTCCAACAGCATGTGGGGCTCAGGCTGAACACTTGGATTAGGTACAAACACTCCTGAGTGAGTTAAAAGTGGCAGGGATGGCTTTAACCCAGCACTTGAGGGACAGACTTCTCTGCCTGGAATCGGGCTCACTATTGGATTTGGGGGAAGCAGCCGTGCTTGGCCAGAGCTGGAGATCTGTCTCTATTAGAGCTCAGCTCAGGGTGCCTTTGGCTCCTGCAGCAGCTGTATTTTATCACTTTAAAATGCTGGGTAATGCTGCATCAATAAATCCTGAATTAAGGAAATCTGCAAAGGAGCAACAGCCTTATCTTAATTAAGCAAAATCTATGGCTCCTGCCACAGCCTGGACCAGGAGCCAGTCAGCCTTGGAACAGGCACTTTTTTCTGCTCTTTGATACTCCTTTTGGGGTTTTTTTAGTGTAGGATTTGGGGTTGGGGACAAAAAAGCACATGGCCTAGAAGAACATGTGGCTGTGACAGAAGGGGAGAAAGATAAAGGTACTTGATAAAGAGGTTTTCATGTGCTCTCTCTGCTTTTAGCCCCTCTGAAGTAGAAATTGTCCCTCAAGATCCAACCCTGTGCCTTCCATCCTCCTCCCAGACCAGGGCTGGCAGCCTGCAGCTAAAACAGGTCAGCTCCTGGGCTGTGCTGTCAAGTTTCCCAAAGAACTTAAGTGACTTGGGTGAAATGGATCTGGTTTTCCTACAGATTTTTTTTTTTTTAATATGAAGCTTGGTTTTGTTTTACCGACCAAAATATTCCACAGCTGCCTGATGCTGTGTGAAGCTGAAAAGTAAAGGAGGGATAAAAGCTTAATCTCCTCTGGCCCTTGCTGTATCCCTTGGGATACCTGGACTGCATCTAAAACACCAGGATCATCCTGTCTGAGCTCAGTGTTTGCCAAGCTGATCACAGAATCATGGAACCATGGAATGGTCTGGGTGAGAAGGGACCTTAAATCCCATTCAGTGCCACCCCTGCCATGGGCAGGGACACCTCCATTGTCCCAGGGTGCTCCAAGCCCTGTCCAACCTGGCCTTGGCACTGATGTTACTCTGCATCCCCAAAACGTGAAGAGATGCGTTTTCAGAGAATTTATCCTTTGCTTTTCCCTTTTCCTGTTGTCTCTGTTGCACTGCCATGCTTCCACAGCTGAGCTTATTTGGAAAGGAGTGGCCTCTGTCCATAGCTAATCAGGAAATTCCATTTTTTCCAGCTAAAGGGCAGTGAATAAACTCAAGCTGTCCCTCACCATCCCCATGTGGGATCAGAACTTTCCTGGGAGAGGCTGCCTGGCCCAGGAACTCCGTATTCCATTGCTCCATCCCTGGATTTGCAGCAGCTACTTTGGCTGGCCCTGTTTCTCCTTAACTTCTTGATTTATTTAGGAAGGTTCAGTGATCCCAAGTTGAGGTGAGGAAGTGACCACGCTGCTAAATCAGCTGCAGTGGATTCCAGGATTTCAGCGCTGACCACTTAAAGGCCACTCACACCCCATGGATTGCTTCCTTGCTGGGAGGCAACAGGAATGTGGCAGCTGCCTCTTGTTCCATTTGGTGGATTTAACTTTTTTGAGGTGAATTCCTGGATTTCTCCCAGTTTAGCTACTCCTGTGTCCCTGGACACACTCCAGGCTCTTTGGATAGGGAGGTTTGAAGTCACCAGAAGTGCTGGGAGGCTCTGGTGGATTCAGCCTCCGGACAGAAGGAGCCTCCTCTGTGTCTGTGAGGTGGGAGAAGCCCTTCCCTGCTCCCAGGTGTGCCTGACCTGCAGGAATGTTGGAAAGATGATCCTTTGGTTCTGTTTCCAGCTCGTTCTGCACCCCAACAGAACAAGATGTGACACCACAGAGCTTTGCTGCTCCTCTGTCCAGGCTCTGTTCTAGCTCCTCCCATGGGAATTGCTGTCCAGTGACACAGGAGAGGCACCAGGGAGCAGGAATGAGCCATTGTCTGATTTAGGGAAAGTTCTGGGCTCTGAATGGTCACTGGAGAGAAGGTCCTTGAACAAAGCTGGTGTGAATGAAAGGGGATTCAGGCAAGGCAGAACACAAGGCATGAGGAGTTTGAAGCCCCAAGCTGGTAGAAGGAAATGGAGGAGAGACAAAAAATATTTTACTTCCATGTTTTAGCTGAATTTTAAAAAAAAGTATTATTAGCAAAAGTATTTCTGTGATGTGTGTAATAATGAATTTCAGAGGAGCTGACCAGGAACACCTGACCCAGAGCAGGGAGAAGGGAAAAGTTCCCAGGGAAAAGTGAGATCAACTCCTACCATTATCAGGCTCCTTCTCCTCCCCAGCCCTCATATCCATGGCAGCCAATTCCTAGTAGAGCTCATACTGGGAGTCAGCTGATGCTGGTGGGAGCAGGATCAGGGTTCACACAGAAAAAATGGAAGGGGAATTACCTGAATGCAGAACATGAGGCCTGAGGAGTTGGGAATCCTGCAGCTGGTGGAAGGGAACAGAGAAGGGACGAGAATATTTTATGTCCAAGGTTTAGTTTAGGGATTTTTTTAAATATTACCAGCAAAAGTAGTTTTGTACTGCATGTAATAATGAATTTTAGACCTGATATGGGATGCCTGACCCAGAGCAGGGAGAAGGGAAAAGTTCCCAGGGAAAAGTGAGATCAACTCCTGCCATTATCAGGCTCCTTCTCCCCTGCCCTCACATCCACAGCAGCCAATTCCCAGTAGAACTCATACTGGGAGTAAGCTGATGCTGGTGGGAGCAGGATCCAGGATGAGGCTCCCTGATCTTTATAAAACATCGAGTTTGGTGGTGGAATAGCGTTCCCTCCTCCTCCTCCTCCTCCTCCTCCTCCTCCCCACTACCCTGGACAATCAGCCTCGATTACTCATTGCTGCTTCCCACAATCAGCAGAGTACAGATGGTATCACATTGTTTGGAGGCCACCACAGATAAGATGTGATGAAAATTCTTTGTTACCGGTGATTTCCAGCTTGGTTATTTTCCTTTTAAATGTTTATTCAGTCAAGAAGAAAGGAACCATGGGGCTTTTTCATTTTCATTTACAAACCTCGCTGGCTCTCTGCTGTTGCCATTTAAGAGGGAGTTATGGCCAGAAAAATGATGCAATGAAAAATAAATGACCTGGGGAGTGCCATAAATTTCACCCGCTCCCTCCAAGACTCCCTGATCGAATCTGCTCAGCTTGCAGACCCAGAAGATGCCCGTGCAGGTTGCCAGGACTGTGAAATCCATTGGAAACCATTCTTCCAGGCTTTCTCTGGAGCTGTGCTGTGCCTGGGCTCAACAGCAGGGTTGCTGTGGCAGTGGGGCCTGAGCACTGATGGATCACAGCCTTTCCATCTTTTTTCCAGCAGCAAAAGCATCAGACGCCTTTGAAAAGGGCACAGGAGGCTTCTCAAAAAGATCCTTGGATAGCTGGAAGTGTTTTCGTCCTGGTTTTCCATCTTCATTGGGTTTCACTCCCAGCAGCCCAGGCTTAAAGTTACCCAAAAAAAGGTGAATTGAAATCTGCCCATTATCCTGTCCCACAGGATAATGTTTTGTGTTCCTGAGAACAGAACCTGTTCAGTTAAACAAAATCAGTGCCTTGCAAGCCCCAGTGGCACCAAAAGCGCTGCCAAAGTGCTCTGCAGAGCAGCAGCTGGGAATGGAGCTGGGAGAGCCCAAAGACTGCCGTGAGTGCTGAAACAGAGCTGGAATTGTCTGTTCCCTCTCCATCCCTTCTCCTGCCCAACCCCAGCTCTGCAGGGATGTGTCCCCGGGGCTCCTTCTCCTGCTGCCACCGGTGTTTTACAGCAGGAATCCTGTGGGCACTGCCCTGCTGACCACACCGGGGCCAGAGCTGCCCATCCACTGATTCTGGGCCACATCACAGAGGGACACAGAGCCTGTGCAGGAGGTTTGTCCTCTTTAGGGTAGGGGTTGGCCTTTTTTTATTACTCAGGCTTGGGTTTTTTTAATGGCAGAGTTAAAGGGAAGAAGCAGCTGCAGTGAAGAATTCATGGAGAGGCGTGGGGGTGGTGGAGCTGTGAGTGCAAATATTAATGACCAGGATTGTCCTGGAGCCCTGGAATTGTTTGGGTGGGAAGGGACCTTAAATCCTATCCAATTGCTCCTGCCATGGGCAAGGACACTTCACACCATCCCAGGGCGCTCCAACCTGGCCTGGAACACTTCCAGGGATCCAGGGGCAGCCACAGCTCCTCTGGGAATTCCATCCCAGCCCCTCATCACCCTCAAAGGGAGGAATTCCTTCCTAATATCCCCTCCAACCCTGCCCTGTGGCAGTGGAAGCCATTCCCTGTGTCCTGTCTTTCCATCCCTTGTCCCCAGTCCCGCTCCAGCTCTCCTGGAGGGGCTCTCAGGTCTTCCCAGATCCCTCCCTTCTCCAGGTGAAACCCCCAGCTCTCCCAGCCTGGCTCCAGATGGGCTCCAGCCCTCAGAGCATCTCTGTGGCCTCCTCTAGACTTGCTCCAACAGATCCCTACCCATGGAATGTTTGGAGCCCTAAATAAATAGTCCAAGGGTGCATTTTCCCAGCTAAGAGGGATGTGGTTGGGAATCCCCCACAAACTGGGCATTGCTGCTTTTATTGAGCTGAGTGGTCACTGCTTCACCTCCTTTAATACACAAAAACCTCCCCTGTGCAGCCCTTTCTGCCCCCTCAAACATCTTCCTATTTGGGGTGGATGTACTGGCTGTTCTTTATTCTGGAAAGAACCTGGTTGTGGTTTCCAGCTGGAAAGTCTGGAGCCAGCAGGAGAGGGGCGATGCCAGACAGACTCAAAACCCACCCAAGGGACAGGAGAACCCAAATTATTTTTCCAGAGCAGACCTGGAAGGGCCTCACGAGTTGTCAGAGGCCACGAGCTCAGCTGGAGGAGACCAGAACTGCTTCACTTTTCTCCCTCTTTTATTTTTCATTCTACTTTGGAGTGTGGGACAACCCGGATCCCCCAGCCTGGCTGCTCCTCCTCCCCACAACAAACCAATATTGACAATCAAGCCGGAGCACCTGAAATGTCTGGGAGAAGTTTTTTGTCCCTTTGCTGAGCCTGTCTGCTCACATTACCCCGAGGAACTGGGACGCTCCCACTCCACTCATGCGTTAAGGATGGATCGCTCTATTTTCTTCCCAAATAACAGAGGAATGGGAAGCAGCTGTGACAACTTAAGCATTGAAGAATCATAAATCATCCTCCCTTTCCCTTGTCCCCCCACATAAAAATAAATGTGGAGCCCTTTCGGAGATTTTTTTTGCATTTTTTCATTTAGAGCTGGGAGGTTGAAAACTGTGGGGTTTCAGACATCGTTGAATGGTTTTGGACCTGGGGATTCTAATAAATAATCAGAGCAATTGAAATGGCAAGGGGATAATTGGAGAAGCCTTAGAAATGAAATAGTGTCACTGTCCTGGTGTTCCACAGAAATTTCCATGAGAATCCCCTCAATTTCTGATGGAAGTGGTGATAATATGATTTCAGCTGATAAACATATCAGATGCTGTTATTTAATAGTTGGGGGCAAAAATAACTTTTCGTTTTTTGTCTAACTGATTCTCCTCTCGGGTTTTGGATGTTTGGGTTAATTCATATTGAAGCCACATCATCTGAAAGCTCCTATATTCCATATTTCTCCTAATTCCTGCCTGTTTCCCTTCATCCTGGGAACTGTGGGACGACCCTAAGGGATATCCTTGGCCACAGGAATTTTCTTAATATTGATTTCAGAGCTTGCTCCTGCATCAGCCTCTCCTTGGAGCTCAGCTCCCATTACTCTGCATGGCTGCTTTTCCTGGGCAAGGCCATTTTCTTTTATTTGCTCTTTATTTTCCTTGGGGAAAACCCATTTCTGGCGTGTCCCAGGAAAACCTCCTGGAGTCTTTCTTGCTGCTTCAAACACTCGGCTCACAGAACACCTTGTCTGAGCCTCCACAGGATTTCAGCTTTTACCCCGCCCAAATTTCGAGAGATTCAACAATAAACGTTACTTCTTTTATTTTGGCCTCTTTAGGGACTGTCAGAACACATAAGTTCCTCATGGGATCCATCCTTCTTCCCCAAACCTTGGAATTTAACCCTCTTATCATTTGCCTTATCACCCCAGAACACGAGGAAAACACCTTTAGTACTTTGCTTTGAAGAGGTTTTTAACCTTCCCTCTTTAAGGTTAATCAGGCCCATTAGCAGAAGTTAATTAAAGTAATTAGGTCGGTTAGCAGACTCTCCTTGGCCTTTGCTAAAGCTGGGAATGTGAGGCCCACAGTAAATACCTGAGATTAATGGCAGTGTCGCGCCATTGTTTATCCCTTGTTTTCGGGAGAGGTGATCGGAGATTGATGCTCTCTCGGATGATTTTATCATAAATATTGTAAATCGCCCCAGCCTGTCCTTTGCTGCCTGACTTGGTGCATTAAACTTTTATCCTCCCCATCCCAGCCTCACTCGGAGACAGCCGCTGCCCTGAAGGATCTGGTGGTGAAAATAGCAGGATTTGTTTCTCCCCTGGGGGAATTCCATTGTGCCGGGGCCAGGGAAGATGTTTAAAGATCTTCTGTGCCATTGCTTCTGTTTAGTCGCAGCTTGTCCTGAGCCATTCCGACATCCCCTTCTTCTGAGCTGCTCTGTTTTGGCTACCAGCTATTTTCTCATTCCTCAGCCCCTGACATCACTGACAGCCACACTGGATACACTTCAGCTCCAATCTCGTCTCCCATCAGGGGAAAAAGTCGGTTTTTCTTGTATGCTTTTTTCCCCCTTTTGACAATACAGCTGTGATTTCCTGACTGCTGTTCCCATCTCCAGGGAATCTTCCCTCTCCACCTCTTCCCTCACATCTTCTCGCTAATGGCTTTTCTTCCTGCTGAGATCTGGAAATTTCTCCTGCCTATGGGATGTTTTCAAGCTGAAAGAGAGCAAATTGAGAGGGATATTGGGATGAATTTTTTCCCTGGGAGGGTGTGAGGGGCTGGGATGGAATTCCCAGAGGAGCTGTGGCTGCCCCTGGATCCCTGGAAGTGCCCAAGGCCAGGCTGGAGCACCTGGAAGGTTCCCTGCCCATGGCAGGGGGTGCAATGGGTTAAACTTTAATGTCCTTTCCCGAACTATTCCATGACTCCCTCTCCCTTCCTCATTAACTCTTGGATTCTGCCTGGCACTGATGGTGGGATTATTCCAGAGTTTATTTTCTGTTGAGGAGAAAAATTCTGCCCTCAGCTCCCTACCAGTGTCCCCAGTCTGGATTTACTGGGCTGGCTCAGGACACCAGCACAGCACTGGAAACTTCTTTTACCACCTGCATTGTATCACAGCTTTATTTTACATATAAATGTAAATATCCTGATACATTAATTTATCTCTCCTTCTATATAAATTTATCTCTCCTTCTATATATGTATATACCTCCTTAGATATACATATTACATATAAATATATATATATCCTTATATATAAATATAAATATCATTTTATACAAACATAGACTCTTATATAAGAAAAAATATCCTTTTTATATAAGTGCTGCTTTAACACCACAATGTCTAAGAGTGCAGCTTGTGGCCCCTTGAATATATATATATATTTTTATTTTTTCTTTTAATCCTCAATTAATACTGCAGGGTTATGGAATTTGCATCTCGCTTCCAGCAGGGTCTGTCTCGAACATCACACAATCACTCCCTGATTCCCTAAAAAATTCCGCTGTTTTAGGGCCTGAACAGAGAATTTCTCCCCATTTGCTTGTCCCATCTCCACAAAAGTGTCACTTTGGGGTGAGAGGGGATTTCAAAACTGCAGAAAATTTGGTGGTAGATGTGGAAAACACCCGGGGTTAAAGCTTTGGAGACTCCCAGTGTGGGAGCTACTGGAAGTGAAGCGGAAAAAGATGTCAAGGAGCAAAAAAGGCAACAGACTCGGATAATCTCTTCCTAAAGGAGAATTTGGGGGGGCATAAGGAAATGCACAAATACAAGATTAAAAAATATCCTACAAATGTGCTATAGGGTTAGCAAATATCCTACAAATATACTGCAAAGTCAACAATTATCCTATAAATATCCAGTAACAAATATCCTACAAAAATCCTGTAACAAATGCCCTACAAATACACTCCAGGGTTCACAAATATCCTATAAATATCCAGTAACAATTATCGTACAAGAATCCAGTAACAAATATCCTACAACTGCACTACAAGGATAACAAATATCCTGTAAATATCCAGTAACAAATATCCTACAAATACACTACAGGATTAACAAATACACTGTAACTATCCCATAACAAATATCCTACAAATAATACTCCAGGGTTAACAAATACCTACAAGTTTAACAAGTATCCTACAAATACTCTACAGTCATAACAAATATCCTGCGAATATCCAGTAACCCTTGTAGGATAAATGTTCCTGTTAAGTAAATTATTAAAATTATCTTCGGTATAAATCATTAATTTCTTCTGTGCAGCTGCTGTGAGATTTCTAATTTATATTTAAAGTCTTACCCAAGTCAAGCCTAAGATGGTTTTTTAAATGTTTTTTTCTCTTCTACGGACAATGCTTTTCTAATGTGGAAATTTCCAAAATCTTCCAAACCCCTGGAAGTTATCAGCACTGACCAAATTTTCTAAATTATTTGCTCCTGTTCTGAGGAAATTATGGAATTTTGGGGTTACAGTGATTGCAAAAACAGGGATATTTTTTACTGGATATTTGTAGCATGAGAGGGAGAGAAAAGTCACGATTCAAGGCAGTGACAATTATCCCACAAGGACATCCCACAGGGATATTTGGGGTTGACTTTAATTGGGATGTTTCTCTTCCTCTCATCCATTTCTGGCTGCCTGGAAGGTTCAGCAGTGTCCTGATGGATTTTGTGGAATGGCACAAGGACAGGGTTGGGACAGCAGGACAGGGATGGAGACTTGGGCTTTGCAGGGCTCTGTTTAAATCCCCAACAAATCCCAGTCTGGATAAATCCAGCCTTATGTCCCAGTGGAACATCCATGGGGTGGAAAATCCCCAGGGAGGAAAGGCTGGAGGTGCACAAACCTTTTCCCCTGTGGAAAGCTTCAATGCCCAATAAATCTCTCATTTGCTCCCATTAATGCTATTAAACCAGGAGAGCCTTGGAGCCTCTCCTGTCCTGCTCCTGCCCCAGGAACAAGGGGACACCTTTATCCTGGAATCTCTTTATCCTAGAAACTCTTTATCCAGGAATCTCTTTATCCTGGAATCTCTTTATCCTGGAGAGATTCCATGCCAGAGATGGATGAAAATCATCAAAAGCCTCAAGGTTTTCCTCACACATCTGAGCCAGCCTGGATCTTGGGATTGGGATGTGAGAGGCTCTCAAGAGAGGAGTAATTGGGGAATTTGATGGGTAGAGGATTTCAGATAGGATGTTGCTCCCTGATTTGGAAATTTTGGCACTTCCTGCAGGTTTTCCCTTTGCTGCAGCTTGAGTTCCCAAAAGGCCCAGAGTTAACAAAGAGTTCTTTGGTTTATTTGTTTCTGTAAAACAATGTAGAGCTCACGGTGTCCAGAATGTAAAGTGAGTGGTGCCATTCCCACTTTTAATTGCAGGAAAAACGAAAATAAACGGCGCAGGGGAGAAAACCTCGCTCAAGGTCATGTGGAAGAGAGAGAGCTAAATCCAAGAATTTGAGTCATCTCAGAATCCTGGAATGGTTTGGGTGGGAAGGGGCTCAAAGCCCATCCCATTCCATCCCTGCCATGGGCAGGGACACCTCCCACTGTCCCAGGGTGCTCCAACCTGGCTCCAACCTTGGACACTTCCAGGGATACTGGGGCAGCCACAGCTCCTCTGGGAATTCCATCCCAGCCTCTCCCCACCCTCATAGGGGCAAATTTTTTCCCAATGTCCCATCTAAACACAAACTCTTCCAGTTTAAGTCATTCCCTGTTATCCTATCACTCTGTTCCCCTGTAAAAATCCAGGCTGGACCCTTTCTGTGAATCCTAATTTATCCTAACTTGATAAAAGACATGGAGCTGAGATGCTCCCATCAGAACCTCTGCAGCCATAAAAGAGGTGAAACTTCCCCCAAAACTCTCAGAGCGTTAAATGCAAGTAGCAGGAGCCAAATCCAGGAGGAATAATAACGGAGTCAAGGATAAAGGGACGAAGTGAGTCAATCCAATCATTATGCAGGGATAATATTTCTTACTGTCCAAAGAGAATATTAAGCTCCTGCCTAGGAAAAAAAAAAAAAAAAAAAAAAAAAAAAAAGGAATAAGCAGAAAAAGTTATTAAGGAATGATAATGGAGGGAAGGGAATATTATGTTGATTCTCCCAACAGTTATGAATGAATAAAGATACAGTGGCTATGATAAAAAAATCACATTTCCCTGGAGAGAATGGAAGAATGTCCAACCACTGCCAAATGCTGATCATTCTTTCAAATGCTGAGCACCAAAATAACCCCACCTTTTCAAGTTTGCTGCTGATAAGTCCTAATCGGACCCTTTGAGTCATAAAAACATTCCCAGATTTCGATCTGCTTCGAGAGGAGCAATAAATCACCAGGATGGGGCAGACGGCTCCTGCGGCAGCAGTCCTGGAATCACTTGTCTGGCACTTAAAAATAAAAGTGAGAACGACAAACCTGCCGTGTGTTCAGCGGCTGTAATACCTCAAATATTTATAATACATCAAATGTTGCTGTGTTGTAACAGTCACAGAACGGCAGGAGCAGCTCCCTGGCAAAGACTCTGGAATTGGAAAATCCAATGGTCTCTCAGTACTGGAGGAGTAGATTGGCTGCATCAAAGAGTGATTTTTTTTAAATAAACAAAAAATCGGTGATTCTTTCAAGCCACCCCTCCCCTCAGGGTGCATTTTGCATCATCTTGAAGCTCAGGGGAGAGCTGGGCCAGGGACCCTCGAACCAGGAGAGGTTTTGTGGTGGAAATTACTGAAAATGAGCTGCCATGGAATTCTGGGCAGCGGGAGCCATGGAATCCTGCGTGGTGGGAGTGGGAGCCATGGAATTCCTCAAGTCTCAGAAGCAAAGTTAGGTGGTGTTGGTCTTGTGTCTGGTTTCCTGGGAATCCAAGGATTCTCCCTGCATGGATCAAGGCTGTTGGACTGGATGTGTAATTAGGGTTGGGTGTCTAATTAGGGTTGGATGTTTAATTAGGGTTCACCATTATGGGCAGAACAACCCCTCGGAGTTCTGAGGGTTTGCACAGGGCAGGAATTAGGCTGAGAATGACCTTTCCCCCTCCACCTGGAGAGAGATTAAACCACAGCAGATGCTTGGAGGAGAAAATGGGATCTCACCCAGCCTCAGCTGAGCATCTGGAACATTTCCTCCCTGCAACCTGTTGGGAAGCAAATTTAGGGAGCGATTCCTGCTGCTCCCTTCTGCTGTTTGCCCCAGGCTCTTCCAGCCCTTCTGTTGGCAGTGTCCATCCAGCTGGATGGGTCTGACAGGGAGAGGCAGGACAGGGATCTTGGCTCCGTCAGCGGGATCAGAGTGATCCAGGATGACACTGATGGATGCTGGAATGGCAGCCCTGGACCACGATGTTCCTGGGCCAGTGCACAGCAGAATGAGTTGAGTATGGGCCAAGCTCTGAGCTGTCCGTTCCTCACAGCAGCAACTGCCAGTGACCCCAGATTTCCCTTTTTAGGCCGCTGTTTGCCATGAAAATCCTGCTTTGGGGATCTTTTGGGGAAGAAGGTCGGGGCAGTTTCCAGGCCTGAGCTCTCAGGGATGGATCTTGGTTCTGGATGTCTAAATTAGGATTTCACCCTCGCGGTTATCTGACACATGCAGAGGGTTGCTCTTGTTCTCAGGAACGAAGTAATCCTAAAGGTTAAGCCTGTGGGGTGTTCTCAGCCCTGCAAGAATTAATATGGTGACATTTAACTGCTATTAGAAAAAAACATCTCATTTTTTTCCTTCCCACACCCCTGCCCTCCCCTCCTTTTTTTCCCTTGGAAAAGCACATGAGGTGTTTGTTTTGTAGCAGTAGTTTTTTTTTTAAATAAATCCACAGCTCCCACCACTGTCCCCGCCACTGCCTGGGCTGCAGCAGATGGATTGGGGCTGTCCCTGCTGCCCCAAGCCCCCCTGGCACATCCTGACTTTTTAATGGCCACTCCATCAACTCTTCCATGGGGAAGCCTGTCCCAGGAAACGCAGGAATGCAATCCCCGGCAGATGCCAGTGGGAAATCTCCACTGGGGATGCCACCATTTGCAGTTTTTCATTAATTTGGGGATTTTTTTTCCACCAGCTGTGCATTGTGCTGGACCCTGGGGTCTGCCTGGTGGAGGGAAAGTAGATGTGGAGCCATGGATTTGTTGTTTCCTGAAGTACAGGGTGGGATATAATCCATGGTTAGGTTGGAGTGTCCCTACATTGGCATTATTTTACTCCTCCAGTCAGAGCTGGCTCCCCTCCCCCTGTTAACTGGCTGGACAAAACTTACTTTTGACATATTTGGCTTCTTAAATATATCTTTATGATATTTATTTACCAACTCCATACAAGAAATGAGAGAAAAGTCCTGGTTTGGGGGCTTGGTCCAGCAAAATCTTTTCCCCTTGGCTCTGTTGGGCTTTAGATCATTATTTTTCTCTTTTTTTCTCCTTTTTTCCATCCCTTTTTTTTGTCTCTTTTCTCTCCACTGAAACCAAGTCCACCTCTATCAATATCAGTTATCCTTGCTGTAAAAATCAGCCCATTCATCAGAATAAATAACCCATCTCTAAAATGATGATCATAAAAAAGGGCTGAGTTAACACAAATTTTCCTGCCTTTTAAGGGAATGACCATGGTTGGACAGCACAAAAACAGATCAATAAATTTTTGTTTCCTGTAGTTTTCTCTTAAGATTAATATTCTTAACTTAAATACTGAGAACACACAGGTGAGTTATGATGCACTTGTGCAGTTTTGTACAGCCAACAATTTTTCTGGTATCAAAAGCTGATAGATTTTCCATTTAAATTAATCATAAAGAGTCTCAGTTTATGAAGTCAAGTGGACATAAACAAGCTCTGGATACATTAGGGAGGAATTTCGGGACATGATGGAGTTGCTTTGTTTTGTGGAACTCCAGATCAAAGATACAGGGGAAAAGTTCTGAGAAAGATCCAGCCCAAAAAAATGTTATAAATTAATAACCCTGATAACAAAGAGGATGAAGATTTGACTGGATCCCTCCTGACAGGGAGCGTTTGCAGTGCCCGTGTCAGCCCCTTCTTGGCAAATCTCTCCGTTGCTTTTGTACCTTTTATTATTTTATTTTAAATTGTCACCGCTTATTTCATCTCATTGCCCAAACCCAGGCACAGGAGAGCAGCTCCTCCCTGTTCACATCCATTCTGTTGTTTATTATATTTGGGATCTTTCAGCCCAAATCTTCCAAGATTTGCTGGAGACCTCACCGTGGCCTGATGGCTGTGGCAGAGTGGAGTGGTGCTAATAAAGTCCTTTCTTGACTGGATGAAGTGGCCCTAAAAAAACCTTTTTAGACTGGATGGAGTGGCCCTAATAAAGTCCTTACCTGACTGGATGGAGTGGTCTTATAAAGCCCTTTTTAGACCAGATGGAGTGGCCCTAAACAAAACATTTTTAGGCTGGATGGAGTGGTCCTAATGAAAATGTGCAGAATCAAAGTCCTTTCTTGACTGGATGGAGTGGTCTTATAAAGCCTTTTTTAGACAGGATGGAGGTGCCCTAAAAAAAAGCCTTTTTTTGACTGGATGGAGAGGCCCTAATAAAATCCTTTTTTGTGCCAGCAGAGCTCAGCTGGACATGGACAGGGACCTGCAGCCACTTCCATGGCTCAGAGTTCCATGCTCTGGTCTTATCCACTCTGCACTTGAGCTCCTCATCTGGAAATCAGGATGGGCTCGAGTTCTGAGCCTGCAGAATCAACAGGAGCTGGTACAGACCCCGTGTGGCTGCTGGGTTGGGGATGTGTCCCTTGGCCTCCTGGAATGCCAAAGGAAACGGCCTCAGGTGTGCCAGGGGAGTGTGCAAATATCCACTTCAGGCTGGATTTTTGGGAAAATTTCTTCATCCAAAGGGTTCTCCAGTCCTGCACAGGGGTGGAGCCCCCATCCCCAGGGGGATTTAACAGCTGTGGGGATGTGGCACTTGGGGACGTGGTCAGTGGTGGCCTGGCAGTGCTGGGGGATGGGTGGGCAGATGATCCTGAAAGACTTTTTCAACACAAAAAATTCCATGATTTTATTCTGATTTCTAATGGACTCCACCACACCTGTGAGTGAGAACCTGCTCTGCTCTCACTGTCCAATTCCAAAAGTGACAATTCCTGTCCTGAAGCCAAAAAGTATCACCTGATAATTCCAGGTGAGGCCAGTGGTTGTGCAAACCGGGTCTCTCCTATTTCTCTTTTCCAAAAAATATTCCAGGAACGATTCCTGGCTACATCAACTGGATGGGAATGTTTTACTTGGTTTGTCACAATTGATAAATGTGTGGGTTTTTAAGCAGTTTTTCTATGGGAGTTTTTTCCCTGGAAGTTTAATTTCATCCCACAAAGAGGCAGAAAATAAAGCACTGAAGTGTCCCCGCCCATCGCCCACCCCCTGTTATCTTGTTTTCCAAGGCACAGTAACTAAAATGCAGGAAGGAAATTTCTAATTTTCGTATTTTGTGCATTCAAGTGAATTTGCTCTTCAGGTGCCTCCAAAAAATGGGAAGATTTGGGGGTTGGGAGGTGTTTTATTGGGAATGTGTGGAATCAAAGGCAAACTGGAGCACTTGTCCTTAGCAAAGGCAAAAAGAAATTTTCTGTTCCAGGTATTTTTGATGGTCAAGGAGCTTCAGCCACCAGTTCAGCCACCTCCCCCCACACCAGGGGTTCTTTCATTTCAGGTTATTCTCAATATACTTTAAAAATGGCAACTCTGACCAATCTACTTTTATGGGAGGCTTGTGCTTAACAGATATTTTATTCCTGCATTATTCTTCCCTTCTAAAAGCAGAGCATTATTTAAAGTCATCCCACAAAACACTCATCAATAATGAGCTGGGAAGCAGGGAAGGCCACGGGCTCTAGCTGCTGTGAGAATTCCTACATTTACTCAACTCCCAAAGTCCTAAACCAGCACTTTCCCCAAAACATTTGCAACTAAACTGCTCCCTGCAGCACTCATGGATTCAATGAGAGAAATTGTTAGGAATGCTGTAATATAATTTGTAAATGATGTTGATTTACTCATTCCAAAGGCTTTTGAAGCAAATAGATTGTGTTCATTTTCTCCAACAAGCTGCACATTCAGAACAACCATTGGAACACTCAATTTAAATATATATGCAATTAAACTAATGATGTTTTAGAACATCCTAAATAACAACACAGCACAAGGACAGCTGTCCACAGCCTCTGTTTAGGTTTACATTTCTGCTGCACAGTTTGCTGGTTTAATTTTTCAGAAATATTGGTCAAAATTATCCTTTTTGCTGCATTTCTGAGAGCAGCAGCTGCCCCCAGCTCAGAACTGTCCGTGAGAAGAGGAAAGAGTGGCAATAAAAAAAATAAATAGAAAGCTGTTTAGGTGTAAAATTGGGGTAAATCTTGATGCTTTCAGATGGTGTAGAGACATTCCAGGGAAAAGGAGAATTAAGCCCCAGTGTAATTATGCAAATTGATGCTACTGGAAGGGTTTTTAATTGGGGATGCTCAACGAGATTTGAAAAATGCCAGGTAATGGATCTGGGTGGGTTGGTTCTATCAAAGGCTTCTCACGGGCTGAGGAAAAGGAACATGACAGGACCTTTGCTGAGGTGTTTCCTGATGCTCACCTTCATGGAATCATGGAATCGTGGGATCATGGGATCATGGAATCCTGGATTCATGGGATCGTGGAGTCATGAGATTGTGGAATCGTGGGATTGTGGAATTGTGGAATTGTGGAATTATGGAATTGTGGAACTCTGGAATCGTGGGATCGTGGAATCATAGAAGTGCAGAATTGTGGGATCGTGGAATCATGGAATCGTGGGATCATGGAACGCTGGAATCATGGAATCGTGCAGTCATGGAATCGTGGAATCATGGAACCGTTTGGGTTCAAGGGACATTAAAGCCCGTCCAGTGCCACCCCTGCCATGGCAGGGTCAGCCCCCCATTGTCCCAAGGGCTCTAAGCCCTGTCCAAGCTGGCCTTGGATGCTTCCAGGGATGAGATCCTTGTTTCCCTCCCATCAAGCATTTCCCAGGAAGGGATTTTCCCCACACAGTCTGGTTATTTCCCCACACTGAGTCCCTGTTTAATTTTCATCAGTAAATAAACCTCCAAGTGAAACTCACTTCCAGGTAATGACTCCTGGTTTGAATTTGCATCAACCCCCAACATCTTCGTCACCTCTTCATTTCAATAATCGCCGCTTCTGTTTGCCACCAGCCCTTCCAAGGTGCTTCCACTCTGTGCAGGAATCACCAACATTCACCTCGTTAGGAGAGGAGACCCCTCATTAACTGCAAATATTAAATGAAACAGCTGAGTTGGTAACCAAACCAACAAAGGCACGGTGCCTCTCCCTGGGACTGGGGACTTAGTCGTCTCCTTCATGGATTAATTATATGGTCCATTATACTGAAATGAGGGGTTTGATATCGAGACTGGTATTGTTCTGGAGTTTTTCTACTCTGCAGCTGCTTTAATGCTCTTTATCTTTCTGGGAACGAGCAGCAAATGACAGATTTCTTAACCTGAAGGACAAATTTAAAGCAGTTTTGGATGCCTCTTATTTATAATGAGTTCCAGGAGAAATGTCCAGCCTGGTGCAGCTCTGCTCTGCCGTGATTCCTCCCACGTTTTTTGGAAGCAGACAAAAAATGGGAACAGACCCCAGCCCACGCTGCCCCACGTCCCCAGGCACAATCCCTGCCCTTGGAAGGAATTTCATCTCTTTGGGCTCCACTCTTCTCCAGCCCTGTAGGTTTACAACCATGATCCACCAGTAACTCCCAATTTCAGGCCCCATTTTAAGCCTCTAGAACTGGGCTAAACTGGGCTAAACTGGGCTAAACTCTTTGGCTCATGCCTAAACTGCTCTGGAAACTGAACCAAAACATTGTATAAAAAAAAAAAAAATCAGGATTGCTTCAAAATCTACCCGAAACAAACAAAATTGATGGGATCAAAGGTGTCCTACATCTTCAGGACAGCCAAGCTTGGACTGCGTCCTTGCTGGGATGGGGACAGAGCTGTGGCACATCCAGGACACCCAGGCTGGGAGGGGAGATCCATCAGGATGTTGGGGGTGGTTCTGTTTCCCCTCCCTCCACCTGAGGGTCGGGCAGCCACATCCAGCAGCTCAAGGAATTCTTGGACATCAATGCTGGAGTCTCCTGCCTGGTGTCAGAGAAGGAGCAGAGGGGATTTTAAGGCTAAAACACCGGAAGTAAATTAATTAACTGACTAAAGTAACACTAACGAGCTGTGCAAGTACCTCAATAAACTCGGCTCTGCTCCAGCACTGAAGGAAAATTCAGGTTTTGATGAGGGTGGTGACACTTCAAATGATACTTCAAAGACAGGGATAAGGACCAAGCACTTGGAAATGAGGGATGTGTTTATCTGCAGCAGCTGCTCAACTGGGGGAATGGGAAAATTCAATTTGTCCCATAATTATCTTTTGTACAAACAGGCAGTGGCCCTCCAGCCAGGCAGCTCCTAAGAAAACCTCTAATTATTGCATATAATAACTCCCAACATTAATCTTGGCTGTTGCTTGTACAAAAATTATAAATTACTGCACCAAATCTTATTACTGCAAATATTAAAAGTTACTCAGCCTTTATTGGAACTTTGATTTTTTTTTTTTTTTTTTTGCTTTTTAACTTGGCATTAATTTTCTCCATATTTCAGAACACCAATCAAAGAGGTTTGAGAGTGTCAAAAATTGAGAGATTGGCTCTGAGATTGGATTTATGGAAAAAGGAGAGGCCTTGGAGTCAGGAATATTGGGATTTAGCCAGCTCTGGGAATTCCTTCTTACCCAAGTTAGTTCAGAAATCAGCTGAATTCTTGAAATTGTGTTTTTGAGCCCTCAAACCATCCAAGTCTTCCCCTCCTGTAGGAATTCTGGCTGGGGAATTTAATTCTGGAGAATTATGGGTAATTTAAAGCTGATAATGTTTTTGGGACCCTTGCTGTACTGGACTGGGAAGGAGGAAGAATTATCACAGGAGTGAAAGGGATCCACAAATATCACAGTCTGACTCTAATTTTCAGTTTTTATTGGTCTGACATCCACAGATGGAATTTTCAAGGCTTCTGTTCCAAACATGATGGATCAAGACTTAAACAAGATTTTATCTCTTTCATTACTGTCAGATCTCAAGGTGTTTTGACCACTGGAATTTTCTGGGACTCTGATGTGCAGGAGGACTCGGGACCTTTCATCTTTACATTCCTGAAAATTCACAGAATTATTGAATCGTGGAGTGCTTTAGGTTGGAAAGAGCCTTAAATCCCATCCAGGGCCACCCTGCCATGGGCAGGGACACCTCCCACTGTCCCAGGTGCTCCAGCCTGGCCTTGGACACTTCCAGGGATCCTTGGGCAGCCACAACATCTCTGGGAATTCCATCCCAGCCCCACCACCATCCTCACAGGGAGGAATTCCCTCCCAATATCTTTTTGTTTATTCTCAAGCAGCAACAGAGACAAGTGAGGAAACAGCTGAACCAAAAAAAAAAAAAAAAAAAAATTTTGAGAGTTCCTCCCAGTAACCAAGAAAATTTTTTTGTTGTTTTTTTTCCCTTTTGCTGCTGAGCTGAAAAGCAGGATAAAAGTTTGGAAATGCAGTCACTTAGGTAATGAAGAATTTAAAGTGTAAGACAATGTTCTTTTTTAGACTGTGCTTCTACAGAAACCGAGTTTGGAAATTTTTCTCCAAGGTATTTATAGAACTCTCTCTGTTCTCCCCTGTATAATCTCTGACTTTTTTTTCCCCATCTAATTCTCAATTTTGAAGATTTCTTTGGGTGTTTTTTTTGACATTTGATTTTTCTGGGGATAACAAGGATTCTTTTAAATATTTTTCCACTTAATTTGCAGGATGAATGCAAGACATGAAGCCTTCAAGCAGCAAAACTCGGGTTGAACTTGGGACCAAAACTGAAGAACTCCAACTCTTTTGGAGCTGGGAATTGGGTGTGCCATAATAATCACCTTCTTCTGCATTCTCCCTGCCCCTTGCATCATCTGTGGTTGTATTTCCAGCAGATATTTGCAGTTTGTGATCCCATTTTTCCAGCTGGGAACGTGGAGGGAGCTCTGGGTTGTCCGGAGGCTTCTCCAGGCACGGAACATCTCCCATCCACCCAGGACAGGGGCAGCTCTGCCAGCTTCCCTTGGCTTCTGCTCTGCCTCCAGGGAGGCTTTTCCTCCCCCAAAACCATCCCACAAAAGCAAAGGAATTCCAGAGCAGTGGAATTTGGAAGCAGGAAGTGGAGTTATCCCAGTAGTGTGGAGCTCAGCAAGGGCTGATTTCCATCCTGTGCAGCCTCCTCAGAGTCCAGCCTGGCTTTGCTTGATGATGGTTCCATTTAGAGGTTTTTTTTGTTTGTTTTTTTTTTTTTTTCCCTGGATTGTCAATCATTAATTTACCACTCTGTCAATCATTAATTTATCACTCTGTCAATGCAGAAGGAATTCCTGTCAGGACTGAACTAACAATGTCTGATTTTCCCAGCTCTCCAGACTAATTCTTGTCTCCAAGTGAGAGTGAGAATCATTCAGCTGCTTCAAAACACCACATTTACTCCTCTGTTTAATAATAATAATCCTCAGCTTTAGGCAGCTTTTTTTTGCCCCTCGGATTGGTTTTAGGGTAAATATGGTTTGCTCCTCCCAATGCCAGATTTTGGTCCTAGAGTGGATGGAACTGCTGAATTCCCCATGCTCAGCCCAGGTTATCTGAAAGAACAACCTGCCTGTGGATTTCCGCAGTTCAGAGCTCGGTGTGAGGCCATGAATCCTACAGAAATCATTAATTAAATAGTCCCTGAAATCATTAATGAAATCATCTCTGAACCTGTTAATGTAACTACAGGAGAATCATTTTGACAGGAGAAGGGAATCTTTAATATCATTGAAAAGCAGAAACCAGGAGTTCTCTTAAAGAGATGTTCTGCATTTACATTTGATTATGTTTGTTTTGTCACATCACAGAGTTCTGTGCTCCAGACTCAAGCCCAGAAAATCAAGAGGTAAATTAATTGCCTTTGCATTCTGTGCTTATAAAGGATGAGGAAGATCCAGAGTGTCCCAAAGAATGAGGAAGCTCCAGGGTGTCCCAAAGGATGAGGAAGCTCCAGGGTGTCCCAAAGGATGAGGAAGTTCTAGGGTGTCTCATCTCCATGGCAAAGCTGTATTTTTTCATTTTCCCTTCCCTGGGGTTGAGGACAAAAAGTCTCTGCACTGCCTCAGGAACATTTAACACCATTTCTGCTTTTCCAGGAATGACTCCATAAAGAGCAGCAAAGAGGGAAGGTCAGAAGTTTAAACTTTATTTGGAGCTATAACTCTTTCCCTGCAATCCCATATAACTTTATTGGTTTGGGTCAGTCCCTTCCCTGGATGTGGGAGCTGGATGCATCCACACGCTCCTTGTTTGGTTTTGCAGCCACGGCTCACCAAAAAAAAAAAAAAAAAAAAAAAAAAAAAAAAAAAAAAAAAAAAATCATCTTTAACACCACTTCCCCAGAATTCCAGACTGGGAAAAAATCCCTCCTGTCTCACTCTGCATTTGTGACCACACCTGGAGGCTCTGGGTTCCCATGAGGGGACTCTGCCTCTCTTGGTTTGGATCTCAGGGATATTTTCTGGGGCTGGATTTGCCAGGACACAGATTGGGAATGTTGTAGTGTCCCATGGAACTGGTTCTATTCTAGTTCTGTTCTACTCTTGCAGCACCTTTTGAAAGGATGGGGTCTTGCCCTTCCCCAGTTCTCTTTCCCTTAATTGTTACAGAATTGTAGAATGATTTGGGTTGGAAGGGGCCTTAAAGATCATCCAGTCCCAACCTCCACTATAAAATATATATATTTATTCATTTATTTATTTATGTGTTTATTCATGTGCAGGGACATCTTTTTAGTGTCCTTTAAAGCAGAATTTGCTCCAGCCTTTTAATTATCTGATGAAATTGCGGAGTCACCTGCAAGGCAAAGAACTCCATCATGAAGGTTCCTGTGTAATTTATTCTAATAATATTTCTATTCTATTCTATTCTATTCTATTCTATTCTATTCTATTCTATTCTATTCTATTCATATCATTTATATTATAAATTATATGCATCTTTCAAATTAGATGGGGGGAGAAACCACAATATTTGTCCCTGGATGAAGAACTGCACCTATTGCTAAGAAAAACATCTGCCATGGAATGCTTTGGGTTGGAAGGACCTCAAAAATCATCCAGTTCTACCCTATGGGCAGGGACACCTCCCAGTATCCCTGGTGGCTCCAAGCCCCATCCAGCCTGACCTTGGACACTTCCAAAGATGGGGCAGTCATGACAAAATCATCATCATCATCATCATCATCATCATCATCATCATCATCTGTGCTTAAGCCTTCTCCTGATCTTCCTGATATTTATAAACTTTTTTGACTCAATCCCACTTTTTCTTGTCCTGATTTGCCTCTGGATTGACTGGTTGTGGTCCATCCTAATGAGTCCTTCTGGTCCAAACCCTCCATTGCTTCCCTGCATCACCTGCTCGGAGCCCCAGGATCCCATTAAAGACTGCAGTGTGGTTTTTAAGACCTTCCAGTGCTTCCAGATGGAAACCACGAAGTGACTGTGACTGTTTGAGTGCCTCAGGTAAGTCCATCCTCCACGTATCTGGGATGTCGATGTCTTGGCAGGGATATTCCTTGGTTTTCCTGCCTCTGGAATGGGATTAACCTTTGTTAGCCACGGCCTTTTCCTCCTGCCTCTCCCCAGGGACTGCCCAGCCCTTGGAGCTGTGTCCTGGTTAATTGAGTTCCCTCACCATGGCTGATATGGTATTTCCACCTTTGACTGTTGAATAAAACCATCTGCTGAACCTTTGCCCAATTAGTGAAACTGAGGTCAGAATTCTCTCAGTGTAATTTCAAGACTTTAGGACTGTTTAGGTGCAGTGGCATCTTTTAAAATGTCCTTTAAAGCAGAATTGCTTCAGTCCTTTAATTATCTGATGAGATTGTGGGGTCACCTCCAAGGCCAAAGATTCCATCGTGTAATTTATCCAAGTACTTTCCCCAGTGAGACTGAGTCTGTTCTCCACTGAACTCCACTGACCTTGGGCTAACCATGATCTTATTCCTGGTTTATGCCACTGGGAATGAGCTCCTTGTTCTGCTCCTCATTCCTGGAGGAATGTAACTCCAACCCCTGGGTTTCTCTACTCCGTGTCCCCCATGGTTTTGCCCTGACCTGCCCATGGGGGCTTTAATGGACTTTGTGTTGTTGCAGGGTGATCCCAAAGCTGCTCCCGGGCCTGTTCTGGACATTTCCTCCCTGTTTCTGACATTCCTTCTGCAAACACACTGTGGGCAGCGATAGGAAACTGCAAGGTGCTTCAGGCTAGAGAGCAGGGATTTTATTCCTTATTCCAGAAGGAATAATATTAATATTATATTAATATTATTAATAATATAATATTTCTTATTCCAGAAGGACCCAGCCCTTCTGCACGTCAGAAAGTCAAGGAATGGGTTGGGTTGGAGGGACGTTAAAGACCATCTAGTTTAAACTATCCCAGGTCACTTTCTCTGAAGAACTATCAGAGAATTCAAAGGGATCCAGAAATATCATTGAAATCCAACTCAAGTTTTCATAGTTATATTGGTCTGATATCCATGGGTGGGATTTTCAAGGCTTCCGTTCCAATCCTGATGGATGAAGGCTTAAATGAGGATGTATCCCTTTCATTACTGTCAGATCTCGAGGTGCTTTGAACACTGGAACTTTCTGGGACTCTGATGTGCAGGAGGACTCATTATTTCTTGGGGACCTTACAGGACAATCTTTGCATGCCTGAAAATTCATGAAATCCTGGAATGCTTTGAGTGGAAAGAACCTTAAAGCCCCTCCAGTCCCATGGGCAGGGACACCTCCCATTATTCCAGGTTGCTCCAAGCCCTGTCCATCCTGGCCTTGAACACTTCCAGGGATCCAGGGGCAGCCACAGCTTCCCTGGGCAACCTGTGCCAGGGCCTGCCCACCCTCAGAGGGAAGAATTTCCTCCCAGTATTCCATCTGAATCTCCCTTCTTTTAGTTTCAAATTGTTGCCCCTTGTTCTATCAACTTATTCCTTGTCCCAAGATCCTCTCCAGCTCTCTGGGAGCTTTTTAGGCCCTGGAAGGAGCTCAAGTTCTCACTGGACCCTTCTCCTCTCCAGGCTGGACAATGCCAACTCCCTCAGCCTTTCCCCATAGGAGAGGGGCTCCATCCCTCCAATTTCCTTCCTGGCCCTCATTGTTTGGAAAAGGAATCAGCCCATTATGGGAACATCATCAACTAGCCTGAGGCCTGGATCTGAGCCTTCCTGCCTCCTACCCCTGGGCCATGCACAGACAGCCCGAGACAAAGCCTTTTCCTTCCCTGGTTGTGGCAGAACTGGGACACCTGGCAGAAGAAATCAGTGACGGATGTGGAGCCTTTTCAGGAGAGGGGACGGGACTGGGAAAGGTTTGAGTCCTTTGGGAGATCAGCTCCTGGTTTCATTTAATGCCAGCTTGTTCTACACTGCACAATGGCTCGGGGATTAACAGTTCTATGGCTATGGAGATACCTCATTGTCCTCAGGGGTTGTTAATTTGTTAATCCAATTAATACTTGATGGAAGGAAGGGAAGCGGCTCCGAGGGTGTTGTGCTCTCAAGGCAAAACAGGGCCCTGAGTGTCTGTTGTGACAGAGGAATGGAGGAGTATCTGAAATTCCGGGATTTTTCATCCTTTCTCCTTGCAGGAGTACACTCTGGAGTGATGGAAACAAAGACCAGGCAGGGTCATGGCAGCGAGCTCCCCTCCAGGATGTCCTTGAGGAGGCATGGAATCACAAAAGGATTTGGGTGGGAACAGCCGGTAATGGCAGGTCCAAAAAAATCATGGAATCCTGGAATGGTTTGGGTGGGAAAGGATCTTAAATCCCATCCAGTGCCACCCCTGCCATGGGCAGGGACACTTCCACTGTCCCAGCGTGCTCCAGCCTGGCCTTGGACACTTCCAAGGATCCAGGGTAGCCACAGCTCCTCTGGGAATTCCATCCCAGCCCCTGCCCACCCTCTCAGGGAACAATCCCTTCCCAGTATCCCACCCCACCCTGCCCTGGCAGTGTGGAGCCATGAAGATGCTGTAGCTGGTGCCAGGTGTGGCCACCTCTGAATTCCTCCTTTTTTGGTTCCCACCAGGTGTGTCCTGGGAAAGACCCCCTGGTACCCAGGTACTGTTTTTGTTCGGAATTCTCCCATTTTAAGGACAGAGGAGGGTCCAGGGAGCATTGCCAGGCCCACAGCTCTGCTCTTCTCATTGCCAAAGTTGAGCCTTCAAGGCAGCTTCTGAGTGCAGGAAACCATTCCAGGGGATGAGCTGGAGCTGTGTTTGGAATTATTTGGGAATGTTCAGCAATCTCACCCGGTTTGATGCCAGGTTTTACACGACTCTCCTTTCCAATCAACCTCATTAACTGTGGAATTCTTCCGCTGCTGCTTCAGGAGCTCCAAACTCTCTTCAGGCCGTGGTTTCTGCAGTAGCAAATTTCAGTGCAGTTCCCAGCACTGAAGCCAACCCAACAATGATTCCTTTGATACTGATGTTCCTGGAGGGAAAAGAAAAGAAAAGAAGCCCTTCAAGAAATGCACTGGCCTCTTTCTCCCCCAGTCCCCTGCCCTCTCATCTCCAAAGGAATTTCTTGATTGTTCTCTCCAACACCGTTACAAACTTAGCTTCAAGGGAAGGGAAAAGAGCTTTTTCTTTTTTGGCTTTTTCTCTTTCTGCTCCCCTGAGTGCACCTGTTTTGAGTCCTTCAGCCTGATCTCTGTTCAGCAGGGCTCCTTTGCTGACCACAAAGGCAGCAAAGAAAAGCTTTGAGAAGAAGTTACTTGCGAAGTTTTGTTTTTTTTTTTCCCATCTTAGAAAATTTCCTAATGGTGTGGGAACATCAGGAGTTCAAGGTTGCTTTCCTGCAGCTTCCACTGTTTCTCGAAGGCCTTGAAATTGTATTTGAAATCCCACAGATGTATCCACACAGCCCTGGGAGTAATTCTGAGCCATTTGCTTCCAAAGGTGAGTCTGCACAAGGAGGGGGTGCAGGGTGACTGTAACAGATCTCTAAATGTTTCTTTCTTAACTTAAGGAGCCGTAGAGGGCACCGGGGGTGTTGTTTTCCACAAAAAAAAAAAAAAAAAAAAAAAAAAAAAAAAAAAAAAAAAAAAAAGTGCCTGTTTATCACCACACCAGGTTTATGTGCGGGGCAGCTCAGACAGAGTGAGTTCACCAGTTGTAATCTGGAATTGTTGAAGGGAAAAATGGAGTAAATCCTATCAATTTCTCAAGAGAATGTACATTTCTGTTGTCGTGTTTTCCTGTCCCATCTCCAGTTCTTTTCAGTTCTTGCTCCCATCATTTCTTCCCCATCTTCTTTCTCCCTCTTACAAAGCAGCAGGGGCAAAAATGACGGACACAGCATTTTGTTTTGCCTAAAAATCAATCAAAAACAGAGTTTCTACACCTCGGTGTCCTCTCAACAGCCCCAGATTAGGTGTCAGTGCCTAAAGAATGTAAATTAATAAACCTGTGTGGACTAGGTCAGTTTATTCCAGCTGGGAATCTCACCCTGAGTTTGTGAATTCCCAAGTTTAGGGGTCAGGACAGATTCAGGGTTTGACGTTCCAGGGCTGAGCAGAGGCAGAGCTGAGACTCAGCTCAGCCCAGTGTTCTCACTTGGGTTTTTGTGGGATTTCTGCTTTCACAGGAGGAAGTATCGTGTGCATCAAGGAATAACAAAACAGCTCTGGAGCAGCTGAGGTCCCCCAGTAGGGAAGAACCTCCAGGAGGACTCTGTGACATAAAGACACCAAATAAACACAAGTGGCACTGAAAATATAGCTCTGCTTTGCTGGCAGGGCACAGTTTGTCTCCTGTACGAGTTCATCAGCCAGACAGAGTGTAAATGCCAGGCCTGTTCCTGTACTTCCCAGCAGACTGACCCTATAAAGAAGATTATACTCAATTCCCCTCCTCCTGCCTCCGTTTACTCCATCCCTGGGAGTGCCCACGGCTGGGTGGACGGGTCTTGGAGCAGCCTGGGATGGTGGGAGATGTTCCTGCCCATGGAACTGGGTGGGTTTTAAGGTCTCCCCAAAACCAAAACTTTCTGGGACTCTGATTTTAGATCTTTGACTGTTCAGGCTACATTTCTATAATGTTTACTTTTTTTTTCTCTGGCTTCTGGAAGGTGCTGAGGAGTAAGAAAAGGGCAACGACCCATGTTTAGGATTTGAATCAGGAGCTGGCAGGAGCAGTGAATCCAGCTGCTTCCTCAAAGCAGAGCTCACCTCAAAGTCAGCTTGGTTTGTCAGGGACCTTCTCTGGATTTAAAACTCTCCTCAAAGGAGGCAGGTGGAGTAAAGTCAGTGCAGAGCCTGTTCTAAAGCTCTGTTCTAAATGGTAAAAAGTCTTTGTGATTTGGGCTGTGTTACCTGCATGTCCTGAAGGTTTGTAGAATCCTGGAGTGGTTTGGGAGGGAAAGACCTTAAATCCAATCCAGTGCCACCCCTGCCATGGGCAGGGACACTTCCATTATCCCAGGGTGCTCCAACCTGGCCTTGGACACATTTCCTCACTTTAACCCAATTACACCCTGACTAACAGCAATAAAATGGGATATTTTGCTCCTTCTTTTGGCGTTGCAGAGGTGTCGCTGTGACAACAACCTTTCCTGCCTATTACAGAATATCAGATGATGGAAAATATTCTTTCCATTCCCCTCTCTCTCTTCTTTATTTGCTTTCTAACTTTGGCCTGTGCTTTCTGTCCTGCTCGGGAATGTTCTGCTCTCACCCCCCTGTTCCTGCTGCTGGATTGGGGTCAGGAGGTGTCCCCAGGAGTGATTGACTGCAAAGGTGCAGCAGCAGATAAACCCTCCTCAAAACCACTTGTGAGATTGGAGCCAAGGATTTATATTTAGAAATCCATTTAGGTCTCCCCATCTTGCTTAAAATGGAATTGATAATAATAATAATACCTGGCTGGGCCGTGCACTTAATGAAAAGCAGTGGATGGGAAAGTTAACAAATGTAAAAGTTGAATTTTTTATGGGAGCTTTGCTTTTCCAGTAAGCTTTTAAAGCCCTATTCTCATTGGAAGCAATCTACTGATACATTTAACAAATGTCAAGATGAAATGCTTCAGCAGAGATCAAAAGGAGTGAGGTTTTATTGTGCTGCTCTTGCAGCACTGATAGCCTGGATTGAACTTTCATGCTAAGGATCAATAGCTTTATTTGATCAAATATGGGGAGCTATCAAAGCCATCAGGCTCTACCTAAAGGACACTTCAGATTGAGCTGCCTCCCTCGAGAGCACTCGGGCTCTTCACTGTGGGCTTTGATATTTGCTCGTGTCCCTGCTTGTTTGGAAATTGGGATTTAATTCATTAAAAAATAACAAAACGCGCTTGGGTTGTTGTCTGATCATGAGTACTCTCCACACTCCGTGGGGATCAAAGCCACCACTTGCCACCAAGGGGCCAGTGCTGGTCCTGGGTTTGAAATCTGGTGGCTTTAGCAGGTTTTGAATCCCAAGGAATTCCCAAGAAGTGGTGTAGTGAGGCTGGGAAGTTCAAAGGGCCTCACAGGAGAGGACACAACACCCCTGGTGCTGAAGGCTGAAGAAGAGGAGAAGGGGCAGAGATGCTTTTCCCAAGCTGCAAACTCAACAATTTGACCCCAAACCTCCATAATTTGCCCCCAAATGTCACCCCAGTCTTCCCCTCCCTCCAACCCACCTTTCTCCATCCCACCTCCCCCATAAATGATGAAGAGCTTTTCCTGGTGAACTTGACAAAAACATTTGTGTTTATGAGCAGAAAATTTGGTGGCTTTGGAAGACCAAAATCCCAAGGAATTTCCTACAAGTGGTGCAGTGAGGCTGGGAAGTTCAAGGGGCCATTGGAAGGGAGGACACAACACCCCCTTGTACTGATGGCTGTGGACGAGAAGAGGCAGAGATGCCTTTCCTGAGCTGGAAACTCAACCCAAAACTCCCCCCAAAACTCCCCTGAGTGTTCCCCTCCCTCCATCCCACCCCCACCATCAATGATTAAGAGCTTTTGGCTGGTGAACTTGGAACAAACATTTGTGTTTATCAGCAGAGCTGCCGAAAGAGGAAAGCGGTGGGAGCAGGTGGAGGTGGCGGGGGGAGAGGGAAAGAATTGGAAGGACACGGGGAGGAGAAGTTAAAAAACACCAGAGCTGAGCTTCCCCCCACACTCAGAGCAGCTTGGCTAAAGGAGCATTTCTACTCCAATAAAAGGAATGGCAGAGGCTGCAGGAAGTGGAGAGGGTTGGGATGTGGTGGCAGGTCCTGGTGGGAGGAGAGGGGGTTCACTAAAGCCCTCAGAGCATCTGTTCTCCTCTGACAACAGGCCCCGAGCCTTAAGGCTGATTCTTGTAACAAAAAAAAAAAGTGCTTTAACTTCTCCTGAGCCGGATGAGCTGCTGGGTTTGGGAGCTCACGTGTGCCCAGGTGAGGATTTGTGTGGATGAAGGAGCGCGAGGATAAAGCACCTCTGCAGGGATGGGCGATAAGAACCTGTCCTGGCAGCAGAGATGAAACCCCAGAGCCTCCCTAGTGAGACTGAGAGTGGGGTTTAGCCCTGAATCCCAGCTCAGAGGTGCCAACACCCTTAGAAGTGACACTGCAGGCAGAAATGTGGTTTTTCTCCTTCCTCCTGCCCCATCTTTGCTGCTTTCTCTGCTTAATTTCAGCACAACAGGGTCACGAAGGAGGCTGGGAAGGGCCTGGAGAGGAAAACTCTGCTGTGGTGGCAGTGCTGGGGGCCCAAGAAGATGAAGATTTGAGGAAATATTTCAACAGTGCATTAAATCAGCCTGCAGTGAACCTGGTTTTATTTCATTCATCACAGCAGAGCTTGTTCGGTTTTGTCCCAAACAAATCAACAACCAAAGAAATGGCTTGGAATCATTAATAATTCAGGTGGGAAAAGAGCTGACACCATCCCTTCCAGCCTCAGGGGAAAATGGGCAGGACCGAGGGTGGGGATGGGATGGAATTCCCAGAGGAGCTGTGGCTGCCCCTCGATCCAAGGCCAGGCTGGAGCACCGTGGAACTGTGGGAGGTGCCCCTGCCCATGGCAGGGGTGGCCCTGGATGGGATTTAAAGTCCTTCCAATTCAAACCATTCCAGGATTCCATAATATCCACTATTATGAGCTTATACCTGCCCTATGCAGGGGTTTGAGCCTGCTCAGTGGGATCTGGAATTTGGGGACACTCCTGTGACTGTGGCTGTGACTGGACACTGGGAATAAACCCTCTCATGCCTTGGCAATCTGAGTGTCCCCTCCAGTCCTCAGCCTCGAGCACAACAATCCACTGATAATGACAAAAATGCAAAGGATTGTTCTGGGCCAGCCACCCCGAGAGCAGGAATCGTTATTCCCTTAACCATATTTACTAATTATGGGCTTAATTAAAGCCACTGAGCAGTGGCTACTGCTTTCTCCAGCCTCTAGATTTCAGGGTCCTGCCACCGATCAATTCTAGTGTTTTCCCTCATTTTAGCTGCAGTGGAATCTGTATCCCTGCCTTTGCAGACATGTCCCAATCTTCCCTAATTAAACCCCCTGGGAGAGCTAACGATTCTGCAGGTGATTGTTTAAATACCCCCTAAAATTAGCAACTGTTGAAGAGAATCCTCATTTAATCTGGAAAGACAAGAGCAAACATGAGCCCATTGAATGGAAAACAGCACAACAGAGCACACGAGGTGGAATTCAATGTCTGAAGTGTCAGCATGTGCTCCAAGTCCCATTTAGAGCCCCAAAACGTGAGCTAAATTGCTCAGAGGAGTAGTCTTGGATCTCTTTATGGGGATAAATTTCATCTCACAGCAATGCCCGTCCTGACTGAAATAAATTGCTGGAGGGAGTTGCTGTGCCTGGAAGGAAATGTTCTGCAAGGGGGATGAGTGATGCTGCAGAGATTTCTCTCCTGGTGGATTCAGTTCCATTCATACCCTCCTAAGCACTGCAAGAAAAACGCTCCTGGTTTTGCATATTCCAGCCCAAAAGAGCTGAGCAGTCAGAGCTGTGCTGGGAGGTGATGGAAAACCCGGATCCGGGCATTTGTTACTGCCTACATCACATTCCAGGACACTGGAAATTAAACACCTCAGCTTAGTGGTCTCCCCTGACCATTAAAAGTCTCCTTCTCTCCATTTGCTCTTTGTCATCCAGACATTTCGTCTTTTATCTCTTGGAGATGCCATGAAAAATAAATGGTTTGTGAAAATCTCCAAAACAGAGAGCTGAGAGCCATTAAAAAACCCGTGGAGGAGCATTAATTGGATCTAGGGGGAAAGTCTGGGGGAATGTGCTGGAAATCAGGGGCAGAAGCTCTCAGAGAACAACCAAGGACCTGACAAAGTGGAGGATGGTTGCTGGGTAAGTGAGGACAGCCTGCCCTGGGCTTCGTAGATCCAACCCTGGTGAGGGCAAGGAAGGGAGGGAAGAGGGAAATAATCAGAAAAAATAGAATTGCTCTGATTTGGAGCTCAGTGTGTCCTGAAACTGTGGTTGCCTCATCCCTAGAAGTGCCCAAGGCCAGGTTGGACGGGGCTTGGAACACCCTGGGATAGGGAGAGGTGTCCAAGGGTTGGAATTAAATGATCTTCAAGGTGTTTTCCCACCCAATTCCACAATTCCATGCCAGAGCTGGGCTCTATTTCCCAGCTTTCAGTTCTTTGTCTCCAAAACTGACCGTTCATCAGCAAAACCTACCCTTTGAGGATGTACTCTGCCACAACAACACTTCCAGTGGTGTGACTTAACTTTCCTCCTTTCCAGGCTCCCTGTTGGCCCCTCAAGGGTTTTTATGATGTTTGAGTTACTGGGGTTCATCAATCAAACCTGGAGGGAATTAGGGATGGGAACTGTGCTGATTCCAAAACAAATCCCTGAGCTGAGTGTGAAATCCCAGACCCACAAGATGGGGTGAGAAATCCCAGACCCCCGAGCTGGGGTGTGAAATCCCAGATCCCATATGGGCATCCCTGTTGCTGTTGGGTTTTTTTTAAGGGATTTTCAAAATTGTTGGTTTTAAGTTCCAATATTTATGCCTTTGTGGGTATTTTGTCTGTTGGATCCGGAACAGAAAAATGTCATTTCCAAAATTTCCTTCCTTAGGAGGAATTGAAAAATCCTAAATCTTCCTTCAGTCCCTGAAACCTTGGCAATGTTTTTCTCCCACTCAGCTGAGCAGGAGGGCTGATTCCACAATGTTTAGTAAAAAAGAAAATGGCATTTCAGGCTTTGCTGATGCAACACTGCATGGAGTTGTCACTTCCCGGCTCCCTGCAAACAACCTGGGATAAAACACCCGGAATCTGGGAGCTGCAAATGGAAAATTCTTCTGGCTCCAACCCACTTCCCTTTGTTGCATCAGCAGGAGGAGGATTTCTGGAGGAGGCAGAGTGACAGGTTGGCATCCCTGCCCAGGCACGTGACTTCTGGTTTATCTTCCCATGGGTTCCGCGGAGTCTGGGGGTGTCAAAATAAAGGAAAATAATCCCAAGCAGCTCATCCAGGAGGCAGCTGATTGGTGCTGTCAGTTGGTACAACTGCTCGGGGTGGATCTGCTCATCCTGGAGCTGAGAGGAGCCGAAATCCCACATTCCATGGGAGTTCCAGCTGTCGGATCAAAGGAGCATCCCATCAGTTCCCATTTGCTGCTGCTTTCCTGATATTTTCAAGGACTCAACCCTCCACCATCCCTCTCCAGGTGTCAGCTTTGCAATGCTCTGAATCCAACCTGTTGCCTTTAAATAAATGTGGCCAAAAAAAATTATCATTTGAAACATAAGGGAATGTGCTTATTATACGCCAGGAAAACTGGGAAATGGAAATTATAAAAATTCCAAACTCACACAGCTGATTTTGGTCCTTGTTTGGCTTCATTTGGCTTCATTTAAGAGAAATAAAAACCATTTCTCCATTTAAGAGAAATAGAAAACCAAGCTCGAGGTTGACAATCTCAGGTACTTTTAATTAGGTTTCAATTCTGCAGGATTGAAGTCAATAGCTGGGAATTGTCTTTGTGCCTGTAGTAAATCATTGGGAATTCTATTACTGGAAGAGACAATTCCAAAATACAGGCTGATGCTTGCTCTGACTCAGTAGGTGTTTAATGAGGTAAATGCAAGTGATTCTTCCATTTTCAGCGCTCCCGTGTCATTTTTTTGCATGTGTTGGACCAATAAATGTAAAAATCTGGGAGCTGACCTGCAAAATTCCCTCAGTGTTTGGGAGGGATTTGGCCTCAGGCTGTTCTGAAAGGTTTTCATTTACATTATAATAAATTAATCTAATATACTAATATAATAATAAATAACCAAATGTGTGCAGAAGTTCTGAAAGGAGCCACCCCAATCCATGTCCCCAGTGACACATTTGTTGTTAAATCCCCCCAGGAATGGGGGCTGGAAGACCCTTTCCATGCAGGAATTCTCCCAGTATCCAACCTGAGCCTGCTCTGGCACAACTTGGATCTGTTTCCTCTCCTCCTAACCCTCACTGTGTGATGTGGGCATGGATTCCTTTGCTTTCATTCCCTCCAGTTCATTTCCCTGCAAGTTGAAAAACTCCAGAAGGAATGTTTTGGGTGGAAAACCAGGATCTGAACAGAAGAACAACATGAGCAGAAGGCTCTGGCTGATGCCAGTAAATTCCTCATCACTGTAACTTCTCCATAAACATGAGCACAGAAGGATTCAAGGGGAAGAAAGGACTAATTTTGAAGTGATTGAGTCAAAATTTCCTCACAAAGACTTTGTTCCACAGTGCTCCTGGGAAAATCCGGTGACAAATTTAGTGGGAATGGATCCCAAACACACCAATATTTATGTGGTTTAAACAGGAAGGGGTTTAGTGGGGTCTGCACTCGTTTCCCAAGTTAACAAAGGAAGGTTGGTGTCTCACAGGCTGGATTTCAGGTTTCATCTGGATTTGTGCACGTAGGACATGGATAAAATCCCAGGAACAAACTCCAAGGGCTGAGCCTCCTCCACCTTGAGTCAGGAGGAGCAAGGCACAAAAAGCCTGAGGGAGCAGAAGGGATGTGGATGGCAAAAGACAGGAGCAGGTCTGGGCATTGATTTGGGGCTAGAACTCCTGGGATTCACCCAGGTGTGAGCCCTGATGCTGCTTTTGGGTGGAATCCCTGGAATTGGGATAGCTGGGTTCACTGCAACCTATTAAACTTGTGCCAGAGGATCCTTTCCCTTTGCTCCCTGCTCTGTTCCAGATGGACAAAGGACAGGTTTAGGTGGGACATTTGGAAGAAATTCTAATGTGTATCATTAGGATAAGGCTGGAACCTGGAGAGCTGGGAATGTCCAGCATGGAAAGAAGGATCCAGGGAGAGCTCAGAGCTCCTCCCAGGGCCTAAAAGGGCTCCAGGAGAGCTGGAGAGGGACAGGGACAAGGGATGGTGGGACAGTATGAAAGGAATACACTTAAACTGAAAATGGGAGATCTGGATGGGATATTGGGAAGAAGTTCCTCCCTGTGGGAAGGTGAGGCCCTGGCACAGGTTTCCCAGGGTCCCAGGGCTGTCCCATCCCTGGATGTCCCATTCCAGGCCCTTGTCCCAGTCCCTCTCCAGATCTCCTGGAGCCCCTTTAGGGCACTGGAAGGGGCTCTGAGGTCTTCCTGGAGAGCGACTTTGGATGTGGGATGGAGAGACAGGACAAGGGGGAACAGTTTTAAATGAAAAGAGGGGAGATTTAGATGGGATATTGGGAAGAAATTCCTCCCAGTGAGGGTGGAGAGGACCTAACACAGGTCATACTGGGCCGCTGTCCCAGAACATCCCACTCCAGTGTGTGAAACGAGGATGTTCTTCCTCATTCCTGATCAGAGAGCCATTCCAGGGGGGGAAGAGGGAAAGGCAAAGTGGAGCAGCACAGCAAGGCCAGGCCTGGCTTTGTTGACAATTTCCTTCCTTATTTCACCACAGAAATAATCCAGTGTGAATACTGGGAAAGCGGCGCCATTTCCCTTGGGATCCAGACCTGCCTCAGCTGTTCCAGATATTCCTATATTGGAGCTGTCAGTCTTTCCAACTCCATCAAGGCCAAAACAGCCACAAGATTCAGGCACGAGACTTGAAAAGGCAAAGCAAGCAGCGTGTTAGACCCATTTAATTTAATGTGCTGGACCCAGCCCAAAGCTCCAGCTCCGCTGTGACCATGCAGTTCAGATCCTTGTTAGTGCTCCTGAGACACTGAAGATGTTTTAAAGCTGGCCTGGCTGGAGATGAGGGGAATTTGAATCTGCACAGAAGTTTGGAATAGTTTTGTACTCAGCTCATTGCACTCTGAGGTGAGGAGGGAGGGAGGGAGGGAGGGAGAGAGGGGTGGTGATCACTGTCTGGGTATTTTTGGTGATAAAAAGTTAGATTTGCATTCTGAAGGCGAGGGAGGAGGGAATAGGTTATAATGTGGGATTAGCTAATAATGTGGGATTAGGGAATTAATGTGGTATTTGGAGACTAATGTGGGATTAGGGAATGGATGTGAGAGTGGGTAATTAATATGGGATTGGGTAATTAATGTAGGATTGGCTAATGGATGTGGGATTAGGGAAATAATGTGGGATTAGGTAATTATTGTGAAATTAGGTAATTAATCTGACCTTTTAATGTCCAGGAGGACCCTCAGGATGGGCACTTTGTCCTCAGGGGCATCAGATGGGTAAATGGATTTTGCAAGATTTTTCCTTCCCTTTCTGCACGGAACTGGGTATTTCAGGGAATTGGAGATTTCAGAGAATTGGGGATTTCTGTCCTTCTGCTGAAGCGGGACCAGGGCCACAATCCCAGCTGAGGATCAGGAGCAGGATGGGAGCATCTGCTCCCTTTCCTGGATTACTGGAGTTTAGAGCACCAAAAATGATGGAAAAACAGGGAAAGGAGGGAATGAAAGGAAAGAAACTGTGGTGGCAGTGCTTGGGAGTGCCAATTTAGCTGGGGAGATCCCTGTGCCTCAGGAGTCAGGAAAAGGTGATTCCTGGTGTGTCAAGGAGGAGGGAATGCTGAAGAGAATTTGGGATTTGCCCTCTGGCTGCTCTGAGAAGGGCAGCTCAGCTCAGCTCAGCTCAAACTGCAGGGTTTGTCCTGCAGGTGTTGATGGAGCTGCTGAGCTCCAGGTGGATCTGGGTCCTGTCAAGTCTCCCAAGGGCTTCCAGACACTGCAAAACATCCCCGGACAGCTCCTCAGGGGAGAGAATCTTTTATTTGTCAGTGCAGAGCTGGCAGATAACAGGGAAAGGGGAACTGTGGGACAAAGTCACTGCTGGGTCAGCCCTGGGGACAGAGGGTCCCTGAACAGCACCTCCCTGGCTTGTGATAGAAAGTGGGATTAAAAAAATGGGATTGCAAAAGATGCTCCAAGGGCTGGAGCTCCTCTTCTCTGGAACCTGGCTGGGATGGCTGGAATAGTCCAGCCTGGAAAAGAAAAGGATCCAGGGAGATCTCAGAGACCCTTCCAGGGCCAAAAGGGGCTTCAGGAGAGCTGGAGAGGGACTGGGGACAAGGGATGGAGGGACAGGACACAGGGAATGGCTTCCACTGCCAGAGGGCAAGGGGGGTGGGATATTGGGAAGGAATTCCTTGCTGGGAGGGTGGGGAGAGGCTGGGATGGAATTCTCAGAGCAGCTGTGGCTGTCCCTGGATCCCTGGGAGTATCCAAAGCCAGGTTGGACAGGGCTTGGAGCAGCCTGGGGCAGTGGGAGGTGTCCCTGCCCATGGCAGGGGTGGCACTGGATGGGCTCTATGGTCCTTTCCCACCCAAACCATTTCAGGACTCCATGATTTTTTTGGATCTGCCGTTCCAGGCTGTTGGCCTGCACCTGGAATTTCCATGTGACAGATTTAATAAAAGCCACCAGAGCTCATTGTGTGATTTAATAAAACCTCAGAGCCCTAGGATTAGGAAGCAGCAGCCCAGGATAATCCATGGAGCTCTTGATGATTGGGAGAGAATTCCTGCTCCAGCCCCACCAATGTGAGTGGAATTTCACAGCAACTCCTATGCTCAAAGTTTTCCTTAGGCAGAAAAAAGAGGGCAAAACCTTGGAATATAATTAAATATTTTGTATCTTTATGGATTCAATTACTGAGGGGAAAACAAGAAGATTTTTGTAATACAATATTCCCACCCTGGAATCTTTGGGGGTTTCCCAGATGCTTTTTCCATTTGTTTTGTTTCCTTTTTCATTTAAGGTTTTTTGGGGCTTTTTACCCAAACAAGTTTTCCGTTGGATGAGAAAAGATCTGTTTCAGTGCCACAGAAAAAACCTGCATTAGCAGGAATGAAGAAACATTATTTGGATGGAAATTTCCATTTGGATTCTCACCTGGATGCTGAATAAGCCCGAGCACTTGTTCTCCCTGTTTTAGCAATCCCCATGGAAAACCTTATGGATCTCCACAGCTTTTTCCTCTGCTTCCAGGGAAAAGAGTCTGGGTTGGAGATTAAAATACTCAGAGAAGCTTCCAGAGGCAAATATTGGCGATCCCAACATTCCCAATGTTGTTATCAATTAATTGTTATCAATTTGGGGGAAACTCACATGGAATTAGATAAAACTCCCTCAATAATTCCCATTACAGAGGGGGCTGGAGTTAAGGAATAACCACCTTGGGGTTAATTTTCAGTGGGGTTTGGATTTCTCTCCCTGTGCTCCCCCAAAGTGCATTTCCAGAGTTCTTAATAACAGGAAAATTTTTTGGATGGAGCCACCCCCTGTAATGGAATATTCCAGCAATTTATTCCCCACAAGATTTTAGCCCCAAAGTGAGAACTTTGGTGTGCAGCTGGGAAACCTGGAGAGTCTTCCCGTAGGCAAAAATCTCTTTATCATGGAAAATTTTCCTGCAGGATGTGTATCTGGGGCTGTGGGAAATGGAAGCAGAGTGCTGCACTCTCAGAAAAGTTCATTTGTTTGACAGGACAACTCCAAATTCACCCTTCCCCTGCTTGACATGAGTGGAGAAAAAACAGAATTTGAGGTCTTGGATGTTATTTTAATTCAGAGCAAAAACTGGGTTTGAGGTCAGCTACCCTTTGGATTCAGCATTTGTGCGGAATATTCCTGAACTCCTCTTTCCTGGGGTCCAGCAGGGATGAAGCAGCAGGGGCTGGGTTCTTTGTTCCCTTCTCCAAACCATTTTTAGCAGGATTTTACCTGGATTCTGCCTCTCCTGTTCTCCCCAAAAGCAGCCTCTTGGATTGGCACTGCCATGGCCAATCCTTTTCTTTCCAGACACATGGAATGAATTCCAGCGCTCCCAATCCCTGATCTTCTGCCTGGGGTGATGCTCCCTCTTGTTTTAATGGATTAAAACAAAGTTTGGAGCTTGCTCTCATCTCCTCCAAGCCTTGAAATCCTGGAATTTTCCATCACTGAAGTTTTTCCAACCCCTAAAGTGATTTTCCCTCCCATCTCAACTCCATGGAGTCCTGCCTTGCTCCTGTGCCCAAGATGGTATGTTAAAATTAATTTATTCTCAAAATTTGTCTTTTAATTCTGACTATCTTTTCCTCTCAGCAGAGGGAATTTGTGAGCTCAAAAAGCAAAAAGAAAGTAAAATAGAAATTAAAAATAAAATTAAATAAAGTAAAATAAAAAAGAAAATTCAATTCAATTTGATTTAAAAAATAAAATAATAAAATAAAATAAAATAAAATAAAATAAAATAAAATAAAATAAAATAAAATAAAATAAATCTTTGCACTGTGCTCTGATGTTTGAGCGATTGATTCCAGCAGTGTCTCTAAATGAATGGGATCTCTTCAACTGCGTGGAAAATTCTGCATTTTTCAGTTCCAGAGCACCAGAACTCCTGAGAAATTGGAATTCCAGCCTTGTGTCCTCCCATATTTACCGAGGAGCTGCAGAATTGCAAACACACAATGATCTTCCCTGGGACTCATTAAAACCTGGGACCAAAGTCCTGCTTTGATTGCCTTCGTTTGCACAACAATCATTCCAATAAAACCTGGCATCAGCATTTCCAGCATCCTCCCAAATGGATCAAAATCAGGATTTTTTTGGTCATTTTCCAGCTAATCAAATTTAGGAATGTATCCTGGATGGATGCTGATCCTGAGGCTCTTCTCCCTCCACTCCTTCAGCATCTTAACACCACCAGGACGGGCTGGAATTCCACATTTTGCAATCAGAGCACATTTTTCCAAGCCTTGCCAGCCTTGGAATCCACCAGGATTCAGGGAGGTGCAATCCCACCTGTGAAATCTGAATTTCAGTGTTGGGAAGGCTGGGACAGGAATGAATCTGGGGTGAACTGGGTAAATCCTCTGGGATTTGGATCAAAGGGAGACACCTGCTCATCCAGACTGAATTGGAGCAAGGAGATAAAAAATCCGCTCCTGATAGCCTGAGGCATCATTTTGGGGCTGTTTGCACCAAGAAATTGAACTTTTGGGTGGCTCATTTTGGGTTAGATTGTTGAGCCACCAACCTGGAGAGGTGTCTTGGATTGAAAGACAGGTGTCTGCTAAGACAGGCAGGAGCCCCTCTTGAAATGGAAAATGTAAACCTTCTCCCTCCAAATTATTATAATTTTGAGATTAGGGGCTCTCAGGCAAAGACATGGGAATAGGAATAACAGTTCTTGACTAGGACAAATTAAAATAGAAACACAGTATTAAAAAAAAAAAACAAACCCAAAGCACTGCCGGAGTCAGAATCCAAGCTGACCCCCGTCAGTCACTCAGGGTGTTGGAGCAGTCCCATTAAAGGGTGGCTGCATCCTCCTGCAGTGACAGATGTGGTTCTGTTGCAGCAGTGCTCCTGGGGAAGGTGCACTTTTCCTCTGAAGCTCCAGTGATGATGTAGAAGGGTCTGGTTTTCCTCTGGAATCCAGTGGGAAAAGGCTGCTCTGATGTTCCAAATCTCGGATTTGATCCGGGTAGGAAATGCTCGGCTCCTCCCCCTGGCTGGAGCATCTCCCACTGGGATGATGGAATTTTCTCAGCCGTGCAGTGGGACTCAGTGGCCCATTAACAGGAGATATCTCCTGGAGGGAGGATGGGTTGTGGAAAGGTGAAGAACACTGCCCCGGCTGGTTTAACTGATGGTGATAGAACACACAGCCCTGCTCACATCCTGCACTGCTACCCAAGACAAGAGGTTAGATCCCCGCCAAGAGATTATTTGGGAATTCCTTGGGAGGTTCTGAGTGCAAGGGCATCCCAGGTTGTAGAATCGTAGAAAAGGTTGGAAAAGATTTCCAAGATGATGAAGTGCATGCATGTGTGTGAAGACAGATGGGATTTTAATGGGATTTTCCTGGTGAAGCTCCTGGCTTTAATAATCATGGAATCCTAGACTGGTTTGGGTTGGAAGGGACCTTAAATCCCACTATCCCAGGGTGCTCCAAGCCCCATCCAACCCTGGACATTTCCAAGGATCCAGGAAATTCTCTGGACACCCAATAATGAAGAATCTGAACAATCCCAGCAATTCAAACCACAGCCAGGAGGAAAAGAGAGGATTTTTTCTCATTAAATCCATGGAAATTCAGAGTCTTTCTGCTCCTGCCAGCGCATTCTAATAAGTGTTATAATTATCACAGAATCAGTTAAAGAAAAACCTTCTGACCCAAATAAGTTCTTTAAGGGTATAAAATACACAAAGCTCAGACCTAAACTCTGAGTGAGTTGCACTGGGATTATTTTTCTCATCCTTGTGAATGTTTAAAGTTTAAAAAGTGGAGTTTAGTCTTGATTAGGAAAAGAAATTGGGAATTTTAGAGCTTTCAGCTCCCAACAATGGGGGAAAATGGCGTTTCCCTGTTCCATCTCCCACGGAATGAACTGTGCACAAGGAGCCCCCAGGTATCATTATTATCACTAATTACACACTTTGTGTTTAATGAAAGGCTCCTGTCTCCTGTCAGAAGCTTTCATGAAATGTTAATTTTTGCTCCTAATCAACTTGAAACATAAAAGCTACAGCTCCTACACAAATCAGTGAACTTTGTGTTTGCCCTGTGCTGCTTTGGAAGTTTTCCAAGCTCTTCCTAGGATGATCCTTCTTTTTTTTTTTCTTTTTTTTGGTTTTTTTTTTTTGCAGGATGGGGGACAGCAGGAGCTCAGCAGAGCTCCCATAAATCCATCACATTTGGAGCAGAGTGGAACCAGTGAAATCCTTACCCTAGGTTTACTTCAGCCTCACAAATGCATTTTCCCAGGGCAGGTTTGCCTCCCAGCAACCCTGGGGAGGTGACTGGGATGAGCTCTGGAATTCTATCCTGGTAAATAAAGATGATGAAGGGTTCTGTCACATGGAACAAGTCACCTGCCTAAATCCTCTTGAGCCTTTCTGAGCCAGGCTCTAAGCACCTGTGGGCCCCAAAATCTTCTGAGACCTTGGGAATTTCAAATCTATCCTGGAATGTTTGGGGTTGGAAGCGATCCTAAATCCTTCCCAGTGCCACCCCTGCCAGGACAGAGACACCTCCCACTATCCCAGGCTGCTCCATCCCAATATCCCATTTAAATCTCCCCTTTTCCAATGGGAAGCCATTCCCTGTGTCCTGTCCCTCCATCCCTTGTCCCCAGTCCCTCTCCAGCTCTCCTGAAGCCCTTTAGAGCCTGGAAGGGGTTCTGAGCTCTCCCTGGAGCCTTCCCTTCTCCCTTGGACACTTCCACAGATGGGGTGTCTGTTCTGGGAATTCCATCCCAGCACCTCCCCACCCTGCAGGGAACAATTCTTTCCCAGTCTAATCTCAGCCTGCCCAAAATGGCTTTGCTTTGATAATTTGTTGCTAATTAGCATGTAAACACCAGCCTATGGGGAAATAGGATTGTGCTATGGAAACCAGGCTATCCCTCAGCGTTAGGAAGTTCTGTTTATCCAGGGAAAACAGAAAAACACCCATCAGACTCCGGATCCAGCGGGTATCTCTGGCTAGTTTTTGGGAAGCTGGTGGCTTCTCTGGCTTTGTGTTTGGTCCCATCTTCAGCTGCCCTTTGGAAGGAGCAGGAAGCACAAAGAGTTTGGGCACATCGTTGTGCTTCCCATGGTTCAGGGCTGTGGAGTTTAGATGTGCATTCAGGATTTGAAGCTAAAGTGGGGAAAGAACTAACCTTTGTAATCAGCACTCCCTTGGTTTTCTCCTTGTTTTCCCTTGGAAGTGGGTGTTGAGGAACACGTGTGGTGCAGGTGGAGCTCTGAGGAGCTGGAATCTGGGACAAGAGGCCACAAAATTTCCAAACCTTTGCATAGCAAAGGGATTGTGGCACAGCCAGGTGAGAGGCACTGAGGGACACAGCAGGAGCCGAGGATTTGGGGAAAAGCAAAACTTTTGGACTCAGAGGGGATAAAACCCCAGGAATTCTTTGTTGAGGAACCTCAGAGGCACCAGCTCAGGCTGTTCCTGTGTGGCTGCACCAGGAATAAATTGATTTATGGAGCTGGACATCCAAGACTCTGCCATGGGAAACCTGGGGTTGAACAAGGGAAATCTGAATTAATTTCAGCATCTGCAGTCTGGGGGTGGGAGTGTGACAGCCAGAGAATCCCAGGAATGTCAGACTGAGAAGGTTCCTAAACAATGAGACTGGTACCAGATCCCGGAATCCTGGAATGGTTGGGAAGGCTCCTAAACAATGAGACTGGTACTAGATTATGGATTAGTGGAGTCATGGAATCCTAAAATGGTTTGGAAGGCTCTTAAACACAGAGGCTGGTACCTAATCATGGATTCATGGAATTCTGGAATGGTTTGGGTTGGAAGGACCTTAAAGCCCACCCGCTTCCTGCCCCTGGCATGGGCAGGGACACCTCCCACTATCCCAGGTCTTACAGAGCTGCTTTGACAGAACACACTGTGCTAAAAATCATTATTGGAGCTTGCTTGCTTGGTTTTGGGGGTTTTGTGGGTTTTTTGTTTGTTTGTTTGGGTTTTTTTGCCTATTTAAAGCAAATTTCTGCTTATTTTAAACCTATTTTAAGGCTGAGTGTGCAGGGAGATCTTGGTGTAAATTAAATCCAGCCTCGTTATCCATTATCACCCTCATCCTTTGTCTTCCCTACCCCCCATGTCTTTTCCCTGGGATCAAATAATTGAACAGACCAGACTTCGGGTGTGCTTTGAGCTCCTGCCTCGCCCTCACTGGCTCCTCTCTGGCTGCTTCAATCGCTCCTACACTAATAAATTTGGAGTGTGGATAGTGCATTTTCAGGGGAAAATTGAGGTTTGACTTTGAATTCCCACTTTTCCTGAGCTCACATGGATTCAGGAATGTCTCTGGGCATGGCACAGACCCTGTTTTCAATAATGCTCCTGTGACCAGAAAAACCAGAGCAGCCTTTCTGCCCCAGAAAGCAATTTAAGATTTAATTAATACTTGAGGGCCACACTGCTGCAGTGAAATGAGCAGGAAGGTCTCCTCGTTTCAGGCCCTACGTGTCCTACATTTGCTGCTAGTTAAAGAAGAAATTTTATATTTAAAAACAATTTTAAAAGGAAAATAAAAGAAGGAATCCAGACTTAAACCGATGACTAAACAGCTCTTGTATTCTTTGGGTGTATTTTATTGTTGGTGTTAAATGTAAATTGGTAGAGCCTAGGAAATGGAAATAGGGAATGAGAACTCTTATATTTTGTTCCCTCCTAAAAATATCTCTGTGTATGGGGAGGGCTGGCTCTGGGATGATTAAGTGGTTCATCTGTGCAATAACAGTTACAGAAATTCAAGGAAAACCGTGCTGGAATGGGAGGAATCTCTGGGTATTTGTGTGGCTTCTGTGTGGAGGCAGCACCTGATACCAATTTTTTTTTTCTTTTCCTTTTAAGTTGTTTTGATTTTTAGAACTCATTTAAAAACCAAACCTGGCTGTGTTCCCCTGATGTGCAGCTTTAGTTCTCTGCTCCCACTGGATGCATTTCACAGGGCCTGATTTGCTTCTAGGAAAGGGGTTTTGACTTTTTGGAATTCCCATCCTCCATCCCTCAGGGAGGATGGATAGCATGATTCCAGAAGAGTCAAGTGTCCAAAAGTCTTCAGGTCTAAGGTATTAAAAAGTTTGGACTACAAATTTCCAATGGATTTTGTAAAATTACTCCTCAAAATTTTTCCCTGTGTCACCTATGGCCACATTTCCAGGTTGTTCCATTATGCTTGGGCTGAGTTTCATTTTTTATTTGTGGTTTTAATTTGGCCGTTTTGGTGCCTCGCAGGGAATTCACTTTTTAATGATGCTTTGCTCAAAATGTGCAAGACCTGCTCTGTTCCTAATTGTGTCTCCCTTCTCAATGAGCTGCTCCTCTTCTCCTGACCCAATTTTCCATTCCCAATCCAGGAAAAAATCAGGAGAGCCATCACCCCTTCCTCCTCCTCCTCCTCCTCCTCCTCCTCCTCCTCCTCCTCCTCCTCCTCCTCCTCCTCCCTTTGGCTCTGGGGGTTATACCTGCCCAGCATTTTCTCCCTGCTATAAATCAGGATGGGAACTGGCTCTAAAGATTGCTTTAAAAACAATCTGAGACCTGACATATTTATGGGATCATGACCGTGTTACCCTGGGATGAGAGGGAGTTCACCTCCTTCATATTTTTTCTGTGGGAAATGAGCATGGGTTCTCCTTTCAGCACGGTCTGCCCTGTGATGGATGGGATAAAGCAGGTCAGGAGTTTAGTTCTGATGATTTATAGGAGCCCTGCACTCGCCTATTTTTCCTCTTGGTCTTGTGGTGTGGTGCCAGGGAGGCTGTAAACATCCCTTGCCCTTTGCAGGAGTATGGAACCATCGACCCCAGAGCTTCTCCATGTGATTGATCCCAAATTCCTGGCATGGAGGGAGCTTTGAGGGGGGGGGAGTGGTTTTGTTCTTTCTCTGTACATGGGGGCTGCTTGTACTTTATAAAACTCATTTTTTTGCTGCTTTACCTTGTGTAGAGGTCTGTCTGTGCTTTACAAGGTTTTTAAGGGTAAAATCGACTTCCAGTTCAGAGAGCAAAAGATTAGTGCCTCAAAGAGGTGGGCCCAGGCTCCTTTAATAACATTTTCGTTTCATTTGTGGCCTTGAACCCCTTTACAAAGTGTTATTAATGTAATAATTGCCAGGTTATGTACAGGCCTTGTCTGCCGTGACCCACCTGGGTTAATGGCTGGACTCAATGGCCTTGGAGGTCTTTTCCAACCTAAATATTCTCTGAAATCATGGAATAAACCGATGTCCAGCCCAAAAAACAGGGCTTTGTCACTCTGGCTGTGGGTGGCAGTCACCCCATGCAGCAGGAATGCCCATGGAGGATTTTAGGGTGAAAAAAAAGAATGAAAACAGTTCAGAGTGACCCTAAAATGAAAATGGTGCAGAAGGACCCCAAAATTAAAATGTTTCAGTGACCCTAAAATGCAAACAGGGAGCAGCAGCAAAGGCTGAGCCTCTGTTTTCAAGGGGCTCAAAGCAGGGTCTGGACCCTGGGGAGATTTTGGGGTGATTCAAGCAAACTTGCTGTGTGTCACAGGTGTCATAAATCTGTTTAAGCACTGTGACAGGCAAGAATATCTGGGAGAGGAGCTTCTTTTCTCCCTCTTCCTTCACATTTGCCATCTCCTTAATTAATTCACCCACAAGCAGAGCAAATTCCTTGATCTGGAAAGAGTTAAAGGGCCTGGAGCTGGGGAGAGGTGTCTGAATTAGCCTCTTTCTCTTCCAGTGTGACCCTTTGCACTTCTTAAACCTCAAAATTGGGCCATGGACCACTGCAGAGTCACCAATATAGTCCTGACTTCAGCGAGGAATCAGAGAGTTTTATTTTTTTTTTTCTTTTTTAATGCTTATCCTGCTGCTAAGAAAGGGCAGGGAGAGAAGCTCAGAGAACTGAAACTCTTCTGAGGCCTCGTGGGAATTGTTTTGGGGACTCCATGGAGTGTCCACAGCAAAGACACAGCACAGCTCTTGCTGTAGCAGCACCATGAAGGAATTAAACTTATTCTAGGATGGCCACAAGCAAATTCTGATTGAGATGTTGCAGAGAGAGAAAAGCAGTTGTAGGAATGAAGAACAAGTGTTTGGTGTGTTTGCTGCACTGAGAATGGGTCCCAGGCAGCCTCTCCTCTTCAGCAGCCTTTGATAAACCTATCACTCCCTGATAAAAGTTGTTTTTCTCTTTGTTTAATTTTTCTTCCTTGCAGCCTCCCCCTGCTTACAGAAAGGTGAAGAACGCAGATTTACAAAGGCACCTGTGGCTCTGGGCTGGTTTGAAAGCCACAGAATCCTGGAAGGGTTTGGATTGGAAGGGACCTCAAATCCCATCCAGTGCCACCCCTGCCATGGCAGGGACACCTCCCACTGTCCCAGGTGCTCCAAACTGGCCTTGGACACCTCAGGGATCCAGGGCTAGACACAGCCTCTCTGGGATTTCCATCCCAGCCTCTCCCCACCCTCACAGCCAGGAATTCCATCCCAATATCCCGCCCCACTCTTCACTTTTCCAATGGGAAGCCGTTCCCTGTGTCCTGTCCCTCCATCCCTTGTCCCCAGTCCCTCTCCAGCTCTTCTGAAGCCCTTTAGACCCTGGAAGGGGCTCTGAGCTCTCCCTGGATCCCTCCCTTCTCCAGAGTGGACAATCCCAGCTCTCCCAGCCTGGCCACCCTTGGAGCATCTCCATGACCTCTGGACTGGCTCCAGAAGCTCCACATCCTCCTGCTGTTGTCTTTTTGCCCCACAAAGTCTCCTCACACAACAGTGAGAATCAGTCCTTGAAGCTGCAAAATAACTTTTAATTACAATTCTCCCTGGCTGTTGTTTGTTGTTTTGTTTTGTTTTTGTTTCGTTTCATTTCATATAATTTTGGTTTTTTTCCCTGGGACACTATTTTTGCCATTTCCCTTCCTCAAGAAGGATTTGCTGGGACGAGAAAGCCAAGGGCAGTGTTGGAACCAAACAGGCCAAGGCACCGCCAAAATTTTTGCCTTAAAATCCATGGAAATAAATGTGATCCTGTTGGGATAATTAGTCTGATGAGGAAAAGTGACCTTTCTAGCAGGGAACATAATTGCATTGTCATGGCCCATGATTTGACCTTCTCTGAGCCCTCCCTCAACACAACTAATGAGGATTGTTCTGCATCCTGTTGACAGCCAGGACGTCATTGGGAAATAAGTGGCTCCTGGAAACCAAGCAAAATATTAAACGCACAGAATGTTTATTGTTTATAAGAAAAATCCCCATTAATGCAATTCCTCTTGCTGCAGGAATTGGTGAGAGCTTGACAGGGTTTTTTTGCCCCCCCATTTCCTTGTAGAGCCTGAAATTTGTTCTCTGGAACATCCCAAAGCCAGTGAGATTCTAAAAATAGTTTTAAAAGGGCCCTTAACTTCCATGTTTTCAGATTCAAAATAATTCAGGTCCTAAAGAATTGGCATTTCCACCTTACTTCTCCTGCTTTCCAAGTTAAGGTTTTTTCCCATGGATTTTTTGAATAATGGTTTTCTTCATTTTGTTTTAATAATGTCATTTACTCAAGGGGTGAATTTTGGTGCCATTTTCCTCAAATTCCTGAGGGAAGCCTCTCATCTGAATTTCTATTTCTTATTTAGGGGCAGTCCTTTATGCAGGCCAGAGGAATCCATTTGAAAATCAGCTTTTGCATCCTGAGAAATGGGGGCTGGAAAATATTCCCTCCCCGACATCTGCCTTGCTCCGTCTGGGAATGTCCCTGGGAGCTCTCAGATGTGCTTTAGAAAAAAAAATCAAGCCTTGATTTAGGACTCCAAGTGACAGGAATTCACCATTTCCCTCCCTCAAGAGGTGATTGCTTTCCAAAATCACATCTCTTTTGGGGTTAATTTATTTAAAATGGTCTTCCCTGTCTTTTGTTTTACTTAATTTGGGGGTTTCAGCTGCCACGGTGGTTCTGCCAGCAGAGATGCCACACCCTCAGGAGCAGCAGCTCTTTCAGTCCCTCTCCATTTGGAAGAACTTCTCTAATTTGTGAGGATTTGGGGATAAATTAAGCTCTACCCATAGGTTTGGGTGATTTGCACAGGGGAAAAGTAACTCATGCTCAATTTTGACAACTTATTTCCCATTTTCCACCTGTTTCTGGTGTTGCAAACTCCTTGTTGACTCCTTTCTACAGCCTTGGCAAATCCAACTAATTATTTTGTTGACTGCAAAGGGAAATAAGCTGTTTCTTCCATGGATCCCAGTGTTCCATCCTAAATTGAATGTCAACGTAGGATCACAGTGTGTCTCCAGCTAAAATAAACCCAAACATTGTAGTTTTCCACTTCTTCCCCTTTGTTATAAACCTTTGTTATAAACCTGTTCCCTCTGCAAAAGACAACACAGGTGTTGAAAACCCCTCTCTGTTTCTTTTTAGCATTAGGTGGCCTGGAAAAGTCACGAATTTTTCAATGTTTCCAGGGACTGTGGTGGTGCTGGAGTGGGAATTTCAATGTTCTCACCTCTCACCAAAAGTGAAAGCTGGTGTTTAAAATTCCAATGGATCCCACAGTTCCCCCTCTGCAATCCCAGGGATTAATTATTGAGGCTGTTTAATGAACATTTAGAGGGATGAAAAATGATTTTGATTCCATTTCTGCAGAGGATGCCAAAGGACAGGTGGCTCCAGGCTGGAATATTCCATGTAATGAGGCCCTGGGGTATAAATCCCACCAGAACCTGGGAATGAGAACACACCCAGGACATGCCTGGCGGGAAAGAGGCTGATCCTGATTTTTTTGATGTGTTGTGACCGCTCTGCAGATGGAGCAGGAACAATATCCCACACTGATCATCTGGGAATTACTGGGAGACATCAGGAAAACTCATTGCTCCCACTCAGGGAGCACCAGCAGCCTTTAAAAGTTGTCTTTGCAGCACTCAGGCTGCTGTGAATCAGGATATTATTGTGATTTAGCAACAAAATTCCTGTAAAATGTGCTGCAACCTGGATACAGCGGGAGGGACTCAACCCTCTGCCTTACCACATCTTCAAAACACATCCAGCACCTCCAGGGATGCACCCACGCTCAGAAAACAAACATTTAAAAATCTCCAATTACTTGGGTTTATCTGAGGGTTATTTTTTAACAAAAATCCCAGATAAATTCAGAGATCTGTGAGTTGCACCCCATTATTGAAATAATTTAGGAGCCAGGATGAGGCTGAAAGTCAGAGATGCACTTCTGAAGAAAGAAGAGAAGAAGACACAAAGGCAGAAAATACCCCTGAAAAAATTCACTTCTGAGCTCTGTGAGGAAAAACATTTGGTGTCAGCACTTGGCCCTCTTGGAGTTGGACTGAGTGATCCTATGGGTCCCTTCCAGCTCAGGATATTCTGTGTTTTTGTATTCTGTGACAGCTCCAAGAGGTTGTTTGGCTCTCACCTCCCTGCAAAGGCTCACATGTTGGTTTTTGTGTTTAATTCTTTGCCTTCTAAAGGAATAAATTGTCTCTTGTAGCTCTGGTACTTTAGCAGAGGCTGAAGACATGGAGCTGTTTCTCCACTGCTGGGATGCTCCTGGTATCCTGGGGGCCATTTGGGAATTGTCTGATAACGTAGGGAATTCATGGATTTATGGCATTTTCATCACACAGAGAGGACCCGGGCTTTTAGAATAAAATTCCTCTTTTAAGATAGGTTTGTTTAGTTGTTTTTCATAGAGCAATTTAAAAAAAACTTGTCTTTCTTCCTACTCCAGCTGCAGGTTTTGTGTTTGTGTCTTGCCCTAGATAAAAGGTGTGACACCTTCTACCAGCAGTAAATCTTTGCCTTTGTCAAAGGATTTCCACAACTGGAAACAAAATGGGCTTTCATTCCTTAGGGATTCACTATTTCTGCAGATCAGGTGCAGAGAAAAGGGGTGACAATGCACCCTGCCACAAAAGAATTAAGGAGTTCAATTTATAAAGTTAATCAAAATAGAGCGGAAGGAAACCTGATCACAGCCTGTCCCCACAGGAGGAGTGACACGATTATAAAAGGCTTTTATCCTGAGTGATAATGAAACAACAATTCCTGATAGCTGGGAGTTATCTAGGAAAAAAAAAAAATCTTGAAATTGGGTGTGAACTCTTAAAAGGGACTCTAAAATCCCCTTCCCTGGAAGTTAAAAAAACATGTGGATGTGGCAATTGGGGATCTGGGTTAGTGTGACCCTGGGGTGGTGCTGGGTTATGGTTGGACTTGATCTGAGAGGGCTTTTCCAACCTTAACAACCCCAAGATCCTGTGCAGTGAGTGAGAATTTGGAGAAATTCCTACAACTGTGGTTTGTCCATCATTGGGAAGACACAACAAAACCCCACTCTGAGGCTGGAGTGAATTTACTTCATATTTGGCAAATAGCTTCACGTGGAGCAGGAGGAACCACAAGATCCTTGTGTTGTTCCAAGTGGCCTCCTGCCTGCCCTGACCTGCCCTGCCTCAGTTTCCCCATTTTCCTGGGAAGGAAAGGCCCTTCCCTCTGTTTTAGGGCCATCCTGCTCTGCGGATGTCCCACAGGTGCCATCCCAAAGGTCCCTCACCCGTGATGATTTAACAGCAGAATTCTGCTGCCACATCCTGTGGGAAATAGAGAAGACACAAGACTCTCAGAAAGCTGTGGGAAAGCAAATCTCAGAGTGAAAAAATGCAAGAAAGTTGGGGTTGCAGGGTCAGGTAATAATAGAGCTTTGTGCTGCGTAGAGATCGACCTTAGAAAATATTTTAAGCGAGATAGTAGAATTATGTGAGGTTAATAATGAAGTTTTAATTGTTTTAAACCATTACAAGTAACAATTGTTAGAAGCAAGAGGTATGTGTAAGTTTATTAATGGGCTAGAGCAAATGCTTGTCAGCTTTTAATATTATCTTACTGGCTAAAAATCTTTTAAAAGACCAGGTGACTAAGAACAACTTCTCTGCTGTTGTAAGCAGCTGAAGCTGTTTCCATCTCCCTTGCTTGGTTCTGTAAAATGAGGCTGATATGGCTGGGATGGAATAAAGGATAAAAGGGTGGAATAAAGGATAAAAGGATGAAATAAAGGATAAAAGGATGGAATAAAGGATAAAAGGATGGAATAAAGGCTTTGAGACAGCTGCTCCAGCATTCCCGTCCCATTGTTTGTGTATATATATATATATAAGATTAAAAATATCCCATAACCAACAACATCCCCTCCTGGACACATCAGGGATGCCTCATTAACACCAGTCCCAAACTCCGGCACTGCCACCGTGACCCACTTTCCTTTCTTAGATCAAAGCTGCCCACAAGCAGCAGCCATTCCATTCTCCTCCCCACTCCCACGCATTCTCCTGCCCAAACACTTCATTCCTCTCTCTGAACTTTGTGCCCGCGATTGTTGCTGCACGTTACTGATCCAATTTAAATGACGTTTTTAGAGCCTTTCCATTGGGATTTCAGAGAATGGAAGTGGTAATGAGGGAAGGGAAAGCATCCAGAGGGATCTAATGGATGCAGCCACACAGCCCCAGGTCTCTCTGTGGGGTCTGGGATGTTCGTGCCCATATAGGGGATGTTTTTTCCTTTCAAGTTCCTGTTCTGCTTGGATTCACTCAGGCACCGGCCACAACCCCCGTCTCTGGAGAAATGAGGAAACCCAGGAGCTCTGCAGGGATGAAATTACCTGAACTGTGGTGCCTGTCACCCCTCTGAGCACATTGCTGGGGCAGGTGTCCTGCTGAGAGGGTGGCAGGGTTGTCCCCAGCTCCTCCTCTTCCCCTCAGGTGTCCTGATCCAGCTCAGCCTTGCCCAGCTCAGTTTCTGCTGCCTCCATGCACGGAATTCAGCTCCGTTCCCAGAAATCGCAGTGCTTTGCCTAAATAGCTCCTTAACATCATGGAATCACCAAAATGTTCATGTTGGAAGGACTTTAAATCCCACCCAGTGCCACCCCTGCCATGGGCAGGGACACCTCCCACTGTCCCAGGTTGTTCCAATCCCATCCAACCTGGCCTTGGACACTGCCAGGGCTGGAAGGGGGAATTTGGTGCTTGTTTAGTGCTGGGTTTAATGGGGTTCTTTTAATTGTTTTGGGCTCTGGCAGGGTTCAACCTTCCGCATTAAACCTCTGTCCCTCTGTCCTTTGAGGGACATTTTGTGTGAAACATGGACACACCAGGCCTTTGTGGGATCACAGACTTGCATTTTAAGTATTCAGGATAAAAACCTGAAGTGGAGATCGAGCCTTTGATTTAGATCCCACCAAGTTCATCTCTGAGCTGGCCATGAGGAGTTAGGGGCTCTGATTTTCTGGGCAAGCACCTTTATATTCCTCTGGGACACCAGAGAGGCCTTTACCCTCCTGCTTATCTCTACCTTGAGACTGCTGGGAAGTAATTTTGGAGGAATTAGACGTGAAAAAAGCCAGACTCTTCTTCCCTCCCAGCATGAAGCATCAATTCCTGTTTATTGTGATCCCATTTGATTGGGGGAGGTCACTGCTGGTGCCAATTCCCAAGCAATAAAATTCCATTCGTGGAATTAAATTCGTGGAATTAAATTCGTGGAATTAAATTCGTGGCAATTAAATTCGTGGCTAAATATTTATTTTTGTTGTGCCCCCAAAGCCCAAACCTGGAATTGCTCACAGTGTTTGAGGTTTCCATGGTTTAAAAAAAAAAAAAAAAAAAAAAACAAGAAATTGGGGTTTGTGGTGCCAGAAGCTGCTGTGGGATGTGGGATGTCCTTCCCTATAGACCAGCCATAGGATTTGTGGCAGTTTCTACTTTCTATTAATTTTTTGTAATACTCATCTTTTAATCCACTTGTTCTTTATTTCCACTAATTTTCCTGAATTAGTTGAACTCTTGCTTTTCCCGATACCTCAGTGGGATATTGAAAGAAACTCTTTTTGTCCTAATAAGTCATAAAAGGATGTTCAGGAATTTTCATTCAGTTTTCTCCAGGGTTTATTTCATCACACTTCCCCTCTGTATCTTGGTATTTTCCCCCTTTCTAAGATGAACATGGGTGATCTTTTCAATATATGAAGCATTGGCATAAAAAAAAAAAAGGTTTTAAATCATCCCATAAAATGTAAGAGGAAATGTTGGCTGTGCCATAGAATTCTGTTGGTCCAACCCTATAGAAAAGTTACCATTTTCTATCACAAATACAGAAATTAATGAGCTTCCTATGAAATCCTTTTGGTATTTACTCCTATTAAATTCCATAGGATTGGAGATGCCCCCAAGGATTACTCTGATAATAGTAAGAGACCGTTTTGGGGGGGGAATGGATCTCAGGCTGTTTTCAAGTTTCTTTTTTGCAGTTATCTGGGGAAACTTTATCACTCCTCTCCCCCAGCTGTCTTTCCCATTCTGAAAAACGCAGCTGAGTTCCTTCTCTCCTGCATTTCTGATTATGAGGCTGTCAGGAGTGTAAATATTTCATAGGTGATGATTTGCCTTGCTAATAAATTAACACTTCCTGAAGTCCCTGGAACTTTTGGGGACAGGTTGATGAAATGTTGTCAGTTCTTGGCCCAGCTCATTGCTTCTGCATCCTCTGCTCTGCCTTCCCAACCTGGATCTGGTAGGAATGTGCTGCATTTGGTGTCTCTGAGTGGTGGATCCCTTCCATGAGCTGTTTCCAGAGGAAGTGAAGGAAATTCCATGTGTGGGTGTTCAGTATTTCTCCTTGTTGCTTCCCAGCTGTAGTGCCAGTGCTGGTCAGTGCCTTCTCTTCTGGTAGCCAAGGGTTTGGTGAGACCCTCTTGAGGTCCACAGTTTCCCCAGAAAAACTTCTGTGGAAACTATAAATCCAGAAATTTCTGTGGAAATCATAATATCATACAATGGTTTGTGTGGGAGGAACCCTAAAGATCATCTTGTTCCACTCCCCTGCCATGGACAGGGACACCTCCCACTACCCCAGGTGCTCCAAACTGGCTTTGGACACTCCCAGGGATCCAGGGGCAACCACAGTTCCTCTGGGAATTCCATCCCAGCCTCTCCCCACCCTCACAGCCAGGAATTCCATCCCAGTATCCCACTCCAATCTCCATTTTTTCCAATGGGAAGCTATTCCCTGTGTCCTGTCCCTCCATCCCTTGTCCCCAGTCCCTCTCCAGCTCTCCTGAAGCCCTTTAGACCCTGGAAGGGGCTCTGAGCTCTCCCTGGAGCCTTCCCTTCTCCAGGCTGAACAATCCCAGCTCTCCCAGCCTGGCTCCAGAGCAGAGTGGCCCCATCCCATGGATCATACTCACATCCCTTCCCTCCAGCACAGCGATCGCACCCCAGAGCTTGGTGCCATTGACAAAACTGACACAGGGGCATGAAAGCTCATGGAAGAAAGGGTCCAGAAAGAGCTGGAGCATTTCTTCAGAGAGGGAATAACTCCATGAGAATTCCTTCAGTCACTCAGTGGGGCCCTGATTTATTGGCAGAAGGAGGAAAGCAGAGCGGGAGAATGGTTTTGGGTTGGAAGCGACATTGAAGAAAACACCTTGTGCCACCCGCCTTGGTCCACGCCCCATCCAATGTGGGACAATTCCATCTAGGGTGGGGCAATTCTATCCAATGTGGGCCAATTCCATCCAATGTGGGGATCAATTCCATTCAATGTGGGGTAGTTCCATCCAGTGTGAGGAAATTCCAGCCCATTTCCTAAGATGGGAATCCCATCGGATGTTCCAGACCTTGGCACTATCACCAGGGGGGTTTTATTGCAGGGACCTGGGTGTGAAAGAGATGAGATGAGATGAGATGAGATGAGATGAGATGAGATGAGATGAGATGAGATGAGATGAGATGAGATGAGATGAGATGAGATGAGATGAGATAAATCTGGAGATGTGAACTGGGAAGGGAGAAGGCAGGGCTGGATCAGAGTCCTGTCCTGGGAAACACGAGTGTCGAAGTGATAAAGGCAGTGATAACGCTCCGTGATAACGCTCCGTGATAACTCCATAAAATGCAGCTCAACAGGCTGGGAAAGCTCATGTTCCTCTGGGATTTGAGGTGTTCTCATTCCCTTTATCTCCTCACTCCTGGAGGTCAGTCCCAGTGGAGGATGTCTCTCCTCATGTGTGTTTCTCCTAGGGGTTCTTCCAGCTCTGCCTCTACTCCATGAGGACCAGATTTATTCCAATTCTATGGAAATTACGGATTTCACCAAAATACACTTTCTGAGGGTGCTCTTTGCTTTCTCATTCCCACAGCAGTGAATCCTCCTCTGTATCCCTGTGTTGCTTTGTTGGAACAGAAATTCAGCCCTTGGCTGGATGTGAAGTGTGAGAACAGCAATATTCCCTGTTCCCTGAGTGATCCAGCCTGGCGCATGGAAAAGGTGAGCACATCCAGCCCCTGCTTGTCTTTGATTCCCTGGGTAGGCTGAAATACCTCTGAACTCGTCACGTTGTTATTAAAAGCAAAGATGTTGAGCCACAGGATATAATTAGAAAAAAATCTGAGTGGGTTAGGAGAGAAGAAATCATTGTTTCTGTTGAAATATCCTTTAAAAAAAAAATCTGATTTCATGCATTGTTCTCATCCAAGCTCTGTGCTGGCTCATTTTGGCACTTCAGGAATGAATCATCGACTCCAATTGTCTCATCTAGGAATTCCCATCTATCAGCATCCTTCTAAGAAACTGCAAGGAAAACAAAACAAAACAAAAAAGAATTTAAAAAAAAAATTTAAAAAAGGAAAATTAACTTTCAGCCCCCAACTCTTCAATCCCCTCTACCTGACTCAGATGAGATCAGGGACTTTGTGTCCCTGCCCAGAGCCTGGGAATTTTTCACTATATTAAAACTAACCCAAGACAGCCTCCCACAGCATATCAGGATCTTTCATAAAGCCTGATTTTAATCTTGCAAGAGATAATCTCGCTTCTTCATTAAGAACTATGGGAATATTTGGGGCTGACACCCAAAGGCTGAACATTCCCCATGGAAAAAAACAAACCTGGGTGGCCTGAAGCAGAAAATGTGTTGGTTCATCCTTTTCATGGCTTTTCTGCATTGCTGGCTATGAAGGAGTTTTTTTCAGGGAGAGGAAAAAAAATATATAAAATCAGGGTTTTTCCTCTATGTCTAAAGCACACAGTCCATCAGGTTCTATCCTGAATTGTTGGAAAATAATCTGTAATATTTGGGGGGGGGGGGGGGAATCAGTGTTTTCAGAAGGATAAGAGTAAGCAAGTCCACAAGAACGGGTGGACAAGATCTTATTTTCCTCCCCAGACAGAGCTGCTGGGCTCCGTGGGTCCGTTGAAGGTGACCCAGGAGAATGTCCCTCCTGGCAGGTGACATTCGAAGCCCCGTGGTGGCTCCTCTCACCTAAACCCAAAGCTGCTGCTTAGTCCAAGCCTCAGGCAGGGATTACACAGCCCAGGCATCAGACTGGGACCCCTGAGTTGTTTAATTCCCCCACACATCCCCTGGATCCAGATGGTCCCAGCTCACTCCTAACCCAGCCTGGCCCTTCCTCCCAGCCAGTCTGGGTTCTTTGATTCCCCTTTTCCCCCCCAGTAACCAAATCATGTTGGACATTTCCTGCTGAACTCATGGAGAGTCTCTGAAAAATCCAACACTTTATCCCCAGGAGCCCCTCAGGAGTTGCTTTTTTTAATGGATTAACTATGACAGGGACTGCACTCCCACAGTTTTTAAAATATACAATAAGTATATTACATACTTTTAAAGCTATAAATAAGATTTATACACAACCCATGGGGATTTTCCATTAAAACTTCATAAATCACATTGTACATTATCCTCTTTAATCCTCAGCCTTGCTGTGGTACTCACCAGAAAATATATTTAACCCTGTATAAAATTGATGATAAGCACGGAGAAAGAATGTTAACGAGAGCTTTTATGGGCCCTGTATTTTCTTACCCTGATCCATTCTTTTTCCTGGCAATTATTTGTAACAGGAGCAGTTATCTCCTGCCCTTTATTAACTGAAAACTCAGGTGCTCTACCTAGAATGGAGCCAGCACTGCCCAGGATGAGATTTTCCTGACTTATCCTCTGTTTAGCTGGGAGGGTTCCCATTGTTTGGTGCTTGGAAAAGGCAATTTTCACATTCCACGTCTCATCCATGCTCTCCCTGCTGATTCAGCTCCTCATCGGAGCGAATGGCATCAGCAGAGGAACGTTGATTTAATTCTGTTATCATGGAATTAAAGCCCTGTCCAACATGATGAGCCCTCCAACTCTGGGCTGTGGGTACCCAGGGGACTTTTAGAAGTCCTGGTTTTAAAAGATCTTCAGTGCTTGGTGCTGCTTTGCTGTCGTGTCTCAGGCTCTGCCTGGTCCATGCCCTCCCCAGTCCTTTCCCAGCAGCTCATTTTCTCCAGAAATAATTTTGTTCTCACCGCAAAGACCCCCTAAAAATCCACTCATCCTCCTTCCTTCTTCTCCTCTCACTGTGGCTGCTCCTGGACCCTTGGAAATGTCCAAGGCCAGGTTGGACAGGGGTTGGAGTACCCTGGGACAGTGGGAGGTGTCCCTTCCCATGGCAAGTGGGATTTAAGGTCCCACTGGATGGGATTTAAGGTCCCTCCCAACCTAAGCCGTTCCAGGATTCCATGATCTAGTACCAATCTCTCTGCTTAGGAACATTCCAAACCACTCCAGGATCCCATGATTCTCAAAAATCGCATTTTAGATGCAAGAATTACCAAAGATTGGATGGGGAAATTGAAATTTTGGGGGAACAGGACACACCAGGAGTGATTTTCTCACTGCCTTTGGTAGTACCCAAGACACTGCCCTTCTCCTCCTAAGGACTTCAAAAAATGATCCAGAACAGTGGAATTCAAATGATGTGAAAGTTTTACAGTTTGGAGAAGGATCAAAGCTCCAGGTCCTTCCCACTGCCAGAGGGCAGGGTTAAGATGGGATATCGGGAAGGAATTCCTCCCTGTGAGGGTGGTGAGGGGCTGGAATGGAATTCCCAGAGAAGCTGTGTCTGTCCTGAATCCCTAGAAGTGTAACAGGTCTGGCTGGACAGGGCTTGGAGCAGCCTGGGGCAGTGGGAGGTGTCTCTGCCCATGGCAGGGGGTAGCACTGAGATGAGTTTTAAGGTCTTTTCCCACCCAAACCATTCCATGATTCCCCGATGAAGCCTGGCTCTCTGGGAGAGAGCTCAGGGTGTGGGAAGGCTCCGGGTGCAAATGATGGTGGAATCATTGGCTGTGCCTGTGACACTGGGAACAGCTCCCTATTGTCCACTTGCACTTCTCCCCCAACCTTTTATTTATTAATTTTAGATATTTTCTCCTCTTTCCATGCCTTTAGGCTGGGAGCTCTTCAAACCCAGGAGCATCTCCTCCCATTCAAAAGCATGGAAGTAAAGGATACAACCCACAGTCAGAGTCCTTTAGGAAAACCTGATCCGTACAACTTGATGTCAGAGCAAACGCATTCCCTCGATGTGTTCAATGGGATCCAGAGAGAAAATAGTGTGGAAAAAAAATCCTGGAAACACCAGGATGCTTTTAAAACCCTGGGACACACGTAGCAGCTCCCTCCCCACCAGGAACCATTGTCAATGGGATTTAATGAGCAGACCCCTTCCCATTTTGCAGTGGGGAAGTTGTTTTGTGGGAAAGCACCATCCATAGGGCTGGGAAGAGGCACCTCAGCCCCACAGAGACATGGAAAAATCGGGAGTGTTCTCCAGAGGCTCTCAGGAACGAGCAGCTCTGATGGGCAGCTCTGATGGGCTCCATGCCAGCCCAGCCAAAATAATTCCTCATGCTTGAAAAGCTCTGCTGAGGAGGAAAACAGGAGGAGTTTTGGGGTTTGCAGGTGTTCCATACCCAATTCCAGCCACCCCAATGCCGTGATGGGCGGGACGGATGCTGCCCTGGAGTGGGTGGCAGGGAAGGACTTCCCTGATTTTCCCCAGCTCCTGCCTTGCTGGTTCTGTCAGGGAGTCAGGGCTTGCCTGATCATGCACATCAGGGTTTCCTCACCCAATGCAAATAAGGTGGAGATTATAATAATAAAGTTAATGAAGAACTTAACAGCAGAACCCTGCTAATAGGGACCATGCCAATATCTGTCCAAGAAAATCTGAAGGTGAGGTTGGCTTGGAAAAGTATTGGCACGGTCTTTTTTGTCCCTTGGGATTGTCTAGGGATGAAAAACGCGGCAGAGTTGTGAAACGATGCGAGGGTTTATCCAAAAAAAAAAGAGGAATTATGGTAAATATGAACCCATTTGAGCCTGAGTTTAGGTCAGAACTGATCTCCAGTGAGTGTTTAACCCATGGGATAGCAGGCTGGGAATGGGAAGCCAAAATTCCAACATGGGCAGCTCCCATGGAGGACTCATCAGTGGTGCTCCCATCACAGGTGAAAGGTGGATTTCAGAGGCAGCAGAGAAACTCATGGAATAATTTAGGTTGGAAAAGGCCTCCAAAACCATCAATCCCAGCCATTCATACAGCCCTGAAAGGAGAAGGTGATCCTGGGAGATGCTCGTCTGGAACAGCACCCACAGACCAAGGAGACTCCTGGTTTTAGTGGGGAAATCCTCCATGTCCTCCTCAGCTTCCCAGACCTCTGTGTGGGGTCCTACGCAGAGGTGGGAAGGGTGCACAGAAGGATCCTTGGAGGCCACAGCTGGATGGGGAGGATGGGAAGGAGGGGAGGGGAGGGGAGGGGAGGGGAGGGGAGGGGAGAGGAGGGGAGGGGAGGGGAGGGGAGGGGAGGGGAGGGGAGGGGAGGGGAGGGGAGGGGAGGGGAGGGGAGGGGAGGGGAGGGGAGGGGAGGGGAGGGGAGGGGAGGGGAGGGGAGGGGAGGGGAAGGACAGGAGGGGAGGGGAGGGGAGGGGAGGGATGGGAAGGACAGGAGTGGATGGGAAGGACGGGAGGGTTGGAAAGGACGGGAGGAATGGGAATGATGCCAGCTGCTGTCACACAGGTGGAGCCACTTGAGAAGTTCTGGCACTCGTGTGCCAGCAGCTGCTCCCACAGCCCCTTGGAAGGTGCCAGATGCTGCCTAGGCAGGAACAGCTCCTCTGGTTTTTGTGTCCTGCTCAGAATTTATAGCAGGAAGGTTGGGAAAAGATGATCCCACGGTGCTGAGCAGACTCAGCTCAGCCAGGTCACCTGAAGGCGCCTCGGCTGATCCAGAGTGAGCTTCCTCCTCATCCTCAGAGGATTCCTGGCATCGCTCCCCTGTCTTCATGATTGTCACAGCCTCCGTGCATCCCTTGTTCAGGATTTAATTTTGGGGGAAATAATCCTTTGTTTCATGGATCATCTACCTGAAGGAGCCAACAAAGATGGAGAAAGACTGTTTACAAGAGATGGAGAGATGGGAAAAGAGGAATGGGTACAAGCTACCAAAGGGCAGGGATGGATGGGATATTGGGAAGGAATTCCTCGTTGTGAAGGTGGGGAAGGGCTGGGGTGGAATTCCCAGGGAAGCTGTAGCTGCCCCTGGATCCCTGGAAATGTCTGAAGTCAGGTTGGACAGGGCTTGGAGCAGCCTGGGATAGTGGAAGTTGTCCCTGCCAGAGCAGGGAATTGGAATGGGGATGATCTTAAAGGTTCCTCCCAACCCAAATCATTACAGGGTTCTGTGATCCTAAACACAGGGAAAAGGATCCACTGGGAATCCAGCCCTCACTGTCTTCATTTATCTCCATCCTTTAAAGTTCAAGTAGCAAATTTGAAGAGGCTCTACCACTAATTCATGAGGACAGACCCTGCAAAACCAAAATATCTGACTTGGATGCTTGGTTGCCTTGAAGGGGAAATCCCTGTTTTTCCCACTCTTTTCTCTCCCAGAGTCCAAGAGCAAATACACTTGAAAAATATAAACATTCATAAGATGAAAAGGAGCAGATTTGTACCAAAATGTTCTGTTAATCAAGGTCAGAATTTGAATTATCAGGAGGATAGAGGATATTTTATCAATTAGGATAAAAAAGTTGATAGTCATGGATTTCTCTTCTGGTTTCCCTTATAGAAAAGGGGCATAAAAGTTGGGAATATTTGATATAAAATCCGTGAGTGTTGTCTGCAGTGAAAGACTGAAGGGCAAAACCCTTTGGTTTTCCACCCTGACATTCCAAAGGTCACCAAATCCAGGAGTGAGCCAAAAATCTGAACACTGGATATTCCCAAATATTCCCAAATTTCCAGCCCAAACCATTCCATGGTTCTGCCATTCCATGTCTGGAGAGCTCTGCAGCATCTGCAGGATGCAGAAATGAATGGAAATCATTTTTATAACAGTTTTTCTTATTATTTGCATCCATGCATTTGCAGTTTGGAGTATTTCAATTATTGGACGAAGCTGATTTTACATGATTCTCTCTGGAATAAGGAGGGAATGTTTCTGGTTTTATATGGGAATTCAAATGTGGTTTGACATGTAAAACACATTTATAAACATTATCTTCCATCAGAACTTACAACTTCTTGTGCCTGATCCTTGATCCATGCTTTGATTCCTCAGCTGAATTCCTTAGATTTGGGCTGCTCCGAGCAGCTCTGGCCTGGACTCATTTGTGCGTCTGTGGAATTCCACTCTGAAATCCCAGGGGTTATAAGTAGCTCCCTGTGCTGGTTTGGGATTGTGAGAGCCGAGCACATTGGGATCACAAAAATTAGGATTTTAATGCCTTCCTGGATTTCTCCTTGGACAACCCCTTGTGCCAAGGCAATTCCCCCTAGGAAATATTTTTGTGCCAAATGATCAATAATTTATTTGTAGTGGGTCCTGTTGTCTATGCAGTTTGCTGAGCTCTCTGCCCTGCTTGGATCTGGGAGGGTTGGAGTGACCATTCCCACCTGGACTTGGGATTTGGGATGGAATCCAGCCCCACTCCTCCAATCCACAGTTACGAGCACATTTTGGGTTTCTCCAGTGAATTAGCGAAGCCCATCTTTATTACCCACTGGGGGAGCTGGAATGACACCAGTCCTGTCACTCATTCTGTGACAAGCCTGGAAATCCACTCTGCATCATTTCTGGCTGCAGATCCTGTCCCAGGATGCAGCGAGGGAAGTGTTTTAAAACATTCCTGCTCCACACATCCACAGATGCTGCTTTAAAATTCCCCTCCCCAAGATGGATTTTGGCAGGGAAAAGCCAAGCACCGGAATGTTTGGAGGAAGCAAACAAGGGACAAGAGGATGCAGAGAGAGCTGGAACATCTTGAGTTAACCCTGCCAATGGAATGTGGGGAAAATTCCCTTTGCTTTTCCTTAAAGAACCACCAGTCCCTCAGATCTCCTGCTCCTGACTTCTCATCCCATGTTTTCACCTATGGCCAGACATGGAGAATGTTTAATGCCCCAAGGCTAGGCTTGTGAAGGGGCAAATGTTATGGAATCCTGGAATGGTTTGGATGAAAGGAACCTTAAAGCCCTTCCAGTGCCATGGGCAGGGACACCTCCCACTGTCCCAGATTATCCCAACCTGGCCTTGGATACTCCCAGGGGTCCAGGGGCAGCCACAGCTCCTCTGGGAATTCCATCCCAGCTTCTCCCCACCCTCACAGCCAGGAATTCCATCCCATTATCCCACCCCAATCTCCACTTTTCCAATGGGAAGCCATTCCCTGTGTGCTGCCCCTCCATCCCTTGTCCCAAGTCCTTCTTCAGCTCTCCTGCTCTTCTCTGAGTGTTTCTACAAAAAAAAAAAATTCAAACCCCACAGCCCTTTTCCCTTTTTCACTCTCTCCAACCTCCTCCCACTGCAATTTACAAGGAGAAATTAAAACTCTGCACATCCCCGTGCTTGGGCTTTTACATCTTGGGCCACTGATTTATAAAAGCTGCCAGTGAATTTAAAACCCTCAGTTTTGATTTAGAAATCATGGCCTGAAAGTTGCATTTATCTCCAATATTCAGCTGCTCTGAGCGTCACCAAAAATCTGATTTATGGGTTACAAAATGTCTACAGATAGACTCCAAAAATATTTATGGCTCCCTCCCCCTCAGATGAATCTGCACAGCCCACCCACCCCAAAATATGCACATCCTCCTATGCATGTGGAAATGCATCTATGTGCATATATCATATCACATATGTGCATGCATTTATATCAAATCCTTCTTCTTCTGCTGGGATCAGGGACCATGTCAGGATCTAGGGAGAGGCTCTATGATACCTTCCTTCTGCTCCCTCCCCTTCCCATTCCTCCAAAACTTACAAAACCCAGCTTTAAACTCCATTCCCATCTCCCCAGGGGCCTCCTTCTCCTGTTGCTGCTGTTGGTGGTGGAGAGGCTGGAGCCCAGAACTGGAGAATGGAGTCAAACGACCGCAAAAAACAGGTGGAAAACTTGGATTCTCCAATTCCAATCCAAAACTGGATTCTCCATCCCATCCCATCAGGGCATGTGTGGGATTGCTCCTGTTGTCCTCTGTCCCCACCAAATTCCTCTCTTGCTGACAGGGTATGAAGAGAAGGGATTGTCCTCTTCCCAGGATGTTCTGAGCCAGGAGTGTTGGAGATCACCCTGAAAAGGCTGGTGGGAGGCGAGAAAAGGGGTTTAGAGCAGCTCAAACTGTGCCAAGGACCAGAGCAAACCCACCAAGAGAATCCCACACTGCAAACCCCCCTTTGTGCAGGATTACCATCCCCCCACTTCTCGTGACTGAAAAAAACCCCATCCCAGTCATTTGGGATTATTTATGGGCTGAGGAGGTGCCGTGCCTTGTGCCAACAGCTCTTTCCTGGCTGGTGAAGTTGGTGTTACAGCTGGGTGTTTGTGCAGGTTAAACACGAAATTCCCTGTCCAAAACTGCGGGACATTCTCCTCCCTCTTCCACAAAAGCCAGTGGGAATGCTGGGATGGAAAGAAGGAAGAGCCTCCTTAATCATAAATTCATAAATGGGAACAGATCGGGAGATCTACTGTGAATCTGCTTTTCTTGGTATTGATAACATCATTCAGTATTATTCAGTTATTCAGTATCATTCAATATTATTCAATCCTATTCAAACCTATTCAGCTGATCAATATTATTCAGTATTCTTCAATATTCTTCAGTTATTCAATATTCTTCAACATTATTCAATCCTATTCAATTATTCAATACCCGACAATATTATTCAATGTTATTCAGGTATTCAAAATTCTTCAATATTATTCAATCCTATTCAGGTTTTTTTTCCCTTAATAATCCAAATTCCTTGATTCTCCAAACAGCCATGCAATTGAACAGGGCATGGTAAAAACCCGGGGATGAGGCTGCCTGAAATTCTGAGTACGAAAATCAAGACCCACAACAGGATTCTTCTAAAAACATCTCAAATTTGGGACAGCAACAGGATTTGCAGCAATGATTTCAAAAGTGCAATTATAATGATGAACTACAAAGGCAAAAGATGAAGATTTTTATTATTCTGTAACATTTTTTAGATTTTATTGCCAATAATTACACAGGTTCTTGTTCTGGTTTCGCTGCCCCAACATCTCCCAGGTTAATTATTTTGTTGAGATTGTGTCAAAAAGGCACTGCTGGAATTACAATTCTCATTAGAGGATGATGGGATCAATTCCATGGGGGAAGTTTGAGCCAACCTATTCTGCCATCATATCCTGCACATGGAAAAATTAATTCCTCCACCACTTGTATCCAACTTTTTTTATACTGGCATTGCAGGGGAAGAAAGGGCAACTCTGGCTGACATTTGATGGGCAGATTCATTACAGGCTCTGATTTCTCTGAATTTTGGTTCTGTTTGGATTGCGAGTCTCAAGCCTTGTTATCCAGAGAGCTGTTGAAATTCAGGACTGAGGTAAGAGACAGAATCCCAAACCTAAACTAGGCTTGAAAGAGAAATAAAAATGAGCTGCTTTTCTCCCTGGGGATCAGAGCACTCTGTGTGTGGAGTGTGGGGCTCGGCTTCAGCAGCATCACAGGGCTGAGAACGTGACGTCCACAAAAACCCAATTATTGGAGGGTCTGCATCCTAACGAATGCCAGAGGTTGGGATACAAACAAAAATCCCCCGAAACATCCCAAAAGAGCAGTTCCAATGAAGTTCTGTGTAAAGCCCTTGGGTTTATTGTGGATAAAGAACATGAGCTATTTAAATCCAAGTGGACAGGGTGTAGATAAATAGGGAATATTTGAGTCCAGCCTGGAGAAAAGAAGATTCTAGAAAGACCTTAAAGCTCTTCAAGGAGAGGGTTCCAGAAAAGCTGGGGAGAGACTTGGGATAAGGGATGGAGGGACAGGACACAGGGAATGGCTTCCACTGCCAGAGGGCAGGGATGGGTGGGATACTGGGGAGGAATTCCTGGATGGGAGGGTGGTGAGCCTGGGATGAGCTTTAAGGTCCTTCCCACTGAAACCAGGATTCCAGGATTCTCTGAGAGGCTGCATCATCCCTTCACTCCCTGGATTTCCCTTTGCAGCAGAACTGGGATCCCCAGACCCAGGCAATTTGTCCCATTTTCCTTTTTCTATTCTATTTCCAGCTGGCAGTTCCAGTTTGGTCTTGGCTCAACAAATCAGGGGTTGGAGTTTGGGAAGGGAAATGTCCAAGAGATTCCAGGAGTGCTTAAATTTCAACTGTGGGGGAAACCCCAGCTCTGTGGGATCCAACTGAGGCAGCAAAGCCTCAGTTTAGCCTGAACTGTGGGAGCTCAGATCTGTTTTCTGGGAAAAACCATCATTCCTGCCAGAGTTTTGGATTAGCACAATGGTTTAGATGAGCACCCACGGTGCGTGTGTGGTCTGCAGGACAAAAAATGGACAGGATTGTGGAGCTTGTCCCTCATCCCAAAGAATGGCCTGGCTGTCACCATCACTGGTGTTTTCCATGGCAAAACCTCCTTGAATCCACTGAAGTGAGTGAAAATGGGGCCGGCTGGGCTTCAAACACCCTCCAGCTCCTGCAACAAGTATGAAAATTTCACATTATCACTTCAAAGAGCTCACAGAACCAGAGATTTTCCAGAGGGATCCTCAAGGTTCATCGAGTCTAACCCGGTGCTGGACTTCAAAACACAAATTAAAGACAAATCAGCCTCACATTATTTAATTGAGCAAATCACAATCAGCACTGGAGAAACTGGGCCCAAATTCCTCTTGTGTAACCAATATTTAGTCACAGAATGTGGAAAAATGAGCCCAGATTGACTCATAAGAGGCTCTGTTAGAAAATAGTTCCTCTCTATTTTTCTAGAGCTGCCTCATCAGACGTACACTGAGATTGGCAGCTGCTTCCCTGCATATGCTGGGGAAACTCGGGAGGGCTGGAGGTTCATTCCAGATATTCCAGCTTGCTGGAAGTGTGAGAATGCTTAAGGTGCATAAAAGAGCTGTAAATTGAACAGATTTTTGTCAGAAGATGCTGAAGCTTCTGCCTCTCCCCTCGTTCAGAGCCAAACCTGCCCTTGGAGTGTTTGGACAACTCTCTCAGGGAAAGAGTGGGAATTTTGGGAGTCTAGGAGTTGGATCCGTGACCCCTGTGGGTCCCTCCCCACCCAGGATATGCCATGGGTTGTGATTTTAATTGGCACAAAGAAATGGCCAAGGGTGGAAAGAAGACACTTGGCATCAATACAAAGCAACCATGAAAAGTCCATTGCAGTTTTGCTTGGATTTCTAAGAATTTCAAGATTGGATTTATTTAGATTGGCTTCAGCACTGAGCAGCTCCACAGATCTCCACTCCAGGGGAATGAACTAATCCTTTTTGTCCTAAATTCCATTAATTTGGCACCAGCCAGAGCCCAGCTGACTTTGGGCAGGGGCTTTTCTCATGAAATGAGTTCAGCTCCATCATCCTTGCCTGAGGATGACAGGGATGGGACATTCCCAGCCTCTTACCCCACACTGGCTTAAAATTTCGTGTGGAGACTTTATTTTATCAGGTCTGTCTCCATGGAGAAGTGGTTGGTGGACTCTTCTGGGGATTGTGCCTCCTGGAAACATGCAGATCTCCCCAAAATTAAATTGGAATTGTGAAAGCAAATGGGATTTTATGTATGGGGGTCTTTGTAAGAGCTTCAAAGTGGGAATTTTATCTGTGGGATATTCAAGAACACTGGCTGGGATTGCCAAAGGATGGAGGGACAGGACACAGGGAATGACTTCCCACTGCCAGAGGGCAGGGATGGATGAGATATTGGGAAGGAATTGTTCCCTGGGAGAGTGGGGAGGGGCTGGGACAGAATTCCCAGAGGAGCTGTGGCTGCTCCTGGATCCCTGGGAGTGCCCGAGGCCAGGCTGGAGCACCCTGGGGCAGTGGGAGGTGTCCCTGCCCGTATCAAAAACGAACTTTAAGGTCTTTGCCCACCCGAACCACTGCAGGATTTTCCCCAGCTCGCTGAAGCGCTGAAGCCACCGTAGCTGCTCCCTGCAGGAAAATCAGCGCTCGAGCAGTGCCTCCCTAATCCCGAGCAGCTCCAGGCGGGATGTGGGATACCCAGATGGTGCCTGCGACAGCTCCTCCTCAGCAGCCTGGGCACAGCTTTTTACATTCTCCCTCCTCTGACAGATCAGAGCAACGTGCTCAGGTCCTGCCTGCTCCGATGGGCGAGATGTGCTTGGAAAGGACAAACCACGGCAATTAGCGCTGTTTAAAATTAATGGTGGTGATTAAGAGGCAACAGGACAGGGGGAAATACCTGCCCCAGAAATAATCAGGTAGGGTTTAGCCATCACTGGTTGTATTTTTGTAATGTGAAGAGGCAGATTGATGTGGGGAACTAGGGGCTATTTACCATGTTTCTGGTAATTAATAACCTATATTAATTAGTGGCCACTGCTGGGAAGTTAGGAAATGAAGTTCCTGGCTGGTTCCGAGTGCTGGCCTGGCTGTGAGGAGCAGTGAGCTCTGGGTGATGCCACCCTGAGGATTATGCTCCCACTCACCATGAGCTGAGTCCTATTTCCAGGGACATCTGGACCATGGGTGGGAGGGGACCGGGATGGAATGGGGATGGGGAATCCATAAAGCCAGCCTGGACCAGGCTTGGAGCAGCCTGGGCTAGCAGAAGTTGTCCCTGTCCATGGTCCTTCCCAACCCAAACCATCTCATGGTTCGGGAGAATTCCTTCTCCCTCTGGCCTCGCAGAGAATGGAGCATCCAAAACTATTTATTCCAAGCCACAAGAGTTTATCTCTGGAAAAAAATCAAAGATTCATTTTTTCCTGAGCTTGTCTCTGTTTATTTCCTCTACCCAAGGTTTTGTCATCTCAAACCTTCCTGCCAAGAGCTTTTCAGTCCCCCTGGTTTCAGGGTTCTGGAATATGCAGATCCTGGGACTATTTCCTGGATCCAAATTTGGCAGTGGGAAGTCATTCCCTGTGTCCTGTCCCTCCATCCCTTTTCAATCCCAGACAGTGCTCTCAAACATCCCACAGAATAAATGCTCACTTTGAAGCTCTTACAAAGACCCGACGTGTAAAATCCCAAAGAACTCCTGGATGTGACACTCGGAGCTCTGGGCTGGGGACAAGGTGGCAATTGGACACAGCTTGGACTCAACGATCTTGGAGCCTTTTTCCACCTCCAGTGATTCTGGGATTCTGGGATCATAAGAGCAGTTCAATTAATAAGAGTCCATCTGAAGTTTTGTCTGTGGTGGGTTTAAATATTTTTATTATTCTCTGCCAGGATTTCCCTCTTTTTGTGTAACAAAGGAACCATCTCCTTTCCCTCTGATTGCAGCTTGGTGTTATTGAGGTATTTCCACTGAGAGCTGCTGTACAAAAAAGTAAGCTATGATGATGATGATGATGATGATGATGATGAAATTATTTATTTCATATTTTCATTATTTTCCCAAAGCCTGTTGTCCATAACTCACAGCAAATACAGATTATGCCCCACGTCAGCAATGCTGTTGACATTTCTCATCCTTATTTATTAATGCCTTTTCCAAACACTTTAGATAAGGATTTCAAAACCCAGTTCCAGCAGAGCTGTACTTCGCACATCTCACTTTAACTGGGGAAAACATTGTTGTCTGATTTTAATCATAAAAATGAAATGCTCCTAATAGAGCGAAAAACCCAATTTCCTGCAGAAGCATTTGCAGGCTGATGTGGCTCTGATATTCCTGCCATGACAGGAGAGTGATGTCTTGGGCACAGGAAAATGTTCTGGATATCCTGAAAAAAACAGAGCTGTGCTGGATAATTTTGAGGTTTGCATCATGGACTCTCAATTGTCATTTGTCAATAATTAATAATTAACCTCCACAGTTCCCGTGTTTAATTCTGGTGGTGGGTTGGGCATCATGTGAGAGGAGGTAAAACCTCACCAAGTACTGGGACAGGGACAAGATTTGAGGATGCTTCTCCCACATTGATGCCAAGTTTGTTTCATGCCTCCTCTTCTTCCTCCTAATTATTCCTGCCACGAGCAGATGAGTGTCTTGGAGGGGACAAACTGGGAGGGAGTTTTGGAAGGCCAGATCTTGGGGATGAATTGAGGATGAATCCAAATAGGTTGTGTCTCATCCCAAAAGTTTGGCTTGGAAGGCCGGAGCATTTTTTAAGTTGCCGGTGTTGTAGGGTTTGAATTCCTTTCCTGAAGTCGCATTCCAGGATACCGGGAAGAGTCCACCCAGCTCCAGTCTGGGATTTTTTGGATGTGATTTTTAGGGATCTGTCACTGACATGGAAGGAAGGCAGAGCCAGGTGAGGGTTGGTACAAGGAACAGGATGAGAGGACATGACCCCACCAAGCTCCAGTTTGGGATGTTTGGATGTGATTTTTAGGGAAAATCACTTTCCACAGAAAGAGGATGGAGCCAGGTGGGGGTGGGTATAGGGAACAGGATGAGAGGAAAGGGCCCCAGGTTGTGCCAGGGGACGTTCAGGTTGGATTTTGGGAATATTTTTTTCATGGAAAGGGTTGTCCAGCCCTGCACAAGCTGTTCAGGACAGGGGTGGAGACACATCCCCTGGGGGATTTAACAGATAGGGGAATGTGGCACTTTGGGACATGGAAACATTTGGACTTGATGACCTCCGAGGGCTTTCCCAACCCAAACAACTCTGGGATTCCACGACATTTTCATCCTTAGGCTCCTTAATATGGGAATTGGCTTCTGCTCTTGATTTGTTTGATGCTGCCTCCCATGAGAATTTCCTATCGATCAGCCTCAAAACATTCTCCCAAACAAATTATTATTCCTGATTTTGCTGATTGGATCTGTCTTTACCTGGGTGTGGATCAGGAAAAATGGAATTATTCCAACCTATCACAAAGAACTCTGAGATCTGAAGAAGGCAGCGATTTCTCCCTGCAGGATATCAGTATTCCAAACTCCACTGGCCGCTATCTCCTGCAATATTCACAGGAATTCCATCCCTCTCCTGTGTGAGTGGAATGCCAATGAAGGAAAAGTGTCCTCAGACATGGGATGGTGACAACGCTGAGATGAAATTTGGCTAAAATAAGAACCCAGCAGAGATTATGAGTGCTCAGCACAGCCAATATTTATCCTCTGCTTTTAAAAGAATAAAAAGAGAGGAAGGTGTTAATTGGAATAACCCTGACTCTGGAAAAAAAATCTCCTGTTTAATCCAAAGGTTGGGTTGGTTTGGGTTTCACCAGAGTTCAAAGAATAACAAAATGGGAGAAGTTATAGGATTTTCTAGCAGGAATTATTTACTGCCCTGTGGTGACACCCATTAAATGCTAAAAGACAGTATCTTCCAGGATTTACTGCTGGAATTTCGCTGCTTCCCCACTCCGAGCTATGGAGCAGAGCTGAGAATTATTGCCAGGTGTGATGAACAGCAGCAGCGCCTCGTGATAAGTTTGGCCATAATTCCACATTTCCAGCAGAAATGGCAGAGCCCAGGGAATCCATCTCTGGCCATGGATAAACAGCGTCAGGTGTGGAAAGCCTGGATAAAGGTGCCCAGTGCTCCCACGGGGATGTGCAATTAATGAATGGGTTTAAAAAGTGATTTTCTGGTCAATAAATGCTGTTCACATCATTTTGGGCTCAGAGATGAGCAGGAGGTGCAGAACTTGGGCAGGAATTAAGATCCAAACAATCCAAACCCCAAAAAATTCACGTGATCACAGAAAGGATGGAGAAGAGTCCAAAATCATGGAATTTCTTGAGGTTGGAAAAGCCCTCAAAGACCATCGAGTCCAAGCGTTCCCCAGCACCACTGAGGCCACCACTGGCCATGTCCCCAAGTGCCACATCCAGTGTAAAATCCCCTCAGGAATGGGGATTCTACCATCAGCATCACCTGGGTCTTGGCTCTGTGTGAAAGAAATCCATGGAAATTTGAACTCCTTCACCGAGGAGCGGTGAATTGATGTTGAGCTCAGCACAGTGGGTTCTGAGGCTCAGGCTGGGGGAATCAGACACTCAGGGCAGCAGAGGAATCTCCTGATCCAAAGGGAATCTCTGTTTTCCTGGATTGGCAGGAATTCTCGAGGCTCTGGAGGGCTTTGAGTGCTGGGAGGAGTCTTGGAAGGGACATGGCTGAGTTTGTCCAAGGACATTCCAGGGCCAGGTGCTGAGCCTGAGTCTGGCAAACAACATCCAAAAATTCCTCCCCTTCTGAGGACAGAATTCCTCCCCTGGACAAACAGAACCAACATCACTTGTGGGATTTTTTTGCCACTTGAGTTTGGAAAAATTTCTGCACCTTGCTTGCCCTGATTGTGGATTTTTAGCCAATAAAGAGAGATAAACCCATTCCATGTTCTTCCCCCAGCCCAAAATCCTCTTCTGCCCATTCACACCCACAGGCCAAGAAATCAAAACTCATCCCCTCCATATTCTCTGTCCATTTATTTTCTCTTCATTCTCCTGTGTCTGGAATATCCTGGATGAGCAGAAAAATCAGTGAGGACTTAATTTCTTTTTTCTTTGATTCTGAAATAATATTCAGAATATTAAAAAATAAAACAAAATAAAACAAAACAAAAAACTGAACTAAATTAAATGGAACTAAACTAAACAACTAAAATAAAATAAAATAAATAAAATATTTTAAAAATATAAAATATTAAATACAAGCAAATAAAATCCATATTCTTCTGCCAGATTTCCAGGCAGGATTCAGCACTGGAAATTTGTTTTTAAGGAAATCACTCCTGGGGATTGTGTCTAATAAGGTTCACAAAGCAGGGGGGTGTGATTGGCACATCCTCAGCTCCCAGCTCTTATCAGCTCTTATCAGACTGTGGGGTCCTGATGTGGAAATGGACTTGTTCAGCTGAGACAGATTTTATGGACCATGGAAAATCCCAACTGGATTTTGCAAGAGGCTGAAGGAGAGCAAGAGGAAGCCACCACCAGGAATCCTTTCCGCAGGGATTTTCCCCAGCACTGAACACTAACCATGGAATGTCAAAGGGAGGATTTGGCTGTTTAATGAACTGGTTTTGGGACAATAATTGTTTTTTCTGGCCCTTCATTGAAGCTCAGCAGTTTCATTTCTTCGTCATTGAGTGAATTCAGGGCTGGGAGTAAATCTTTGTTTATTTTATACTTTATGGAGAAGGTTTTTAAGTGTCATTCAGAAGCAACTTGTTTTGAAGGCAGGGGACACATTTAATACATTAGAGAATCACCATCACACTCTGATAAATATCATAAATAGAAATAGTTAATCAAGACCAAAAAACCCTGTTACCTAAGGAATATCAAGTTTTCCCATTCCCAATACTCTGTCTGAGACTTGTCTTATTTAAAGGCTTTGATAAATTTAGCAGGGAAAAGCTGCTGAAAATGATGAGGGGCTTTTTTTTTCCCCTTTACATCAAGAAGCACAGATAGAGCTGTAGCTGCTTTTAGGCTCTCAAATATAGCCCTAATTAGTGCTTAAGTGCTAATTGACAGTCATTAGGTAGGTCTGTGCCTGAGAGGGGGGGAAGAAGTGTCTGAGGAGGAAAAGCTGATGAGGGCGATGTCACCTGAGGTGTCTCAGGAGTGGCACAATTTTGTCCTGACTGAGATGTTCCCCATGGATTTACCAAAAAATTCCTGAGCAGTGGAAGCCTATGCCATGGAAACATGCTGGGAGAGATGGGAATGTCCAGCCTGAAGAAGGGAAGGATCCAGGGAGAGCTCAGAGCTCCTTCCAGGGCCTAAAGGGGATCCAAGAGAGCTGGAGAGGGATTGGGGACAAGGGATGGAGGGACAGGATACAGGGAACGGCTTCCACTGGGAAAGAGGAGATTTAAATGGGATATTGGGAAGGAATTCCTGGCTGGGAGGGTGGTGAGGGGCTGGGATGGAATTCCCAGAGGAGCTGTGGCTGTCCCTGGATCCCTGGAAGTGTCCAAGGCAGCCTGGGACAGTGGGAGGGGTCCCTGTGAGCAGGCACAGACAGAACCGATGCAGGTTTGGTTTTAGCAGCTGTGATAAAACCACGTCCTTCCCCCCCCCTCCTCCAACTCAGGGAAAATTACAAATGCACCAGAAAATGAGGCAGTTTTGCCCCCAAATTGCAGGGAAATGTTAGAACACTGGGAACAGGACGGATGGCCCGATGGAAGGGCAGTCCCAGACACGATGGATGAATTCTTCAGGAGCTCTGTAGGGCAGCTGTGACTGACGGGGCTCTCTGGTGAGCTGCTCCCCAGCCTGGGAATATTGTCACATCATTTTGGCCTCAGAGATAAGGAGGAGGTGCAGAACTCGGGCAGGATTCAAGATCCAAATAATCCAACCCCCCCAAAAATATCCACATGATCACAGAGAGGGTAGAGAAGACTCCAAAACCCAGGCACTATTTGGGTTGAAAAAGCCCTTTTGTCCTGAGCCTGGGAATAACACACTTGGAGAACAAAGGGAGTCACCAAGGACAGGATTTGGGAATTGCAGCTGGAGGCAGAGCAGGAGAAGGGCTGAGCCTCCTCTCACAGGGTTCACTCAAGGATCTCTTGAGGACAGACGAACTGTTTGTACACCCGGGCTGGGGATCCAACAAGAAGAAGGTGAATTAGATCCCCCTTTTCCTTCTCCATGCCCCTTTTCCCGTCTTACAAAACTTCCTGCTTTTACTGCCTCGTCCTCGAATGAAAATTTCAGCAGCCTTGAGCCAGGCAGGCAAGCAGGATATAAATATTCCAATAACCACACCTTTGTAGCGTTTGAAAGGGAAATTCTGAACCTCAGGTTTAAATGTTTTACAAGCTCCTGTCCCCTGTTTGTCAGCACTTTGTTCCTGGATGTAAAGAGGGACACGTGGGGCCTGGGAATTTGATTCCCGGTTATTTCAGTGGTGCAGCTGTGCCTGTACTGGACATTAGTGGGAAGTCCAGTTCCTCTTCTAGTGGGACAGTCCCTGTCCATGGCAGGGGGTGGCACTGAGTGATCTTCAAGGTCCCTTCCAACCCCACCATTCTGGGATTCTATGATCCCACTTAAAGGGGAATTTTATGGAAAACAGCTGAGGATCTTGGGAAAAGGACACCTCTGAGATTTTTTTTATTCATTTATTTTATTGTTCTAAGATAAAATATTGAAGTGATTTTTTTACAGGTTTGTTTTTTATTATTATCACATTTGCTTTCCACAAAGATAAACCCAAATGCTACTAGAGGTGTTGTATCTCCTCTGGACCAGCAAAAAATCCAGGTATTTTCACCCTGATTTTCTCCATTTGGCACCAATCCAATCAATGTAATTTTATAAACTCCTCCGCTCTCCCTTTTCCTCTCAGTTCTCTTTGTTTCTTACTGTGTTAAGGACTTATTTTTCTCCTTCCAGCTTTGCAGAGTCCTCTGGAAGTCAGAGCTGGGGTGGCTCCCCTTGCACTGGAGAAAAATCAAGTCATAAAAGCTGTTCATCCAGGGGCAAAAAGTGGTGAATCAACAAATCATGGAATTGTTTAGGTTGGGAATGTGAAATCATCAAATCCAACGATTCCTCAGCACTGCTGAGGTCACCATAACCATGTTCCCAAGTGCCACATCTGCTGTTAAATCCCCACAGGGTTTAAAACCAAACTTCCTGAGGCTGGGCTCAGTCCCCTTGTCCAAGTCATTGAAGGTCTGTCCACTGCAGGGGAATTGGAATTAGATGGTCCTCAAAGTCCTTTCCAACCCAAACCATCCCATGATCCCATGATTCTATGATCCCATGATTCCATGATTCTATGATTCCATGATCCCATGATTCCATGATTCCATGATCCCATGATCCCATGGTTCCATGATTCCATGATCCCATGGTTCCATGATTCCATGATCCCATGATCCCATGGTTCCATGGTTCCATGATCCCATGGTTCCATGATTCCATGATCCCATGATCCCATGGTTCCATGGTTCCATGATCTGGGAAGCTGTCCAGTCTCTTCTGTAGTGTTTTCCTTAGAGCACACAGGAACTGCAGCTGGACTGACACCTTGTGCTGTCCTACAAGTCATTTTGACTTAGATAAGTAGGGAAATGACTAAATTATCCCAAAAATTCTAGTTCAGAACCTCTCTGTGGAGAGGCAGGAGGGAGGAGAGCTTTCACTTCCAGAGGACCCCATTGCAGAAGGGATTTGGTGACAAGATGTTCTCAGACAGGAGGGAAAATCACTGGAAGTGGAAAAACTGGAAGTGGTGCCCAAATTCTCTTCTCCATCAGCATCCTCACCACCATACCGTGTTAATTCCCTCATTACTTCCAGGCTGCAGCTCGTTCTGCCCCATCCCAGAGCCATTCCCAGAGCTGGGAATCACATTTTTCCAACAACCTTGCATAAAAACTGAACAACACGAACCAAGCCCCAGCAAGGCCCTCGGTAGCCCCAGGAAGGCCATTTATTACCAGGGCGGGAAAATCCGTGTACGGCACACGGAGTGTGGGTAATTAAAATCCGGGAGCTGTAGCATTCCATGATTAATGCCTTAGGTGGGCACTCCAGCTCCTAAAACTAATGGGAAGTGACTCGAACTGCACCGCGGTCCCCGGGAGGAATCCAGGTTGCTCCAGGCATATTGCAGATTCCTTGGCTCATTAATTACAGCTGCTCCAAGTGGAAAGTTTATAATTAAACATATAGTTTACTCCCCAACTTTAGGGTGGAGTAAATGAGGGGAATTAGATAAACACATGGAAGCGTTCATGGGGCGTGCAGGTGACAAGGAGGTTTTGTCTGGAGCTCATCCAGGATCCAGAATGGGATGGTGTCATGTTTATAATCAAATTTATCAGTTTAATTACCTTTCTAGAAGGGGTTTGACTCTTAAAAAAGAAGGGAATTGGAAGCTTTACCTTCTTGGCAGGATCCTATGTTGGGATAAAGTCAGTCCTCTTTCCTTTACTGATCATTTTCCTTTAATAATCAATTTTTTTGCTGATATTTTGAGCTGAAAGTATCAGAATGTGAAATTTAAAAATTAATAAATACAGGTACCAATTGAATTAAAATGTGGTTAAAAGCACAGGGGTTGTTAGTGCTAAATGTTAATTATTTTGGTGTTGCCTGTTCTCAGTCAATGCCTGATGCCTGAACATTCCCAGTTTCTGTGTGGGGTAGGAAAACTCAGCTCAGCTTTGCAGGGAAACTGAGGCACAGTGGCTCGAGTTACTCCTAAGGAGTTTCAGCAAGGAATTGCTCCTGAATCCTAAAATTGTGCCCTCAGCTTGAAGCAACACTTTCACCTGCTAGGATGAGCCAGGAAGACGGGGACTGGCTGGAAATCCTTGGAATTGCAGCCCCTCCTTCCACTGCAGGTTTTTTGATTGCTTTTGAGGGATGCATGCAGTCACGACTGGTGCAGGAATCAATGCTGTAAAACGAACCAAGCCTTTGTGCTGTTTTCCATTCTCAAACCCCTCTGTTCCCTGTGCATTTCATCCGGCACAGGCTCTTCCACAGACTGTTCTGTGGGTTTGTACACAAACCTGAGCATAACCAGATCCTGGCGTGCGGAACTGGGTGTGGAATTCCAGCTCCCGGGAATGGATCTGGGCTGTGCAATCAAAGCTGTTTATTTGCACAGTGAGACAGAAACCATGGGGCCTTTGGTGGCTCCTGTCTCATTTTGGGTCTGGGCCTCTCTCCCAGTACCAGGAGCTTTTCTCTGTGCCCCTTCAAGGGCTGCAGCTCCGCTCTGGGTCTGTCGAGTCCATAGAAGTCAGACTCATTAATCTTGGCCTGGGGCGAGCCTCCCTGGCTGGGAACAGTTCAGGACCTCTCCTAATGACTCCGGCATGGAAATCAGGGAGAGCAGGGACTGCGGGAGTGTCGATGGCAGTGCCGTGTCACCAGGTCTGTCCCTGTTGTAGGCAGATACGAGGTGGGTATTGATCATCCCGAGAGCACAGCGCGGACTGGTTTCTCTGCAGAATTAAACCTGACAACTCCATAATAATGACTGTGCCACGCTCTGCCTTTAATGAGCTTTTCCAGGCTCCGTTTGCTACTCTGGGAGGGCCTTTTCCTGCTCCTAAAATTATATGAAAATCAGAGATAAAGGGTGGGACAGATTAGGGTGTTCAGAAGGCTCTGGGGAGAGCTCAGAGCCCCTTCCAGTGCCTGAAGAGGCTCCAGGAGAGCTGGAGAGGGACTGGGGACAAGGGATGGAGGGACAGGACACAGGGATGGCTTCACACTGCCAAGGTTAGATGGGAAATTGGGACTGAATTCTGAGGGTAAGGGTGTGAAGGAGCTGAGGTGGAATTCCCAGAGGAGCCGTGGCTTCCCCCGACCCCTGGAATGTCCAAGGCAGGGTTTCAGTGGCAGAGCTGACAGTAGTATTTGGTCTGGGAGGTCAGAGCCAAAGGCATCATGGTCAGGGAGGGACATTTGTGCCCCTGGCAGTGCCAGCAGAGCCCTGATGCTGCTGGATAACGGAGCAGGGGCTGGAACATCCATCACAACCCCCATTCCAATGCCTGTCCTCGTGGGGTGCCCCTAACAGGGATCAGAGTCGTCGATTCCTGCTCTCAGGTGAGGCAGGAGCGTCACTTTGGCGTTGTGAGTGAACTTCATCTCAGTTCCCAAGCAGAACAAAGCGGCTCCCTGTGTTTGACTTTCCTGCCTGGAGGCAGGGAAGGGGAGCAGCTTGGCTTGGCTCAAGCACAGGAGCCACACAAGGAGTCCCTTATGTTGTTTTGCCCAATATCCCTGGAACTGAGGTTTTTCCATTTCTAGTCTGGGCTCTTTGGTTCGTCCCCTCCCTGTGGTCCCTTCCCCTGCCCCAGCTCCCTCCTGTCCCCCTTCCCTGAAAGCACAGCCCTTCTCTTACATCAGGAATTCTGAGTTTCCATCAGGGTTTGGTTCTGGATCATCCCTACCTGAGCTGGGAATTGTCAGTTTTGATCTACTCTCAAATTTCTTCCCTCCTGGCCAGGTCAGTTCAGAGAAAACCCTCCAGAACTGACTCCAGATTAAAACCAAACCAAATAAAATAAAATAAACCCTGTAAATGCTGAACTTGCACAGAGACTCCCATGTATTTCAGTGAGATTTCTGTTCATGACATTTCTTCCCACAACATTGGTTGTCCATGTGTTTCTATTCTACTTCCTGCTGCAGTTCAGGATGATGGATTTGATCTGTGCAGTCCTGTTTTGTTTTTTTTTCTGTGAAATCCTGGCCTTTAATCTGTGAAGTGCTGGATATATTCTGTGAAGTCCTGGGTTTGATCTGTGAAGTCCTAGATTTGATCTGTGAAGCCCTGGATTCATTCTGTGAAATCCTGGCCTTCAATCTGAGAAATGCTTGATATAGTCTGTGAAGTCCTTGTTGTGATCTGTGAAGCCCTGGATTTAATGTGTGAAGTCCTGCTCTCTAATCTGTGAAATCCCTTGTGCCAACACTCCTGTAAATTTATTTCCATTCCCCTGTTCAGCCCTGACTCCGGTAAATCCCGGAGCGCTGCCTGTCGGAATCGCTGTCGATCCGAGAAGCACAATTAGCTCCTTCAGTCCTGCGCCAGGTGGGAATTGTGCAGGTTTCCAGGCTGGTGGATTAGTGCAGGAAATCAGGCAAATGTGACAAACGCATCCTGAAGTTGCTAAAACACCAAAATGTGTCACCCACAGGAGAACGGCGAGGGGCAGCTCCAGCCTTGTGCCTGTGGGAAGGAGCAAACAGGTTTTGGGATGGTTTACAGGAAGATAGAGGAGGAATTCCTTGGAGCAGCCCGAGTACTGACCTTCCCAAATTGCTGTGAAACCCCAGCAAACCTTTGGGTAAAGGATTTTGCTCCCTCCTCTCCCAGCATGGGGATTATTTAAGGAGATGTTTTTAAAACCAGCTTTGAGGAGAGGTTTTGTGTCCCTAGCTGGGTGAAGTTGTCACAGGAGCCGTGGCTGTGCAAGAGCTGCCATCACCTTGTGACACTGGGAGCACTGGGTGAGAAAGTGACCCCCAAACTATCAGTCACTGGGTACAGCTTTGGATTTACCCTCAGGACAAGGAGGGAGCTCTGATGCCTGGGAGGGTTCTTCTCCCAGAGCGTGGTGGGGACCTGACCAGGCTCCCCAGGGAATGGGCACGACCCCGAGACTGCCAGAGCTCCAGGACCATCTGCACAACAGTGCCAGGGACACGGGATCAGAGAAATGTGGAATTGTTAAGGTGGGAAAAGCCCTCTAAGATCAAATCCATCCCAGCACTGCCAAGGCCACCACTGACCCATGTCCCCAGTCACAGGATCCACATGGTTTTGGAGCATTTCCAGAGGTGGGCACTCCGCCGCAGCCCTGGGAATGTTGGTTCCAATGCGGAACCACCCTTTTGGTGAAGAAATTTCCCCTAAGAATAAAGTGTGACTGGGATAATTCTTGGGGTTTCTTGGGTTGATTCTTAGAGTTGTCCTTTGCCAAGCCAGGACACAGAATCAAAGATTCTTGAAAGCCCTTTCTAACCCAGGATATTCCATGATTCCATGGCAGTTGAGGTCCCAAGCAGCAGCCAAGCTGTTCACTGAGCCCAAGAAAAGAGTGCCTGAAATCCCCTCTTTGTCTAAATAATTCCTACCAGACTCTCCCTGCTAAAACATCAAGTTCCTTCTTGCCTTAAAGAACATTTAGAAGTGAAATTGAAGAAGAACAGGATGAAAAATGTTCCCAGATATGAACGGAAGGTCAGCAGATGAAAATATGAAATGTCACGTTTGTTGCTCAACTGAGCAGGATTGCAACTGGAAAAATGCAGCCCTTCAGTCCCACCACTGAAAATAAACCCAAGTCAAACAGAAGTCCTTGAGTGCAGACAAGAGGATTGGAATTAAATTTCCTCTTAACTCCTGGGTAATGGAGTTCTGCCAGAGCCAGGAGTCAATTAAGGGGATAAATACTCCCATAACTCACCAACACTTTGCATTTCAGGGGTATTTTGCTGAAGTAAGCACTTAATGTGATTATTGTGTTTCAGCTGATTTAAGATGACAACTTCTGCATTTTCTAAATATTAATTAGTTGAGAATTTCTATTTATTTAAACTCGGAGGCAGTGAGTGGGTAGTTGTGTGATTTACCTCTGGCTCCTGGCACTTCTCTCAGCTGGGACGTTAAGAATGCAATTGTGACCAATTAACCTTCGTGCCTGTCAGCAGAAAGGATGAACAATGGAGCTTGGTGGGTTTGTTTCGGGGAATAATCATCCCACAAACCAGGGCAGGCATCTGCTCCTCTGGATGACGTCTGCTTAGGGGAAAAAAAAAAAAAAAGAGGTTTTAATGGATTTTTGGGTGCTGCTCCCTTGGGATTAGGTTGTTTCCTTAGGAGTGGCTTCTAGGAACAAGGTGCTGCATGGCTTGTGTGGAGCTCCTGGGGTGTCTTCCCACCTGAGGATTTGGGATAATATCATAGGAATGGGAATGAGATAGATGGATTTTTTTAAACTGAAAGAGAGTAGGGATGGGATATTGGGAAGGAATTCCTGGCTGGGAGGGTGGGGAGGGGCTGGGATGGAATTCCCAGAGGAGCTGTGGCTGCCTCTGGATCCCTGGAAGTGTCCAAGGCCAGGCTGGAGCAATCAGGGGTGCTGGGAGGTGTCCCTGCCCATGGCACTGGATAATCTTTAAGTTCTCTTCCAACCCAAACCATTCCATGATTCCATGAAAAGGAGATTCCTCACTGCAGAGATGGAACATTTTATACATCAGACCCTTCAGAACATCCTGAATCCCTTTGAGACTTCGGAAATCCTCAGCCTGTGGTATCCAAGAGCTCCCAGGCCAGCTGTAGTTTGTGTCATTCAGCTCCTGTGTGGCAGGGAGGGAAGGTGGGTATGAAAAACCTCAAATAGGCTGAGATTAAAACAGCTCCTTTGGAATCAAACAAGAATTTGTGTACTCTGAAGCAAAAATTGAGTTGTTTTTTTTTTTTTTTTTTTATGGAGCAGGACTAAGTGGAGCATGGCAAAACTCCCCCCCAGGAATTCTGCTCTGTTTCTCCACCCCAGTATCAGCCCTCGTTGCGCTCTCCTGGCTCTGTTCACCATGTAATGAGGTGATGGTTGAAGGATTCCAGCTGTAATGGACCAACAGCCACCAAATTCCCTCAAAACACTTTTCTCTTAAATAACTCCCCTCTTCCAGCCATTGAGATGCTGAAATTCCTGCATTTCCCCAGAAGGAGCCGTTTGTCATCCGCACAAAAGGATGTCACCCATCTTGTTGATGTTTATTGAAACTTTGGATCATATCTGGCTTGGAGATGTATTTTTAGCTCTGTACTTTTTGAAATTTGAAAGTGTTGTTGGCCCCCACTCAGGGAACAGCAGGGTTAATGTAGAGCCTGGAGGAGCTCTCCCATCTGTTCCAGCTTCCATTCAACCATGAAGTTTTACAAGAGCTCTCTAGGAGAGCTCGGAGTTCTCAGTTTTGTAGTATTCCCTAAAAAAAACAGCTTGGAAAGCTGCCTGTGCCAAACAGGAGGAGGTAAAGTCTTCGAGGAGACAAAGGAACTTGGAAACATCAGATTACTTTCACATTTTCAGGAATTCCGTTTATTTTGATTGACGCTGAAAGTAGAGACGGAACAGATGGAGTGAGGGTACAGCAGCATGAGCTGAGCTGAGGCTTTGACACTCTGATGAGGAATTAGGAGGCAGAAGCTGCTGGCTGGGTTCTTATTTGGGGTCTATTTATGTTTTATTTGCCCTGATACTTCTGCTGACCACAACTCGTCCCTAACCAGGCTGCTCCCAACTCATCCCAATTCTGGCTGATCCCAACCCATCTCTAACCAGGCTGATCCCAACCCATCCCTAACCAGGCCTAACCAGGCTGGCCCAGCCATATGGACAAGACAGATCATCAAGATCTGGTAAATTTTTTTAATGTCAGCTCCTGAAATTCCTGGGCAACATACCCTAATTATTTCATGGATTTGTGTGGTAGAAGGTGGATATTCTGTGACTTTGGAAGACGGGATGGGGGTTAAAGCTGAGAACTGAGGGGATGCCACAAACTTTTCCTCAGTCTGCAATCAGAATTGTGTGAGCACAACCATCACCAGGACACTCCTCTCTTCACGGTTGTGTTTGTGATGGTGGCCCTGATTAGGCAGCTTTGTCACAAATACAAATGTTTGCACTAATTAGTTATGGGTTAATGGTTGGACTTGATGGCGTTTAAGGGTTTTTCCAACCTGATTCCCTCATTCTGGTATAGGCTTGGATTTTGCATGTGGTTGTGGCTGCAGGGAGATGAAGTGTTAAATGCTCCATGCATCCATGGATACATTAATTTAATCTATTCAATATATTCAATACATTCTTGGACAAAGAGTCCCCGCTTTAGTTTTTGATCTCAGTCTTTCTCCACTTTCACCAGCATTAAAGTCACAAAATTAAAGGAAATAGAATAATTTAAATCCTTCCCTGCTAATACACATGGTCAGCCATTTGGAAATGGAGATGTTATTACAGAAACCTAATTAAATAATTTTCTCCACTTGCCCCCCAGCTATGAAACAACCGTGACTTGTGGTGACTGTTCTCCAAGAAGCCACCATTAAATCCACACAAATTTTCCATCAAAAATGGACAGCTGTGGCCATCAAACCAACAAGTGCTGGGGCAGTTAGACCTGGGCAGCCTCATTAAGTGCATTTTTTTGTGTGGAGTGGGATGGATTTGCTTTCCTTAGCCTGTACCTCAGACTTCTCATGTAGAAAAGGAGCTACAGAAAATTTCTGTTCTCATCGAAGAAAGAATTGTCTTTCTCAATGGAGGTAGAATTCCTTTTCCCAAGTAAATCATTGGTTGCTGAGGTCCTGGCCTTTTCCTTGGAGCAAACCAAAGCTGGTTTTGAGAAGTTGCCATTCATTTCCCTCTTAACTTGCTGGAGGTCAACTAAGAAGAACCAGAGAGACATAAAAATGGGCTGGAAAGGGGTAAGAACATGGGTGTAAATGAGGGAGGGAATCATGGAATGGCTTGGGTTAGAGAGAACCTTAAAACACATCCCATTCACCCTCTGCTATGGCAGGGACACCTCCCACTGTCCCAGATTGCTCCAAGCCCTGTCCAGCCTGGCCTTGGGCACTTCCAGGGATCCAGAGGCAGCCACAGCTTCTCTGGGAATTCCATCCCAGCCCCTCACCACCCTCCAAGTGAAGAATTCCTTCCCAGTATCCTATCCAACCCTGCCCTCTGGCAGTGGGAAGCCATTCCCTCTTTATCCTATCCCAGGTCTGGACTCCACAACCCAAAATCCCCTCTTAGAGTTCAAATTTTCACATTTGCAACACGAAAGCATCAAAGCTGTTACACTTTAGGATATGTGGAACTGGAATGCTCTGCAGTTAATGGACATCATGGTGGGAGGAAACAGGAGGAATGAGGCAGATCCTGAAGGAGTTAAACTGCACCTGAGCAGGTCAGGCAGCTCAGCCATATGTGTGTGTCCCAGGCTCTAAAATCAGGATTTGTTTGATTTTGTGTACCTGCGATGTGTCATTTCTGATTGTTCCCTTCTTTTCCTGTGCTGTCTCTAGCTCCTTGGTTGGTTTTGTCGGGAGCTCTCCGTTCCTGACAGCCATCCCCTAGGAACAGAGGAGACAGAGCTGGTGTTCTCTCCTTTCCAGTCTTTCCCTGGCATCGTGTGTTCCCTGTCGGACGATGGATGTCACCAGGCACCTGGTGACAGTGCTCTATGTCCTGGCCCAGTGAATTGCTCAGGTGTCCTCTTTTTCCCCCCTTTCCCCCAGCCCTCCACTCCTCACCGAGCAATTTTCCACCTGGATGAGAGGAAAGGTTTGCAAAATCTCTCATCAGAGGCAGAACTACCCCGGCATAATTGGAGGGACTGGAAAAGGATCATTTTGTGTTTCTTTTCTCCCTAATTTACTGACAACTGTGGCAGCCAGGGCTGGGAGTTGAATCACCTCCCTGAGACTCCACATTTAAATGATATTTTTATTATTTCCCATTAATCTGCCCAGGACAGGGGGGGGAGGCTTTCAAAGTTTCACAGACGGAGCAGAACACCCAGAGGCCCGTGATTTTCAGTGGGAAATGAGCATTTAACTGCTCCTTTGTGCCTTTGAAAGCCTTCTCTGCTCAGGTTCTCCCCATGGTGGAACCAGCCCTGGTGTGGTTTAGTCCTTGTTACCTTAATTTGAGGAGAAAATTCCTTCCAAATTTAACTTGATGTGGTTCATCCCTGTCCACGTGGGGGGGGATGGTTCTGATCATCGAGGCTGTTTAATGTGTCTGACAAAAGCATCACAAGACCCAAGAGTGGGAACCTGAAAGCAGCCAAGTTCAGGGCAGACATGGAATTTATATTTTAAATAGTGTGAGTTGTTAACCCTGGAAATCACTTGACAGATTCTCTCTCTCTCTCTCTCTCTGAGTTAAATTGATGGTGGCTGATGCTCGCTGCACAGGGAGACCGGACCAGACCCATCCTCGTCACGTTAATTATCCCAAACTGATGCTGGATGTTTGGATCTTCCCTGTGCTGTTCTTCAGGATGAATCCAATTTTTCAGGGCTAATTAGGCTGTGCCTGAGACAGCACTTTATTGCTTTGTGCAGCCTGTGAAAGTTGAGGTCAAGTGGATCGAAAAGATGTCGGACCATGACGTGAGCATTTCCTACTGCCACTGTTATAAACACCAGAAAAAGAGGGATTATTACCAGATCTTGGAGAGTTTTTATAATTTTACATGCCTCTTGAAGATCTCTGTTCTTTTCTGATGCCCTAAAAAGCCATGTGAACTTTGCTGAAACCCCTTCCATGCTGTAGAAGCAGAGTAAACCCAACGGTGTTTGTTGTTCTCTGCACTGGGCACAATGTCAGCATCATTTCCTCCCTCTGCCTCAGCCCTTCTCCAGGGACATCTTTTGGAAAAATCACTTTGTGCTGCTCTGTGTGACACTCCAAACTTGCAGCCACCATGGCCATGTCATTATTTCAAGGACAAGGAGGGCTGAACTTGCCATTGGCTTAAGACTCTGATGGCATTTCACTTCCAGGCCTGGTCTTCAATGGGAATTTGTCTCTGTGAGACTCCAGATTTTAATGGAATTCATGTCACAGCAATAATAGGGTCAGGCTCAGCCTGTCCCAGCAGTGCCAGCAAGGTTTAGTTTCTTTAATTTTATTTTCATGGCCACCAAAGCCTTAAATACAGCTTCTCTGATGGGACTTCCATGGGGAAGGTGATGGGGCTTTGGAAAGGGGAACTAAAGTCAGGTTCCTACAACAAACTCCTTCTGCAGTTCCCTGCTAATCCCAGCCTCAGCAGAAAGGTGGGAATTTGGTGAGGGGTGAAACACAGAAATGTTGATCCTGGCTTTACTCCCGGCATCAGGTCAGAGTTTTCCAGGTGGATTCACCCAGGGGCGAGAGCTGCCTCTGAGCTTAATGAACCTGGAATCATTAAGGTTGGAAAAGTCTTTTAAGGTCCTTGGAAGTGTTCAAGGTTGGATGTATTTGGAGCAACCTGGCCTAGTGGAAGGTGTCACTGCCCATGGCAGAGGGTGGAACTGGGTGATCTTTAAAGTCTCTTCCAACCCAATCCATTCCATGATTCCATTCTCTGAAATGATAGCTGACCCTCTGTCCAGTTCAGTTCAAGTATTATTTGTTTTAGCTGTTTATAGAGTTCTTTTTGTAGTGCTGTGTATGAAATTGTCATTGTCTCTTTGTACACTTTTCATGCTTGGCCTCAGGCCAGGAAGAAGCTTCTGGTCCCTCCTGAGTTCATATCTTTAAACTTGCAATGACGAACAAACCCTCCACAGAATCCCCCCAAGGTCCGGGAGTGCAGGCACTTGCCCGGGGCTGTTTACTGTAACAAATGGATTTGTACAGCACATCCTGGAGCTCAGGTCCCCACGGACACCACAGCAGCAAAAGGAGAAGAAACCATTTCCAAATCCTCACATATTCCCTCCTGCAGCACCTGTCTGTGTTTTGAAAGACAAAAGGTGCGTGAGAGGTCACGGAGCTGCTGCAGCTCAATTGAAGATGTTTTGTCAGTTGATCGAGGCGAGGTTTCAAACCTCTACCACCAAAAAGGCACCAGTTAGACAGGACGGAGCAGCCAGAAGCTGGATGTGGGCAGCTGTAATGCTTTGGGAATGTTTGCAGGATTGGGGGCACTGTTTTGCTGTTTGTTGGGTTGGGTTAGAAAGATTGGTTGGGTTGGAAAGAATGGATGTTTTGGAAGGAATGGCTGGGTTGAAAAGTGATTGATTGGGTTGGAAAAGTGGTTGGGTTGGAAAGGGTGGTTAGGCTGGAAAGAATGGATGGGTTGATAATGATATTTGGGTTGAAAATGGCTGAGTTGGAAAGGGTGGTTCGTTTGGAAATGTTTCGGCTGGAAAGGACTGCTGCATTGCAAAGGGTGGATGGGTGGGAAAGGGTCGATGGGTTGGAAAAGATGGTTGAGCTCAAAAAGATGTTTGGGTTGGAAAGGGCAGCTGAGTTGGAAGGGGTGTTTGGATTCAGAAGGATGCAGGATGAATTTCCTAAAGAGTGATGAGCCCCATGATCCTGAGCCAGGAAATATTGAGTTTATCTTCAGGTAGCTGAACAGATTGAATTGGAAAAGTCACCTCCAAGACCACTCAAGGGGAGTGAAGATCTCAAAGGGCCAACTCTGCTGCCATGTCAGCATGCGCTGTCAGGATGTGACTTCTCTTTTCTTCTTCTTTTATTTTCTTCTTCTATTTTCTCTTTTGCCCTGATGTGGGAGGGTCTCTCCTCCTGTCTGAACTGTGCCTCCCACCTGGATCATCTGAACCCCTCCAAACTCTGCAGAGCCAGGCTCTGCTTGATGAGCAGGAAGCTGGGATTTAATAAAGCCCGATGACGCTGGGTGGGACACCAAGACAGAGCCAAGACACGTCGTGAGCAGTGTTTGCCTGGCAGGAGAGTCTTGGTACCACTGATAGATTTCATCAAAGGATATACAAATGGGAAGGGAAGGGAAGGGAAGGGAAGGGAAGGGAAGGGAAGGGAAGGGAAGGGAAGGGAAGGGAAGGGAAGGGAAGGGAAGGGAAGGGAAGGGAAGGGAAGGGAAGGGAAGGGAAGGGAAGGGAAGGGAAGGGAAGGGAAGGGAAGGGAAGGGAAGGGAAGGGAAGGGAAGGGAAGGGAAGGGAAGGGAAGGGAAGGGAAGGGAAGGGAAGGGAAGGGAAGGGAAGGGAAGGGAAGGGAAGGGAAGGGAAGGGAAGGGAAGGGAAGGGAAGGGAAGGGAAGGGAAGGGAAGGGAAGGGAAGGGAAGGGAAGGGAAGGGAAGGGAGCCCCTGGAGTTGTTAATCCAGGAGATGTGAAGGAATAGGAATGAGGATAAGAGGTTCTTATAGCAATGAAGTTGAAGGAATAGACAGACCCTTTGTACATATTGAGACTGGCAAAAGTGATACAAATAGGCAAACTGATAAAAAAAAAGTGAAGATTTCATGGAAAGTCAGTGTAGTGGCACACTGGGTACAGAACCGAGATGCTCCCTTCTGGGATTCCCACATTTTTAAAGCCAAGCCCAACCTTTTAGGACCAGTGTCCCAGCTGGTGTGAGCTGTTACACACAAAGCAATGTCAATTTATGCTTGCTGCAGATCTCTTGATCAGGATCTACAGTGGTAATTATTCATGCTCGCCATTCATACTTGGGGATTAATTAATTGTTCGTGGTTCCTATAAAGAATATTGTCAACCATTTAATGGCTCATTGAGTTCAGCAGGATTTCGAGCTTCTCTCTTATGATTTCCACAGGACGGTTATTGTGATTTGTGACCTGGAGGAGCAGCGAGTGAGCTGTGAGCAGACCAGGAGAGTTTTGGTGTTAGTTCTACCCTGTGACAAAGGGGATTTAATTGGCTTTACACAGGTTTTGCTTGGTGAGATGAAGCAGATGGAGAGAGGATATACTGTAGAGTTCTTTTAAAAAATATAAAAGAGGTGTTTTTGTCCTGCCAGGTGTTCCACAGGTGCTTTTCAACTTCATCAGTGAGGGTGAGGGTAATTTAAAATTAATTCCTGTGCATGTTAGACCACTGGTCTTGCATCTCCCTTCACAAAGGTGCTTGAGTCAAGGTCTTCAGCCTGGTTTGAACACTCTGAAAGTGTTTAAAAAATGTGTGGTTGTGGCACTTGGGGACCTGGGTTAGGATTGGGTTTGGCTGCGAGAACAGCTGGATTCCATGACATTAAGGGCTTTTCCAAAGTTTTTATGATAATGTGATTTTGTACCAAAAAACCATAAGGTTCTGCCTAACTCAGCACATTGGCTGTTGAATATTTCTGAAAATGTTTATTATTCCAGTGAGAAGTGTGGACTGTCTGGAATATGTAATGCCAGCTGTGGCTGCAATGGCCTGGGGTGCTCCTGGAATGATTAATTGTTCAAGTAAGTCTTTGTAACTCACTGCTCTGCATTTATTTCCAGGGGGAAAAAATGCATTTTTGGGAGAGTAAAAATGGCCTTTCTTAAGGTAACGGGTTCCTGTACTGCAGAATCCTCTCGGAATCTGCTTGGTGTGAGGGTCTGAGAGTGGCCTGGAGGAGCGAGGAGCATTTTTTGATCTGCTGATGTCCTTATTCCTCATGTTTTCACAAGATTTGCTGTGTGGGCCACAAGATTCTCAGAGCTGAGGCTGACCAGGGTGAGAGAGAGAAGGAGCAAATGACTCTTTGAGACTCGTCCAGTTTACAGAAGGTTTTAGGATTTTGCCACCCACATGGATTTGTGGCTTTAAACCAAAAGAGAGAAGGTTTAGACTAAATACTGGGAAGAAATTCCTCTCTGTGAGGATGGGGAGGGGCTAGGATGGAATTCCCAGGGAAGCTGTGGCTGCCCCTGGATCCCTGGAAGTGTCCAAGGCCAGGCTGGATCAGTGGGAGGCATCACTGCCATGGCAGTGGAGTTGGTCTTTAAGGTCATTTCCAACCCCAACCCTACTGGGATTCTATGAAAATCTTTAAGGAGAGAATGGAGGGAATTGAGAGCCTGGACATCACAGACTGAAATGTTATTGAGGATGGAAAAGCTGGAACTGGGTGTGTGAGAGGCTGGGAGGAAGTGTCAGAAGGAATTTCTCCTAATTCCCTAACCCGTGGGTGCAGTATTTCCCAGGGCCTGTCTCATCCCTGTCTATTGTGGATGAAGGAACTGCACCCAACTCCCTTTGGCTCCGCAGGGTCCCAGCTCAGTGAGGTGTGGAGCATTAAATAATTCAGTGTCCTCAGCACCGAGTGTTCAGAGCATTCCAATCAGCCTGTGCCAAGGGACCAGGGGGAAAAACCAATTTCCCAAAGTAGTTTTTTGGCAATGGATCTGCTAAATCTTGAACAACCTTCTCGGGCTAAATGGTGAAGCAATTTACAAATTCCTACACAGAGCACGGCCCGTGCTGGCATGGAGGTGATTTCCTTGTGCCATCGTCACCTGCAGCCAATGAGGGAACAAAGAAATCCCAGTGGGAAAAAACAACCTCATGGAAATATTTTTATTGGTGTTCTGGCTTTGCTGAGGGAGGAGAGGAGTGTGTGTGGAGGTGGGAGTTTATCTGGGTGAAAAGACAGCGAGAGATGTTCTCCCTGACATTTTACACTCTGGTTTTGAAGCCAGGCTCATGCAATGATGGAATTGTAGAGCCAAGACTTTGGATCGGGATTTACTTTAGCGTTATGGTCTCTCTCATGCCCACAAATAAATTAAATGCGTTTCCTTATTCCACTCAACACTTAAAATAATAAAAGAAGCCCTGAAGCTTAAAAACCAGAGATGAAACTGATAAAGGGCTCATGTTTATCTTCCATCTCCCCAAAATCCTCAAGGGAGCTTGTGCCTGATCCAACCTGTCCTGCAGGTCTGGTTTCCAGGCTGCAGATTTATTGAGAGCCTTCAGCTGGTGGCTGATCCCTGTAAGGAGCTCCTGGGTGGCAGGAGAGCTGCCCCCTCTCCCTATTTTCAGTCTCTGCCAGGAAGAAGCAGGTTTTGATTTTAGTTTTATTTATTTATCCTGCTTTGTTCTTCTTTTTTTTTTCTCATCAGTTGCTGCAGAGGCTTTGATGGGGGCTGCTCTGACAAAAACCCTGCACTGACATCGATTTCCTTGATGCTTGAGGATGCAGAAAATAGGAAATACCACTTTTCCTACAATATTGAAAAGCCTTTGCAACCCAAAGGCACAGAGCCCAGTGGTGAGGACCTTTCTGGGTTAGGCTTCTGGATGAGGGAAAACACCTCATCCAGACAGGCAGAACGGAGCCTCCATGGCTTTTCTTGTCTCGTTTTCACCCACTTCTGTTTGCTTTCATAGATCACAGAATCCTGAAATGGTTTGGGTTGGAAGGATCTTAAAATCTTCTCATTCCACCCCCTGCCATGGCAGGGACACCTCTCACTGTCCCAGGTGCTGCAACCTGGCCTTGGACACTTCCAGGGATCCAGGGGCAGCCACAGCTTCTCCAGGAATTCCACCCCAGCCCCTCACCACCCTCACAGAGAGGAATTTCTTCCCAATATCCCATCCATCCCTTCCCTCTGGCGTTGAGAAGCTATTCCCTTTTGCCCACTTTGGTTTCCCCCTTGTCCTCTCTCCCACCACCAAACTGGATCCCCACAAAAAAAAACATAATTTGGGTTGGGTGACAGCTCAACATAAATTAAACTCTTCAGTTTGGGATTCGTGGCTGTGTCTCAGTGCAAATTTGCTCTAAATTTCCCCCCAAACATTCCCCAGCATCATCAGAAAATCACCTCCCTCCCAGACAGTGAGTGTGCTGCTCCCCTGCCCCAGGAGTGCAGTTGGGCTCTGACAATGCAGAATCCAGGACTTCTTAAATTTTTAAAAAGAGTTGTTGGTTTGGGCTTTTTTGTTTTTTTTTCTTTCTGGTTGAATTCCATGGACACAGCAGAGCTGCTCAGAGAAAATCCAATCCATCTCCTGTGAAATGAACTCAGTCATCCTTCAGTTTATTGAGTGAGAGGGAATACAAAACAAATCCACAAATGTCAAAAGCGGTCTACAAGGGATCATTCCATTCCTTTCTCCATTTGTTTTCCTGATTAAAATGACTTTTAACTGATTGCCCTATTAATTTATACAGCAAAATATAGTTCACTTGACTATCCTCCCTGCCAAAGTTCGTGCTTGGTCAAATTTCCTGGAAAGAAGGGAAGGAATGACGGGGAGGGACTTTGCTGAGTCACATGTGGAGCACGGCAAAAATCTCTGCTGGATCTGCAGGAACATGAGCAGGAAAATTCTTCTTGCTCCATTACATTCACCAATGGATTCCTACTGGTTTTAATGGGGTGGCAAAGTCCCCCAGTGGTGATCCACTGATTTCTCCGAGATGGGAAAGGTTTGTCTTTTCTCAAAGATTTTCTGCCCATGAGATTTTTCTGGAAGCATTGGACTGAGGATTTCTGTGGGAGCACAGAATTGTAGGAACATGGAATGGTTTGGGTGGGAAGGGACCTTAGGGACACCTTCCAAGCCCTGTCCAACCTGGCCTGGAACATTCCAGGCATGGGGCAGCCACAGCTTCTCTGGGAAATCAGGGTCTCAGCCCCTGTCCATAAATCCAACAGTCTGTTCTGTTTCCTGACTGAACCAATATTTTTGTGCAGGATGTGGAAGGATTTCCAGCCTTCCCCAAGGATTATAAAGGGATCCTTTCAGGGGGTTAGAAACTGTTATTCTAATCTCCCAGGAAACCCCTGAAATGTCTTTTTCAGCATCCGGGGAAACTGGGGATTCCAATCCAAATTCTCCAAATCAGTCCTGTGTCTTTATCCACATCCAGGTTCTAATTCCCATAAAACTTCCTGGTGAGGGGGTAGCTGAGGCCACCCTGAGGTCTGGGTGGCTCTGGGTGTTCTTTGCACCATGCAGTGAGGGATGGAGGGAGCACACCATGGGGAGGGAGATGGAGAAGGACGATCCTGCTGAAACAGGAAAGATAATTTCAGGAAAAGCTTTTTCGTCTGCTGATGCCATTGTTGTTTTATCAAATCCAATATCCTGGAATGAAAAGAAGGCCTTAAGAACTTGAAATTCAGGAGTAATGAATGAAGAGCCACCAGATATTACATTTAACGAGCTGGGTTTAGCGGGAGGATTTAACGAAGGCACCTTTAGGAATTTTCCTGCATTAATTTCAGAGCCCTCTCTGACCTGGGGGGAAATTTGGGAATCTGCAGAGACCCAGGTAAGTGGAAGGTCCGAGCTTTGAGCTGGGATTTGGAGCAGCCTCAGGAATTCTGTTCTCACTCTATCAAGACCACCAGCCCCGGTGACAGCTGTGTCCCTTTGTCCCCTCTGCCCTGTCACCCCCAAGCTCAGAGCTGGCAACACTCTGCAGGATGCCACAGACTCCGTGGCAATTCCATGCAATCCCAAAGCCAACTTCAGAAGGTAAATGAAGGCTTAATTAAAAGCAGACCTAGGAAGGGAAATTAAATTAATGTCCTAATTAATGTTTCGGGTTTAGTCCAAATGGGAAACTTTCTTATTCTCCTTTCCCTGTTGCAGCTCCACACTCACCTCTGGGCACTGATGGATTTAGGCTCATTTGGCCCCAGTCCTGGAAAACATCCTCATTAAAAATCGTGTCCAAGCCCACATTTAATTCTCTTCCTGTCGTGCTTAATTGCAGGCCTGCATAGGGCTGGATTTAGGGATGGGATTAAAAAATGTTGGGAAAATTCTGCATAATGGTCCCAAATCTGATTTGACTCAAAAACCTTCACTTACTGACCAGTATTAGAATAAAGTTCATTAAATTAATAATGGATTGAGTTAATCAGAGTCCCAGTGTTTCTTTTATTTCAGTAATTTTAGTGCGACTGGGATTTTTGTAACATGACTTCCTTAGGATCAAGAAGAATCAAAAGGCTCCCAGAGCAGTGAGGTTTCCATGAAGGAAAATGAGAGAAAGGGAAATATTGGAAGAATTGAGCACATTCTCATTTCCAAGGTTCATTTCCTGCCCTTGGACATTTCCAGGGATGTGGCAGCCACAGTTTTTTTGGTATCACACCATTTTATCTCTGTCTTTCTTAGGTGTGAGGAGCCACCTGAGTCAAATCCTTAACTGATGTTTACATCAGAGGGAAGGAATGCTGCATTCCCGGAGCCACCACACCCACTCCTTTAATCCCTCTGGATTCACATCAAATGTGTTCTCCCAAGGTGAGGCTGGGCAGAAGAGCTCATGAGGTCATGGGAGGGAGGAAAAAAATGTGCTTATCAAGTCAAACCCAATTTTACGGTTCTTCCTTGTGTATTTTGCCTTTTGGGTGCGGCCCTCACAGTTTTATTCTGAGTTCTCTGAGGTTTTTTCTCCATGGGAAGACAAACAGACATCAAAAACTGCCATGATCATTAATCTCACAGTTCCTGCTTTAAAAAAAAAAATTAAAGATGTTTTCATAATTATCAAGAAAAATGCCATGAGACTGAGAAAACACCTCAGCAGGTGGCACTGGCTCCCTTGGAATCAGGTTCCAATGGAAATCGATGGGAGCTCTGGGAGAGGAGCTCCTCAGGCCTTATTGATCTGGGACTGAGGGATGGCTCTCCCAGGCTGTGATCTGCAGTTTTCTCTCTCCACTCCCTTTTTCATCCTTTTAGCTTTAATAAAAAATTGGTATTGGAAGTTTAAGAGTCTGGATTTGTTTTGTAAAGCTCAGGCTGGTGCGAGGTCTAGGGGTGGGGAAGGGCTGGGATGGAAATCCTGGAGGATCTGTGGCTGCCCCTGGATCCCTGGAAGTGTCCATGGAGGGGGTTTGGAGCATCCTGGGACAGTGGGAGGTGTCCCTGCCCGTGACAGGGTGGCACTGGATGGGATTTAAGATCCTTCCAACCCCAACCATTCCAGGATTCTGTGATTCCTTTACCCAGTCTAGTTGAGATCCCAGCCAGAACACTCAGAGAGAATAAAAACGGGGTTGTTGTGTTGTGATGATGGCAGGGGAAACCTTCCTTCTCCAGAAACTGTCTCTGTCCTCTCCAGCCTTCACACACAGAAAGAAATTCTCCTCTGGAATTTGCCATAGGTTGTGCATCCTCTGGAGTGATGCCAGTCCAGGGAGCTGTGCACCCAGGGGGAATCATGGTATGGATGGGTTGGGAGGGACAATTCCAGGGATCCAGGAGCAGCCACAGCTTCTCTGGGCACCCCATGCCAGGGCCTCACCGCTCTCACAGGGAGCAATTCCTTCCCAGTATCCCGTCTAACCCTGTCCTCTGGCAGGAGGAAGCCATTCCCTGTTGTCCCAAAAAATCCATCTGATCCCTTAGGATTTCAGCTTTTCTACTTTCCATCTATTTGTAGCCCTGCAGTTCTTCAGTGTGGAACTCTTAAACTCCATTCCCAGTGCGAGCTGCTGCTTCCCCATTTTGGGCACACACAACAATTCCTCTCCAGGCTGGCAGTCAAGGACACCTCACTGCCTCAGGCCTGAGAGATGGAAACTAAAGTGACTGGGGGGAGCAAACTTGGGGTAAATGACTTCATTAGCTGAAGCTGTAATTGGGGGATTAACCCCAAATGGACCAAATTTATAAAAGTGTGAAACCCTGTGAGCCATTGTCCATTTTTGGGTGTAGCCCCTGGGGGCTTTGTCTGCCCTAAATGTACCTGAAGGCTCTTCAATAAATAGAACTGCTTTTTATTCCCTTGATTTTGTCTGGCCGCTGTTTTTAGGTAGTCCTGAAAAGGCATCACATTCCCTAAAAAATGATCCCATGGAAAGTGTGCATGCGTTCAGCATCAGGGCAGGGGAAAAACCTTCCCGTTGTGCATCCAGCTCACGATCCCTGGGTGCCTGAGCTGGAGCAGCATTTCTCATCTTCATCCTCTGGCTCCAAATGTTAAATGTTGTTTTTATCAGCAGCTCCTCTGCCAGAGCTCAGCAGGATGAGTCAGTGCCCTTTGGAGCAGAGCTGGGAATCAATAGAACACCGGGAATTAGATACTGCACTCAGATATGGATATCTCCAAAGGCATGGGAATGGTGCTGCTGACTAATGGATTGGTGGAAATACACAGCCAGAAGAGTCCAGGCAGGCACAATCCTTCTGGAAGTCGTTTTGAGACCAAATCCATTGGATTTTGTCCATGCAGAGGATAAGGGGTGGGAAATTGAGCTCCCACATTCTGGTGGATCAAAAATTCCTCTCCTGCAAGAGTTTTAGAGATGGAAACTTTGGGAAACCAGCAGAAAATGTTGTACCTGAAACCTGATCTGGGAGGGACAGGTGGGTGGAAGGGGATTATTCCCTTTCCCTTGGCTCTGGGAGACTCATCCAGAGCTCCCAGTATGGGAGAGACGTGGACACACCAGATCCCCATCCCTGGAAGTGCCCCAGGAAGGGATTGAAGGGGCTTGGAGCACCCTGGGACGCTGGGAGGGGTCCCTGCCCGGGGCAGGGGGTAGCACTGGGTGGGCTTCAAGCCCCTTCCAACCCAAACCATTCCATAATTTTGTGATTCCCTGCATCAGCCATCCAGGAATGATCTCCTGGCTGTCAAAAATGTTCTTCCCCCTCTCCAAATGTTTCATGAGCATCCTCCAAATGTTCCTTGCAGTTTATCCAAGGACCCTTGGGAATTTCTGGGAACAAGGAGTCAACAAGCTCCCAAAAACCACATTAATGATGGGGAATGAGCTGCCAGATGGGCTCATCTGGCACCGGTCCCTTGGCACGGGAAGTTTTATTGTTCCTCCAGACAGAGGATGCCTCGGGCAGTGCTGGAATCTGCGGCCCAGCCAGCTGGGGGGACTGAAAGTCAGGAAAAATTATCAACAAAATAAATTCTCCCTCTCAGCACAGGAGGCTCTGGATATCCCAGTGCCAGGTGTCGGCTCCCTGTGTCCCCTCCAGGCTCCTGCTCCAGACTGGAAAGGAAAATGAGAGCCATAAAACACAACTGGGAATGCTGGGAGATGAAGGGAATTCTGAACTACTGATCTGACCCTATGGCAGAGCTGCAGGGAATCAGGAATTCAGGGATTCCTGCCTGTAGGATCAGGAATACAGGGATTCTCATCTGTAGGATCAGGAATACAGGGATTCTCATCTGTAGGATCAGGAATTCAGGGATTCCTGCCTGTAGGATCAGGAATACAGGGATTCTCATCTGTAGGATCAGGAATTCAGGGATTCTCATCTGTAGGATCAGGAATTCAGGGATTCTCATCTGTAGGATCAGGAATTCAGGGATTCCTGGCTGTGCACAACCATTGGATTCTGTCAAATCCCTAGCCAGAGCCAAAGAAAAATAACCTCTAATATTTCATTTTCTGTCCATTATCTGCTATCTATATCCATGGCTATTATTTGTAACAATAATAATTATAATTAATTGTGCTGTTGCTAGTGATGCTGATATAATCAGTATTGATTATGAGTAATTAAATACTGTGCAATCCTGATATTTATAATATTAATTTATTCTATATAAATAATATAAATAACATAAATATATATATTCATATATACACACTTTTTACATATATGTATACTTTTTCATCTATATTTATATGTATATATTTCATAATACATCTGTATTTATTTATATCTGTCTTTCTGTATTCTAGAAAACTCTCCCATTTTCTCAGGGGAAGTTCTTGGCCTGGAAGAGATCAAGACTGGACTCCCTCCATTCCCAGGCTCATCTATTAATCCTTCAGGACTTGGTTCTGGGACATTCCATGGTAAAATTGGTGTAAATGTGTAAAAACACCAGATTTAGGCCACATTAAAAACCCTGAGCTTCACTGGGTAATGGGGAAGTTGAGCCACACAGCACCAGCTGTTCATCAATCCCAAATTTTTTATCTGGATTGGGTAGCCTTGTTTAATTTAGGATTTTGGAGAGTTTTTTTAAGGTTTGATAGATGGGAAATGGAAGGCACCAATGTTTAACCCTTTCCCTACCTGAGAGACGTTCAAAGCTTTCCGGTTAATTCAGAATTTCTTCCAAAAATGAGGAAAAGATATGGGAATTGAGATCAGGAGTGACAGGAAGGGAATGACAGCCCAGGAGGGAAGGATGGAAGATCCCCTACAGAGCTGTGACAATCCTGGTTGTCCCTTTCAGTGGGAACAAATGCAACCACACAGAGAACAGCCCAAAAAAAAAAATTAATTCTGCTTTCCTAATTCCGGAGTGATGGAGATGCTGAGCAAAACCACAGCCAGAAAAATCCAATAATTAATTCTACTTTATCCCGAAGTTTCCTTGGGGGAATGCTGTGATCCATGTCCGTGTGCATCCACCTGACAGGAAACTCAGCGCTCCAGGTCTTGCGCCTCGAACCGGCTGGCATTGATTTAGATATTCTACAGAACAGAGGGAAAAAAAATCCATGGATTAAAGAGTGCTTTAAAAAATTGGCTCCGGGTTTATACTAATGGAAATGTGAATTATTCAGCCCCAAAAGAGAAAGGAAAGCCCACAATTTATCTTGGTTTTGTGCTTAAAATGGGTCAGAAACCCAGCTGTAATTTTATTTTTTAATTCCTGCCAGTGCCAGCTCATGCAGCTTTTTTATGGGAGCAGATCTGGGCTGAGATACTTCCCTGGGCCTTGTCTTGGAAGCAGGAATTCCTGGGGAACGTCAATTTTTACTCAGCAGCAGTTTGGGTTGAGGAGGACTTGGAGCAGGGTCCATGTTTTTCCCAGGAATGTGAAATTCCTGCGTTCAGCATCAAGGATCAGGGCAACTATATCCAGATAAATCCAAATAAAACCAAAGCAACAGCGCTGGAATCCCTGGAAGCTCTACAGGACCTGTAGGAGGAGGATTTGGTCCAGAAGATTTATTTTTGCTTGGATAAAACTGGTTTCTGCTGGGCTCAGCTCACTGTAAACCTTGGATTCTTCCATCACAGAAACTCCATTTTATTTTGGGAAAAAAAAAATCTGAGAATGCAAATACTTCTTTTGAGCTTCTACTGGGAGCAACTCACTGACTTCCAGATCCTCACCCCATTAATTAGAAATTAACTTTATTTCAGTGCTTTAACTCCAAACTGTTCTTTCCCCAGTTGGAATGGAAACCCAGAACAAGACAGAGATTTCTGCAGGAAACCAAGGAAATCAGGAACCCAAATCCTGCGGACACCCAATGGAATTTTGGCACATAAACTTCCTCTACTCCTGTGAAAATCCCAGTCTCTGATTTTAAAAAAGGTGCTGGCAATTCCTTGAACTGCCTGAACATCTCTTTGAGCTGGTTTTATGTGATAAATGCCGAGGAGCTGTCACAACCCCTCTCCTCAAGCAGCATTCCCAGAGAGGTGGGAAGAGGAAATCGCAATAATGGAGGAGGAGAAGCGGAGGATTTTCTCTTCTGCCTCCAGAAGTTTCTCCCTGTCCTGGTTTGAAAGACAGGTGTTTGCTAAGGAAAGCAGAAGCTTCCCTTTGAACTGAAAAATGTGATCCTTCCTTCTTACAGATTATTATGATTTTGAAATTAAGGGAGCTCTCAGGCAAAGATATGGGGGGATAGGTATAACAGTTCTTTACTAGTATATCTAACAAGACAAACAAGAACAACAAGAGCTATGAAATTACCCACAAACAGAACAGTAACTCAGTCCCAGTGTTTTTTGGCTGCAGGCACCTTTTCCCTGAGCTGCAGTTCCCGGTGCTGGGGGCGGGCAGGTCCCGCAGAGCTGCAGGAGGGCTGGGGGTGATGGCAGCGCTGTCCCAGGGGGAGAGAGAGATGGAGAGAGCCCTCCGCTCACGGTGTGGGTCCTGGTGCTCAGCAGAGTGCTGGATGGTGCTAGTTCACAGCGAGAAGGCAGCAGGGCAGGGTCCAACAGCAGTGGGGATGGCTCCCGGCACTGGGATGGCAGGGATGGGGCTGACGCGGCGATCGTCCTTCTCGTCCGAACTCCACGGGGGAAATGGGCCGAGCCAGAGCCTTCCGTCTGCTCTTCTGGCTGTTTGAATCTCGCGGGGTTTCCCTCCTCTCTCCCCTCCCCCTTGCCACCAGGGTGCAGTCAACAGGTATCTTAGCATGACAGTGGGGAAAATTCCACAGAGGGAAAAGGGAGAGGACCAACCCCCAACACTCCCCAAATTCCATGTCCTGCTCTCAGAACTGGGAAGTGTTTAATGATCCAGAAGAAGGAGGATGCCCTCCTGGGATGTTGGGTGGGAATGCTGCACCTTGGGGACACTTTGGGGCAGCTGAGGTGGTCGAGTGCCACTGGATCTGAGAGTACCCAGAGACCTGCGGCTCCAGAGGGGGAAAATCTGGACACAGACACCCAAAACATCTCCTCATGTCACTAAATCATGGCTATTAACAGGATGGTTTGGTTGGAAGGACCTCAGGGACACCTTCCACTGTCGCAGGGTGCTCCAACATGGCCTTGGACACTTCCAGGGATCCAGGGGCAGCCACAGCTCCTCTGGGAATTCCAGCCGAGCCCCTCACAGGGAGGAATTCCCTCCTAAAATCCAATGTAAATTTCTCCTTCTTTGAGTTTAAACCCAAGTTTTTGTCCCACCTGCCCTTCCGTGGGCAGGGACACCTGAAGAATTCCACCTTCCAAAGTAACCAGACCCAACTCACCAACTTTGGGAGCAGATGGTGGGGAAAAGGGCAAAAGTATCCGGTTTCGGAAAAGAGGGGAAATTTGGACTTTTCCTAGGTTTTCTAAATGCCAAGACATCCTGGAAGGTGGCAGCTCCCAGCCTGGAACACCCAACATGTTACACCGCGAGCTGTCAGAGCTCACAGATTTCCTTCCGCTGCCATGTGTGAAAAGTTCCTGAGTCAGGGATGGAATGGGTGCGAGTCAAACCCCCAGCTCTGCTCCCAGACCCTGCCCTGGTCTCTGGGAGAGCTCTGACCCAGCACCAGGCAGGATGGATCCACCACAGCTCCAGGCACGGAGCGGGTGTGAGAAGTCACACCCTGAGCGGGCTGAGGAGCTCCTGATGGATCTTTCCAACCCTGAGAACTGCCTTTTCCTTGCTCCTGCTTTTAGCCAGCATCTGTCATGGAAGATTAGAGGAAGGAAGATGACGTGGAATGAACAAAAAAGGTTCTGAGATGGGCATAAAGCCCCACGATGGTATTGGGTAAGATTTCTGCTTCACAGCCTTACCTTATTAGCAAATAAAAATAAAAAACCCCAACACCAGCAGTAAAATCAGCTGTGTTCAGCTCGTGGGTAACCCAGGCATTTTTTTCCTGGAGAAAATGGGGATATTTCAAGTAAACAACGTTTGAAAGCAAACTGCCACTTTTTAGCACCTCATTTCAGCTTCTTCCAGCCAAACTGGTGGGGAGAAGGTGAAGGCTCCTTGTTCCCACACCAGCAGCCCCTTTTCAGCATTTAGCACCCAGGGGAATTCCTTGGAGAACAATCCCAGTCCTTGGCAGGGTGTGTTTGACATCCCAGTTCAGCCACACTGGAGAGGGGCAGCGAGGCCCTGGAATGGAGATGATGTTGGAGTGCTCCAGCTGCAAAACCTCTGGCAAAGGTTTCCCTTTCCAAGCAAATTCTTCTGAGATATCTCAAGAAGGTTTTCAGAGCAAAATCTTGGAGCAATCTGGGAAGTTGAAATTCCCAGAGAAGCTGTGGGTGCCCCACAATCCCTGGAAATGTCCAAGGCCAGGTTGCTCAGGAGCAACCCGGGATAGTGGTGGCACTGGATGGGATTTAAGGTCCCTTCCCACCCAAACCATGTCAGGACAGGATATCCTGTGATTTTTACATGTGATTTTTATCTCTGTGTATGCAAATCCACAGATGGAGCTGGAATCACTTCCATACTCATCTCAGAGGTTTGGTCACGGAGTTTTGAGCTCTGGTGACCACACAAGAGACAGAGCGCCCTGTTAATGGGACAAGGGACATTGTCTGTACATCATTAAATGGGAAGGGTGACAATCTGGGAGCCCTAGCACTGACCTGGGTATTTCTTGGCATTTGGAAACGGCCTCAGGTTGTGCCAGGAGAGGCTGAAGTTGGATATTGGGATAATAGGGATAATCCCAGAAAGGGCGGTGGTGGAGTCCCCATTCCTGGGGGGATTTAAGAGTGGATGTGGCATTTGGGGTCGTGGTCAGTGATGACTTTGGTGATGCTGAGGAATGGTTGGACTCGATGACCCTAGATGGCTTTCCCAACCCAAACAATTCCACGATTCCCTGGTTTCTGTTGTGATTTTTCACAGTATAACTCAAGTGAAGAAGTGAAAATAACTCCATCCCTGTCTGAGTTACTGGGGTAGTCCAGGGTGTGTGGAAATGCTCCATAAGAATTCCCGGTATCCTCTCAGAATCACTGTCCTCTGTGCAGGGATCCCTTGTGCTTCTGGAAATGACTCTGAGTTTGATTTCTTCACCTTCCTGGGAATTCTTTCCTTTGGAAACACCTGGCACTGCCCTTTCCTTTTCCACTATTTCACCAGAGTAAAAAAAAGCTCTCCACGATCCCTCCCTTTTTTTTCTTTGTGGTTCCACAGTTTTTATTCCAGTGAATCCATGCATTTCAAATCCTCATCCCAAGCTCTGGAGCTGATTTCCGTGGCAGATACGAGCGGAGATGCCTGCCCTGATCTCAACCATGGTTTATTTTTATTCCTCCATATCAGGGGCTGTTTGTCACGCTGCCTGCGCGGGGGGACTCGCGTTGCCGTGCTCTGGGGAGCTGTAACTCATCTCCTGTTTAATCCACTGTCTGTCACAGGCACGGATTTAAGACGGAACGCTCGGCCCTTCCTGACATCCTTCACAATCCTTTTCTCCGGGTGTTTTTATTTATTCTTCGCGTGCTCTCTCCGTCCGTCCTTACCAACAAAAGGAAGTTGGGCTTCCAGGCGGTGTCATTTGAGGAAAAGCTCTCCCTGTGGAATGGGCTGCACGTGGGATTCTGCCAGGATTCTGGGATATTAAACATGTCCAAGTGAGCACCTTGTGCTGTCGCTCCTGCTCTGCTCTGAGGGAAGTGGGAGAACTCCAGCATGATTTGGGATGGAAGGGACCGTGCAGATAATCTCGTTCTACCCCCTGCCAGGCACACCCAGCAACAGAAATCAGGGAATCATGGAATTGTTTATTTTGGAAAAGCCATCTAAGGTCATTGAGTCTGAACATTCCTCAGCACTGCCAAAGCCACCACTGACCACGTCCTCAAGTGTCACATCCCCAGGGCTCTTAAATCCCCCCAGGAATGGGGACCCCACCACTGCCTTTTCTGGGAAGAAATTATCCCAAAATCCACCTTCAGCCTCTTCTGGCACAACCTGAGGCCATTTCCAAATGCCAAGAATCAGTGACAGGGCTCTCAAATTGTCACCCTTCCCATTTAAGGATGCAGAAACAATGTCCCCCTGTCCCATTATCAGAGGTCTCTGCCTTTTTTGTGGTCATCAGACCTTAAAATCTGTGACCAACCAGCTCCAACCCAGTTCTAATCCAGCTCCAACCCCAGCTCCAATCCCAGCTCCAACTCCAGCTCCAATCCCAGCTCCAATCCCAGCTCCAACCCAACTCCAATCTCAGTTCCAATCCCAGTTCTAATCCAGCTCAAATCCCAGCTCCAATCCCAGCTCCAATCCCAGCTCCAACCCCAGCTCCAATCCAGCTCCAGTCCCAGCTCCAATCTCAGTTCCAATCCCAACTCACCCCCCAGTTCCAATCCCAGTTCTAATCCATCTCCCACTCAGCTCCAACCCCAGCTCCAACCCAACTCCAATCTCAGTTCCAATCCCAGTTCTAATCCAGCTCCAATCCAAGCTCCAATCCCGGCTCCCCTGGCTGTTCCTGCTCCTCTGAGGAGGAGGCGATGCTGCAGGGTGTCCATGTGGATCTCCTGAGCTGGCAGGGACCCAGGAGGAGCAGGGACACTGTCACTCTCTTGTCACATGTGACACTGGCAGCTTCACCTCCGCACGTCTGTCACCCATGAAGGGAATCAGGACCCGTGAACCGCGCCCGTCCCGGAGCTGAACACAGACATGAGGCAGAAGGAGGAGCCCAGCGGGAGCATCGGGGCTCCAAAGGGAGCTGAGAACAGCCCTGGGCCCGGCTGTCACCCCCTCCTGCCGAGCTGTCACCAGAGACACCCCAGACACTCCGACACCGCTCCCACCCACGGGGACGGAAAGCTAGCGACGGTCTCTGCCTAAAAATAAAATATATAAAAATAAAATACACCAGACCTTCCTCAAAACACAACGAGACACCGGAATGTGGGTGTCACTGCAATAAAAATCCTTGGGAAGGCGTTGGCAGGATGGATCCCTGCAGCCCGAACCGTGGCGCGGGAGCTTTGCCACGGCTCAGCACCTCCTGTGGGAGCTGGGGTTATTTCAGGGAACTTCCTTCTGGCTGACGTGTCCCAAAATAAGACTTTTGTCTTCCTGGAGTGACGCTGGGAGGAAAAAATTGTTGTGTTTGATGAGACAACAGGATTGCAGTTCCCTGGAACAGTCTGTCTTGGGAACACCTTCCTAAGAACTGCTTGGGATGGTGAGGAAGGAAAACAATAATCCTAAGGGATGGTTGATAGGATAAGGAAGGAAAACTGTCCTTCCTATGGGATGCTTGATAGGATAAGGAAGGAAAACAGTCTTTCCAAAGGGCTGATTAATAGGATAAGGAAAAAAAATAATCCTTCCTTTGGTTTACTTGATAGGATAAGGAAGGAAAAGGATCCTTCCTATGGGCTGATTAATAGGATAAGGAAGGAAAATGGTGCTTCCAATGGGTGGCTTGATAGGATGAGGAGGAAAACCCACTGTGAGGTGCCATGAGTGGGTTGGAGCAGGATCACAGCTCTCCGTGGATGGATAAGAGTGTAAAACACAGGGAAAACGAAGGTTGTAGCCCCCAAGTGTTAAATCCAGATGAAGTTCAATCTGACACAAAGCTCAGCGTCGTTCAGGGCTGGTGCTGAGGGCAGCAGTTGGATCTGGGAATCCCCCCTGATCGGGATGGATCTGTGGATGCTGCTGAACCATGATAAATGCATGGTGAGCCCGAGCCCATAAAGCTGTCCTGGGTCCTGTGTAGTTACTGCAGGAGAATAAATATCCTGGGATGAAGGTGATGTTGTTGCTCTCCCTGGAGATTCCTGTTCCCAATCAACCCACAGCAGCCAATAAATTTGGAGGCTCCAAACACCACAAAACACAGCTTTGAGGTGAGAGAGCTCACCAGGTGCCAAGGAGGTGACAGCAGTCAGAGAATTCAGGTGTGTTCCCAGGGAGATCTCAAAGAAGTGAGGGCTGGAAAGGACTCCCATGGGACTTGGAGCAGAAAGGGAGACAAAGGAAGCTCTGGAGAGTGTTCTCTGGTTGTGACAGAGCAGAGAAAACCTGCTCTGAAAGTCCTTCCCCATCATTCCTGGCAGCCAGGGAGGTTTGGAGCTGTCGGAGGAGCATTTCTCTGGGATGAGACACTCGTTATCCATCTGGAGCATGGGTGAGGGGTGGTGTGAATCCATTGGTGTGCTGGACAAGGCACAGGAAGGCTGAGGAACATTTGTCAGTCTTGGATGAGCTTCTTCCCGCACAGAACTCCGGCCCCACTCTCGCTTCAAGAGATTTTATTGCTTCTCAGTGGAAAGCCAGAGGAGAAAAAGAACAGATGAGAGGAGATTTGTGAGGCATCGCTCACCCAGCAAAAAACCAGGAGGGGATGGAGAAAGTGAGCACCAAAATTTGGGCAGGGAGTCGCTTGTGCTGCTCCCGAGATGTGGAAATTGCCCTCCTCAGCATCTCCCAGGTTTCTGAAACGCCGGCATGGCTGAGCAGACACTTTATCATAATTAGTCAATATTATTTATTTACCCCGGTGCTGTCTGAGGACTGAGCCCCTCGTCAGCCCCTGGCAGAAGGGCTGCTCAGAGCCAGCCCCAAGCCAGGTGACGGACGGGCACGATGGCAGAGACAGGTTTCACATCCAAATCTCACTCTTTTTTTCATGCTTGGGGATTTTGTTGGGATGTCTGCTCTCTCCAGCACAGAGCTGTGGTGCCATCCAGGAAAGTTCAGGCCTGGAGGGATCTCCAGATCCGGAATCTGCCTCTGAACTTGACCTTTGACTTCTGCATTTGTTGAGCTGGACAAAATCTGGGCTTAAACTAAAAATTAAAATTTTTAATTTGTTTATTTTGGTGATACAGAACTGGCAAGAGCTGTTTACTCTTGGGCAAAGAAATTTTTGGGACAGGATGTGTCCCCTTCAGCTTTTCTTCTTCTGAGTCCTTTGACTTTTTCAACCAAGACAAGCTGGGTTTGGAAATCAGGATCTGCTGGAGTGTAACAATCCAAATAAAGATAAGATAAAGATAAGATAAAGATAAGATAAAGATAAGATAAGATAAAGATAAGATGAAGATAAGATAAGATAAAGATAATATGAAGATAAGATAAATATGGAACACTGTGTCCGGCTCCAGACCCCCCACATAAGAAGGATGTGGAGCTGCTGGAGGCTTCATTTCCTTGGAATTGTGTTAAAATTCCCAACTCCTTCCCAAAATCCCATCTCCCCCTGCCCTCTGGAGCCAGAGGACTCCACCTCCCTCCCAGTGTGGAGCCAACTCCATCCCCTTGGACTGAAAGTTTCCTGTTGGTCACGGCTGCAGTTCTGCATCAACACAGCGTCCTTGGCTTTGGAAATAAAAATGAACGTGCTCCACCAGCTGAAGTTGGAGAATAATTCTGAGATACAGAAATGTCCCACTCACTATGGGCAGCGTTAGCGCCCCATAAAAATCTGAGACTGGGAAACCCAAAAGACACCTGTGTGTCCATCTCTGGTTTCATGTCCCAGGGACAATGTGTCTGTGTCACAGCCCTCCAGCCCAGCTCTGGGGTGTGCTGTCACATCCCATAATCCGTGACACAGCAGAGATGCCTTGACAGCACAGAATTGCAGTAATGAGCAGAAGCATGAGTACAATACATAACATTTCACGATCCAGTGCAGCAGCTCCAAGTTCTAAATTCACAGCAGATCCTTGAGGAATAACACTCGGTCTGTGGGAATGAGGCATTCCAAGGGAAAGCCAATTGTCCCAAATCCCTGCTGGCATCAGGAGCGTGGACCTGAACCCCTTCCCTGCTCTCAGTGGCCAACAGACTCTTGCTGTCCTCGTGGATCTGTCTGAGCAAATATAAAATATTGATGTGCTCTCGCTCCTCTGGCTGCCTCGTGGATGAATCTTTTGGAGTGAGATTTATCTCCTGCCACGCTTCTAAGGAGCTCCAAGTCGTGCAGAAGAGGTCGGGGGTCGTTCAGGAGAAATGTTTGCGGCATTCCCAGACGCTTCAGGAACACGAGTCCCCGCTTGGAGAAATTTGTACCTTTTTAAAGCAGCACAGATTTCCTTCTTGGATGTTTCTGTGCTTCCCTCAGAAATTTCAGGGCCTGCTCCGGCCTGGGGGAAGCTCCAGGTGTTTCACTGGATGATGATGTGGGGTGTAAATGCATTTTTCCTCCTATGGCTGTGGCACGTTGTGATCCTGAATTTGAGATCCTGACTCCAGATTATCCCTGAGAGGTGAGGGAGGCAACAGCCTTGGCAGAATATTTGGTTAAAACTCCCTGTCCTGGGGCTTTCCTGAGGTGTTCAGAGCCAGTCTGGATTAGGTTTGGAGCACCCTGGGACCATGGCAGGGGGTGGAATGAGATGGGATTTATGATGCCTTGTACCCAGAGCATTCTATGGATTTATAATCCGAAAATCCAGGACTAAAGATGAATTTGGCACCCAGCAGGGCTGATTTTGCATAGGTAGATCCCTTCTTTCCCCATCCTTCTCCACCCTTCTCCCTCAGGATGATTCTTCCTCTCATTTCCCCACAGAGGCTTTTCTGTGACGTGAGCTCTGTGCTCCTTATTCAGGCTCCACTTCCATCTGCAGCAACTGCGTCCCATCCTGTCCTAAATCAACCCCAAAACCGCAGAGAATTCTGCCAGCGCCTCATCCCTCACAAGCCTCTCTACCCATGTACCCCCCGAGGGATTGGCCAAATTAATTCATTTGTCCTCCCAACAAATGGAATGGAACATCCAACCCCTCATCTGACGCAAATCGTCTGATTTCTTTCTCTTTTCCTGCCTCTCCTCCCTGCTCTCCATGGAAGGGAAAACAAAGGTGTCCTTTGGGGTGTCCTTTGGGGTGGCATTTGTGGTGCCATCCAGAGCAGCCGTGACATTTCCTGGCGGGGCGGCTCCTCCCGCCTCTCCCATCACATTAAATTTTCAGGATGTCTCCGAGTCAGCCCAGAGCGAAGGAGCCGTGATGGATTCCTGGCTGCGGATATTTCCAGGCCCCTGAAAGAACACCTTCAGCCCAGACAGAGGGAGACAAGGTGTTTATTCCGGGCTCGCGGTGCCAGAGCCATCCCAGGGATCCAGAGGGAGGGGAGGAGAGGCGGATGGAGGGGAAGAGGGGGTGAAACCCCCTCCGGAAACGCTGAATTTGTGATTATGGAATAAAACATCCAACTTCCCCTTAAAACTGGGGTTGTGAAATCTGAATCGAGGATGTTTAGCTCAGGTTTCTCTTCCCCCTGTGTTTCCTTCCAATCTGGCAGTTTGGCTTCCCAGCTTTTGTGCAAACTGAGGTGGAAAATCTGTTTTTCTGGACATCATTTGGGAGTGGGGAGCTCAGCCAGGCACCCCCAGCACGTGAGGACAAACAAGGGGGGGATTTCAGAGCAGAACATCCAACCCAAGTCAATCCATGGGGTGAAAATCCCAATTTAACCTCTTGATTTCGTGTTCTAACTGTGAAACATGCACAGGGCAGGGGGGAGCAGGCAAAGGCCATCTTGAGTCCTGTGTATTTTGACATTATCATGGAATCATGGAGTGGATTGGGGTGGAGAAGGACCTCAAAATTTACCCAGTTCCAGCCCAGACACCTTCCACTACCCCAGGCTGCTTCAAGCCCCATCCAACCTGGCCTTGGACATTTCCAGGGATGGTTTATCCACAAATTCCCCAGCCAGCACTCCCTGTGCCTTCACATTTGAACTCCAAACCTGCATCTGGCCTCGTCCCCAAACCACTCTGGATGGTGTTGTAGTTAATGACTTTTATTAACATTGCTAATGAGATCACTAAAAATGTTTATGGGGCAAATTCATTTAGAGAGACAAACTGCTGGAGGACTGGGGGCTCTCCCGGGCCTGGCTCTCCTGGCTGTAATTATTCTTATTCCACAACCAGGATCTATTTCATTCTAATATTAAGCAATAGTTTTTCTTTTAATCTGCTTGTGTTTTCCCCAGGCGTTTTGGAGGTGGTGGGGAAGTTGCTGGGTAATAAAGCATGAAAAATGTGAGAGCAGGCCCGGAAAGAGCCTGTGCCACATCAACATCGCTCCGTCTCAGATGTTTAACACCAACAAAATATCCAAATGCTTTCTTTGGACTAACAGGAGGTTGCTGCTCAGTGAAGTGACAACTCAGGATCCCCTCCTGAGCCTCATTCCAGCCCCTGCACCTCCAGGATGGAGCTCCCCATCAAGTATGGGGCTTTTAGGGGAAATTTCTTCATGGAAATCGATGTCCAGTCCTCTCTTTGCAGGTTGTCCAGGGCAGTAGTGGAGTCCCAAACCCTGAGGAGATTTGGAGATGGATGCAGCATTTGGGGACATGGGTTAGGTGGCCTTGACAGTGCTGAGAGAACGGGTGGATTCGATGGTCTTAGAGGGCTTTTCCAACCTAAACAATTCCACGACTCTCTGATTCAATGATTTTTCTAATTTTTTTCTGGGGGAAAAACTGTCAGCTTGAAACATGGACTTTATTTATTTATTTATTTGATTGATTGATTGATTGATTGATTGAGGAAAATTTTGGGGTGTCTTTCAACCTCCATCCATCCATATGGGATTTCTGCTGAGGGATAACTGGGAAAAATGCTTTGAACTCTCTGAGACCGGCAGAAGAAGCTGGTTTGGAATCTGTGCCTGTGAAGGGCCGGGTGATTCCAGGACAGAATCCTGGATTTCCCCTGGGAATCGTGTCCCATGGCTCGGGAGCTGTCAGCAGATGGAGCTCCCAGGCTCAGGAGCCGAGATCCATCAGGGACTCGGGGCAGTGCAGGGAAGGGATGTGCTGGGAGTGGGATGTGCCTGACTGGAGAAGGGATTTGTTCATGCCGAGGGAACTCAGAGCACGTCAATCCCTCCAGCTGCTCAGGGGACAGCAGAGCTCCTCTGCCAGGGTGGGAGGTCCAAAACCTTAGTCCTGATCCCAGCAGGGCAGGTCTAGGATTTTCAATCCAGGGCTTGGAAAACCACTGGATTCCAGTGGGGCTGGAGCCGGGGGAGATGGACTGAGCCTGGCACCTGGTTTGCAGTAGGAACAAATTGAAAGTCCACAAGGATGATCCAAAATCTGGAGCCCCTCTGGAGCCAGGCTGGGAGAGCTGAGATTGTCCAGCCTGGAGAGGAGAAGGATCCAGGGAGAGCTCAGGCCCTAAAGGGCATCCAGGAGAGCTGGAGAGGGATGGGGACAAGGGATAGAGGGACAGGACACAGGGAATGGCTTCCAAATTATGGAGACTAGGATTTGATGGGATATTGGGTAGGAATTCCTGGCTGTGGGGGGTGGGAGGGGCTGGGACGGAATTCCCAGAGAAGCTGTGGCTGCCCCTGGATCCCTGAGCATACCCAAGACAGGGTTTGGAGCACCTGGGACAGTGGGAGGTGTCCCTGCCTATGGCAGATGAGTTTCAAGGTCCCTTCCCAGACAAATCATTCCAGGATTCCATGAGTTGTGCCTGCAGCCATCTGCCACCTCCTCCGGGATCCTCCCCGTGAGCAGGAACAAACCCTCACCTGGCCCAGGTGGGACTGGAGCACCACAAAGGATTCTTACAAGGAAGAACGAGGTTGTGCAGGGAGCCAGGGATAGATCCTGTCCCTGAAGGCACAACCTGGATGGATCCTGCAGGATCCATGCGGATTTTTTTCTGTAAAAACTGCAGTTTGCCTTGCCAGCTCATGGAACAGGACAAAACAACTTTGTAGAGGGTGACTGGGACAGAAAAGCTGGGCTTGCCAAGGCCTTGCCCAGGGTTGGGATGCTTCAAATCCAAGGAAAATTAGTTTTACCAATGCTTTGCTCCAGAGAAACCTTTGCTGACCTTTGTCTTCCCTGTTCCCACCTATCCAAGTAAAAAATAAAGATCAAAACAAAACCTATTTCAGGCAGAAAATGCTTTTTCCCAGAAGGGCTCATCTGGGGGAGTCTCCCAAAAAACTCTTTGAGGACTTGGTTGCTGTGGTTGGCTTTGTGCAGGAGATGAAATGTTCAGAAATTAAAGCAAGGAGGCCGTGAGAAATCCCAGGATGGAGAGTGACTGCTCCTGAGCAGGAATGGAATTGCAACCAGGTTGGAATTATTGATCCTCCCAGAGTTTGACACAGCCAGAAGCAATATGGGGTGGAAATCTGGGGGGCTGAATTAAGTATAACTCTCCTTTAATAGGAATTTATAGGTCATTTAGGGCTTAATGATCTCTATCCAAAGCTATTGGTTTTGGAGTCCTTAGGAGGAAAAAACATGAAAGGAAACATCCCAAATTTCTGGCTGGAGAGGAAAAAATACCCCAAGGATCTCTGCTTCAGAGGAAAATCATGTGCTGGGAAATGGGCTTTGGAAAAAAAAAAAAAAAGGATAAATGAGTTTTGGAGGAAGTGGATGCATTGGGAATTCTGCTCTGTTGGGTCCTGAGGGGGGGAAAAAGAGGAATAAAGGCCACTGAGGTTAAGGAGTGATGTAGGAGCAAGGAATTAATTGTAAATTTGGGTAAAAATCAGGGATATTGTATCCAGCAATCAGGGATGTCCAGAGGGCAGGTGGGAGGTCTTTGTCTGCAGCTGGAGGGAATAACAAGTGGGAAATCATCCTGCCAATGCCTCTGCTCCCAAAAAATGGCTTTTCCACCTCCAGTCCTGGGAAGAGAAATGAGAGAGGAGAGAGGGGAATGCAGCAGAGAGATTGATTTCGGCTGCTCTCTCCCGGAGAAAATGGAAGTGGAACAATTCCAAAGGCTGCTGGTGCTGCTGGGAGAGGCCTTGAGATCAGCCCTGCCACATCAGACTATTCCAAAATAAAGGGGGAAAAAAGGGATTTTTGAGGAAAACAGCCTGGATGGGGCAGAGGTTAAACTGCAGGGGATCAGTGTGAGCACGGGGGTTTGCACCAGAGCCGCTCTCCAAAATAATGTCAGGAATGGGAAGGAAATGGGAAGTGCTGGGGGGGTTGTCCATGGTTTTTGAGGAAAATTCAAATCCCTGCTGTCAGTGCTTCACCGAGGTGTTTTTTTGGGTACTTTTAAATGGGGATGGGAAATGGTATTTTTAAGGAAAATACTCCAGGATGAGAAATTGGGTGGGGTATGGAGCAACCTGATACAGTGGAAAGTGTCCCTTGGTTGGACTCGATGGCCTTTGGAGGTCTCTTCTAACCCAAACCAAGCCAGGATTCTGTGAAATTCCAAGCTAAAATCAAAACTTTAATTTCCCACTGCCTGGAATAACAGGATTGAATGGACCTGTTCTTATTCCAGGTATTGCACTTTGATGTGTGGATTGCATTTTCAGCAACTTTTTTCTTTGCTGCACACCAGAATACATAAAGAAGCAAAGCTATCAATCAAAAAGTTATTTTTTTAATTGAGGTCTTGATGGCTGTACATAGCTCCAGCCACTGCCATTCCTTCCTAAATGGGAATGGGAAGCTTAAAAAGTCTCTTTCCAAAATCCTTGCCTGGCATATTATGAATATCTTAATTAAATGAGATTAAGGAATCATCTCCAGGGGGCCACTGGAGTCAAAGTTTGTAACTGCAACTTTCAGATGGGTCTTTTCAAGCTGTTAATTGGACGTTGTTTAATTATAGCCCGGGTTTTTTCCAAGAATTAATTCTTGGAGAGATTTAATATCCTGCTCCGTATTCCTGATGCCACAGCCAGTGCGTGGAGGAATGGGAAGGCTCTGAAGGAAGGAGGAAAAGGTTGAGCATTGTATTATTTTTTATTTATTTAACATATTTATTAGTTTTTACTTTTAGGAACCACGTGTCTTGTGTGGATGACCAAAAGCGACCCCGCTTTTCCCCCTTTGGATTTATCATTTTTCCCAAGCCTGGCATCAGCAATGAACCCCATTTGCAGAGCTCAGTGTTGATCAGGAGTGGCAGAGGAGCAAATTCCAGGGCCAGGGAGCACCTGGAGGGGTGTTTGGAGATTTGTTTGTTGTTCCTGCTCTGATCAAACACGGCTCCACTTCCCTTTGTGCTGCTCCAGCTTCTCCTCCACTTACTAAAAATAGTGGAAAACATTCCAGTGAACAATAGCACCGAGGGATTCGCTTTCCTCCCCCCAGGAGTGAGCTTCTGTAAAGAAATATTGTTTCTTAATTAATCATTTATCCACTTCATTAGGTGTTGTCAGCAGCAGAATGAGAAATGGGGCTGCTGAGATGAGGCGCATTTGGATTTGTTTTGTTTTCCGGGGAGCTGGAGATCATTTCAAGGAGCAGCTGTGTCAGGAGCACTGAAAGCAGAGAGTTGGGGATGGGCAGAACTTGGGCTGGGGGTCAGGGTTTGATTCTGGAGTTTAATTAATTAATTCGGGATGTGGAGCTGCTGGAGAGAGTCCAGGAAGGGCCATGAAAATGCTCCAGCACCTGTAGAGAGCTGTGGGTGCGAGAGCAGGGAATGACTTCAGGAAATCTGAATTAAGAGGAGTTTTGGGGGAACAGGGGTGACCCTCCCATGTTCCTATCCCACACGTGTTGTGCCCCAGATGATGTGGAAAAAAAAGGAGCAAATCCAGAGGAAACCATGAAGGGCTGGAGCAGCTCTGGAGCCAGGCTGGGAGAGCTGGGATTGTCCAGCCTGGAGAGGGGAAGGATCCAGGGAGAGCTCAAAGCTCCTTCCAGGATCTGAAGGGGCTTCAGGAGAGCTGGAGAGGGACTGGGGACAAGGGATGGAGGGACAGGACACAGGGAATGGCTTCAACTGCCAGAGGGCAGGGCTGGATGGGATATTGGGAAGGAATTCCTGGCTGGGAGGGTGGGGAGGGGCTGGGATGGAATTCCCAGAGGAGCTGTGGCTGCCCCTGGATCCCTGGGAGTGCCCAAGGCCAGGTTGGAGCTCCCTGGGACAGTGGGAGGTGTCCCTGCCATGGCAGGGGTGGCACTGGGTGGTTTGTGAGGATTCCCCCTCTCCATCTCCCCAGAGGGATCCTCACCTCCCTCGGACAGGAGAAGCAGCTGCTCCTTCTCCCCCCCCCTTCCCTCCTCCTGCCACATCCAGCAGTGATTTCCTTATTCCCAACGCCACATCCAAGTTCCTATGGGCTGTGGGTGGAAAACTCCTCAGGAAGAGTGCCAGCTGGGAATGGTGGCAATTCCAAACCCTTTCCTGGAATCCTGGTCAGGAATAACGGGCTTAGCTCTGACACGGTCACTGACAGCTCCTCCCCTTGCTGTGGTCACTTCATCTCGGATAAAGGAATAAAAATCCCCTTTCCTGATTAATTCCCCCCGTTTGGATTTGCTGGTCCTGTCTCGCTGTCAATCCCTCCTGTGGCGCAGACACTAAATCCACCTGGCTGAACAGAAACACAAAGAGACCATGGCCCAGAGGACAAGCTCCAGGAAAAAAAGACAGGGGAAAATGGAAGAAAATGAAGCTCTGATGCTCAGAGCCTGTTCAGCGATTTTATATTTCTTTAATGATTGTCTGGTTTTGATTTTTATTCATGGAAATAAAAAAGGCCATGGTACAAATGGAGCGTGGGATGCCTCTGTGTGCATCCATCAGCAGCAATTCCTCCTTGCTCCACAGATTCCAGCCCTACATCCAATGATGAACTGAACACACTGCATTGATTACAACCAATTAGGAACCCTTTTTAACTAAACAGAAAATTCTTATTCACCACGGGTTCTGATTGTCTCAAAAGTCCTTAGTTAAAACTCAAAATGAAGAAACTTTGACCCAGGAGAATCTGGGATGTATTTTTAAAGAATCAAAAGCAGAAAATATGGAAAGATGATTTAAAGCAAACAGAAAAATTGAGGGATTTGTAATCAGTGTTTGCTCCTTTCCATGCGATTTCCAGGATCGTGGAGGGTGCCCCTGGATCCCTGGAAGTGTCCAAGGCCAGGCTGGACAGGGCTTGGAGCAACCTGGGATAGTGGGAGGTGTTTGGGTTGGAACTGGATGGGCTTTAAGGACCCTTCCAACCCAAACCATCCCATAATTCCATTATATTTATTCCAGGGAACTCTGGGAATTCCATCACCCCCCTCATGGAAGACAAATCATATTTGTACCAACTCTGGGTTTAAAAAGCTCAATTTTTGGTTTGTAACGTCAATCCCAACTGGTCGTTTCTCCACACCCAGGAATCAGGAGCAGTCTGCCCTGATTTTGAGGAGGGAACAAAAGATGCTGCAGCCTCTAAAATAAAATTTCATTCAGTTTTCTGCTTCTTTAGGGCAGCCTGGAGTTTGTTTAGCATGTCCTGGCATCGGAAAAATCATTATTAGGCCAATAATTTCTGATTAAGGTGTTCTAGGAAAAGGTGTCAATTAGAACTGAGCAGGTCTCGGGTATTTCAGTTCATTACCTGGAAATGAGTTATTGGGAACAAGCAGTTCAATTGATAAAAGGAAAAAAATTCAATAGGTGAGATTGTTGGGATTAACTCAGAGTTCATCATGGATTTCCCCCCACTGGGATTTCCGAAGTTTTACAGGCTCCATCTCAGACCTAAATTTCAGTTTCTCAGAGGCACGTTTGTGGCTGCAGTCAAGTGAAGCTTTAGCAAAGCGTTATTTTTGCCCAGAGTTTGTTCATAATACCAAAATTGCAGCCTTTGGGGAGAAATGAGGAGAGCTATAAAAACACGCTGGACCTTCTTGAGTGGAAATTGCCGGAAATTTTCTGGATGCTGCACATTAATGAACGGAATGGTAATTGAGTTTAATCCTTGTGTTATGGTGTGTGGCAAGGATCAGGATGTTGCCATCAGGCTGCTGCCCCCGCTCAAGGAGACTCCTTCAATCAGCAAGATTTCACCTAAACACAGAGGAAAACGGGAATATTTTACAGGTTTAAAGATTGGAGTCCCCAACGTCCTGGCTGAGTGTTGGGAGCTGACGGGGCAGGATTAGTGGGATTAACTGGGAGTGTTTGGGAACAAAGGACACTCAGGAGGGACCTTGTGGCTCTGCTGTGGATCTTCTCCCAGGGAACAGGGACAGGAGGAGAGGGAACGGCCTCAGGGAGGACAGCAGCAGGAATTTCTCCATGGGAAGGGTGGTCAGGGTTTGGAACTGCCCAGGGGAATTTGGATCCCCATCCCTGGAGGTGTCCGAGGAACTCCTGGATGTGGCACTTGGAGCTCTGGGTTGGGAATGAGGAGGGGATCCAGCACAGCTTGGACTCGACCACCAAGGGGGTTTTTCCAACCTCAGGGATTCTGGGATTCCAGGTACGACAATTTTAGGATTTGGGTGCCTAACCCTAACAACCTTAACCCTAACCCTGATCTCCTACTCCCCCATGCCAGTGGCTAAACAAGCTTGGTGGTGCTGAGTTGTTCTGATCAGATGTAGAAAGGACCAGAACGAAGAGTTCCAGCTGACAGTTTGGGGACAGTTAGGGCAAGATAGAGAAAAGAAGGCAGGAAGTTGATCCTGTGTGCCAAGATTGATTCCCTGGCTGTTCAGAGAGCAGGAGCACCTACTTAATTGCAGCTAAATGGTCAGAATTTCATTTTACATCTGTTTTTGACTCAAATGTGTGAAGGAAAGGAAGCTTTTCAGGCTTAGTGAGCCCATCCACTCTCTCCAACACCCTGAGATCTCCACTGCCCTTCCTGACTCCTCACCCAACATTCCCTAAATTCTGGTAACCTGGAGAAAGTTGGGCCTCCTTGAAGAGTCCTTGTTCAGTGTTTCCATGTGGACAGAGCAGATCCCTCAGGGTGTCTGGGAAAAGTGCTGCTGACTCCAGCCTTCTGCTGGTGTCTGATCCAGGTGACATCCAAGTTTTTCATTTCCTTTTCCCCTCTCCTGCTGAGCCAGCATTTCCCAGCTCTCCATCCATCCCTGCTCTGAGCCATCATCTGCATCTCCCGGCCCATTAATTAATTTCTGTTTTAATCAAGGGATCTCATCTTTCTCTTCAGGCCTATCCATCATCTGCAGCTCTTGGTGGAGCTGCAGACGTGCATCCATCATCGCTGCTGCCTCATTCCTCAGGGAAAAGCTGCTGTGGTGGGAAGGGAGGTGCCGTGCCAGCACTGCCAGGTGCCAGGGACTCACAGAATCACAAAATCATGAAATGGTTTGGGTTGGAAGGACCTTAAAGCCCATCCAGTGCCACCCCTGCCATGGGCAGGGACCCCTCCACTGTCCCAGGGTTCTCCAAGCCCTGTTCTACCTGCCTTGGAACAGCCCACTCCAAACAGGATCGTCCATCAGGTCTCCAATGGTGCATCTCTAATTAATTAAGCATAGTGGAGCTAATTAAACGGGAAGCAGTGCCCAGAGTTAATGACGTCACGTCTGTCCCTTCTTAGCTCCGTGCTGGTGGGGGAGGGAGCACAAAGTGCTGCCATGGGGCTCAGAGGCATAAAAAATTATATCAAGTCATGTAAAATTATAGAAATAAATCCTTGATGCTTTTCTAGGGTAAGGAGAGTGATGCTGCCAAATCATGGAATCATGAGGCTGGAAAAACCCCCAAGATCAGCAAGTCCAAGCTGTGCCCAATGCCCACCTTGTCCCCAGCCCAGAGCCCTGAGTGCCACCTTCAGGAGTTCCTTGGGCACCTGCAGGGATGGGGACTCCAAACCTCCCTGGGCAGCCCATTCCAACGTTTAACAACCTTTTTCCAGGAAAAAATTCCTCTTAATTTCCACAGGAGGAGAAGGGCGCTGGGATTGGGGGGTGGAATTGTGTGTGGGAATGCTGAGGTGGAATTTTGAGGTAGAATAGTGTGGGGGACTTCTGAGGTGGAAATTTGTGGTGGAATTGTTGGATGGAATTCTTTGTTGGAATTCTGAGGTGGAATTGTGTGTTGTAACTTTGTGGTGGAGTTTTGAGGTAGAATTGTCTGGATTAATTTTGAGGTGGAATTGTGGGATGGAATTTTGAGGTGGAATTGTCTGGATGATCTGTGAGGAGGAATTCCCAGGTGGAATTGTCTGGATGAGCTGTGAGGTGGAATTCCGAGGTGGAATTGTCTGGATGAGCTGTGAGGGGGAATTCCCAGGTGGAATTGTCTGGATGATCTGTGAGGTGGAATTCCCAGGTGGAATTGCCTGGATGAGCTGTGAGGTGGAATTCCCAAGTGGAATTGTCTGGATGAGTTGTGTGGTGTGCCTTTGACAAATTAGGGGAGATTGAGAAACACGAGGTCAGAAAACAAATCAATCAAATCGAGGCCGTTCCAGCACAGATCCCCAGAGAGGCACAGTTTTCCCCTCTGGAATGTCAGCAGGATTTTCCCTTGGCCCTCAGCACCCATAAATTCATGGATGTGGCTGCCCCTGGATCCCTGGAAGTGCCCAGGGCCAGGCTGGATCACCCTGGGACAGTGGGAGGTGTCCGTGTCATGGGTGGGGTGGCACTGGATGGGATTTAAGGACCTTTCCAACCCAAACCATTCCAGGATTCCCTCCAGAGCTTCACCTGCTGTTTCCTCTCCCAATCCCAACCATTCTACACAAAAAATTATCTCAAAGGTAACTCGTTCCTGGCACTCTCCCCTCTTTTTTGCAGCCATTGTGGTGATCTGGAAGGAAGTGGGACCCCCTCAGCCTGGTGGGATGGGAATTCCTGTGCCTGGAAAACCAGCAGTGACACTTCCCCAGGCTCATCCCATTGGCTTTTCCACTTTTTGAGGGACAAAGGCAGAACTGATCTTTATTCACCACCTGCAGCCCATTGGGAAGGAGAAAATTGAGGGCAATATCTAAATATATTTAATTTTAAATAAATATTTAAAATTATAAATCCTGTGAGGAAAAAGATTGATCATGGGTGAGCTTTTCCAGTTAAAACATTGCTGCTCCAAAGCATCAGATGGGAGAAATCACTCTTTGCATGGGATAGAAGAACTCCCAGATTTGAGAAAGCTGCAGAAAAATCCATCTTTGCACCCAGTGTGATTAAGCACCAATCGGTTCTGCTGATAAGAAATAGTTCAGGTGATAAAAGCTGGGGAAGGGGGATTTTAGAACATTGAGGACCATCCATTGAGCCATAGTTTTATTTCAGGTGTAAAATTTATCCACATTTTTCATCAGAGAAGAGAAAATGTGGGAATGAAGCCAAAACAATCACCCAGATTGGTGTCACCCTTTCTGCACCAGGTCAAAACATCTAAAAAAATGCAATAATTTTAATTTGAGTGCCTCAGATTTGCTCTTTAGTCCCAGGTTTAATATCTGTTAATCCACACAAACAGTTTTGCTGCATAAACCGCTTCAGCATTCCTCTTGGAAAGGGAATGTCGGCTCCGGATTAGGCATAAAGATAAAAAATGGGATGTTTTTCATTTAGTCTCTGCAGCAAAAGCTGAAGTTATTGGGAGCAGCTCCAAAAAGCTGGATTTCTGCCTTGGCTGGGCTATATTCAATGTCAAGACTCAAGCGGAGCTTAGATAATTTTAAAATATTGTATGAATAAAACGTGCAAGTGGCTTTCTCTCCGAGCTGTCACTTTGCCAGTCTCGGTTGGAGAGCAAGGCAATAATTTTTCCAGATTTTCTGCCTTTAGACTGGAACAAAAGATGTCATGTGGAGGTTGAAGAAAGATTATTTTTATTTTTTTGGTCTTCTTTTTGTGCCCTTGAAGGTGAAAAATAAAGAATTGGGTCTGAGAGAGGAGGGGGAACCTGGATGTCTAAAAGCACCTGAGATGCCCTTCCCCAAGTCCCTCACACAGCATTTTTCCTGCAAAAAGTTGGGATTTTTAGTTCATGCTGATATGTTCAGGATGATTTCCAGCCCTTCTCCTTGGGCAGTTTCCTCAGGAGAAACAGCCCCTATAATTTCCCAGCCTGTTGTGCGACTCAAAATCTTCTCCCAACCTTCCTCCTGTGGCTGCAGGAAGCCCAGGAAACACTTGTTGTTCCAGGAATGAGTTTTTAACTGGAGACCGAACCCTATTTCCAAAGGGAAACAGTGTCCTGGGGTGGAAGGAAGTGCAGGAGGAAAAGTGAATTTTTCCCTTGAGGAAACAGGGAGGGCGCATGAATTTTCCCCTTGTTTTTATTCCAGTGCTCCATCTCCCATAAGAAATTAATTTCCTTTATCCTACTGTTGTGTCGTTCAGTTTTTCCCGGCTTCCTGGCTGTCTTCTTCCAGTTGAATCCAGGTCTTCTTCCCACTGAATTTGGTCTTCTTCCAGTTGAATCCAGATTTTCCTCCCACTGAATCCAGGTCTTCTTCCTACTGATTTTGGTCCTCTTCTCATTGAATCCAGATCATCTTCCTGCTGAATCCAGGTCTTCTTGTCATTGAATCCATGTCTTCTTCTTATCATTGAATCCATGTCTCCTTCTCATTGAATCCAGATCGTCTTCCAGTTGAATCCAGTTCATCTTCCATGCCGATTCAGACCCCTGGAAGTGCCCAAGGCCCGGTTGGACACAGCTCGGAGCCTTGGTCTAGTGGAAAGTCCATCCCTACCCTTGTTGTACGGACCTCAAGGTCCTTCCCAACCCAACCCATTCCATGATTCCAGGACATTCCAGCTGGGATCTACAAGCACCTTCCAGAGGGAAACACTGCTAGTGAAGTTCCTGCTAATTTGCATTCTCCCCCTCTAATCAACCCTCCGTAAACATCAGCCCTTGGAAAATCTCCTCCGACAGCACGAGCCAGGCTGGCAGGAGCAGGGAAAGGGAATTAAGGTGCTTTCCTTTCTCCTATGCAAATTGCCCTGCTAATTATATTTTATTAATATTGGGACGCCAACGCTCCGACACTTGTTTTCCCTCATCGTGCCCCTGGTTAAAATCAAATTGCAAATGAACCAGCTCAATATTTGTCTGAATCACTTACGCCTCTGACTTTCACCGTTCTTGCAAGCAGCTCCTCCAGTTATACCAGAACTGGGAGTGTTCCTCTCCCCTTTTTTCCCCTGCTTTTGAGGTATTTTGCAACGATTATTCCACGGGTGACACTGACATTTTGTTATGATAAATTGGCTGGGTCATTATCATCAGGAGGTAGTTGGGTCGTCTTGTATTTATAATAAGGTGCTTTTCATCACAGAATGGGGGGGAAATGGGTAAAAACACCCTTTTTTGTTTCAAACAGCCTTATCTCACTGCTTTTCTGTTGGAATTGAAGAGAAAAATGTTATATTTTTTCCCTTTTCATTTTGGAGAGAGGCTTTGAAAGGGCCTAATCAAACACAAATTGAAGCCTTGAGCTTGGAGCTCTCTGCAGACGAGGGAGTCTTTGAAGTTGAAGGGTTGATAATCTCCCATTCCAGCTCTTCCAGGCATCAGCACCCCACAACACTTGGTCTGACTGTTATTTTTTTATGGAAAATTGTGTTAGGACCACATCCACCAGGCTGTGCAGCACCCAAAATCTTGATGGATTTTTTTTTTTTTAAAGTGTATAAACTGTTGAATTTGCCGTAGTTGGGTCGAGCTTTGATCGTGCCTCTGACCTTGTTTATTTTTGGGGTTGGTTTGTTGTTCAGGTGCAGCAGCAGAGTGAAAAAATCCTGGGGAAAAGCGGCCTAAATGTGTGTCAGGCTGAATTTGGGAGCTTTTGCTCCAGATCTGTTGTGATAGAAATGCCAAATTCCATCAGCTTCGTTTGCTTCAGGTGGCTCCTGCAAATCCTCCCGCTGCCTTGTCCATCTGTTGATGCTGATGTTTTTCATTCCCTGTTTGGGTTTTTTTCCTAAATGGAGAAATGAGGATACTCTTCACCACAAGTTGGAAAATATTCCCTGTGTTGCAGAGCTTATCAAAGAAATTGATGAGTTAGATCAGTTGGGGGTTGGGGTTTCTTTTCCCAGAAGAACCAAAATAATTGAGAAGAGAAAATATTTCTTGGTTGATAGAAAATGTTTAAATCCATAATTATCACTGGGAAGGAGTCGTTTTCTGGTAGCCTGATGAGGGTGGGGAGCTGATGGGGTCAGGACTCAGCAGGTCAATGATAAGGAGCTGGATTCCTGATGCCTCAGGCACAGGATCCATCCTTCCCTCTTGGAAGGTCCTAGGGCCACCAGTACCTGACCTTTACTGGTCACTGGATGGATTCTCCATGCACAAAAATACAATTTTTTTTTTGTTTTGGGAGTGTTGAGAGCCACAGATAAGTTTGGGTTGGAAGGCACTTCCCACCTCCCATCAGGTCCCTCCAAGTCCCATCCCTCACCCAAAAGTTGTGGCTGGGCTGGTCCCAGAGGAAACTATGAAAATAATTAATTCCTTATGTCTCATTACTGCGATAATTGGCTTTTCGATCCACGTGTCTGGTGTCCCATTAGCAGCCTGATGTAGGAACTCCAAGGAAATCATCCCTGACATACTCCAGCTACTTCCTCACTTTCTGTCTCTGCTTGCTACTCCCAGACCTGGGCTGGAAAACACCAAAATTTGCAAATTTTTCCCCCCAAATTCAGAATTTCCTTGTTTTTTAAGGGACAGGTGAGCACTAAAGAGGAGACACCTGCCATGGCAGACAGGGAACTCCACAGAGGAGGTTTCCCAGGAGCATGAATTCCACATGGCCAGGCCCTGACAGGTGCCAAAGTGACATTTGGGGACCTCAAACCTCTCTTTAGGGCATGGTGGAGCCCCAAAGGTGACAATCAATTCCTCCAGTCATGGCCACCCCTGACTATTTGGGGTGAGAGAAAGAGAAAATTCTCTTCCAAGAGAAAATTCCATTCTTTAGCAGCCAAAGAGGGCTCACATTTCCTGAGGACATTTTTTATTACCCATAAAAAATTTCCAGCAAGGTGAGGGCTCCTCCCTTTACTTTTTCTGTCGGATTCCACCGGACGTGGTGCGGCTTGGGTGGAAAACCTGGCTTTTCACTATTCCAGCCAAATGAGCTCTCCTTCATCTTCAGCAAAGCCTCGAGGGGGGAAAGCAGAGATAAAAATAAAAACGTGGGGAGAACAAAGGTCACCGTGAGAAACTGGGATTCGGGATGAAAAGCCCCGGGAGGAAACAACTGGGAAGAGCTCCCCAGGCACTGAAGAGGAGAGGAGAGGAGGAGTAGGTTTGTGCCTGCAGCCTCCTCTGAGCTGACCTGAAACAAAAATCATCAGTGCTGGGCTGGGTTTTTTCTGCTTTTAGATCAAAAGATTGGAATTTGCTGCTGTTTGTGGCACAGAACTGCAAAGGAGGCGAGGTAGAATCATCTGGAAAAGGAATAAAATGCAGGAAAAAGGGAGAGAAGTGTGAGGTTGTTGATTCAATTTGATGGCGCCCTTATTTATTTTCCATTCTAGTGGGAGCTGTCAGGTGGTTTTGGCTTCACATTTCCTTTTTTTATCAGATTTAGGTAATAATGGGAAGTCTTGGAAGGATGGGAGGAGCCAGAATCACCAGCCCAGACCAGATCTGGGATCTTGTTTGGGATCTGATGCTGGAGGGGAAGGTGGGGATGGAGAAACTTTTGTCCCCCAGAATGGGACAAAACAGCCTCATCCCCATTTCTTCATGGCAGGAGGATTTTTAGGGCCAAAATCGCAAGGTTTTGCATTCCTGAAAGAAATTAATTAATTAAATAGTGCATGCCACCTGGATGCCTTCCAAACATATCCAAGAACTGGGAAAATATGGGTGACAAATGTGGGGCTTTTTAGGAACTCAGAGGAGCTTTGTTTTCTGCTCCAAATGGACGGAAGGAAGAAAGTGAAATGTCAAAGCATTGATCCCAAGGTGGGATCTCTCTCTGGACCCTCAGTGCTCCAGGAGGTGTGTGAGGTGGAAGTGATTCCATGTTCTGGGACAACAGAGAGCTGAGCCCGAGCTCCCAAAGCCCCTTGGTGGCCCCTCTGTCCCTCCGGTCCAGGTGACTCCAACCAGAGAGCCCTTGGTGGCCTCAGCCTTGCCATGGGCACAGCCCAGCTCCAGCCCTACAAGGGGGAACAGCTTCCCACTGCCAGAGAGCAGCGTTGGATGGGATTTGGGGAAGGAATTCCTCCCTAGGAGGGTAGGTAGGGACTGGGATGGAATTCCCAGAGGAGCTGTGGCTGCCCCTGAATCCCTGGAAGTGCCCAAGGCCAGGTTGGAGCTCCCTGGGACAGTGGGAGGTGTCCCTGCCCATGGCAGGGGTGGCACTGAAGGGGATTTAAGGTCCTTTCAACCTAAACCATTCCCTGGATAGGTTTAAAATTCCCAAGATCTCAGGAAAAGGGCTCGAGGAGAGCTGGAGAGGGACTGGGGACAAAGGATGGAGGGACAGGACACAGGGAACGGCTTCCCATTGCCACAGGGCAGAGTTAGATGTCATTTTGGGAAGAAATTCCTCTCCGTGAGGGTTGGGAGGGGCTGGGATGGAATTCGCAGAGCAGCTGTGGCTGCCCCTGGATCCCTGGAAGTTCCCAAGGCCAGGTTGGGGCACCCTGGGACACTGGAAAATGTTCCTGCCCATGGGACAGGGATGAGCTTTAAGATCCCTCCAACTCAACCCATTCCATGATTCCACAATCTCAATCACCCCGGACCTGGATCCTCCCCTGGATCTCCAGGCAAGCACTGCCAGGCTCTGCTTTGTTTTGTGTTTACTCTTTTCTCCTCTCTTCCACTCATGAATATTTATCTGGAGCTCCAAAATAGCCAAGAGCACTTTAATCAGGGCCTATCTGCAGCCTAATCAGGGATCAGACTAATCAGGAAATTCAGAGCCGGCTTCAGCTCCTGCTGCAGGAGACAGAAGTTTGCTCCCGGCTCCAGGACGGAGTTTGGCAGAGCTTCTTTTGCATCTGTCCCAGTTCCCAGAAGAGAAAACCAGGATTTACTGCCCACATCTGGCGGTTTAGAGCTTCACAGCTGGAGCAGGAAATGCTGGAGATGCCACCAGAGCCAGGGATGTCACAAGGAAATTATGGAAAAAGAGCGGTGTTAATTCAGCCCTGACACCTCCCGCACTCCCAGCCACAGGGATCTCTCTTTTCCAGACAATCGTGCCAAATTCCGTTTTTTTCCTGAATTTCCTCACGTGGCTGGGGTTGAATTCTACTTGCAGGAGGAGGATTTCCATGCAGAAAAGCTGCTGAGCTCCTCCTCTATAGGGGTTTATAAATCATCAGCTTTGCTGTCTCCCTAACCAGGATTTTCCAACAGCGATCATGTCCAGAGGAAGGGGAAAATAAAATCCCTGAGATAAATAATGGTAAAACTTTTTAAAGGTTTAATAAACTCAAAAGGAGAGCTCCTGAGGGCTGCAGGCCTGGTTATTCTTCTCTCTCAGATGGAGAATTTTGCAGAAAATCCTTTAACACAACTCACATGAAAGTCTTGGCTTCCCAAAGCCTCCTCAGATATCCAGGACAAAAGCTCCCATTATCTTCCCCTTTTTCAATCACAGCTTCATGGGATAAGGAGCTGCAATGCACCTGGATTAGGTCTTCAATGCAGATTTGCTGGCGAGGCTTTCTTTTTGAAAGTCTTCATTTAGAGAAAAATGAGGATTTCAAAATAATTAATTCATCTCCCAGGTCATGATCCTGCTCAGGGAGGCAAAGTTTAAATAACATGTTATTGTTATTTACTAATTTATTTTATTGTTATGGCTTTGCTGCTTCCTGGGTGGATTTCTTCCCTTTTCCTTGGATAACGAGGAGCTCTGGACGCCACTCCCTGTGGTGCTATTTTAGGGATGGAGCTCTAAGGCAAAAGGAATGGCAGGAATATTTGGATGGATCTCAGAGCTCATCCAGTGCTGCCTCTGCCACAGCAAAGACACCTCACGCTGTCCCAGGGTGCTCCAAACCCTGTCTTGGACATTTCCAGGGATCCAGGAACAGCCACAGCTTCTCTGGGAATTCCATCCCAGCCCCTCCCAACCCTCCCAGCCAGGAATTCCTTCCCAATATCCCATTTAAATCTCCCCTTTCCCAGTGGAAGCCATTCCCTGTGTCCTGTCTCTCCATCCCTTGTCCCCAGTCCCTCCCCAGCTCTCCTGGATCCCCTTCAGGCCCTGGAAGGAGCTCTGAGCTCTCCCTGGATCCTTCCCTTCTCCAGGCTGGATAATCCCAGCTCTCAGTAGATTATTCTGGGTTTCCAAGGCTCTGGCAGTTGTCAGTGGAGAGAGAAATTTGGGACAGATGGTTTGCAAGAGCCTGGAGGGACAGGACACAGGGAATGGCTTCCCACTATCAGAAGGCAGGGATGGCTGGGATTTTGGGAAGGAATGAGGGTGAGGAGGGGCTGGGATGGAATTCCCAGAGGAGCTGGGGCTGTCCCTGGATCCCTGGAAGTGCCCAGGGACAGGCTGGAACACCTGGGACAGTGGGAGGTGTCCCTGCCATGGCAGGGGTGGGATGGGATGAATTTAAGGTCCCTTCCCACCCAAACCATTCCAGGATTCCATTCCCTGCTTTCCCAGAGCACACAAACCTTTTCCCAAGGTGTTTTCCAGCTCCTCACCCCTTTTCCTGTGTTCCACACAGGCCTTTCCCCGTTACTTTAACAAAGTTTAATTTTCCTTTCAGTTTTGCAGCCGATTTCCAACCACTTCCCAAGACGAGGCAACGAGATGGAGCTCCCAAAAAAACCACGAGCAGACGAACGGGACAGAGCTCCCAAAAAAACCACGAGCAGACGAACGGGACAGAGCTCCCAAAAAAGCCACGAGCAGACGAACAGGACAGAGCTCCCAAAAAAACCACACATCCATCACTGCCTTGTTTCCCCCCCTTTCATCCGTAACCACTCCTCAACCACTTGGACAACCCTTCGGAGCTCGCAATTAGATGCTGGCTTTGTGCTCCTGATGAAGGGAGATTAATTAAATCAGGGCTTTTCAAGCCTAGAACAATTCCAGGAATGTTTTTTTGCCAATTTTCTCCTCCCTTTAAACCCGGAGCCTCTCAATTTCAGGCACCTGGCGTGGAGTGAGTGTTTTGCCCTGATGGAGAACAACAAACTGGGATTTATCCACGGGAGCCTTGTGGAAAAGCTGCTTTCTCCATTCCAAAATGCAAATTATGGAATAAAACAATGTTAGGTTAGGGGGGGAAATTTATAACTTCCCCTCCCAAGAGGTTTTTTAAGTGAATTTTCATTTTTAACCACACCTGGGAGAAAAAGGAAAACACAGGATAGCTCCATGGGGTAAATTGATTCCATGAGAACAAGAGAGAACAGCCTCAAGTTGTGCCAGAAGTTTAGGTTGGATTTAGGGCAAATCCTTCATGGAAAATGTTTTCCAACCCTGGCGGAGGTGGAGTCCCCATTCCTTGGGGGATTTAACAGTGAATGTGGCACTTGGGGACATGGATTAGTGGTGGCCTTGGCAGTGCTGGACGATTGGAACTGATGATCTCAGAGGGCTTTTCCAACCAAAATCATTCCATAATTCCACGTTACTTTGCTCCACAACAACCTGAACCTCAGGAAAATCCCTGTATTTTCAGTTTTCTCCCGAATTTCAGCATTTGTGGCATGTTTTGAGGCACAGAGGGTGGTGATAAGACATTGCCTGCATCTCTGTCCTATTTTCAGGATCATTGGAGGTGTTGAGGCTCCTCAGGGAGATCCTGGATTGGCTGGAAGCACAACTTCCCAGATTCCTGGTTAATTAAAATGCTCATCAAGAGACCAAGGTCACAAACGAGTCGTTTACAGAGGGAAGGGAAGGGAAGGGAAGGGAAGGGAAGGGAAGGGAAGGGAAGGGAAGGGAAGGGAAGGGAAGGGAAGGGAAGGGAAGGGAAGGGAAGGGAAGGGAAGGGAAGGGAAGGGAAGGGAAGGGAAGGGAAGGGAAGGGAAGGGAAGGGAAGGGAAGGGAAGGGAAGGGAAGGGAAGGGAAGGGAAGGGAAGGGAAGGGAAGGGAAGGGAAGGGAAGGGAAGGGAAGGGAAGGGAAGGGAAGGGATTCACAGGACTTACAGGAGAACCCTGGGCTGTTCCCTGGGTGCAGCAGGCAGGGAGAGGGATGGAAAATCCCATGGAAACACAAAAAATAACAGCAGAGGGAGCAGATGGATAAACGCAGTTCATGGAATCCCAGAATCCTGGAATAGTTTGGGTGGAAAGGGAACCTCAAATCCCACCCAGCGCCACCCCTGCCATGGCAGGGACAACTCCCACTGTCCCAGATTATCCCAGCCTGGCCTTGGACACTTCCAGGGATCCAGGGACAGCCACAGCTCCTCTGGGAATTCCATCCCAGCCCCTTCACAAAATCCCACCTAACCCTGACCCCTGGCAGTGGAAGCCATTCCCTGTGTCCTGTCCCTCTGTCCCCAACCCCTCTGGGCTCTGGAAGGGACTTTGACTTCTCTCTGGAGCCTTCTGCTCTCAGATCATCAGAACCCAAATCTTTACCACAACCAATGAAATTCCCTTCTCCTTTATGCTGAACCCTCCTGTTTGTGCTTCCAAGCTGCCCTTTCCCCACTCCTCCACCGCCCTCGTTAGGAAAGAACACAGCAATTAAGGGCTTTGTGCTTTCGAGGCTGGCAGTAATTAATGCATTGATTAACACCGAGAAATTCCGGAGCAGAAAAGAATCCCAACGCCTTTTCCTGCAGGAGGTTGTTCCCTCGGAGGGATCCTCGGAAGGATTTCCTTGCAGTTGGAAAAGCGTTTTCCTTCCAGTGGGAGGAGAAAGCATCATTTGCTCCGCAGCCTAATGGGCACGGGCATACGTTTTTAATAAACATATGGAAAGGGATTTTTCCTGCAGTCAGGAATTAGCATTCGGGAGCATTACAAGGCTCATAAATCTCCGAGCCTTTTCTGCCTTTTTATTGCATTAAAGTAGTTTCCAAGCTGTGTCCTCCAAAGATTTCCATGGATTCTCCTCCATCTCCCAAGGACTCTGGCATTGGAGAGTTGCTGGCGATGAGTTTTCCCTGCTCTGCCCAGTTTCACTCTTTCCCTGTCTGGTTTTTTCCATTTGGGATTTTGGGGACCTGCTCCTCGAGGGAAGGAATCTGCCGGGATTTTCAAGCCGTTGTCTCCATATGCTGTTGGGTGAACGGATGGAATTGATGGTCACCAGCACAGGAGGAAGCCCTTGGATCCCTGGAAGTGCCCAAGGACAGGCTGGAGCCACCAGGAACAGTGGGAGACGTCCCTGTCCATGACAGGGGTGGCACTGGGTGGGATTTAACTTCCCTTCCAACCCAAGCCATTCCAGGATTCCATGAAACCTCTCCCAGGGATGGCCAGGCTTGAAACCTCCTCAGCAAAGTGACCTTGGGGTCATCGGTGTAAAAATGAAAATTTATAAATATTTTTTAAATCTAAAATCTGGGCGATTGAGCTTCAAACCTGCTCCTTTTTCAGTGACTGCAGCAGAGATTATAGAAAAATATATTTTTAAGGAGCCTGGTCTTGCTTTGAGAAACCTGGAGCATGTTCAGCACTAGGAAAGGGGACCAGGAGCCGTTCTGGGAATGTGCCCTCGGTGTGAGACCCTTTCCTGCTCTCTAATCCAAGGATAAAGCATTACTTTACATAAATTATATTCTTAAATCAATGAAACACCTTGAAAATGCTGGCGGTGGCATTGAGTGCATGGCAGGGACACGGCCGGGGAGCGATTCCACGGGGAGAACATTCAGGGCTGGCAATTCTGACTTTTCCTGCTGCTCCAGAGCCGGGAATGTGCCACCCCTCCTTGTGTCCCTTCCCAGATTTCCTCAGCCCGCGGCAGCTCCCTGCCCTGCTCAGCCCCAGCACGGAGAATTCCAGCAGGATTCCAACTGGAAAACAGCACAGGCTGAGCGATTTCACACGGCTCTGGCTCAGATCACTTTGGAATTTTTTCTTTGGAATTCTGGCCTCCATCCCCCTGGAGGGAAATCACAGCGTCTTGGGCACCCAGTGGCCAAATTATCCACCTGAAATAAAAATCTCTCCCCGATTATCCTTTAAATCAGAGGGAATTTATTCCAGAGGGACGTGGGTCACTTGGTAAGGAGACAAAGGTCCCTTCGAGGCTCTTTTTCTGCTCCAGACGTAGAAAATTCCAAATAAATTCCTGCAGAAAGCCGTCCCCTCCGCCGAGGTGCTCCCGGGGGTCTCATCCTGGGCTGTCCAACACCTCTGCATCCCTCCCTGCTTCCCTGGTCTCTCCCTGCCACCTGCTGGGAAAAAAAAAATGAATAAAGTGAATTTATCCAAGAAAGGAAGGGGTTGGAGGTTGCTCAGGTGGAATTTGGGAGGATTTAGGAAAAAGACCTCCCAGGAGTGTCCAAAACCCTCCCGGCCTCCCTCACAGGTGTTGGGTCCTGAGGGTTGAATTCCCTCAGGATTCGGATTAAAATTCGGAATTTTTTTTTGAGAGCAGCTGGAGCAGGTTGCCCAGGGAAAGTGTAGATGCTCCTGGAGGTGTCCCAGGCCGGGCTGGACAGGGCTTGGAGCCCCCTGGGACAGTGGGAGGTGTCCCTGGCCATGGCAGGAGTGACACTGGATGGGATTTAAGGTCCCTTCCAATCCAGTCTGGGATTCCACGATCCCAAATCCATTGGGAAGAAGAAAGGGGTTCCAAGGAGTGGGTGGGATGGAGAGAAGAAGCTTTTAGGGAAGTGATGGTGGAGGAAGGATCCTGGGAGAGCCTCAGGCACTAAAACAGCCACGAGGATCCAGGTGAAGGCTCCTGAAGCCTCAGGGGGAGCCACAATTCCAGAGGAGTGACCCCACGGAACCTTCCAGACTCTTCCCAGGGGTGTTCCCTGCAAAGACAACAGTCAATGCCAAAAATGGGATTTATTTGCATGCCAAAAAAACCCACCCTTTTTCCACTTTTCCCCTACTTTTTTTCCCGGTTAAATGTACAAAGACCAAAGCCAGGATGAGTTTTCCAGAGGGTGTCCTGGCCCTGGGTGGTGCTCAGATCCCACCAGACACTGCTCTGGGCAGGGACTGGCGACAAACTGGGCTGCTTTGGGATTTAGGAGCAGAACCTCCCGTCCCTGCCTTCCCTCCCTCCCCAATTCCAGCACCCCAAAATGCCAAATCTTCATTGCAGCAGAGGAGATCCAGCCCCATTCCCGCACCCGCGGTTCCCGTTTTCCTTCCAGGAGCGGAGCGGGGCCGCAGCTGCAAACGCAGGTCTCTGCAGCCCTCTAGTGCCCGCAAAAACATGGGAAAAAAACGACTTTTGTGGAGTTTGGATAAGGACCAAGGGCAAGGAGAGCTCGGGCTCGGCGTCCTCAGGATTGGATCCAACCCATTCCCCATCCTGAGCCTCCCACTGCCAGAGGGCAGGGATGGATGGGATTTTGGGAACTGGGAATTCCTGGCCTGAGGGTGGGGAGGGGCTCGGATGGAATTCCCAGAGAAGCTGTGGCTGCTCCTGGATCCCTGGAAGTGCCCAAGGGAGAAGGGAAGGATCCAGGGAGAGCTGGGAGCTCCTTCCAGAGCCTGAAGGGGATCTAGGAGAGCTGGGGAGGGATGGGGACAAGGGATGGAGGGACAGGACACAGGGAATGGCTTCCAAATTATGGAGACAAGGATTTGATGGGATATTGGGAAGGAATTCCTGGCTGGGAGGGTTGGGAGGGGCTGGGATGGAATTCCCAGAGGAGCTGTGGCTGCCCCTGGATCCCTGGAAATGTCCAGGGAGAGCTCAGAGCCCCTTCCAAGCCCTAAAGGGCTCCAGGAGAGCAGGAGAGGGATTTGGGATAAAGAACAGAGGGCCAGGACACAGGGAATGGCTTCCCCCTGGGAAAGGGGAGATTTAAATGGGATTTTGGGAATTCCTGGATGGGAGGATGGGGAGGGGCTGGGATGGAACACCTGGGATACTGAGAGCTGTGGATGGGGTGGGGCTGGAGGAGATTTTAGGGCCTTTCCAACCCAAACAATTCCAGGATTTTGTGACCTCGTCTCCAGTCTGTAAAAGCCCCCCAAAATCCTGATATTTCTTCAAATAACCTCATTTTCCAGGATATCTTTTGGGATGAGCACACAGTGAGGGGGGAGAGGCAAATCCCACAGAGAGCTCGGAACCTGCAGTCCAAACCAGTCCCATGGAACTTCCTGGGTTTCTGTGGGATTTCTCTTTTCCTTAGAAAGTCCAAAGCAAAGGTGGAGGAATGGCAGAGGGAGCTGGGAACTTCCCAGAGTGGAGAGCTCCTGGGGAACAGGAGAGAGGCTCGCTGGAATAAACCACGGAATAAATAAATCATGGGTAACCCATCCCTGTGGTGCCTCTGTTTATTAAAACGTGGTTCAGTGTGAAACTGACTATAAAATAACATGAAATAAAATAAAATAAAATAAAATAAAATAAAATAAAATAAAATAAAATAAAATAATTAATAAAATAAAATTGAAATTAATTAAATAATTAAAGTAAAATGAAAGAAAATAAGGTAAAATGAAATAATAAAATGGAAATTAAATAATGTTGAAGAAAATTAAATAATGAAAATTAAATTAAAGAAAATAAGGTAAAATAAAATAAACATAAAATAATTTTTCGTCTAAAACATGAACCTCAAAAGAACTTGATCCCATCCCAATCTTTTGGGTTCATCGGTGATTTTTGGATGGTCAGAATTGGACCTTGGGCCTGGGGAGAAGTGCAGGAGTGTCAGAAAGTAATAAAATGGGAAAGTCTGGGATGGTTCTCCGGGAATTTGGGCGAGGTGGGAGCGAATCCTTCCAAATCCACCACGGGAGCATTCCAGGAATTGCACTGGCTGAGGGAAGAACTTCCCATTTACCCCCAAAACGGGCCTGCCAGTGGATCCCGTATTCCCCCTTTTCCCCCTGCGTGTCCGTGGAAGAACCGCCATCATCTGCCCATTTCTCCCCCCCAAAAAATAATGCTCATTTTGGAGCTGGAAATCCACAGCAGAAGGTGCCGGGTCACCAGAGCAGCATTTTGGGAATGTTGGGAATTATGGGGATGGGAAAGGGAATTCTTGAGCAGGGCTGGTCCCTGGCACTGCGCTCTGGCCACGGAGACTCCAGGCACGGATCCAGAGGGAGAAATTCCCTCACAGCCGGGGAATTTTCCCCAAAGGATGGAAATAGGAAGCGCTCCAGCCTGATGGATCCGTGCCAGAAACTCTGGAGTTTAAACCAAGCGGAGGATTAAAACAATATATAAAATAAAATCTTGGTTTGCTTTGTTCACGGCTGGAAACGATTCCCACAGGCGCTCCCCGGGGTCTGTCCTGCCTCCAGCCCGCTGGAATTCCTGGGAATTTATCGGTGTTGGGAGCGTGCGGGTTTAAATCAGGGATTCCTGGTCGGGGAATGGGATTATTCCCTTTCCACATGTTCCGCGTTCCTGGGGAAAAGGAACTTTTTTTGAATGAAGTTTTGAATTCAAAACTTCTTTGAATTCAGCAAATCCTCCTGGCTGGAGAGAGGGAGCGCAGGGAAAAGTCACAGCATTCCCACCTGGACGATTAAAAATGCGCGTTTTGGGAGCGCTCCGGTGTTCCAGCGGGAATCTGGGACAGGGGACTCTGCTTGGAGAGCAGATTTTTCCTTGGAGAGAAGATTTCTCCTCATTTTTTCCTGAAGGAGAGGGGAACTCCAAGGACAGCCCCGAGTGCGATGCTGGAGCCGCTCCCGCCTGCCCCGCGGGATTTTTCCTTTCCCTGGAAATCCAGGAGCCGCCGGTTGATTTCAGAACTCAAAAGTGATTTTTCCATGACTTTTTCAGCCATGGAAACGGGAAACTCTGGCAAGGCGGTGCTGGAGGAAGGTGAGGGTTTCTCCCCTCCCGGACAGGAGGGGCGGGATTCGGAGATGAAAAAAAAGTTTATTTTGGGATTTGACTGACCCCGCGGAGCCTGATCCTCTCTCCCTGAGCCTGCCGAGAGATCCAGCGGGGATTTTCATGGGATGCCAGGGATTCGGGCTCCACGCCAGGAGGGTGCCCAGGGATCGCTGCTCCGGGTGTTCCCTCGCTCCGTGCCTCAGTTTCCCTTCCCAGGGCTGAGCATCCTCCACGGCTGCGGCTCCGGCGGGAGAAGGCCGGGAATGCCAGGAGATGGCACCATCCTCCCCAAAACGGGTTCAACAGCCCGGGGAGTCATCCGGGATCGTGGAATCGTTCGGGATCGCGGAATCACTAAGGCTGGAGAAGCCTTCTGTGGTCACCGAGGCCACGCCAGCACTGCCAAGGCCACCACTGCCCATGTCCCCAAGTGCCACATCCACCGAAAAATCCCACCAGGAATGGGGATCCCGCCTGGCAGCTGTGCCAGGGCTGGAGAGCCCTACCCACAGAGGAATTTCCCCACTATCCAACCTAAACCAACCCTGGCACAATTTGAAGTTATTTTCTCCTGTTCTCATCCTCATCCTCTCGACATCGAAGGATCCAAGCGCAGGGAGAATCCAGGGGGGCAAAAATCCCTGTTCTGGGAACGCTCGGGATTGATGAGCTGGGGTGGGATGAGCACCACCCCACACCTGCCCCGGGGACATCGGGACTCAGCAGGAATAGGATTTTTATAGGGAACTGTTGCTCCTGGGTGCCTCCGGTGCCTGCGGCTGCAGGACGAACCTTCCCCTATCCCTGGCTGAAGGAGCGTGTGTGAAAACAGGGATTTTCTCTCCTTTTTTAAAAAAGATTTCCCTCCGGTTCTCCCCGCAGAGCTGCCGGCACAGGGGTCCCGGCACCTTCATCCCGGTTCCATCCCCATCCCAGCCGGGAGCAGGGCACGATTCCAGCCCGGCGGGGCTGGCGCGGATCCCCCCCGTGCCGGGACGTCTCCCGAGCCAGGAGAAATCCGTGTCCATGGATTTTTCGGCGGGCTGGCCGCCGGCCGAGCCGCTTCCCCGGCCGTTCAAAGGCTTTTCTTGTTCCGCGCCGGCTCCTGCAGAAGGGTTCCTTTCACAGCCGCCTTTCCTAGACAGAAATTGTCATTTTCCGAACACAGCTTCCCTTCTCCTGGCCCGGAGCCCTCCGCCTTCCTGACGTCAGCCCGCCTTTGTGATGCTCCGGCTGGAATTTTGCGCTCCTGGTTCTTTTCACTGCCTTGAAACGAGCGAGGGGTGAGGGGCGGCGGGGTGGTCAAAGGGGGATTCTGGTGGAGACGGGGGCTTGGCAGAGGGATCTGAGCAGGGATGGGACCCCCTGGAACCGGAACAGAGCTCCCATGGATGTGGAGAACTTTGTAATCCAGTTTCTTGGCGTGATGGGAGAATAAAAAATTTTACCGTTTAAAAAAAAAATTATTATTGTTACTATAATTATCATCGTCGTCATCGTTATCAATACTTGCATTGTTCTGATTCTTATCGCCATTATCATTCCCATTATTCTCATGATTCATCACACTGTTACAATTTCTCATTACTATCCTGGCTTTTACTGATTCCCGGGTTTTTTGGGACTGTCTGCAAAGCATTTTCCAGCCTGCCGTGCCTCCGCCGAGCTCCAGCTCTGCTCCGTCCCGGCGGGATTCAGGCTCCCGGTGCCTTTTCCATGACAGGGAAATGAGGATGAGGAGCCATCGGTGTCCCCAGGGGAAGCCAGCACAGAGCTGGCACAGGGAGTGTCCCCTCTGGTGACACCCGGCCCAGCTGCTCGGGCACCCAAAACAGCAGCAAATCCCCGAAAAACCGATCCCAAAACAGCAGCAACCCCCGATCCCCGCTCCCTGCCCGAATTCCCCTTCTCTCTCCAGCCCTGTCCTCCTCTCCCGGATGGTCCGGAACGCCCGGTGGGCACAGCCCCGGTGGCGGCGGTGCCATCGCCCCCGGGTTTGTCCCCTCCTCCGGAGACTCCCGGCCGTGCCCGCACCGCTCCTGGCACTCGAAAATTTCCAGCGCTGGCTCCGTCCCAGCACCGGGATTTGTTTGGCAGCGGAGCAGAATCGGCTCAGTGTTGTCGCCGGGGCAAAGTCCGGCTCTCCCCCGGCTCTTCCCGGAGGAATGTTTGTGTTCCACCCGCTCCCCTCCAGCGCCGCGCCCGCTCGGCCGGGACGTGTCCTTTGCCCTGTCCCCTCGGCTCCTGTCCCGTGGGGGTCGCGATCGAGCCTTGAAGGGGCTCTCGGGGGTCTCTGTCGGGGGTGGAGGGGGCGGCTCCTCGTCCCATTCCCACCTCATCCACGAAAGGGATCCTCGTGGTGACACCAGCCCGATACCTTCTGCCTGAGGGTCCCCGCTGGGGTCACCAACACTGCCCGGAGCAGCGACACTGAGTGGGGGACAACAAATTCCTGGATTTCCTATTGCCAGGGGGGCGGGTAGCTCTTCCGTGCTCCACAGGGAGCCCAAACCGGAGCTTTGGGGTGGTTTGGGGTCTAGTGATTCTTCCCTCCTCCATTAGGAGCCCAGACTGGAGCTTTGGGGTCTGGTGGTTCTTTCCTGCTCCATAAAGAGCTCAAATCAGAGCACTGGGGTGGTTTGGGGTCTGGTGACTCTTCCCTGCTCCTTTAGGAGCCCAGACTGGAGCTTTGGGGTCTGGTGGTTCTTTCCTGCTCCATAAAAAGCTCAAATCAGAGCACTGGGGTGGTTTGGGGTCTGGTGACTCTTCCCTGCTCCCTTAGGAGCCCAAACCAAGCTTTGGGGTGGTTTGGGATCTGCTGGCTCTTCCCTGCTCCATTAGGAGCCCAAACTAAGCTTTGGGGTGGTTTGGGGTCTGGCGGCAGCGGCTGCGCTGCTGTGACCTTGCCAGGATCGGGAGCAGATCCCAACCTTCCCCTCCAGGTGTGCCTCCCTCGGGAAACGCAGGTGTGAGCCGTGTGAGATCTGCGGGATCTGCGAGCGCCTGGGAACATCCGCTGGCTCCAGGGCCTCGCTCTGCCGCTTCCCGGAGGAGCTGCGGGGAGCGCCGGGACCTGTTCTACCTGTGCGCGCTTCCCGGGCAGGGACACATTCCTGCCGTGCCTCGGGGCTGAGTCACGCGTGGCTCCCGCGGCTGCCCGGCCTCAGCTCGGCTTCCAGAGCTGACTCATTCCCGTGGGAGGCGGCCTGGGTGTTCTCCCACGTTCCCAGGGACAGGAGGGAGCTCCGTGCGCGATCCCGAGGAGCCTCGAGCGGTTGTGCCGGTGCCATCCCCAGGTGCTGAGAGCATCCCAAATCTCCTGGCTCTGCTTCCGGCAATTCCATCCCCGGGTGCGAATGCCATTCCCACGTTACCGATGTCATCCCCAGGTGCCGATGCCCCCCCAAAGGTCCTCATGTCACCCCCAGGTGCAGATGTCATCTGCAGGGTGTTGATGCCATCCCAAAGGTCCCAATGCCCTCCCCAGGTGTCAATGCCCCCCAGGTACCCATTTCCCCCCAGGTGCCCATTCCCCCCCAGGTATCAATGCCCCCCAGGTACCCATTCTCCCCCAGGTGCCCATTCCCCCCCAGGTGCCCATTCCCCCCCAGGTGGCGATGCCCCCCAGGTATCCATTCCCCCCCAGGTATCAATGCCCCCCCCCAGGTATCAATGCCCCCCAGGTACCCATTTCCCCCCAGGTGCCCATTCCCCCCCAGGTATCAATGCCCCCCAGGTACCCATTCTCCCCCAGGTGCCCATTCCCCCCCAGGTGCCGATGCCCCCCAGGTGCCGATGCCCCCCAGGTGCCCATTCCCCCCCAGGTATCAATGCCCCCCCAGGTATCAATGCCCCCCCAGGTGCCCATTCCCCCCCAGGTGCCCATTCCCCCCCAGGTGCCGATGCCCCCCAGGTATCCATTCCCCCCCAGGTATCAATGCCCCCCCAGGTATCAATGCCCCCCCAGGTACCCATTCCCCCCCAGGTACCCATTTCCCCCCAGGTGCCCATTCCCCCCCAGGTATCAATGCCCCCCAGGTACCCATTCCCCCCCAGGTGCCCATTCCCCCCCAGGTGCCGATGCCCCCCAGGTATCCATTCCCCCCCAGGTATCAATGCCCCCCCCCCAGGTATCAATGCCCCCCAGGTGCCCATTCCCCCCCAGGTGCCGATGCCCCCCAGGTATCCATTCCCCCCCAGGTATCAATGCCCCCCAGGTACCCATTCCCCCCCAGGTACCCATTTCCCCCCAGGTGCCCATTCCCCCCCAGGTACCCATTTCCCCCCAGGTGCCCATTCCCCCCCAGGTGCCGATGCCCCCCAGGTATCCATTCCCCCCCAGGTATCAATGCCCCCCCCCCAGGTATCAATGCCCCCCCAGGTGCCCATTCCCCCCCAGGTGCCGATGCCCCCCGTGCCCCGGCAGTGGGCGCGGATTCCCGGGCGGTCGCGCGTGGGGAGCGGGGCCGCGGCGCTGACTCAGCTCCGGGGCCGCTCCTGCCGGGCCGCACAATGGGAGCGCTGGACAAACAGGCGGGACAGGGACAAACAGATCCCGCTTGGGGACAGTGCCAGCATTGTGACCGCCCGGGGCAATGGCCCGGACACTGAGCTCCTCTGTTCCGCCGCCGCCGGCCTTCCGGGGGCTTTGTCCTGGCCGGACACCGCTGGCCCTTTGCCCTGCTCCGGAGGCTCGCGGAGAAAGGAAGGACAAAGGGAGGCTTCCCGAGCCTCGACACCTTGGATGGAGGTTGGGGATGTCCCACCCGAGCCGGGAGGGTGTCCCAAGAACAGGGGGGTGGATTTGGGGTCTCACTGCAAAACCTCTGGAAGGATCCCGAGGAGAAGGAGAGGAACCAGAGCATGGATTTGGGGTCCCATCACAAAACTCCTGGAAGGATCCCGAGGAAGAGGAGAAGGATCAGAGTGTGGATTTCAGGTCCCATTGCAAGGCCACAGAGGGATCCCATGTGAGAACCGGGGTGTGGATTTGGGGTCCGATCCTAAAACCCCCAGGAGGATCCCAAGGATGAGGAGGAGGAGAACTGGGGTGTGGATTTGGGGCCCCAGCACAAAGCCCTGGAGGTATCCCAAGGAGAGGAGGAGCGGAGCAGGGATTTGGGGTTTCTGAGGGCACGGCCGGACGTGCGGCCGCCCGGGTGCTCTCCAGGCTCCGGTCACCACGGCTGAATGATCCCAGTGTCCCCAGCACGGCCGGACCGTGACCACGGAGAGCCGGGAAACCCCAAAAACACCTGGCAGAGGAACCCACCAGAGCCACCGCGGGGTCGCGTCCGCAGCGGGATCAGCCCCTCTCCCACATTCCCAGCGTGAATTCCTGCTCGCTCCAGGACACTCTTATTATCCCTGCTCGGCCACTGCTGGAGGGGGATAAAAACATAAATAAAATAATGTGGTGCTAAGTGATCCAATATTGACATTTTCCCGGGAGCTGCCAGCCCGGAGCCGCCGGCATTCCCGCGGCCAACAAAGCCCTCGTCAGTGGCCAGGCTTGGACTGCTCGAAAATCCTTTATTTATGGAGGCTTTAGGAAAAAAAATTTAAAAAGGATATAAACAGAAAACGGGGAGCAGGAAAAAGGGGTGGGAAGGGATAAAACCCCGAAGAGTTGTTTAGGAAAGGAAGAAAGAAAAAAAAATAGGAATAAAATGGACATTCATGGGGAAAATCCCAGCTATGAAAGAGCCTTTTAAGGCGGCAGAAAAACAGGAGCTGTGAGATAAAGCGAGGAAAAAATTCCCGATAAAGCCCCACTTTTAGCGGGGTGGGGGAGATGTCAGAGGTGCTGCCCATCCCAAAACAGGTCCAGGATGGATTAGACTCCCAAAATTTGGGATGGGACAGATGCTGGAGGCACTCCCCTTTCCAAGATGGGTCAGAACCTGAAAATTTGGGATGGAGGAGATGTCAGAGATGTTGCCTGCCCAGTAAGAGCCCCAGGATGGGTCACACCCCCAAATTTTGGGATGAGGGAGATGCTGGAGGCGCTGCCTGTCCCAAAACAACCCCAGGATGGATTAGACTCCCAAAATTTGGGATGGGACAGATGCTGGAGGCACTCCCCTTCCAGGATGGGTCAGACCCCCCAAAATTTGGGATGAGGGAGATTCTGGAAGCGCTGCCATCCCAGGATGGATTAAAACCTCAAAACTGGGGCTGGGGCAGCAGGAATGGGATCATCCCAGGGCGGGATCCCCTTCCTGCCCCTGGGAATAATTGGGTTTATTCTCAACCCATACATTAAACCGACAGAGCCGGGGGTGCCGCTCCTCGCCCGCCGCCGCCTGATCGGTTCCAGGGCCCCTCCGAGGAGCCAAAACCATCCCGGCCGCGACAATTTGGGATTGTGCGAGCCCCGGGAAGGGCCGGGGGGAGCCCGGGGCCGTGTTTTCCCTCGGCCTCATTTTCACCTTCCCGATCCAAGATCAACAGGCGGCCGGAGGATTCCTGCCGGACACGAGTACACAGCGCCCTTGTTCCCTGAACGCGGAGATTTGGGGGATTTTTCCTGCTTTTTATTTCTTTTTTTTATTTATTTATTTTTTCATTGCCACGTTGAAAAATCAGGGATTGAAGTCATGGCAGAGTGAGAGGGATGAGAATCCAGATCGAGAACATTCCCGGCCCATCTCAGCGGGGTGGAGTCGTCTCCATGGGGGCATGGAGGGTGTTTGACAGTGCCTAAATCCCAAAATCCCCCACTGGTTCCTTCCTGGAAGGATCCAAAGCATCACTTTCCAGCCTGGATAAATCCCAAAATCCCAGATTTGGGGTGGATTTTCCCACTGGTCCCTTCCTGGGAGGGTACAAAGTGTCACTCTCCAGCCTGGATAAATCCCAAAATCCCAGCTTTTCGGTGGGTTTTCCTATTAACCGCAGTGTCACATTCCAGCCTGGATAAATCCCAAAATCCCAGATTTTGGATGAGTTTTCCCACTGGTTCTGGCATGGAAGGGCCCAAAGTGTCACTTTCCAGCCCAGAAATCCCCCAGGATTTCCTGCCCCAGGAGAGGGGATGGAATGGGGGATGAAGGGGTTTATGCCCCCTTTTCAGGGATTTGCCCTAAATAGATGGATTTATCCCAGATCTCCCCCCTGGAATGACCCTTTAATCCCAAAGCCAATTCCAAGAGGAAAACCCAACACCGGGAGGCTCCCAGGGCAGGAACAATTAAATAAACAGGATTTAATTACTATTTATTATTATAATCCCAAAATAACCTCTCGGTTTGGGGTTGTGGTTTTGTAACTCGGGAAAAGGGATTGGGAACCCTGGAACTCCTGGAGACAGCACCCAGAGAGGGAGGGAGGTGGAGGTTGGGAATGGTTTTGGGGGTCAGGAATGGGTTTTGGGGTCAGGAATGTTCTTTGGGATCAGGAATGGTTTTTGGGATCAGGAATGCCAGTGGGGATCAGGAATATTGGTGGGGATCAGGAATGTTGTTGTGGGTCGGGAATGTTTTTTAGGGTCAGGAATGGTTTGGGAGTCAGGAATGGTTTTTAGGGTCAGGAATGTTTTTTGGGGTCAGGAATGGCAGTGGGGTTTGGAAATGTTGTTTGGGGTCAGGAATGTTTTTTTGGGATTAGTAAATGTTGTGGGTCAGGAATGGTTTTTGGGGTCAGGAATGTTTTTTGGGGTCAGGAATATTGGTGGGGATCAGGAATGTTGTGGGTCGGGAATGGTTTTTAGGGTCAGGAATGGTTTTGGGGGTTGGGAATGATTTTTAAGGTCAGGAATGGCAGTGGAAGTTGGAAATGTTGTTTGGGGTCAGGAATGTTTTTTGGGATCAAGAATGTTGTGGATCGGGTATGGTTTTTGGGGTCAAGAATGTTTGGTTTTTTTTGAGATGGGGTCAGGAATGCCAGTGGGAACCAGGAATGCTGCTGTGGGTCAGGAATGATTTTTGGGAGGGCACAGGAATGCTCATGGAGATTGGGAATGTTTTTTGGGGTCGGGTATGGTTTTTGGGGTCAGGAATGTTGGTTGGGGTTGGGAATGGTATTCAGGATCAGGAATGGTTTTTAGGATCAGGAATGCCAGTGGGAATCAGGAACGTTGCTGTGGGTCAGGAATGGTTTTCTGAGGTCAGGAATGTTTTTTTTTTTTTGGGAAGGTCAGGAATGCTCAATGGGGTTTGGGAATGTTTTTTGGGGTCGGGAATGTTTTCTGGGGTCGGGAACGCTGGTGGATGTTGGGAAAGCCGGTGGTGCCAAGCGGGAAAGAGCCGCCTTTTCCTCATCATTCCCAAATTTCTGCTTTTGGGGCACTCAGGATCACCCCCAAATCCCTCTGGCTCCAGCACTGCCATTCCCACCCAGGCCAGGCGGGTTCCAGTGGGATTTTGGGACGATCACCGGGATGTTCAGGTTCTGGGATTGCACTTTGGACGTCTGGGATTCCCAGGCCTGCAGGGTGGGAACGCCCTGGGATCCGTGCAGGAGCGCGCAGCCCCCAGGGCGATCCGACAGGCTCCGGTGGGATTTTGGGTGGCCTTTGTGGTGGCCGCGGCTCCGGGGCTCCGGAGCGACATTCCAGGGGATTGTGGGGTGCTGGGATTTGGGATCGGCAGCGTCGGGAAGCGCCGGCTCCCAGCCCCTTCAAAGAGGCTTTCAAGTGCCGAGGGGAGATGGTATCGGCTGGGAATGGGGAGCGGGAAGGGCCGGGCCACAGCCCCCGGGGCTGGGAGCAGCTCCCGAGGGAGGGGACACGGGACAGGGGACACCGGGGGACACCGGAGAGGGGACACGGGAGAGGAGACACGGGGGGACACGGGAGAGGGGACACTGGAGAGGAGACACCGGGGGACATGGGAGAGGGGACACCGGGGAACACCGGAGAGGGGACACGGGAGAGGGGACACGGGAGAGGGGACACCGGGGGACATGGGAGAGGGGACACCGGGGGACACCGGAGAGGGGACACGGGAGAGGGGACACCGGGGGACATGGGAGAGGGGACACCGGGGAACACCGGAGAGGGGACACGGGAGAGGGGACACGGGAGAGGGGACACCGGGGGACATGGGAGAGGGGACACGGGAGAGGGGACACGGGAGAAGAGACACCGGGGGACACGGGAGAGGGGACACCGGGGGACACGGGAGAGGGGACACGGGAGAGGAGACACAGGAGAGGGGACACGGGAGAGGAGACACCGGGGGACACGGGAGAGGGGACACCGGGGGACATGGGAGAGGGGACATGGGAGAGGGGACACGGGAGAGGGGACACCGGGGGACACGGGAGAGGGGACACCGGGGGACATGGGAGAGGGGACACGGGAGAGGGGACACGGGAGAGGGGACACGGGAGAGGAGACACCGGGGGACACGGGAGAGGGGACACGGGAGAGGAGACACAGGAGAGGGGACACGGGAGAGGGGACACCGGGGGACATGGGAGAGGGGACACGGGAGAGGGGACACCGGGGGACATGGGAGAGGGGACACGGGAGAGGGGACACGGGAGAGGGGACACAGCCCATCTTGTACCTGCCCAAACCCCTGATGGCCGCACAGCCAGGGGCTGCCATGGGTCAGGCCTGGGGCCCTGAGGGATGATCCTCATGGATCATGGGGGATGTGCTGGCCACTGGAAGGATTTGGACACCGCTGGCCGGATTTGGGTCACCTCTGGCCAGATTGGGATGACGGAGGGGGGATGAGCAGGGTGAGACCCCTGCAGATTTTGGGATGACAAGGCTGGGATTGGTGGGGTGCCCTTCAGTTTTTGGGATGACAAGGCTGGGATCAGCAGGGTGAGGGCTCCATGAGTTCTGGGGTGACCAAGGGTAAAATCAGCAGATTTTGGGATGACCAAGGGTGGGATCAGCAGATTTTGGGATGACCGAGAGTAGGATCAGCGGGGTGAGGGTTCCGTGGGTTTTGGGATGGCCAAGCATAGGATCAGCAGATTTTGGAGTGACCAAGGTTGGGATCAGCAGGGTGAAGGCTCCGTGAGTTTCGGGATGACCGAGAGTGGGATCAGCAGATTTTGGGATGACCGAGAGTGGGATCAGCGGGGTGGTGGCCCTGAAGATTTCGGGATGACCAAGGCTGGGATCAGCAGCAGCTGAGGATGACACAGGATGTGCTGGCAGGGGTTTGGCAATCCGGGAGTCACGGGGGGCAGGGAGGGACATGGGGGGGGGCCCTGCTCCCTCCTGTCACCCCTCCATGGGTGACACTGAGCTGAGGCCAAGGGCTCCCCATGTGGGTGACAGAGGGTGACCCCAGCCCAAAATTCAGCCTTGGAGGAGTGGGGGGGAATCCCCTGAGGACACCCGGGCCTGAGTCCCCCCGCAGGTGGCACCAGGGGGAGGGGCGGTGACTGCACCCCCGGGGAACCACGGGGGCCCCGGGGGTCCAGGGGAACTTGGGGGTCCCAGGGGAGTCCAGGGGGACCCAGGGGATTGCTGGGGTCTGTGGGTGGTGGGTCCAAGGGCTCTTGGGGGGTCCATGGACAGGGAGGTTGGGGGGGGGGGTCCAATGGTCTCTGTGGTCTGGGGGTCTGGGTGGGTCTCTGGGGGGAGCAGGTCTGAGGAGCTGGGGGCGTTTGGAGGAGCTCGGGGGCGTCCAGGGGGTCCCACGAGGGGGAACGGGGGGATGTCCCATGGGGGAGTGCCCGGGGGTCCGGATGGTCCCAGAAGGGTCCCGTGGGGGATGCCCGGGTGGGTCTGGATGGTCCTGAGAAGCGATGGTCCCAGACGGTCCCAGGTGTTTCCTGAGGGGTCCAGGGGGATCCCGGGGTGTCCCGTGGGGACCCCGACAGGACCCCAGGGGGAGTGCACGGGCGAGTCCGGAGAATCCCCGCGGGGGTGGTCCCGAATGGTCCGAGGGAGCACTGGGGGGGGTCCCGGAGGGTTCCCACGTGGGGGTTGCCGGGGTGGTCCCGCGGGAGTGAGTCCCGGGGAGGGGTCCCGGGGAGGGGTCCCGGGTGCTCCGGCGGTGCCGCTGCCCGCGCCGTCCCCGCCCCGGCCCGGCCGGTTCCGCCCATTTCCGCCGGGCGGAGCCGCCCCTCGGCCCCGCAGCGGCCCCGCCGCCAGCGCCCGCCCGGCCCGGCCCGGCCCCGGCCCCGCTCGCTCCGGTGCAGCCCCGCCATGGCGGGCGGCCCGGCCGCGCTCGCCCTCGGTACGTGCGGGGCTCGGGGGGCTCGGCCCGACCCGACCGAACCCGACCCGGGGGGCTCCGCGCCCCCAAATCCCCGCCGGACCCCGCCGAGGGGGCAGCGCCCGCGGCGCCCCCGGAGCGGGGCGGTCCCCGAGGGCTCGGGGGGTTCTGGGGGCGGCTGGTGGGGGTCGGGTCCGTACGTTGCGGGAACGCGGTGACAAATCCTATAAAAATCCCATAAAAATGCCCCGCGCGGGCGCTCCCGAAGTTCGTTCCCTGTGGGAAAGGCGCCTTCGCCGCGACGCGTGAGTACGGCCGCGGTCAGACGCTTAATTAGGGCGGCTAATTAGGGCTGGGGGTTAATTAGAGCTGGGGGGCGGTGGGTGCCGGGGGGAGCGCTCCGGGTTGGAGCGGGGCGATGCCGGGACGGGAGCGGGGATGCTCCCGGGGGAGGGACCCCGGTGCGGATGGCCGGAGCTCGGCTGGCTTTGTCCCGCTGTCCCACCCGCAGCTCCGGGGGGTTCTATCCGCTGGGAAAGCGGCGCTTCGGAGCGCTGGGATTCGGGAAAGCGGCTGCGCTTGGCCCCGCTCCAGCTCCCGGCGCTGCCGCTTTGGCTCCGGCACCGCCGGGTCCCGGTGCTGCTTCTCCGCCGAGCGTCCCTCGGGGGGCTCCGGGGGTCCCTCGGGGGGCTGGCAGCTCCAGCAGCCGTGTCCCCGAGCCTTCCTCGGCTCTCCCAGAGCTCCCGTGTCTCTTTTTCTGCCGTTCCTGCCCGTTCCCGTGGCTCCAGGTCTCGTCCCGGTGCTCGCCACCCTCGGGGGGGGCTGAGCCGAGGGTTCCCCACCTGTGCGGGCGCCCCAGTCCCAGAAATTCCCAACCCGGACGGGACAGCAGCCCTGGCTGAAGCGCAGCGGATTGAAGCATCCACTTTGGGATATCGGGGAAGGGAAGGGGGAGCCCCTGCAGCTCCCCGAACCTCGGGGCTGGAGCCGAGCGGGGATCGGGGCCGGAGGGAAATCTTGGAGCAGGGAACGAACCCCAGCCATAACGGGAGACACCGCGGGGAGAACCGGAGGCTGGGAATTAGCGGGATGGAGCTGGTGGAAGAGCCTGGGGAAGGTCTGGGAGTCCTTTGGGGGCTCCTGGCGGCACGGTGAGCTCAGCGGGGCTCGGCCGGCTGGGAGAGATTCCCAGAGATGCCGGGGTGGGATGGGGCTGGTGAACCAAGCGGGGATGGGGGCAGCCCTGCTGCAGTGTGGATTGTCCGAGGGTCCAGGAGGTGTCCGCTGTCCCCACACCCGCCCTGGCCATGGAAAGCTTCCCAAAGGCCGGGATCAGGGATGAGGGCTGGGCTTTCCAGCTGCCCGTGGAGCGGAGCTGGGATGCCGAGGGGGATGGATACCCACCCATCCCGCCGGGATGAGCCATTCCCCAAAAACCCAGGAGTGGAGGCACGTTTCCCCCCAGAAAACCCCAGAATGGACGAAGCCCCAAGCCAGGGGAAACGGGGAAAGTTGGGATGAGACCGGATTCTGGATTTGCTTTCCACGGGAGGAAAATCCCTGAGATCTGTGAGGAAGCCAGGGAGGGTTCCTGCAGCTCTGCTGGGTCCCTGAGGCCGTGGAGGATCCCTGGAGCTCTGGTAGATCCGTGAAGCCGTGGTGGATCCTTGATGCCCTGGGTAGATCCCTGAAGCTCCAGTGGATCCCTGAGATTTTGGTGGATTCCTGAAGCCATGGAGGATCCCTGAATTTGTGGTGGACCCCTGACGTTCCAGTGAATCACTGAAGCCACGGAGGATCCCAAAAGCTGGGGTAGATCCCTGAAGCCCTGGGTGGATCCCTGAGGCTGTGGAGAATCCCAAAAGCTCCAGTGGATTCCCAAAGCCGTGGAGGTCCCAAAAGCCGTGGTGGATCCCTGCAGCCTTGGGTGGATCCTGAAGCTCCAGCAGATCTCCAAAGCCCTGAGTGGATCCCTGCAGCCCTGGGTGGGCCCCTGAAGCCATGGAGGATCCCTGAATTTGTGTTGGATCCCCACAGCCCTGGGTGGATCCCTGCAGTCCTGGGTGGATCCCTAAATTTGTGTTGGATCCCTGAAACTCTGGTGGATCTCTGAATTGGTGTTGGAGCCCCAAAGTCCTGGATGGATCCCTAAATTTGTCTTGGATCTCTGCAGCCCTGGGTGGATCCTTAAAGCTCTGGGTGGATCCCTGAATTTGTGTTGGATCCCCAAAGCCCTGAGTGAATTCCTGCAGCCCTGGGAGGATCCCTGAATTCCTGTTGGATTCCCACAGCCCTGGGTGGATCCCCAAATTCCTGTCGGATCCCCGCAGCCCTGGGTGGATCCCCAAATTCCTGTTGGATCCCCACAGCCCTGAGTGGATCCCCAAATTCCTGTTGGATCCCCACAGCCCTGAGTGGGTCCCCAAAATCCTGTTGGATCCCCGCAGCCCTGGGTGGATCCCCAAATTCCTGTTGGATCCCGACAGCCCTGGGTGGATCCCCAAATTCCTGTTGGAACCCCACAGCCCTGGGTGGATCCCCAAATTCCTGTTGGATCCCTGCAGCCCTGGGTGGATCCCCAAATTCCTGTTGGATCCCCAAATTCCTGTTGGATCCCCAAATTCCTGTTGGATCCCCACAGCCCTGGGTAGATCCCCAAATTCCTGTTGGATCCCCACAGCCTGGAGTGGATCCCCAAATTTCTGTCGGATCCCCACAGCCCTGGGTGGATCCCCAAATTCCTGTCGGATCCCCGCAGCCCTGGGTGGATCCCCAAATTCCTGTTGGATCCCCGCAGCCCTGGGTGGATCCTCAAATTCCTGTTGGAGCCCCACAGCCTGGAGTGGATCCCCAAATTCCTGTTGGATCCCCACAGCCCTTGGTGGATCCCCAAATTCCTGTTGGATCCCCAAATTCCTGTTGGATCCCCGCAGCCCTGGGTGGATCCCCAAATTCCTGTTGGATCCCCGCAGCCCTGGGTGGATCCCCAAATTCCTGTTGGATCCCCGCAGCCCTGGGTGGATCCCCAAATTCCTGTTGCATCCCCACAGCCCTGGGTGGATCCCCAAATTCCTGTCGGATCCCCACAGCCCTGGGTGGATCCCCAAATTCCTGTTGGATCCCCGCAGCCCTGGGTGGATCCCCAAATTCCTGTTGGAGCCCCACAGCCTGGAGTGGATCCCCAAATTCCTGTTGGATCCCCACAGCCCTGGGTGGATCCCCAAATTCCTGTCGGATCCCCACAGCCCTGGGTGGATCCCCAAATTCCTGTTGGATCCCCGCAGCCCTGGGTGGATCCCCAAATTCCTGTTGGAGCCCCACAGCCTGGAGTGGATCCCCAAATTCCTGTTGGATCCCCGCAGCCCTGGGTGGATCCCCAAAGGTCCGGTGGCACTGGGATCTGTGGGATGAGCAGCCCCAGGCTCCATCTCCCTCCCTCCCTCCCTCCCTTCGCCTTTTCTGTGCCGTTCGATCAAATCCATGAAGGAAATGGGGTCAAATCCCGGGAAAGCACAGCTGGCTGCGTGCCCTGGGAATGTTCCTGGCCGGGGAGGGGGAACCCTCTGTCCCCTCCAAGGGGTGATTCTCCCTTGTGACCCCCCCCAGCTCTCCAGAATTCCACCCGCACAGGGAATTCCTACGTTTCCCTTAAAAATCTCGGAACGGTTTTGGCGACCCTAAATCCCCGTGTGAGTTTTTTTGGGGTCAGGGTGTGGCTGACCCCCCCGTGTGTCCCTGCCCACAGGTGTCCTGCTGGCCGCGTGCCACGCGCTGGACAACACCACGGCCGCCCAGAACGGTGAGTGCCCAGCGGGAATTCCGGGCTGTTCCGGCATCCCGACCCGGCTCCTTATGGGATAACGGGGCCCCGGCTGGGTTCCTGGCACCTGATCCCCGAGGGAAAAACAGGGAAGGGTTTGCAGCCCCCAAAACCAAAGGGTTTGCAGCCCTAAAAAAAAAAAAAAAAAAGGTTTCCGACCCCAAAAACCAAAATGTTTTCAGCCCCAAAAGAAAGGGTTTCCAACCCCACAAGGGAAATGTTTCCAGTCCCAAAAGGTTTTGACCCCAAAAGAAAGGGTTTCCCTACAAGGAAAGGGCTTCCAGCCCTCCCCAAAAAGCGTTTGCAGTCCCAAAAGGGAAAGGGTTCTCAGTCCCAAACAGGATGGGTTTCAGCCCAAAGGGAAAGTGTTTCCAGCCCCTAAAAAAAAAGTTTCCAGCCCCAAAGGGAAAGGGTTTCTGACCCCCAAAAAGGAAAGGGCTTTCCAGCCCCAAAATGAGTTTCCAGCCCCACAAGGAGAAGGTTTTCCAGCCCCACAAGGAGAAGGTTTTCCAGCCCCACAGGATGAGGTTTTCCAGCCTCACAGGAGGAGGTTTTCCAGCCCCACAGGAGGAGGTTTTCCAGCCCCACAGGAGGAGGTTTTCCAGCCCCACAAGTGAAGGTTTTCCAGCCCCACAAGGAGAAGGGTTTCCAGCCCCACAGGAGGAGGTTTTCCAGCCCCACAAGGAGAAGGGTTTCCAGCCCCAAAATGAGTTTCCAGCCCCACAAGGAGAAGGTTTTCCAGCCCCACAGGAGGAGGTTTTCCAGCCCCACAAGTGAAGGTTTTCCAGCCCCACAAGGAGAAGGGTTTCCAGCCCCACAGGAGGAGGTTTTCCAGCCCCACAAGGAGAAGGGTTTCCAGCCCCACAGGAGGAGGTTTTCCAGCCCCACAGGAGGAGGTTTTCCAGCCCCACAGGAGGAGGTTTTCCAGCCTCACAGGAGGAGGTTTTCCAGCCCCACAGGAGGAGGTTTTCCAGCCCCACAAGGAGAAGGGTTTCCAGCCCCACAGGAGGAGGTTTTCCAGCCCCACAGGAGGTTTCCAGCACTGCCCCAGGCCAGCTCCCAGCTCTGAGCCTGCCCTGGCCCATCGTGCCCCATTGATCCTCCCGGGGTCAGGCACGGCAGCTCCCGGGGGAACGCGGCTCCAAGGGTCCCTGCGCTGGGATTTGGGGAATTCTGCCCCCTAAAACTGAGGTGCATGGGCAGCTCCCACCACAGAGCCCCGTTCCTTTCCCTGTGGGGCTGGAAATCCCTTCCTTTTTGGGACTGGAAACCTTTTCCTTTTGGGGCTGGAAGCCCTTTTTTGGGGGCCACAACCCTTTTTCTTTTGGGGCCAGAAACCCTTTTTGTGGGGCTGGAAATCCCTTCCATTGGGGGGCCACAAACCTTTTCCTTTTGGGGTCAGAAACCCTTTTTTGTGGCTAGAAAATGGGATGGTTCAACAGCAGCATTTGGGAATTTGGTGCCAGGAGGTTTCACAACAAAGCCCTGAGACATTCCTGGCACCCTGAAGTGCTGCCCAGAAAGGGAATCCTTTCTCCATGGATTTGTGCCCAGCCTCCCTTTTGAGGTGGGAAAAACTCATTTTGGAGCCAGAAACCTTTTCCTTTTGGGGCTGGGGAGAATCTCCCTTTTGGGGCTGGGGAGAATCTCCCTTTTGGGGTGGGAAAGGGAATGGCTCAATGGCATCACCTGGGGACAAAACCCCATGGTATTCCTGTCACCCTGAGGGTGCTGGCAGCTCCTTTCCCTATGGATTTGTGCCCAATCTCCCTTTTGGGGTGGAAAAGGGGATGATTCCATAGCATTGATAGGAAAGCATTTATGGGAAAGGTGCTGGGAGGCTTTGGTAGGTCCTTTCCCAATGGATTTGTGCCTAAACTCCTTTTGGGGCTGGAAGATCTCCCTTTTGGGTTAGAAAAGCTCCCTTTTGGGGTGGAAAATCTCCTCAAGGACCCCTCAGAAGGGGACACGGGGACATCCCAGTGTGAGCCACCCCGATGGGGACACGGGGACATCCCAACCCGAGCCACCCCAAGGACCTGGAAGCGCTCCCACCCCCCATCCCTGGCTTTAATCACCCCCGTATGGGGCTGCCATAAATCCAGGGCTCAGGAACCGGGGGTGGCTTTGAAACGCCGGCGATCGGAAGTGCCTCGGTGCCGGGATAATCCCGGAGCAGGATATTCCCTTCCCGGAGGATAATTCAAACCAGCGTGGGGTTTAATGGGAAACAGGAGCCCACTTTAACTCCCTCCTCCTCCCTTTTAAGCTCTTTAGGAAATTCCTGAGGGATTATTGAAGCAGGACCCGGCTTGGCTCTTTGGGGCGGCCGAGTCCCACGCAGCGATCCCAAAATAACCCCTAAAGCAGAGGTGTCGCGCCCGGGTTTGGGTTTGGGTTTGGGTTTGGGATTGCCCAAAAACGCCGTTTTCAGCCCCGTTTCGCTGCAGCTCCGGTGGCGGCGGCGGTGAGGTCGCACTTCAACGACTGCCCCGACTCCCACAGCCAGTTCTGCTTCCACGGCACCTGCCGCTTCCTGGTGCAGGAGGACAAACCCGCCTGCGTGTGAGTGCCCCGCGCCCCCGGGGTCACCCCAAAACTGCGGGGGGCTGGCCTGGGGGGAGCCAACTGCAGGGCTGGGGTCCTGGGGGTCCCAAAACAGCAGGTTTGGTGTCCTGGGGGTCCCAAAACTCCACGTTTGGTGTCCTGGGGAGACCAAAACTCCACATTTGATGTCCTGGGGAGACCAAAACTCCAGGTCTGGTGTCCTGGGGGTCCCAAAACTCCACGTTTGGTGTCCATAGAATCCCAAAACTCTGGGTTTAGAGTCCTGAGGATCCCAAAACTCCGGGTCTGATGTCCTGGGGTGAACAAAACTCTACATTGGGTGTCCATGGAATCCCAAAACTCCACATTTGGTGTCCTGGGGAGACCAAAACTCCACGTTTGGTGTCCATGGAATCCCAAAACTGGGTTTAGTGTCCTTGGGATCCCAAAACTACAGATCTGGTGTCCTGAGGAGACCATAAGTCTGGGCTTGGTGTCCCGGGGATCCCAAAACTCCAGGTTTGGTGTCCCAGGGTGATTCCACTGTCCCTCCTGTGTGTCCTTGTTCCCAGGGTGACTCCCCGTCCCTCTGGTGTGTCCCAGTCTTGGGGTGACTCCTCTGTCCCTCCTGTCCCAGGGTGACTCTGCTGTCCTTGTTCCCTTGTGTCCTTGTCCCTGGCATGGTTCTCTGTGCCTGTTTCTGTGTGTCCCTGTGCCCTGGTGACCCCAGGTGTCCCCAGGTGTCCCTCGGGGTACGTGGGGACACCCTGACCTGCTGTGTGTCCCCAGGTGTCACTCGGGGTACGTGGGGACACGCTGTGAGCACGCTGACCTGCTGGCCGTGGTGGCAGCCAACCAGAAGAAGCAGACCATCACGGCCCTGCTCGTGGTGGCCGTGGTGGCCTCGGCGCTGCTCGTCACCGTCTGCGTCCTGGTCCAGTGAGTCCCTGGGGACATCCCGGGACAAGGGACCCGTGGACCCTGTCCTGTCCCCGACCCCGTCCGCTATTCCCCGTTCCCCGTCCCCTGTCCCCATTCCCAATCCATTCCCATTCCATTCCCATTCCCACAGCTGCTGCCGCCTGCGGAAGCGCTGCCCTGGGTGGTGCCGCGAGCACGGAGCCAGCCAGGAGAAACCGGGGGGGCTGCTCAAGGGGGGCTCCTGCTGCCACAGCGAGACAGGTGAGGGACACCTGGGGCACCTGGGGACAGGGGAGGGACACCTGGGGACACCTGGGACAGGGGAGGGACACCTGGGGACAGGGGAGGGACACCTGGGGACACCTGGGGACAGGTGAGGGACACCTGGGGACAGGGGAGGGACAGGGGAGGGACACCTGGGACAGGGGAGGGACACCTGGGGACAGGGGAGGGACACCTGGGGACATCTGGGGACAGGGGAGGGACACCTGGGGACAGGGGAGGGACACCTGGGGACACCTGGGGACAGGGGAGGGACACCTGGGGACAGGTGAGGGACACCTGGGGACAGGGGAGGGACAGGGGAGGGACACCTGGGACAGGGGAGGGACACCTGGGGACAGGGGAGGGACACCTGGGGACATCTGGGGACAGGGGAGGGACACCTGGGGACAGGGGAGGGACACCTGGGGACACCTGGGACAGGGGAGGGACACCTGGGGACAGGGGAGGGACACCTGGGGACACCTGGGACAGGGGAGGGACACCTGGGGACAGGTGAGGGACACCTGGGGACACCTGGGGACAGGGGAGGGACACCTGGGACAGGGGAGGGACACCTGGGGACACCTGGGGACAGGTGAGGGACACCTGGGGACACCTGGGGACAGGGGAGGGACACCTGGGACAGGGGAGGGACACCTGGGGACACCTGGGGACAGGGAAGGGACACCTGGGGACAGGTGAGGGACACCTGGGGACACCTGGGGACAGGGGAGGGACACTTGGGGACAGGGGAGGGACACCTGGGGACACCTGGGACAGAGGAGGGGACACTGGGGTTGTCCCTGCTGCTGTCCCCTGCCCGCTGAGGCACAGGTGCCAGGTGCCACCCCGGGGTGTAACCGCTGCCATTCCTGTCCCCGCAGGTGTGTGACAGGCCCGGGACCACCTGGGGACCCCCAGGAGCAGCCCCACGCCCCCTCCTCTGCTTCGGATCCCTTTTGGGGTGGTTTCCCCTTTTCCCGGCGTTTTCCTGGGCAGGAGTCCAGCCCTGGGTTTTTCCTTGGCTTTTGGGGCATTTTCCCGGGATTTTTCCTTCTCCCAAATATTTGGGTTTTAAACCAAAACCCCCGCCAGGATGGGGCCTTATTTTTCTACAGAGAAAAAAACCTCGGCCCCGGCTCATTTTTGGGGACAAATCTCAGCTTTTTATTAATAATAAATGAATTTAAATCCCAGGAAACTTCCTGGTGCTGGAGCTCCAACCTCTGGCACGGCCTTAATTTCCCCTTAGTCCTCCTCGTAACCAGCCCAGAGTTTTTCCCTCTCTTTTGGGGTTGTTTTTGGGTTTTTGTTTTTGATTTTTTGTTGGTTTTTTTTTTTTTTTTTAAGTCATGGTTACTCTCATGTCTTCTGTATATGTTGCACTGAAAGTTAATATTTAATGTTTTAATTTATTTCGCGTGGTTTAAATTAATTTTGATTCCTATAAAGATGTTCTTGTCATGGCTTGGTCTTGGGTTTGTTTGTTTTGTTTTTTTTTTTTTTAATCCCTAATCCTGATAACCTGGGTTAGAGTTATTTAAGTGATGTAAAACTTCTTTTTTTTTTTTTTTTCCCAGAAAATTCATGGTTTGGGGGTTTTTTTGGGAAGGATATTTGGGAACGAGGTGTTGGATCCCATGGCTGGGAGAGGTGGGAATATTCCCAGGGATAGCTGAGCCCAAATTTCCCAGATTTTCATCCCAAATTTTGAATCCCTGATACCCCAGTAATGAACTCAGCCCCATTTTCCCAGATTTTCATCCCAAATTTTCAATCCCTGATGTCCCAGTTTTGGGCTTAGCCCCATTTTTCCATGATTTTGTCCCACATTTTCAATCCCTGATGCTCCAGTTTTGGGCTCAGCCCACCCCATTCTGGGGCAGTTTTGGATTCCTGGCAGTTTTGGGGTGGTCCTGGAGGTTTGGGGACAGTTTTGGGGTGGAGCAGAGTGGTTTTGGGGCGATTCCTGTCAGTTTTGGGATGGTTGCAGGGCGAATTTGGGGCAGTTCCCGGCAGTTTTGGGGGAGTTCTCAGCGGTTTTGGGGGGATTTCCGTCAGTTTTGGGTCGGTTCGCCAGTTCTGGGTTTCTCAGAATTTTGGTGCCGCTTTGGGGCGATCCCCGGCGGGTCCTGGGCGGGTTTAGGGCGGGTTTAGGGCAGGTTCGGGGCGGGTTTTGGGCAGGTTCGGGGCGGGTTTTAGGGCGGGGTTTAGGGCGGGTTTTGGGTGGGTTTAGGGCAGGTTCGGGGCGGGTTCTGGGTGGATTTTAGGGCGGTTGTGGGGCGGCTCTTCAGGGGATCGGGGCGGGTTTTAGGGCGGTCTTTAGGGAGGTTTTGGGGCTGATCGGGACGGGTTTTGGAGCAGATAGGGGCGGGTTTTAGGGGGGTTCGGGGGCGGGTTTAGGGCGGGTTTAGGGCCGGGTTTAGGGCGGTTCGGGGGCGGGTTTAGGGCGGGTTTAGGGCCGGGTTTAGGGCGGTTCGGGGGCGGGTTTAGGGCGGGTTTAGGGCCGGGTTTAGGGCGGGTTTAGGGCGGTTCGGGGGCGGGTTTAGGGCGGGTTTAGGGCCGGGTTTAGGGCGGTTCGGGGGCGGGTTTAGGGCCGGGTTTAGGGCGGGTTTAGGGCCGGGTTTAGGGCGGGTTTAGGGCGGGTTTAGGGCCGGGTTTAGGGCGGGTTTAGGGCGGGTTTAGGGCGGGTTTAGGGCGCAGAGCAGTCCCATGGCGGAGGCGGCGCAGGGCCGGGTCCAGGCCGCGGTGGAGAGCGCGGTGCAGGGGCTGGAGCGGGAGCAGATCCGCGCCATGCAGGTACCGGGGACACCGCGGGGACACCGCGGGGACACCGCGGGGACACCGCGGGGACACCGCGGGGACACCGGGGAGGGCTCGGGGGGCGCCCCGCGGCTGCTGCTGCACCCCCGCACACACACGTGGGTGACCCGGGCAGCGCTGGCACCGGCCCTGAGACCCCCCCCCCAAATCACTGAGACCCCCCCCCAAATCACTGAGACCCCCCCCAAATCACTGAGACCCTCCCCAAATCAATGAGGCACCCCCCATCGAGACCTTCCCCAAATCAATGAGCCCCCCCCAATCAATGAGCCCCCCCCAAATCAATGAAACCTCCCCCAATCACTGAGACCCCCTTAAATCAATGAGACCCCCCTCCATATACACCCTGAGACCCCCCCTCAAATCAATGAGAGACCCCCCAAATCAATGAGACCTCCCCCAAATCAATGAGGCCACCCCCAAAATCAATGAGGCCCCCCAATCACTGAGACCCCCCCCTAAATCAATGAGATCCCCCAAATACACCCTGAACGCCCCAATTCTCTGAGACCCCCCCCCCCCCCATACACACCCTGAGACCCCCTCGAATCCCTGCACACCCCCAGGGCACGTCCTGGGTCCCCCGCACACCCCCTGAGCCCCCCTAATCCCTGCCCTCCCCCACTGCGTGTCCTGTGCCCCCTAAATGAACTGTGCCCTCCAGGTCACCCCCTGTGCCCCCCAACATTCCCTGTGCCCCCAAAACACCCCCTGTGTCCCCCATGGTCATGTCCTTTACCCCCCAATGTTCCCTGTGCCCCATAAACACGTCCTGTGCTTCCCTCAATACATACTCTGTGCACCCTAAATACACCCTGTGCCCCCCAACATTTCCTGTGCCCCAAACACATTTTGTGCCCCTCCCAACATTTCCTGTGCCCCCCAAAACACACCCTGTGCCCCCTGAATAAATTGTGTCCTCCAGTTCACCTCCTGTGGTCCCCAACATTTTCTGTGTCCCCTAAATACACCCTGTGCCCCCCAAGATTCCCTGTGCCCTCCCTCAGTTCATCTCCCGTGCCCCCCACCCTTCGGGCACACCCAGCTCCTCCCGGGGTGCTGCCACAAAGGGGTGGGACCCTCAAAGTGACCCCCAGTGACCCCTTCTCGCCTACTATGGCCCCCCCAGCTGACCCCCCACTTCCCTCCGTGGGTCTGAGTGTGTCCCTTCCCCACCGTGTCCCTTCCCCACCGTGTCCCCCCGAGTGTCCCTCACTGTCCCCTTTTCACCTGGGAGTGTCCCCCAGGCTGATCCTCCCTCCCCATCATGTCCCCAGGGTGTCCCCTCTGACGCCCATCCCATGTCCCCAGGGTGTCCCTCTGTCCCCCGTGTCCCCCTGTCCCCAGGGTGCCCCGTGACCCCGGTGTCCCCCCCCGTGACCCCGGTGTCCCCCTGTCCCCAGGGTGCCCTGTGACCCCGGTGTCCCCCCCCCGTGACCCCGGTGTCCCCCCCGGTGTCCCCCTGTCCCCAGGGTACCCCGTGACCCCGGTGTCCCCCCCCGTGACCCCGGTGTCCCCCTGTCCCCGGGGTACCCCGTGACCCCGGTGTCCCCCCCGGTGTCCCCCTGTCCCCAGGGTACCCCGTAACCCCGGTGTCCCCCTGTCCCCAGGGTGCCCTGTGACCCCGGTGTCCCCCCCGTGACCCCGGTGTCCCCCTGTCCCCAGGGTGCCCTGTGACCCCGGTGTCCCCCCCCGTGACCCCGGTGTCCCCCTGTCCCCAGGGTGCCCTGTGACCCCGGTGTCCCTCCCCGTGACCCCGGTGTCCCCCCCGTGACCCCGGTGTCCCCCTGTCCCCAGGGTGCCCCGTGACCCCGGTGTACCCCCCGTGACCCCGGTGTCCCCCTGTCCCCAGGGTACCCCGTGACCCCGGTGTCCCCCCCGTGACCCCGGTGTCCCCCTGTCCCCAGGGTGCCCCGTGACCCCGGTGTCCCCCTGTCCCCAGGGTACCCCGTGACCCCGGTGTCCCCCCCCGTGACCCCGGTGTCCCCCCTGGTGTCCCCCTGTCCCCAGGGTGCCCCGTGACCCCGGTGTCCCCCCCCCGTGACCCCGGTGTCCCCCCCAGTGTCCCCCTGTCCCCGGGGTACCCCGTGACCCCGGTGTCCCCCCCGTGACCCCGGTGTCCCCCTGTCCCCAGGGTGCCCTGTGACCCCGGTGTCCCCCTGTCCCCAGGGTGCCCCGTGACCCCGGTGTCCCCCTGTCCCCAGGGTGCCCTGTGACCCCGGTGTCCCCCCCGTGACCCCGGTGTCCCCCTGTCCCCAGGGTGCCATGTTCCGCTGCAGCGCGCGGTGCTGTGAGGACACGGCAGCCTCCATGCAGGAGGTGCAGCGCTGCATCGAGCGCTGCCACGCGCCCCTGGCCCGCGCCCAGGCCATCGTCACCACCGAGCTCGAGCACTTCCAGGTGAGCACTGCCACCGGGACACCCCCCCCGGGACCCTGGGCAGGACCTGAGTCCCCAAATCCCTGCAGCCCCTGCACGTCCAGTGCCCCTCAGTCCATCCCCTGTGCCCCCTAAATGCATCCTGCACGCCCCAATGCATTCCCTGTGCCCCCCAATCCATCCCCTGTGCCCCCCATCCCTCCAGTCCATCCCTGACCTCCCCATATACCCCAACCCCCCAGTACACCCCTGCCTCCTGGTCCTCCCCTGTACCCCCAGTCCCTTCTACCCACCCAGTCCATCCCTGACCCCCTTCATGTCCCCAGTCCATCCTAGTGTCCCCAGTATCCCCAATGTCCCCAGTGCCTCCTGAGCGCTCTGTCCCCCCAGTGCCCCCAGTCCCCCCAGTGCATCCTGGTGCCCTAGTCTCTGCTGTCCCCCAAGTCCATCCGTGACCCCCGGTGTCCCCAGTCCATCCCAGTGCCCCCTGCCCCCCCCACCACCCCAGTACCCCCAGTGCCTCCTGTCCCCCCAGTGCCCCCCAGTGTTCCCAGTGCCCCCAGTGCTGCTGACCACGCTGTCCCCAGGACCGCCTGAGCCGCTGCTCGCTGCAGTGCTCGGACCAGGCCAAGGACGCGCTGGACTCGGGGGGCTCGGAGCCGCGCGTGCGGGGCCAGCTGGACGCGTGCCTGGCCACCTGCGGGGACCAGCACCTGCGCCTCGTGCCCGCCATGGCCAAGAAGATGCGGGAAGGGCTGGCCAACATCCAGCACTGACACCGGGGACACCCCCGGGGACACCCCCGCGCGCTCATTAAAGGCCAGGTGGCACCTCCCAAAAACCGCGGGTGCTGCGGGGGGAGCCGGGGGTGATGGGGGAGAACTGGGGCGCACTGGGGGTGATGGAGGCACTGGGGTTGATTGGGCACTGGGGGGTGGTCAGGGAGAATAGGGGGGCACTGGGCGTGGTGGGGGAGAATTGGGGGGCACTGGGGGAACTCGGGGGCACTGGAGGTGGTGGGGCACTGGGAGGTCTGGCAATGATGGGGGGCCTGGGACAGTGGGGGGCTCTGAGACAGTGATGGGGGGAGCAGTGAGGGGACACTGTAGGTAAGGGGGACACTGGGGGGTGCTTGGGCACAGTGGGCGTGCCCTGTGCAGGTGCGGGGCGACCTAGGTGTGTGCTGGGCAAGGCTTGGGGTGTGTGCTTGGTCCCCAGTGTGTGCGTGTGCACATGGGGACCCCGAGAGTGTGCAGGGTGGCCATGCACACCTGCACTCACACAGACACATTCGAACACACGCGTGGGAGCGTGTGCAGGGTGGCCATGCACACCTGCACTCACACAGACACGTTCGAACACACGCGTGGGAGCGTGTGCAGGGTGGCCATGCACACCTGCACTCACACAGACACATTCGAACACACGCGTGGGAGCGTGTGCAGGGTGGCCATGCACACCTCCACTCACGCAGACACATTCGAACACACGCGTGAACGCAGGTGCACATCCGCGGTCACGGACACGTGCGCACATGTGGACACACGCACGACACGTGCACGCACCGTACACTATGGAGGCCATGCCGCCGTATCTCCCCCTGTAGTCGCGCATCTTCCCCACCGCCTCCTGCTTTCCTCCCCATCCATCCCGCTACTTTCCCCCCCTGTTTGCGCCGCTACTCGGGTGAATGCGGTAGGGAGCCGCGGGCCGCCATTGGCTACCGGGGCGGCGCGCGAGGAAGCGGCGGGAAGGCGCGCGCGGCTCCCATTGGCTGGCGCGGGCAAGCGCACGGCGCACTGACGTCAGAGCGCGGCGTGCAGCAGAGACGGGCCGGGGGCTGCGGGCGCCATGAGCAAAGCGCACCCGCCCGAGCTGAAAAAGTGGGTCTGGAGGAGCTGGGGCCGGGCCGGGGCTGGGCCGGGGGGCGAGGGCAGCCGGCGAGATTGTGGGGGGAAGCGGGCACCGCAGCAGCGCGGTCCGCCGCTTGCCGGAGTCCCGGCGTGCACTGCGGGGTCCCGGTGTCATGGCGGCGGGGGCGGGGGGGGCCCAGTTCGCCCCGGTGTCATGAGGGGATAATGGAGGGCGGTCTCTCGCCCCGTCCCCACCCGCCGGTGCTGACCCGGTGCCATCTCGTTGCAGGTTCATGGACAAGAAGCTGTCGTGTGAGTTCTGGAACTGATCCCACCCCGATCCCCCTTGCGGTGCCCGGGGGCTCCCGCCTGCCCCGATCCCCTTCACGGCCCCCAGCAATGCCCGGTCACGGGGACCCTCCACAGCTCCGCTTCCCCCTCATGGGGGATTCCTGAGCCCCTCGCCCGGTTCTGGGGACCCCCGCCCACCCCTCTCGATGCCCAGAGAGGGAGTCCCGACTGCCGGCCCTGCAGCAGGCCCTGACTCACAGCTCAATACTTAAAATTCTAATTAATTTAAAACATAACTCATTGATTTAACTATAACACGAATTGAAAAATCGCTCTTTTCCCCTTTTCCTTACCCATTAATGCGTTGTGCTTAATCCTTCCATCCATCCATCCCCCCCGTGGGTCCTGCTCCTTCCAAGCCACAGATTTGGGGGAAGTCCCTGCAGTTTTGGGAATTCTCCATCCCTAACACGTCGGGTTCCCCGCAGTGAAGCTGAACGGCGGCCGGCACGTGCAGGGCATCCTGCGGGGCTTCGACCCCTTCATGAACCTGGTCATCGATGAGTGCGTGGAGATGGCACCGGGCGGGCAGCAGAACAACATCGGCATGGTGGTGAGTGCCACTGGGAGCACTGGGAGCATGGTGGTGAGTGCCACTGGGAGCACTGGGAGCGTGGTGGTGAGTGCCACTGGGAGCACGGTGGAGCCATGTGTGCAGAATGAGCAGGAAGTTTGGTGAGGGATGTTTGGGATGCGTCAGCTGGGAAGCACCCAAGGCCCCAGGAGGGGCTGAGGGAGCTGGGAAAGGGGCTCAGCCTGGAGCAAAGGAGGCTCAGGAGGGACCCTGTGGCTCTGCACAACTCCCTGACAGGAGGGGACAGCCGGGGGGATTTGGGATCTGCTCCAGGAAACAGGGACAGGAGCAGAGGGAACAGCCTCAGGCTGGGCCAGGGTGGACAGCAGCAGGAATTTCTCCATGGAAAGGATGCTCAGGGATTGGAAGTGCCCAGGGGGTTTGGAGTGGCTATCCCAAGGAACTTCTGGATGTGGCACTCAGTGCTCTGTGCTGGTGAAAAGGTTCAACTCAGTGATCCCACAGGTCTTTTCCACCCTCAAGGATTCTGGGATTCTGTGATCCTTGGGGATTTAGGGTTAAAATCAGTCCTTTCTCATCCTTGTGGGGGAATTCCAGCCGATTTTTCAAGGATTTTTGGGGAAATAAACTGGAAGTAAGGAACTCTTAGATCAGAGGTAACAGCTCTCACTTTCCCCCTTCCAGGTGATCCGAGGGAACAGCATCATCATGCTGGAAGCTTTGGAACGAGTATAAGCCCCAGGAAAACCCCAAATCCCGACCCACCAGTTCCCTTCCCTCATCCAAGACGACGCTCACAAGTGTACAATTATTTTGGTTTTGCTATTAAATCAGTTTTGTAATGGTTGACCTAGCTCAAGCCTTTCTCGCATCACTTTTTGGGAGCTGGGTGTTAATTCTGCTCCCAATCCCAGGAAAACTTTAATTTAAGTGCCTGTTAACTTTGTGCTATTTTTGGTGGTTTTCTCCTTAAAAAACACTCAGGTTGTTCAGTTCTTTATTGACTCTTTCATACCTCAACACAGTGATGGATATTTGTGGGTTTTCCTCTTTCCTACCCATTTTGGCAGCTCCCAGTTTCCACCCTGAGTAATAATTCCTTGGCAGAATGTTCAGAAAAGTTGGGCCAGAGGGATGGACAGCCAAGGAGTCAATATTCCCAGCTGGAGGGCACTTTTAGGGTCAATATGGCACTTTTAATGAATTCCCTAATCTCAGACAGGGATAAATCAAGGAGTTTGAGGAAAACTCAGGAATTTGCTTGACAAAAATGTCCCATCTTACTTGGGAACACGTCACTGCTCCTGCTCCCTCCAGAGTTGGCCAAACAGCTCCCAGGTGGCACCAAGGCAGGTCAAGATGAGATATTAGGTAGAATTTTGTCCTGGAAGGAAGGGTTGTCCAGCCTAGGTCAGTGGTGGAGTCACCATCCCTGAAAGTGTCCGAACAACGCATGGACACAGAACTTGAGGACATTGTTTATGTGAACATGGTTGGATTGGTGGTTGGGCTTGAAGGTCTTGATCTAGAAGGTTTTAATGATCTTGAAGGTCCTGAAGGTTCTGATGTTCTTGAAGGTCTTGATGATATTGATAGTCTCGAAGCTCTTCCAACCTTAAGGATGCCATGGTCCTACGGAACACCTCCTTGGAGGGGCAAAGCACAGAGTTCATTGGTGTTAATTACTTGGCTGTTAATTGGCTGTCTTGAAGGTCTAGATCCTGAAGGTCTTGAAGATCTTGAAGATCTTGATCATCTTTGAAGTCTTCCAACTTTAAGGATGCCGTGATCCTACAGAAGACCTCCTTGGAGGGGCAAAGCACAGAGTTCATTGGTGTTAATTACTTGGCTGTAAATTGGCTGTCTTGAAGGTCTTGATGATCTTGAAGATCTTGATGATCCTGAAGGTCTGGAAGATCGTGAAGATCTTGATCATCTTGAAAGTCTTCCAACTTTAAGGATGCCATTATCCTTCGAAACACCTCCTCAGAGGGGCAAAGCACAGAGTTCATTGGTGTTAATTAACCCGGGGGGGGGGGGGGGGGGGGGGGGTGGGGGTGGTTTCAGAGCTCCGTTTTGAGCTTCTCGTGCAGGTCCTCCTGGTCGACACTGGTGCTGTGGCCGTGCCAGCGGTGGAAGGCGAGCAGGGCGGCGTTGCGGGCTGCGATGGCGCTCATCTCCATGGCGCTGGCGGCGCGCTCCAGCCCGTTCAGGTAGTACAGCTGCTCGTGCAGGATGATGGGAGGAAACTTCTCGGGAGGGCTGTACTGGGGATACGCCAACCACGGCTTCACCTTCACCGAGTCGTAGGAGGAGAAGAGCAAATTGAGCTGTTCCTTGGTGAGCTCTTCCTTGGAAAACACCTTCCAGACGGCCGACTGCAAGGGCAGCTTCCCACCCGCATCCGTGTCCCCCACGGGGGACACCACGCCCAGGCTGTTGATGAACAGTTTGGGGTTGTCCGTGGTGAAAATGGCCCCCAGGTGAAAAGCCTGGGGGTCGCGGTAGCCGAAGAAGGAGGCGTTCAGGCGCCCGTGCACCAAGGTGGTGACGGTCTGGTGGTAGGGATTGGGGAATTCCGGGATGGGAGGGTCGAAGCTGCGGAAGGTGATGTTGGCCATCTTGCGGCCGAGCGGGGCTGCGATGATGACGATGTCGTACGTGTCCCCCGTCAGCCCCGAGGACGTGTTGTAGGTGACCTGGTAGAGCTTCACTGGGTCCCCTGCAGAGAGCAGCTCAGTTATCCTAATCCATGCCGGGAGGGAATCCTGACTGTCCCTGGCATTTCAAAATGCCACCACATTTGGGTTTATAAATTTGTGCAGCTGGGTTTTGAGCCCTGTTTTCATGGAATTGTGGAATGGTTTGGATTGGGAAGAATCTTACGTGGCAGAGACACCTTCCTCTACCCCATCTTGCTCCAAGCCCCATCCAGCCTGCCCTTGGACACTTCCAGGGACATGCAGGGACAGCCACAGCTTCTCTGGGAATTCCATCCCAGCCCCTCCCTCACAGGGAGGAATTTTCACTTTGAAACCCCCAAGGGGCTGAGATCAGTCTCCAGTGTCACCGTCCCCTCCCCACTGAAAGGAATTCAGCCCCACTCACCACCACGCCTGGCTCTGGTTTTTGGCTCTATGGACACAACGGTTCCCGGGATAACCTCGGCCTTGGAGGAGTAGATGAGGCCAGAGCAGACAAGTTTGTTCCCCCCTTTCACAGACCAAAGCCCCGATTGCACCCCGGCCAGGGACACAGCACCTGCAAGGAAACCAGCACTGTCACAGCACGGAAACACTGGAAAAACAAACTGCAAAATCAGGGGGGATAAACATTCCTTTGGGACACAGAGCTTGGAGCTTAGGGAGCAGTTACCCCAACACCCAGGATGGGAGGCTGCCTCCAAACACTCACCTACAAAGCCATTGATGGTGACCCCTTGGCCGTAATTCACCCTCATGGCTGGACAAACCACCTCATTGATGAACTTCTGGGAGAAGCCCACTTTCTGCATGGCCTCATCAATGGTCTGGTTGAGCAGCCGGGTGAAGTCGTTGCCTCCCAGGGCGTGGAGCAGGCGCTCGTTGCTGCTGAAGGCGTAGTCGTGCATCTGGTACCGGTAGATCCTTTAATTGCAGACAAGAAATTGTCTCTGTTAATGAGCTCTGTGACCCTGGGAGCTGCAGGGGATCTTACGGGGTGGCGTGGTGGCAGCAGCAGGGCAAGGGCCTGGAAGGACAGGACAAAGTGGGAAGGTTTAGGTTGGGTACTGGGGACTTTTACGAGGGCGGAGAGGCCTTGGTACAGTTTTCCCAGAGAAGCTGGGCTGCCTTATTCTGGAAGTGTCCAAGGCCAGGCTGGATGGAGTTTGGAGCACCCTGGGATAGTGGAAGGCATCCATGCCCATGCAATGAGGTGTTTTTAAGGTCCTTTCCCACCTTTTCCACCTCAGGACCCCAACCCACCTCATGAACTTGTCCAGGATGTCCTCCACCCACATGGACATGCGCAGGGGGTTGAGGCCATAGTGCCAGAGCAACTTGAGGAGGTTGATGAAGGACCAGCTGCTCTCCTCAAACACAAATTCCTCTCCGTTGTAAACGCCCGCGAGGCTGCCCTGACCTGAGGCGACCGAGAGGCCTTTGGGAAAAGGACAGAAAATGGTAATTTAGGGAAAGGTGAGGCCATTCCACCTCAATTTTAACTTCCTGACATAACCTGGCTTTGTGTAACAAGGGTGAGTGATTGAAGATTGGAGTCCCAAAGCATGGAAAGGGGAATGAAATAGCCCTCGATCATGGGCCAGGGAGCGACTGGAGGTGACTTTTGGACTTTTAAGATGCCATTAGTGGGTCACCTGTGGGGAAGGGCAAGACCATTCCCGTTGGGATGTGGGTTTCCTTTGCCTGGAGTGAGGCCGGTGTAGCACAGGAGGCATGGGGGAGGTGATGGGGGGCTCTTTGGGAAGGAAAATGGCCTGTGGGGAAGGGATACTGGAGAAAGGTGATTACTAGGGAAGTCTATGGGGGAAAAGAAAGGGAATTGTTGGGGAAGAACATGGGGGGAATATTGTGAAAAGAAGGGGGGCTATTGGGAATGAAGTGAGGTTACTGGAGAAGGATATAAGGGCTACTGGGGATGGATAACGGGCTACCAAGCCTTGTTCTTTCAAGGGATGTCCCTGAGCAGAGTGGGACACAAAGAGCCACCAAGGGGAATAACTTTGGAACCGAGGGACAATTTTGGGACTGGGGGACACCAGGGTAGGGGGGTCCCTGCTCACCCAACTCCTTGACAAAATGCTTCATGTGCAGATTGAGGGGGTGGATCACAGACCCCCCTGCCTCATAGGTAGCCCCCTCCATGTCCAGCGTGTCCAGCCGGCCGCCCACCGCTGCCTTCTCCAGCACGTGCAGCTGCACGCCACGGCCGAACTTCTGCCGCAGGAAATACGCGGCGGCCGAGCCACCGATCCCACCGCCCACCACGGCTGGGAGAAACGGGTCCGGTCACCCTCACACCCCCACGAGCCCCCACTTCTCACCCTCCCTCCCAGAGATCCCTCACACACCCTCTGCACCACAGATCCCCTCAAGGGAACCCCCTCAAAGATCCCTCATGGCCTCCTCATCCCAATCCCCTCGAGAGATCCCCCCTCGTATCCCCTGCCCCTCAAAGATCCCTCACAGGCCCCCCCCCGACTTTCAGGGACCTTGAGGGGTCCCCCCATCGCACCTTCCTCACAGATCCCCTCAAAGGATCCCCCTCACACCCTCCTGACCCTCACAGATCCCTCAAGGGACATCTCCCGGTACTCCCTGACCCACTTGGCTTCCCAAGACACATCCCCTGGAGCACCCTTAAAGGATCCTCCCCTCACGGATCCTTCGTCACGGATCCCCTCAAAGGATCCCACTCGCACCCCTCGCCCCTCAGATCCCCTCAGTTTCCCCCCCAGATCCCATCAAGGGACACACCCCATACCCCCTGTGACAGATCCCCTTAAGAGATCCCCCACTCAACTTTCCCCCTCACGGAGTCCCCCTCGCTGACACCCGCCCTCCCTCACACAGCCCCGTCGCCATCACGCTCTCCGTCCCCCGCCGCACCGATCCTGGAGGGCCCATCGCGGAGGCTCAGGGCGGGCGGGCAGAGCGCGGCGAGCAGCAGCAGCAGCGGCGGCGGCAGGAACCGGCGGAGGCCCGGCATGGCGCCGGAGAGGGCAGAGGGCGATGGGCGGGCCGGGAGTGCGGCCCGGGCAAGGCTGCGGGTGTCGCTGCCATGAAGGAAGCCCCGGACACGGGCGGCACCACGCGCGCCGCTGGTGTAGTGGTATCATGCAAGATTCCCATTCTTGCGACCCGGGTTCGATTCCCGGGCGGCGCATTGGTGTTTTTGAATCATCTTACCCTGAATTCCACAGTCCTTTATTTTACTTTACATACTTTACTTTTAATTACTTTAGTTTAACTCCTTCGTTTTCATTTTCCTGCCCTTGTAGAAGATACCCCCTTTCTCGGTGCCCGCATCTACCTTTTCACCTCTTTTTAATCCCTTCACTTTTAATTATTTTATTTTTTAACGCCTTTGCTTTTAATTCCTTTCATTTAAACACTTTTCTTCTAAACTCCTTTATTTTTAGCTACCTTATATCAACTCCTTTATTTTTATTTTCCCCCAGGCCTCTGTTCCCGGTCCCCACACCAACCTTTTCACCCTGCTTTTAAACCTTTTACTTTTGATTCTTTAATTTTTAAATCCTTCATTTTTAATTCCTTTAATCAATAAGTTTTAATGAATTTATTTTAATTACTTTATTTTAGTAATCTTTCTTTTAGTCCTTGTGTTTTATAAGCTTTATTTCCCCTCCCTTGTGGCCCATTCCCAATGCCCACGTGTCCCTTTTCACCACGACTTTACTTTCAACTTTTTCATTTTCAATTCTGTAATTTTGAACGCCTTTATTTTAACCGCCTCTATTTTAACTCCTTTAGCTCCTTTACTTCGAACTCCTTTACTTTAACTGCCTTTATTTCTCAGTCCTGTTGCCCCCATTCCTGATGCCCGCATGTCCCTTTCCACTGCGGTTTTAACCCCTTTAAATTATTTTATTTTTAATACCTTAATTTTAAATTCCGGTTTTTTAACACCTTTATTTTCACACTTTTGTTGCTACTGATGCCCCCGTTCCCTGCGCCCGCCGGCACCTTTACACCCGCTTTTAAGCGCTTTCCTTTTAACACTTTTATATCCAAACCCTTTATTTTAAATCCCTTCATTTCTCACGCCCCTCTTTTTAACGCCTTTATTTTAAATCAATTTTCATCACTTTTATCGCCTTCCCCCCCCACCCCCCAAAACCCCACGGCCGCGCATGCGCAGAGCGGCCCCGGCGGGCGGGCCGCGCGTCCCCGCGCCGTTCCCGCGCTCTCCCCGCGCACGCGCGTTCCCGCCCACGCCCCCCCCACGCCCCCCCCGGCCCCTCAGCCCGCCCGCCCGCCGCCATCTTGCGAGGAGCTGCCGCGGGACCGTCCGCCGGCGGGGCCGGCGCCGCTCGGGCTGCCCGGGCTGCCCAGGGCTCACGGGGCCGCCCCGGCGGGCGGGAAGAGCCGGGGCGGGCGGCGGCGGCGTCATGGAGGATGAAATGCCCAAGACCCTGTGAGTGGGGAGGGGGCGAGACCGCCTATTGTTCCCGGCTCCGCGGGGAGGGGCGGCCCGGGGTCGCCTCACGGACGGGCCCCTCAGGGCTCCGCCGCGGACCCTCAGCCGCCCGCAGTGCCGCGGGAGCGACCCCCGCCCGGGGCTGAGGGGCAGCCGGCCCCCTCCGGCAGCGAGGGGAGCCCGGCTCCCGCGGTATTCCTGCCCTTTCCCCGTTCGCAGTGCTGGGCACCGCCGGCCTCCCCTACGCTCCGGGCGTTACCCTGGGCCTCCAGCTCACATCTGGAGGGACAGGGGTGTGTGGAAGCTGTGTGTCCCTTCCCCAGTATATCCCAACTCACATCCGGAGGGAAAAGTGGTCTGGAAGGTGTGTCCCCCCCTTCTCCTGAATAGAAAGGGAGTCTGGAAAGTGTGTGCCCCTCTCCAGTCCAGCCCAGGTCACATGTGGAGAGAAGGGCAGTATGGAGGGTGTCACCCCCCTCCCTGCTACATCCACGCTCACATCTGGACGGAAGGGGGGTCTGGAAGGTGTGTGTGCCCTCCTCCCCAGTCCATCGCAGCCCATGGCAGGGGATAGAGCTGAGTGATCAGTCCCTTCCACCCCAAACTATTCCATGGTGAGGATCCTGTGATTCTGCATGACCCATGTAGGTTTTTATGAGCGACTGACTGGATTTTGACCTGGGGGTGCGGGGGGCTACCTCGGCAAACAGCTGGAGCCCCACTGCCCTGGTCAGCAGCTCCGTGGGAATGACCAGGAGGTGCCCCTGAATCCACTGCTCATCCCAGTGTTCAAAGCACTCTCTGAACCTGTTGTTTCCCAAGCAGTGAATTAAGCTACATCAGGGGAGATTCAGGTTGGATTTTAGCAAGAGGTGCTGGTCCTATGCACACGTGGGCTGTGTTTCCCTCCTTTGCCCAGGCAGGTGTTACCTGGAGTAGCTTTCCCCTGTTTGGGTCAGGCTCCAGTCTTCCCATGCCACCTCTAGAAGCCTTGTTCTCCAGTGCAGCAGAAAAGACAGGAGGGAGAGAGGGAATCATTCCAAGGTGAGGGACTGTTGTGCCCTTGGACTGCTGCCCCTCCAGGGCTTGAGAAACTCCATGGCCGAGTGCCCACAGGACAACAAGACCCTGACGTGCCTCACCCTGGCTGTCCCGAGCACTGACCACTCTCTGCTTCCCCAGTCCCAGTGTTTTCCCACATTTTGGGAGCTATTCCTGGCCTTTGCAAACACAGAGCTGCCGGTGTGTTTGTGTGTTTATTTGGGAAGATGTTTTCCCCCCATCCCAGGGGTCGTGCGGGGCCTGGTGGCTTTGGTGTGCGCCAAGGAATCCAAGTGCCTGTCCTGGGGCACGTGTGGCTGGTGGCACAGACAGGGAATCATTGAGGCTGGAAAAGACCTCCAGGATCACCGAGTCCTGCCTTAAATCACAGCTGAGGGCTGAGCAACATCCAGGGTGGGATTTCTCTGACTCCTTCCCTGCGTGACTTTCTGGGGTCACACAGGGAATTATCCCCAGCTGGGTGTCACAGGTCAGGTTTAGAAGGAGCAGTCAGAGTGCAACTCTGGTGATCTTTAGTGGATGTTAAATCCGTGCTCACACAGGGGTTTCTGTAGGATTTCTGCTCCAGAAACCCCGCCCCCCCCCCCCTTGGTAGATTTTGGGGCTCCCTCACTTGTGTAGTCCCCAAAACCCACTGCATCCTGTTTTTTCCTTCCCAGACATTCCTGGAAGTAACTCCTTGTTTTTGCCTTTTCCACCTTGCCTGTGTCAGTGAGGAGCAGTCAAAGGTGGAAAGTTGGGATCTTTAGTGGGTGTTAAATCCATGCTCACAGGGGGATTTCTGAAGGATTTCTGCTCCAGAATCCCCCCCCAAGGTGTAGGTTTTGGGGCTCCCTCAGCTGTGTAGCCCCCAAAGCCCTCTGCACCCTTAACACATTCCTTAACACATTCCAGTTGTTTTTCTGGAACAGATTGCAGACACTTCTGGAAGTAACTCCATGTTTTTGCCTTTCCACCTCAGCCGTGTCAGTGAGGGGGGTGCAGAGCTCTGTGTTCCCTTAGGAGCTTTTTTTCCTCTTGTAAATGAATTCCTGGAGGGGCAGTTCCCTTCCTTGAAAGGCACTTTTCAGCAGCAGATGGTGGATCTGCAGAGCAGTTTGGAGGTGACAGAGTCTTGTTGTTTGTGTTTTCCATGGATGCACGTGGGATACGTGTCCTAAATTAAATTAATTTGTGGTCTGAAGCTCGCATAAGAGCTGGCAGCAGTTGGATTTAGCTTCTCAAGATAAACTTGGATAACACAGCCCTTCATCTGCAGAGTCATCAACCGACTCGTTAATTGGATTCTCGTCCAATTAACAGGAAAGAAAGGGATGGGAGAGGTGCAGGAAGAGGTAGGACTGAGCTCTCCTTGTGTTGCTGCCTGGCAGGGTCACCTGGGTGCTGGGTCATTTTTGTGTGAGCACAGGACAAGGTCCAGGTGTGCTGAAAATTCCATGGAGAAGTCAGGGAATGGTTCATGGCCCAGCTCTGGGTGTTCCCCACCTTCCTTGGCAGACTCTGTGTACACAGAAATAATCCTGCACTGGATCCTTCAGGAATGCCTTGGCAGAAGTTCATGGGACTTTTGGGAATCACTTCTCTAAAACCTGCTAAACCCAGTGCTGAGGTCAGGAATGTTTCAGGAGAGGCTTGTTTATTGGGATGAAATCCCATCAGTCAGAGTGTCCATCAGGACACTCTGTTTGGGAACCTTCCAACAGCAAATTAATGAATTTAGACCCAGAAGGTCACACGGGGCTCATCACTCTGGGGCTTCCATTGATTTGTTATCCAAATAATTATAATATTTTTTAAAGGGAGTTAAAGAGAGGCCTTGCTAATTTAGCTCTGGTTAACGAGGTGGTGATGGGTCAGAGGTTGGGCTCAATGATCTTGCAGTCTTTTCCACCCTCTCTGATCCCACTCTCAGATGAACTTGCTGGAGGGAGAATGTCCTGGTGTTAATTGCCTTAATGAAGTGCTCTAATCCCTCCTTTTCTTAAGTTTTTAAGGAGACTTGTCAGAAGTGCAGGAATCACTCACTTAGAGCCAGACAAAGCCTGTAAAGGGTTTTTAAAACCCAGTCCTGCCTCCTACCTAAAACAGCTGCCTAAATAATTACCGCAGAGCTCCTGTAGGAGCCATTCCTGACAATCACTCTGTCTCCTTCCCACATAACCAAACCTCAGAGCACATCCCTCCAGCAGCAGCAGGAGAATGAGCAGAGCTTGGATTGCTCCTGTTGTTCTCTGACAGCCCCTTTGCCCCTCTGGAGCTGCAGGAACCTGAGCAGAGCTTGGATTGCTCCTGTTGTTCTCTGACAGCCCCTTTGCCCCTCTGGAGCAGCTCAGGTGCTCCAGTATGTTTACAGGGCTGGGATTTGGCCGGGATTCCCGTGGCAGAGCTTTCCCATGAACATTCCTCTGTGGGAAGCTGTGGCTGCACCTCGGGGGCTGAGGTTTCTCACTGGGTTTTTTATAAAAATCTCGTGATTTGGGCTCAACAACAACAACAGAAACAGCCACACGTGGGTCACGGATGGGCTTGGTGGCCAAGGAAGCCAAAATCCCAGGTGGGAGTGGGGATTTGGGATGTGTTTGTGCTTGGGGAGGCTGATCCTTGGGAATGTGTGCACTCAAGCACGTTGGCCCTCGGATATTCCAGGCAGATCTGGTGCTTCCAGAACATGAGGCCTTTGGAAGGAGCCAAGCAAACGTGTAAAACATGGACAAACAGCAGCCTGAGCTGCTGGGGCAGCTGGGAAATGGTGCTGGGGCAGGGATGATGGTGGGATATGGGAATTGGGATTTCTGTACTGGGAAATCATCGTAGGGATATGGGAACTGGAGTCTCTGTACTGGGAAAACAGTCACTGTAGGGGTATGGGGATTGGAATTTCTGTGTTGGGGAATCAGTGTAGGGATGTGGGAACTGGAGTTTCTGTACTGGGAATTCAGTGTAGGGATGTGGGAACTGGAATTTCTGTACTGGGAAATCGATGTAGGAATATGGGAACTGCAGTTTCTGTACTGGGAAATTGGTGTAGGGTTATGGGAACTGGAGTCTGTACTGGGAGTTGAATGGGTATAGGGATATGGGAACTGGAGTCTGTACTGGGAAATCAGTTTGGAAGGTCAAGATCATGGAATCCTGGAATGGTTTGGGTGGGAAGGAACATTAAACCCGTCCAGTGCCAGCCCTGCCATGGACAGGGACACCTCCCACTGTCCCAGAGTGCTCCAAACCCTGTCCAGCCTGGCCTTGGACACTTGCAGGGATTCAGGGGTGGACACAGCTCCACTGGGAATTCCATCCCAGCCCCTCCCTCATTCCATCCTCATTCTATCCCAATATCCTGTCTCACCCAGCCCTCCAGCAGTGGGAAACCATTCCCCCTTTTCCTATCGCTTCATCCCTGGTCCCAAACCCCTTTCCAGGTTCCAGTGTGTCCAACATCCATGTCCATCCCTGTGTTTGACCCTCAGGTACGTGGGGAACCTCTCCAGGGACGTGACCGAGGCTCTGATCCTGCAGCTCTTCAGTCAGATCGGACCCTGCAAGAACTGCAAGATGATCATGGATGTAAGAGCCTGAATCCTCTGATTTCCTTCCCTGTTCCTCAGAGCTGCTGGCTCCAGGCTGTGCTCCTGGCTCTGGGAATTCCTCTGGAAACAAGGCACAGCCACCTGAAATAAATCTGGTGATGCACTCAGATGGTTCTGGCATCGTTTCTGCACGTGCCTGGTGGTAAATGTAAGAATGGATGGACATGGAGAGGGACAGTGAGCTCATTAAATAATGATGGGGTTGCAAATGAGGTTTTAAAAACTCTTTACCATAATTTTCTACTCTTTCCAAAGCAGAATTGAGAACTCTGGGAGCATTGTTAGTCCCTGTAGAGTCAGAAAACCTGTCCACATGGGGCTGCTGAGAGGGACAGGGAACTCATTAAATCATGGGAGGATTGCAAATAAGGCTTTAAAAATCCCTTACCATAATTTTAGCTGTCTAAAGCAGAATTGAGAGCTCTGGGAGCATTGTTAGTGCCCGCAGAGTCAGAAAACCTTTCCACATGGGGCTGTTGTGTCAGCAGTCAGAGGCTGAGCAGGGCAGCCGGAGCCTGGGTGTGTGTCCCTAGTCCCAGTTTGTGTCCCTAGTCCCGGCTTTGTGTCCCTAGTCCCAGGTTCCTGTCCCTAGTCCCGGCTTTGTGTCCCTAGTCCTGGCTTTGTGTCCCTAGTCCTGGCTTTGTGTCCCTAGTCCTGGCTTTGTGTCCCTAGTCCCAGTTTGTGTCCCTAGTCCCGGGTTCCTGTCCCTAGTCCTGGCTTTGTGTCCCTAGTCCCAGTTTGTGTCCCTAGTCCCAGTTTGTGTCCCTAGTCCTGGCTTTGTGTCCCTAGTCCTGGCTTTGTGTCCCTAGTCCCAGTTTGTGTCCCTAGTCCCAGGTTCCTGTCCCTAGTCCCGGCTTTGTGTCCCTAGTCCCGGCTTTGTGTCCCTAGTCCCAGTTTGTGTCCCTAGTCCCAGTTTCTGTCCCTAGTCCCGGCTTTGTGTCCCTAGTCCCAGGTTCCTGTCCCTAGTCCCGGCTTTGTGTCCCTAGTCCCGGCTTTGTGTCCCTAGTCCTGGGTTTGTGTCCCTAGTCCCGGGTTCCCGTCCCTAGTCCTGGGTTTGTGTCCCTAGTCCCAGGTTTGTGTCCCTAGTCCCATCTTTGTGTCCCTAATCCCAGGTTCCTGTCCCTAATCCCAGGTTCCTGTCCCTAGTCCCAGGTTCCTGTCCCTAGTCCCGGCTTTGTGTCCCTAATCCCAGGTTCCTGTCCCTAATCCCGGGTTTGTTTCCTGTCTCAGACAGCTGGCAATGATCCCTACTGCTTCGTGGAGTTCTACGAGCACCGGCACGCGGCCGCAGCCCTGGCTGCCATGAATGGCAGGAAGATAATGGGTAAGGTAAGATGCCATGCTCGGGGTGAGTCTGGGGGGCTGTGCCAGGGGGCTGGGGGCATTCCAGGGGGAAATCCTGCTGGGAGAGCAAGGGGTGTGCTGCAAATGGCACACTCTTCCTTTGGGGTGGAGATCTCAATGGGGTACGACTCAGGAGAGGAGTTCAGAGCATTTGAAGAAGGAGTTCAAATTGTGGGGAGGAGTTCAGGGTGTTGGGAGGAGGAGTACAGGGTGTTGGGAGGAGGAGTTCAGGGTGTTGGGAGAAGTTCAGGGTGTTGGGAGGAGTTCAGGGTGTTGGGAGGAGGAGCTCAGGGTGTTGGGAGAAGTTCAGGGTGTTGGGAGGAGTTCAGGGTGTTGGGAGGAGGAGTTCAGGGTGTTGGGAGAAGTTCAGGGTGTTGGGAGGAGTTCAGGGTGTTGGGAGGAGGAGTTCAGGGTGTAGGAAGAAGTTCAGGGTGTTGGGAGGAGGAGCTCAGGGTGTTGGGAGGAGGAGCTCAGGGTGTTGGGAGGAGGAGCTCAGGGTGTTGGGAGAAGTTCAAAGTGTTGGGAGGAGGAGTTCAGGGTGTAGGAAGAAGTTCAGGGTGTTGGGAGGAGGAGCTCAGGGTGTTGGGAGGAGGAGCTCAGGGTGTTGGGAGAAGTTCAAAGTGTTGGGAGGAAGTTGGAGTTGAGGATGTGGAACAGAGAGAAAATCACAGGATTCCAGAGAGGTTGGGGTGGGAGGGCCCCTCTGGAGATGATCCTGTGCCAAAGTTCATTCAGAGCAGAGTGCACAGGGCAGTGTCCAGGCAGGGTGTTGATATCTGCTGAGGAGATACCACAGCCTATTCCAGGCCTCAAAGGAAAGTTTTCCTTCATATTTTCCCTCATATTTTCCTTCTTTTCCTCATATTCAGGTGGAACTTCTCGTGTTTCAGTCCATGCCTGTTGTCCCTTACCCTGTCACTGGGCACCACTGCTCAGAGTCTGTCCCTGTCCTGTTCACAGTCACCCCGAGACATTTGGAAGCCATTCCCTGTGTCCTCCATCCTCCTCCTGTCCCTCCATCCCTTGTCCCAGTCCCTCTCCAGCTCTCCTGGATCCCCTTTAGGGCCTGGAAGGGGCTCTGAGCTCTCCCTGGATCCTTTTCTCCAGCTGAACACCCCCAGAACAGGGGAGTTCTTGCCCTGTTAAGAACAAACCCTCTCCCTAGAGAAATATCTTAAACTTGAGTTTTAATCCCAGCCTTGCACATGGGGTGCCTTGCAGGGTCAGATTTGAGCACTGGAGATGTCTGAGCTTTTTGGGATTTGCCAAATCTGTTGTTTGATTCCCATTTGCAGGAGGTCAAAGTGAACTGGGCCACCACCCCCAGCAGCCAGAAGAAAGACACCAGCAGTAAGTGTCACCTGTGCCCTGAGCTGTGCAAATTCTGAAACAAAAATGCACCAGCAGAGCTCTGGGGGAATGCTTTTGATTGGAACCCTAATTATTTATTGCGTTTGCATTAATTAAACTTCAGGGCAAATGTGATCTTTGCCATCACACAGCATTCACAAGGTAATTGTATCTCAAACATCACATTGTGGATCTCCAGGGTGTTCCCTGAAGCTAAATTTGGAGGATTTTTTGTTTGTTTTCCATTGAATTTTTATGGAAGGACTTCCTTTCCATTTCCCTGTGGCATCAGGAAGGGATTTGGTGCAAATCTGTGGCTGTTTGGTACCTGGGCAGTTGTGAATTAAAACCCAAAATGCCTCACTCTGTATTTTTGAGGCACATTGAGCATCTCCCTCAAGGAGCATCCAGGCTCCTTCCAGAACAGGTTCCATCACTCCTGGCAATTTCTGTGGAGAAATTCATGGAATTCTAAGCTGGTGGGGCTAAAGCCCAGCAGTGCCTGAGAGAGTTGGGTGCCTGCTGTGGCACAGCTCAGTCGGTGTCACACACTGTTGGACTGAGGTGGAAAACTCCTCGGATTCAGGCCTTTTGTGCCTGGTTCTCATCAGGAAGGGACCCCCTTTCCATCCTGATTCTTCAGTCCTGGTTCCCTGGGGCTGCCCCTTCCCTGGCAGTGTCCCAGGAGCACCGTGGGGTGGTGAGAGGTGTCCCTGCCATGGCAGGGGTGGCACTGGGTGGGTTTCAATCCCTTCCCACCCAAACCATTCCAGGATTCCACATCACAGCCTAATGCTGGCACAGGGAGAGAGACATGGGCACGTGAGATGTAAATAGTCTCAGATTTGTGCAGTAAATGCTGGCAGGTCTTAAAGCAGTTGGTAAAATTCAGGATAGAAATGTGTGTCCTTCACATCACTGGCTTGTGGCACTGCCAAGCACGGGGTCTGTCAGGAACAGCAGGAGTTCTGCTCTTCCTGTAGCATCCAGCATGGCTTTTTGTGGTATTTAATGCATATCTTTGTGCTTTTTAATAATGTATTTTGAATAACAGCTGGATTTTTAATTCAGGTTTTTTTAAGAAGGGTTTTTTTTTTTTCCTCTGCTCTGCTCAGAGGGTGTCTTCAACCACTAAATCCTCCTGTCTCTTTTCCCCCAAAGACCATTTCCACGTCTTTGTTGGAGACCTCAGCCCTGAGATCACAACTGAAGACATCAAAGCAGCCTTTGCTCCCTTTGGAAGAATCTCGTAAGTCCTTTCTTGGGGTCATCAAATCTCTGTCCTGAGTGGAGGCAGCTCTGTGTTGAGTATCAGTGACACTGTGGCAGTGCAGGGACCACAGCCCCATCCTTTATCCCACCTGTCCTGGAAAATCCAGATCCTGCACCTGGGGTGTGCATTTCCCCAGCCTGTATCCCTTGGCACTCTGGATTTTTGGTGCCAGCCACCCTTAGCCAATTTTTTTTTTGTGGAGTCAGGACTGGGGTGAGACACAGTTGCGTTTGCAGTCTGGATCCAGATCAGTTACCTGATTGTGAAGAGACCTGGGGTTGTATATCAGGCTTTAACTAACAGCTTGGTCAAAGCCATCAGATTAATTATTGTTCATTATTTCTTGTTCAAGATGGAAAACCCTTCCAAATCAAGGCATAGAGAGCTCGAAATTGCTGCTTTGAGCAGTATCTTGAAGAAGGTTTACGGATTTCACAAACATTTATATCCCATTTCCCTCAAAATGCACTTTTCTTTTGGGACACTGGGGCAGCATCACCTGAGGCCCCACACATTTGTCCAAACCCTGTGGGTCAGGGAGCTGAGGTGGCCCCAGCAGGGCAGGGATGTTCCCAGTGAGGTGTCCCTGCCAGCCTGTCCCACCCAGGGAGCAGAGTGAGGAGCAGCCCCTCCATTCCATGCTCCAAACATGAGTTTCCCTTCTAGCCTTGTCTGTACTGGACACTGGAGTTCCTTGGTGGTGCTGTAACAACACACAGTACTTTGGAGGGTTGGGTAATGAAGCGTTTAATTGAAGTAATTTTGGGTTTTGTTGTTTGGGGTTTTTTTTTCCCTCCCTCAGGAGTTCCAGTTTATTCCTCTTTTCGTGCCAGTTTGATTTCTTTTCATTAGAAGGTTTAAAAAGTTCTGTAAATGGGATTTTTTTCTTCAGGCATCCCCTGAGTGCAGCTGAGGGTCACTGGGGAGTGCAGAGGGAAGGTTCCAGGGAGTCTGGATGGAAGGGATGGGGCTCCAGGGATTTCATCCTCAAGAATGGAAGGGATGGGGCTCCAGGGATTTCATCCTCAAGAATGGAAGGGATGGGGCTCCAGGGATTTCATCCTCAAGAATGGAAGGGATGGGGCTCCAGGGATTTCATCCTTTGGGTGGAAGGGATGGGGCTCCAGGGATTTCATCCTTTGGGTGGAAGGGATGGGGCTCCAGGGATTTCATCCTTTGGGTGGAAGGGATGGGGCTCCAGGGATTTCATCCTCTGAATGGAAGGGATGGGGCTCCAGGGATTTCATCCTTTGGGTGGAGGGGATGGGGCTTCAGGGATTTCATCCTCTGAATGGAAGGGATGGGGCTCCAGGGATTTCATCCTTTGGGTGGAAGGGATGGGGCTTCAGGGATTTCATCCTCTGAATGGAAGGGATGGGGCTCCAGGGATTTCATCCTTTGGGTGGAAGGGATGGGGCTCCAGGGATTTCATCCTTTGGATGGAGGGGATGGGGCTCCAGGGATTTCATCCTTTGGATGGAAGGGATGGGGCTCCAGGGATTTCATCCTTTGGATGGAAGGGATGGGGCTCCAGGGATTTCATCCTTTGGGTGAAAGGGATGGGGCTTCAGGGATTTCATCCTTTGGGTGGAAGGGATGGGGCTCCAGGGATTTCATCCTTTGGGTGGAAGGGATGGGGCTCCAGGGATTTCATCCTTTGGGTGGAAGGGATGGGGCTCCAGGGATTTCATCCTTTGGATGGAAGGGATGGGGCTCCAGGGATTTCATCCTTTGGGTGGAAGGGATGGGGCTCCAGGGATTTCATCCTCTGGCCAGATGTGGCTGGACAGAAGGATTGAGAGGTTTAACAGCTGGAATGATGCAGGAGGGAGGCAGGAACAGGCAGGGTGTTGGTGTGAGAGGCTCCCCCTCTCTGATGTCACCAAACACCTTCCCAAAAAGTCCCCCAGAGCCCCGAGATTCCCTCCTGAGCACCGAGCTGGGGCCAGGCCCTTTGTCCCATCTTACCTGGAAGAGATTTTTCCCTACAAGAGCCATCCCTGCCTGGTGCTGATGGGAAGGGAGTGATGCTCATGCTGGCTCAGACTCACATCCAACCTGAAACTCAAGTTTTTTCCCCCAAAAAAGCAGAATTTCCCCTTTTGAACTCATTCCAAATCCCAAAGGACTCAGATTTTCTCCTTATTTAAATATAACTTTGAAAAATGGGGGATTGAATGAAGTGACTTGAGCTGTTCATCAGTGACCAGGCTCTGCAAATGGAATATTTCCTGATTGATTTTTTTTTTATTTGAATCTTTACTGCTGCTGAACATTTTTATTGATGACCTCGAGGTGTGATCAGCAGAAAGAGAAATTTGGGTAATTCTTGGCCTCTGGCTGGTTTGAATCCCTGTCAAAACATCCCCTCCCTCCCTTTGTGTTCACTCTGCTCATGTTTTCACTCATTCTTGAGCCTTTATTCCAGATTTTTCAGTTGAGATTTTTCAGTAGAGATGAGTGTTTCCCCCTTTCCCTCTCAAGCTCAGCTCCCCAGGCAATTTGGGACACAAATTCTGGGAAAGTTAAAAAAAGGAAGAAGAAGGGGGGGGGTCTAACAGAGACCCATTTCTCTGTTCCCTCTGATTTCCCTTCCATGATCTCCTGATTTTTTTTTTTTGGCTGTTCTGTAGAATGATAGAATTCCACAGGCTGCAGTTCACAGTGGAGAAATGTTATAGTTTTATGTACCTTTATCAATTTTATTCCTTTTTCCCCTCTGTTTTTGTTTTGTTTTTTTCTGTACCTCGTAATTCGAATCACTCCTGTTTGATAATGATGTCTGGTGTGTGGTTTTAAGACTTGAAATGTGTTTTCTTTTCTTCAATAATTTCTGAAATACCAATCTTTCTAAATTTTTGCCCACAGCCCAAAAAAGGGGGTAACAAATTGACCTGAGAATTAAAGAATCCAGCTAAAACAGGACAACATATGCCTTTCAATTCCTATTTTTTAATTTTAATTTTTATTTGCTGTTCATTTCTATTGAACATTTACAACGAGCAGGTAGAATGTATTGACAAATAAATAATATTTTAAAGCTTTGCACGATTCCAGCTCTTGTAGCTTTTTTGCAATTCCCAGCCTGTGACAGTGCCTGGGAGCAGGAACCAGCTCTAAAATGCAGCCATTTCTTAGAGAAGCTCTTGATTTGAATGGTTTAAATTTAATTTTGCTCCTGTGTGTGTGGACAAGGAGTTGATTTGAGTGGAGGGGAGAGAGCTGAGGCTGAGCTGGGTCATTTTGTGTTTTTAGGGATGCACGGGTGGTCAAGGACATGGCCACGGGCAAGTCCAAGGGCTACGGCTTCGTGTCCTTCTTCAATAAATGGGTAAGAGCTTGTTTCCTTCCCAAGATATGGCTAAAATCCCTTCATTTTCCCTTAAAAAGGGTAAAATGCTTTCATTTCCTCTTAAAAATGGGTAAAATCCCTTCATTTCCTCTTAAAATGGGTAAAATCCTTTCATTTCCTCTTAAAAATTAGTAAAATCCCTTCATTTCCTCTTTAAAAATGGGTGAAATCCTTTCATTTCCTCCCTTAATAAATGGATAAGAGATCTTGTTTCCTTATCAAGAAATGGCTAAAATCCTTTCATTTCACTCTGAATAAATGGCTAAAATCCCTTCAGTTCCTTCTTCAATAAATGGCTAAAATCCCTTCATTTCCCCCTCAATAAATGGGTAAAATAAACCCCTTCATTTCCTCTTAATGAATGGGTAAAATTCCTTCATTTCCTCTGAAAAATGAGTGAAATCCTTTCATTTCCTTCTTTAATAAATGGGAAAGAGCTCTTTCTCTGTTTATAAACACACAGAAATCACAGAATCCCACAAGCATTTGGGTTGGAAGGACCTTCAGGGTCACTGGGGACACTCAGGAGAGCAATGGGGACACTCAGGAGAGCAGTGGGGACACTCAGGAGAGCAGTGGGGACACTCAGGAGAGCAGTGGGGTCACTCAGGAGAGCAATGGGGACACTCAGGAGAGCAGTGAGGACACTCAGGGGCACTGGGGTCACTCAGGAGAGCAGTGGGGTCACTCAGGAGAGCAATGGGGACACTCGGGAGAGCAATGGGGACACTCGGGAGAGCACTGGGGACACTCAGGAGAGCAATGGGGACACTCGGGAGAGCAGTGGGGACCCTCAGGAGAGCAGTGAGGACACTCAGGGGCACTGGGGACACTCAGGAAAGCAGTGGGGTCACTCCAGAGAGCAGTGGGGACACTCAGGGTCACTGGGGACACTCAGGAGAGCAATGGGGACACTCGGGAGAGCAGTGGGGTCACTCAGGAGAGCAGTGGGGACACTCAGGGGCACTGGGGACACTCAGGAAAGCAGTGGGGTCACTCAGGAGAGCAGTGGGGTCACTCAGGGGCACTGGGGTCACTCAGGAAAGCAGTGGGGTCACTCCAGAGAGCAGTGGGGACACTCAGGGTCACTGGGGACACTCAGGAGAGCAATGGGGACACTCGGGAGAGCAATGGGGACACTCAGGAGAGCAGTGGGGACACTCGGGAGAGCAATGGGGACACTCGGGAGAGCAATGGGGACACTCAGGAGAGCAGTGGGGTCACTCAGGAGAGCACTGGGGTCACTCAGGAGAGCACTGGGGACACTCAGGGGCACTGGGGTCACTCAGGAAAGCAGTGGGGTCACTCAGGAGAGCAGTGGGGACACTCAGGGTCACTGGGGACACTCAGGAAAGCAGTGGGGTCACTCAGGAGAGCAATGGGGTCACTCCGGAGAGCAGTGGGGTCACTCAGGAGAGCAATGGGGACACTCAGGAGAGCAGTGGGGACACTCAGGAGAGCACTGGGGTCACTCCCATGGCTCTGTCCCACAGGAAGGGGTGCCAGCCTGGCCTGGGACATCCTCAGGGTCACTCAGGAGAACAGTGGGGTCACTCAGGGGCAGTGGGGTCACTCCCATGGCTCTGTCCCTCAGGAAGGGGTGCCAGCAGTGGGGTCACTGGGGTTTTTCTCTCCCCCTCTCCTCCAGGACGCTGAGAACGCCATCCAGCAGATGGGGGGGCAGTGGCTCGGGGGGCGGCAGATCCGAACCAACTGGGCCACCAGGAAACCTCCAGCTCCCAAGAGCACCTATGAGAGTAGGTGCCAACCCTGTGCCCTGCCATCTCCTGGGGTGGGGGATCCCAGAGATTTTGGGGTGGGGAGGACCTCAGAGCCCATCCCACCCCACCCCTGCCTTGGGCTGGGACGCCTTCCCCTATCCCAGGGTGCTCCAAGCCCCATCCAAGCTGGACTTGGGCACTGCCAGGGATGGAGCAGCCACAGCTCCTCTGGGAATTCCATCCCAGCCCCTCCCCACCCTCATTCCTCCCAAAATCCCACCCCAATCTCCCTTTTCCCAGTTGGAAGCCCTTCACTGTCCTGTCCTTTCATCCATCCATTGTCCCAAATCCCTCCAGCTCTCCTGGAGCCCCTTTAGGGCAATTTTCTATTCCCTCAATCTCATAATTTTCTGGGATTTCCAGAGATTTTCTGGGATTTTTCCAGAATGTTCCTGGCATGTTCCCATTCCCAAATTCTTGTTTCATTCCTAGTGCATTCCTGTCCCTCATCTGGCTCTCCCGTGTGCCTGTAAAGCTTTGCAAGTCATTCCCAACATCCTGTACCAGCCAGGACTAAAACTCCTCCACAATTCCCTTAAAAATCCCACCCAATCTTTTCCAGCAAGCACCAAACAATTGTCCTACGACGAGGTGGTCACTCAGTCCAGCCCCGGCAACTGCACCGTGTACTGTGGGGGTGTCACCTCGGGCCTCACAGGTACGTGTGGCCCCGGCCCTGCCAGCTGTCCCCGTGTCCCCCACGGGTGCCTCATGCTGCTCTCTGTCCTTCCTGCTCCAGAGCAGCTGATGCGCCAGACCTTCTCCCCCTTCGGGCAGATCATGGAGATCCGAGTGTTCCCAGATAAAGGCTACTCCTTTGTCAGGTGGGATGGGGTCAGGGGTGGGTTTGGGGGTTTGTGTCAGGTGGGATGGGGTCAGGGGTGGGTTTGGGGATTTGTGTCAGGTGGGATGGGGTCACGGGTGGGACTGGGGGGAGTTGTGTCAGGTGGGATGGGGTCAGGGGTGGGTTTGGGGGTTTGTGTCAGGTGGGATGGGGTCACGGGTGGGACTGGGGGGAGTTGTGTCAGGTGGGATGGGGTCAGGGGTGGGTTTGGGGGTTTGTGTCAGGTGGGATGGGGTCACGGGTGGGACTGGGGGGAGTTGTGTCAGGTGGGATGGGGTCGGGGTGGGTTTGGGGATTTGTGTCAGGTGGGATGGGGTCAGGGGTGGGTTTGGGGGTTTGTGTCAGGTGGGATGGGGTCACGGGTGGGACTGGGGGGATTTGTGTCAGGTGGGATTGGGGGGTGCGTGCAGGAACTCGGGACTAGATCCTAGAGATCCGAGTGTTCCTGGTTAAAGGCTGCTCCTTTGTCAGGTGGGATCGGGTTTAGGGGTGGAACTGGGGGGTTTGTGTCAGGTGGGATTGGGTCAGAGGTTGGGGGATTTGGGGGGGTTTGTGCAGGAACTCGGGACTTAGATCATGGAGATCTGAATGTTCCCAGATAAAGGCTACTCCTTTGTTAGGTGGGATGGGGTTTAGGGGTGGAACTGGGAGGGTTTGTGTCAGGTGGGATGGGGTCACGGGTGGGACTGGCGGGAGTTGTGCAGGAACTCAAGACTTGGATCATGGAAATCTATCTGACTGTTCCTGGATAAAGGCTTCTCCTTTGTTAGATGGGATTGAGGGGGTTTTGGGTCAGAGGTGGAATGGGGGGGTTTGTGTCAGATGGGATGGGGTTAGGGTGGGATTGGGGGGTTTGTGTCAGGTGGGATCAGGTTTAGGGGTGGAACTGGGGGGGTTTGTGTCGGATGGGATGGGGTTAGGGTGGGATTGGGGGGGTTTGTGTCAGATGGGATGGGGTTAGGGTGGGATTGGGGGGGTTTGTGTCAGATGGGAGGGGGTTAGGGTGGGATTGGGGGGGTTTGTGTCGGATGGGATGGGGTTAGGGTGGGATTGGGGGGGTTTGTGTCGGATGGGATGGGGTTAGGGTGGGATTGGGGGGTTTGTGTCAGATGGGAGGGGGTTAGGGTGGGATTGGGGGGGTTTGTGTCAGATGGGAGGGGGTTAGGGTGGGATTGGGGGGTTTGTGTCAGGTGGGATCGGGTTTAGGGGTGGGATTGGGGGGTTTGTGTCAGATGGGATGGGGTTAGGGTGGGATTGGGGGGGTTTGTGTCAGATGGGATGGGGTTAGGGTGGGATTGGGGGGGTTTGTGTCAGATGGGATGGGGTTAGGGTGGGATTGGGGGGGTTTGTGTCAGATGGGATGGGGTTAGGGTGGGATTGGGGGGGTTTGTGTCAGATGGGATGGGGTTAGGGTGGGATTGGGGGGTTTGTGTCAGGTGGGATCAGGTTTAGGGGTGGAACTGGGTGGCTTTGTGCAGGAATTCAGGACTTGTGAACAACTAAGCAGTGGGATTAAACAGAAACCACTTTATTGTTTACATTGTGCTTAAACGTTCTAAAGCTCTGCACACACAATCACACATTACCTGATTGGTGCCTCTGTTTTAGCCACGAGCTCTGCAGGAAATATTGCTTACAGTCCAGTGCTTCACAGCTCTTCCTTATCTTAGTTCTTGGTATTGTTTCTCAGCCTCTTCTTTCCCAATTCAGCACAATTTATGTTTCAGTAGCCTTGACAAATTCCAGAGTGTTTGATAAGAATAACTAAAAATGGCTTGTCTGGTGCACCTGGAACACACTGTGGACTAAACTGTTCAAAAACATTGCTGCAGGTTTGCAGAGGTGGGGGTGTCATAGGTTAGAGGGGTTTGCCTTCCTCTGGTTTGAGGAGGGATTGTGGCTGTAAAAATTGGGGAAAATCCCAGAAGTAATTTGGAACGAGGCCCTTTGTCATTCAGGACTGAGGAGTCACTGAGCCCTCCCACATTAGAGAGGCTAGAGGGTTTCTGCTCCCTCTGGTTTGAGGAGGGATTACAGCCATAGTAAAGTGAGGGAAAATCCCAGAAATCACCTGGAACAGGGCCCTTTATCATTCAGGACTGAGAGGTTAGAGGGTTTCTGCTCCCTCTGGTCTGAGCAGGGATTATGGCTGTAAAAATTGGGAAAAATCCCAGAAATAATTTGGAACAGGGCCCTTTGTCATTCAGGACTGAGGAGTCACTGAACCCTCCCAGGTTAGAGAGGTTTTCCTTCCTCTGCTCTGAGGAGGGATTATGGCCATAATAAAGTGGGAGAAATCCCAGAAACCACTTGGACTTTGTCATTTTGGAAGATCCCTTCATTTCCTTCTCCAATTAAATGGGAAGATCCTTTTATTATTTTATCCAATTAAATGGGAAGGTCCCTTCATTACTTTATCCAATTAATGGGAAGATCCCTTGATTTCCTTCTCCAATTAAATGGGAAGATCCCTTCATTTCCTGCTCCAATTAAATGGGAAGATCCTTTCATTTCCTTATCCATTTAATGGGAAGATCCTTTCATTACTTTATCCAATTAATGGGAAGATCCCTTCATTACTTTATCCAGTTAATGGGAAGATCCCTTGATTTCCTTCTCCAATTAAATGGGAAGATCCCTTCATTTCCTGCTCCAATTAAATGGGAAGATCCTTTCATTTCCTTATCCATTTAATGGGAAGATCCCTTAATTAAATGGGAAGATCCTTTCATTTCCTTATCCATTTAATGGGAAGATCCCTTAATTTCCTTCTCCAGTTAAATGGGGAGATCCCTTCATTTCCTTGCAATGAATGATGATTTCCATCTTTGCCATTTAGTAAAACAAGTTAGTTTAAAAAAATCAGTAAAAATCAAAAAATGTAGTAAAAAATCAGTAAATTGATTAATCTTTCCCATTTAATAAAATATCAGTAAAAAATAAATTTAAAAAGTAAAATCAATAACTTGAATAGTATTTCCCATTTAGTAAAATCAGTAACACATCAATTAAAAAATCAATAAAAAATAAAAGTAAAAAAATCAATAATTTGACTAATCTTTCCCATTTCATAAAAAAAGAGCAAAAATCAAAAATAGTAAAATATCAGTAAATTGAGTAATCTTTCCCATTTAGTAAAAAAAATACAAAATTTTAAAAATAGTCTGAAAATTAATGCATTGACTAATCTTTCTCATTTAGTAAGAAAGCCAGTGGAAAAACCTATTTAAAAAACAAAAACAAAAAAACTAAAATCCATAAATTGCCTGCTGTCCTTGCTGAATTCCCCAGTTGAGGGAGAATCACAGGATGGAGTGATTCCAAATAAATATTCCCAATTTGATTCACCCACAGGTTCAATTCCCACGAGAGCGCTGCCCACGCCATCGTCTCTGTCAACGGCACCACCATCGAGGGCCACGTGGTGAAATGTTACTGGGGCAAGGAGACACCTGACATGGTCAGCCCTGTCCAGCAGGTCAGGGACATCCCGGAGCCGGGGAGCTGCTGGTTAATCACCCTGTTAATTGGCTGGGATGGGGGAGTGAGATGGATGGATGGATGATGGATGATGGATGGATGGATGGATGATGGATGGATGGATGGATGGATGATGGATGGATGGATGGATGATGGATGATGGATGGATGGATGGATGGATGATGGATGGATGGATGATGGATGGATGGATGGATGGATGATGGATGGATGATGGATGGATGATGGATGGATGGATGATGGATGATGGATGGATGGATGATGGATGGATGGATGATGGATGGATGGATGGATGGATGATGGATGGATGGATGGATGATGGATGGATGGATGGATGATGGATGGATGATGGATGATGGATGGATGGATGGATGGATGGATGGATGGATGATGGATGGATGGATGGATGGATGGATGGATGGATGGATGGATGGATGATGGATGATGGATGGATGGATGGATGATGGATGGATGGATGGATGGATGGATGGATGATGGATGGATGGATGATGGATGGATGATGGATGGATGATGGATGGATGATGGATGATGGATGGATGATGGATGGATGGATGATGGATGGATGGATGGATGGATGATGGATGGATGATGGATGGATGATGGATGATGGATGGATGATGGATGATGGATGGATGGATGGATGATGGATGGATGGATGATGGATGGATGGATGATGGATGGATGGATGATGGATGGATGGATGGATGGATGGATGGATGATGGATGGATGGATGATGGATGGATGATGGATGGATGATGGATGATGGATGGATGATGGATGGATGGATGATGGATGGATGGATGGATGGATGATGGATGGATGATGGATGGATGATGGATGATGGATGGATGATGGATGATGGATGGATGATGGATGGATGATGGATGGATGGATGGATGGATGGATGATGGATGGATGATGGATGGATGATGGATGGATGGATGATGGATGATGGATGGATGGGTGATGGATGGATGGATGATGGATGGATGGATGATGGATGGATGGATGATGGATGATGGATGGATGGATGATGGATGGATGGATGATGGATGGATGGGTGATGGATGGATGGATGATGGATGGATGGATGATGGATGGATGGATGGATGGATGATGGATGGATGATGGATGGATGGATGATGGATGGATGATGGATGGATGGATGGATGATGGATGGATGGATGATGGATGGATGGATGATGGATGGATGGATGATGGATGGATGGATGATGGATGGATGATGGATGATGGATGGATGGGTGATGGATGGATGGATGATGGATGATGGATGGATGGATGGATGATGGATGGATGGATGATGGATGGATGGATGATGGATGGATGGATGGGTGATGGATTGATGGATGGATGGATGGATGGATGGATGATGGATGGATGGATGGATGGATGATGGATGGATGGATGATGGATGGATGGATGATGGATGGATGGATGGATGATGGATGGATGGATGGATGGATGATGGATGGATGGATGGATGGATGATGGATGGATGGATGGATGATGGATGGATGGATGATGGATGGATGATGGATGATGGATGGATGGATGATGGATGGATGATGGATGGATGGATGATGGATGGATGGATGGATGATGGATGATGGATGGATGATGGATGGATGGATGGATGGATGATGGATGGATGGATGGATGATGGATGGATGGATGGATGGATGGATGATGGATGATGGATGGATGGATGATGGATGGATGGATGGATGGATGATGGATGGATGGATGATGGATGGATGGATGGATGATGGATGGATGGATGGATGGATGGATGATGGATGATGGATGGATGGATGATGGATGGATGGATGGATGGATGATGGATGGATGGATGATGGATGGGTGATGGATGATGGATGGATGGATGATGGATGGATGATGGATGGATGGATGATGGATGGATGGATGATGGATGGATGATGGATGGATGGATGATGGATGGATGGATGATGGATGGATGGATGATGGATGGGTGATGGATGGATGGATGATGGATGGATGATGGATGGATGGATGATGGATGGATGATGGATGGATGGATGATGGATGGATGATGGATGGATGAATGGATGATGGATGGATGAATGGATGATGGATGGATGGATGATGGATGGATGGATGGATGGATGATGGATGGATGGATGATGGATGGATGGATGATGGATGGATGGATGGATGGATGGATGGATGGATGATGGATGGATGATGGATGGATGATGGATGGATGATGGATGGATCGTCTGGAAAAGGGTCTGGAAAAGGGTCTGCCATGGAGCTGTCAGAGTGAGCACAGAGCAAACCAAGTGGGGTGGAGCAGCTCTGCTGTGGGGAAAGGGGGCACAAGAGGAGCTTTGGGGTGACCTCTGAGCCACTTCCTGTGCCTGAAGGGACTCCAGGAGAGCTGGGGAGGGGACTTGGAGTGCCAGGACAAAGGGGACAGGGGGCTTCAGAGGGCAGGGACAGGAGGGATATTGGGAAGGGATAGATGGGATGTTGGGAAGGGATAGATGGGATATTGGGAAGGGATAGATGGGATATTGGGAAGGGATAAATGGGATATTGGGAAGGGATAGATGGGATGTTGGGAAGGGATAAATGGGATATTGGGAAGGGATAGATGGGATGTTGGGAAGGATAGATGGGATGTTGGGAAGGGATAGATGGGATATTGGGAAGGGATAGATGGGATGCTGGGAAGGGATAGATGGGATGTTGGGAAGGGATAAATGGGATATTGGGAAGGGATAAATGGGATATTGGGAAGGGATAGATGGGATATTGGGAAGGGATAGATGGGATGTTGGGAAGGGATAGATGGGATGTTGGGAAGGATAGATGGGATGTTGGGAAGGGATAGATGGGATGTTGGGAAGGGATAGATGGGATGTTGGGAAGGGATAGATGGGATGTTGGGAAGGATAGATGGGATGTTGGGAAGGGATAGATGGGATGTTGGGAAGGGATAGATGGGATGTTGGGAAGGGATAGATGGGATGTTGGGAAGGGATAGATGGGATGTTGGGAAGGGATAAATGGGATATTGGGAAGGGATAGATGGGATGTTGGGAAGGCATAGATGGGATGTTGGTAAAAGATGGAATTCCAGCAGAGCTGTGCCCTGGGAGCACCCATGACTAGTTTGGACCAACCCGATGCTCGCTGGGGGTGGGGTGAGCATTCCCAGACCCCCAGTGGCAGAGTTGCTGAGTGCTGTCCCACTGTGTCCCCAGGGCCAGCTGAGCTACCCGCCGGCCTACGGGCAGTGGGGCCAGTGGTACGGCGGTGCCCAGCTGGGCCAGTACGTGCCCAACGGCTGGCAGGTGCCAACCTACGGCGTGTACGGCCAGGCCTGGAACCAGCAGGGCTTTGGGTGAGTCCTGAGTGCTTCATCCCAAACTTCATCCCTTTTGGGAAGGGGTTTTTGTACCCCAGAGCTGCAGTGGGGTGGGGACATCCCAGCAGGGCTTTGGGTGAGTCCTGAGTGCTTCATCCCAAACTTCATCCCTTTTGGGAAATCATGTTCACACCTCAGAGCTGCAGCAAAGTGGGGACATCCCAGCAGGGCTTTGGGTGATGCCAGAGCATTTTTATCCCAGATTTTATCCCTTTTGGGAAATGATTTTCACACCTCAGAGCCGCAGCAAAGTGGGGACGTCCCAGCAGGGCTTTGGATGAATCCAGAGCATTTTTATCCCAAATTTTCTCCCTTTTGGGAAGTGATTTTTGCGCCTCAGAGCTGCAGCAAAGTGGGGACATCCCAGCAGGGCTTTGGATGAATCCAGAGCATTTTTATCCCAAATTTTATCCCTTTTGGGAAATGATTTTCACACCTCAGAGCTGCAGCAAAGTGGGGACGTCCCAGCAGGCTTTTGGGTGAGTCCAGAACCATTTTTACCCCAAATTTTATCCCTTTTTGGGAAATGATTTTCACACCTCAGAGCCGCAGCAAAGTGGGGACATCCCAGCAGGGCTTTGGATGAATCCAGAGCATTTTTATCCCAAATTTTATCCCTTTTGGGAAATGATTTTTGCACCTCAGAGCCGCATCAAAGTGGGGACATCCCAGCAGGGCTTTGAGTGATTCCAAAGCATTTTTATCCCAAATTTTCTCCCTTTATGAAGCAATTTTTACACCTGGGAGCTCCCTTGCCCCTCCCTTTGCTGTCCCCTCAGGTTGAGAACACCCCAGCAGATAACAACACCCCGAATCTCCGCGAAACCCCTTCCCAACAAACTTCAGGGATGATTTGGGATTTCCTAAAGCATCTTTTTTCTCTCCCTCACCAGGCAGAGCCAGTCCTCAGCACCGTGGATGGGCCCTGGCTACGGGGTGCAGGCAGCCCAGGGGCAGAACGGTGCCGTGGTGCCCCCCCAGCCCGGCTTCCGTGTGGGCTTCGAGACCCCCTGACCCCCCCAGCGTGGTCACTTCTGACCACAGCCACCACCAATCATGGATTGAGCCCCCCCCACAGCATTGAAATTTAAACAAAATCCTTCCCTTTTCACCACCACCCCGCCCCCCCCCCCCAAAAAAAAAAAAGAAAAAAAAAAAAAGCCCGGATGCTGGATCGCCGCCGCCGCCTTTCGGTTTGGTTTTTGTTTTTTTTTTTTTTCTCTTTTCAGTTTTTTTTTTTAAATGTGTTTTTTTTTGGAAACACAAATTGCAGGGACTTCGCTGCCTTAGCTGAGAATCGGGGCAGGAATTGCACAAAGTCATCCTTGGGGGTTTTTTGGTTTTGTGGTTTTTTTTTTGTTTGTTTGTTTTATTTGTAATTTTTTTTGTGGGGGGTTTTCCCTCAGAAAATCTAGAAACAGCTGGTAAAAAAATACCCCAAAAGAAGCCAAAAGTGTGGGAATCCTGGAGCTGCCTTCAGCCTCACACCCTCTGTTTTAAAGGAGCCTCTTGGAGCATCCCTCCAGCGGGGGGAGGTTTTTTTAGGAAGATAAATCCTACGTTTACATCATTTTTTTGTGGATCTCAGTGTGTTTTTCAGGGTCGGGTTTTTGCCTTATGCTGGGGAAAATTAAAAAAAAAAAAAAAAAGGTGGGGGGGACTTGAAAGTGCCCAGCTCTCCCCACATGAGCCAAGATTCCCACCCTGGGACAGCAAAATTCCTGTTGCTAAAACGTGACAAATCCCTCCGGGGGTTGGTTGGTTGTTTTCTTTTGTTTGGTTTTTTTTTTTTTTTTAATTTTTTACTGATTTTTACATTTTCCTGTACTGATTCTGTAAAATATTAAGCGCAAATTGAAGAATTTTTGCACAACCGTTGGCCACTTTTGTACGTTTTCCTTATTTAAAGGTAGGACACGGAGTCTTTTGATGTGATTTATGCCTCAAATCTTCCCTCTTTTTGTCCTTACTTTTTTTGTGGATATGAGATATCTCTTGGAATATAAAGTTTTTAATCCATTGTGTAAAAAATTCCCTCAGTAGTCCAGGTGTTTTTCACAAGGGAGTGAAGGTGAGAAGAGCTCCCAAACCTGATCTATCAGAGGCCAAAAAACGCCCTTTTCTTATCCTACCTCTCGCCCAGCCTTTAAAAAAAAGACACAAAAAAATTCACAAAAATGGAAAAAAATTACGAAAAACTTTTTTTTTAAAAAAAAAAAAAAGAAAAATGAAAAAACTGAGCTGTTTGTGTGTTGTGTTTTATCGGGTGGGGGCGCAGGTGGTGGTGTGTTGGGGTTGAGAGGGGGCGGGTGGAGCTGGTGGGATTTGGTGGGGTAAAGGAGCGAAATTTGGGGGGAAAGGCGAAATTTTGAGAGGGAAAGGGGAATTTCCCCCCCCCTGCTGCTGGGGCTGGTGGGAGTTGTAGTCCTAGCGTCTTTGGCTATTATCTCCTTGGACTACAATTCCCAGCAGCCTGCGCGGTGCACCACGTGGTACCGGCGGACCAATAGGAACGCTCCGGTGGCGGAAGTGAAGCCCCCCTCACGGCGCTCCCGGCGGCGGTAACGGGGCCCAGGTACCGGGGCGGGCCCGGCGGCGGAGGTGACGTCACAGGCCGCGAGGGATGCTGGGAAACGCCGGGAGACGCCGGTGAGGGGAGGGGCGAGACCCCCGGGCTGGCCCTGAGGGGAGCCGGGGCCTGGCCGTGAGGGTAGAGACTCTTGGGCCTGGCCGTGAGGGGAACTTGGGGAGCCGGAGAGGGATGGGGCTTAGTGGGGTTCGGGCTGGGGAAAAGGGGCTCGTGGGGACCCCAGAGGGTCAGGAGGAGGACACCAGGTGGGGGTCGGGCTCTGTTCCCAGGGAACAAGTGACAGGACAAGAGAGAATGGGCTCAGGCTGTGCCGGGGGGATTTAGGTTGGATTTTGGGGAAATTCCTTTGTGGAAAAGGTTGTGCCCAGGGCAGTGGCAGAGTCCCCATCCCCGAGGGGTTTATTAGAGCGTGTGGCACTTGGCACGTTCTCAGTGGTAGCCCTGGCCGTTGCTGGACTCGGTGATCCTGAAGCTCCTGTCCCCCCTAAATGTTCCCATGACATGTGACATGAACAGCGCTGCCAGCTCTGCCCAGTGTCCCCCCTGCCCTCAGGGGACACAGCCGGGGTGGCAGTGCCAGCTCCGAGTGGCTTCTCACACCCTGCCCGGGGTGCCCTGCAAGGTCCTGGGCAGGGTTTGGTGGAGCTGGGAACTCCAGGAGGAGCAAGAGGGAGTGGATAGTCACAGGGAACCCTCCCAGTGCCACACTGGGATCGGGACAGGGCACAGGGCACAGGGGACTTGTGGCAGGGCTGAAGTCACTGTCCTGGGCAGTCAGAGAGCTGCAGGGTCCCAGTGTGGGCATCCAGGGAGGAATTGCCCCATTCCTGCCCTGTTTTTGCCCACAGTTCCTCTTTTCTGGGGCTGGACAGATGCTAGCAGAGTGGTACAAGGACCAGGAAGGGTGGCACAGGGACAGACAGTGGCTATTAGGATGGCACAGGGACTGTCAGGATGGCACAGGGATAAGGCTGGGTGCCCATAGGGGTGGCACAGGGAAAAGGCAGGGTGACATCAGGACCCACAGGGACCAGGAGGGGTGGCCCTTGGAGTGTCACAGGTACTCTTAGGTTGACACAGAGACTGCCAGGAAGGTGCAGGTACTGCTGGGGTGACCAGACAGGGTGGCACAAGGACTGTCAGGGTGGCCCAGGTACTGCTGGGGTCACAATTAGGGTGGCATAGGGACTGTCAGGGTGACCACTGGGATGACATGGGGACTGCCAGGGTGGCACAAGGACCGTTGGGGTGACACACGAACTCTCAGGGTGATCCCTGTGACCAGCAGCGTCCCCCATCTCTCCCCCAGCTCCATGGATCCCTGCCCGGGCCGTCCCAAAGCCCCATCCTTCCTGTCAGACCTGGGCAAGGCCACTCTGCGGGGCATCCGCAAGTGCCCGCGCTGCGGCACCTACAACGGCACGCGGGGGCTCAGCTGCAAGAACAAGACGTGCGGCACCGTGTTCCGGGCGGGCTCCCGCCGCCAGCCGGGCGCCGACGCCGTGCGCGTCCTCACGGGCTCGCACAGCCAGCTCTACTCTGTTCGCCAGCGAGACTCGCGCTGCTTCGTGGAGCTGGGCGTGTCCGAGACGGCCATCCAGACCCCCGAGGGCACCCTGATCACCCAGCTGAGCTCGGGCCGCTGCCACGCCCCCACCTGCGCTAAGGCCGCGGCCGACAAGCAGTGCCAGCACCTGAAGCTGGCGCTGGGCTGCCAGGCCGAGGCCACGCCGCTGCCGCTCAAGAGCTCGGTGCTGGGCACGGTGCAGGCTCCTGCTGAGGCCAAGCAGAGCCTGTGGGAGCTGGCCACCGAGCCCACGGGGCCGCTGGTGCAGAGGGTCACCAAGAGCGTGCTGGTGGTCAAGTGTAAGGCCAGCCAGAGGCACAGCCTGGGCTACCTGCACGCCAACTTTGGCCAGCGCCGCTTCTCCTGCGCCTGTCGCTCCCCCAGGCGCGGCCACGCCAAGGGGGAGGAGGAGGAGGAAGAGGAGGAGGAGGAGGAAGAGTCGCCCCCCACGCGCTGCATCCACTTCCTGGCCTGCATCTGCGCCTTTGCCAGCGATGAGAGCCTGGCCCAGGAGTTCTCTGACTTCCTGGCCTCCGACGCCGGTGGTGGGAATGGGCAGGGATTTTGGGGGGCCCAGGGGCTGGGGTCACCCTGAACACGTGCCTGGGCTTTCCCAGCAGCCATTCCATGGTTCCCAGTCACCTGGGGGGTTGGGTCGGTGTCCTGCCCTGTCTTGCTGCAAGCACAGAGCTCTGTGGGGAGTGATTCACACTGGGGTGCAGCCAGCTCCTGCCTGTGAGGGAACAGCTCCAGTGGCAGCTGGGGGGGCACATCCCACTGGTTTGGGGTCCATTCCCAGGGCTGGAAACTGGACCCCTTCCCAGAGCAGTCTCTGGGCTTCATACCCCTAAACCACTCCCACAGCAGGAATATCTGGGGTTCACTTCCCTTAAACCCAGAGCAGGAATCTAGGGTTCATTCCCCTAAACCCACAGCAGGAATTTCTGGGGTTCATTCCCCTAAACCCACAGCAGGAATCTCTGGGGTTCATTCCCTCTGACCCCCTTTCCACAGCAGCAGCATCCAAGATTCACCCCTTCAAAGGGGTTCTGCACCCCAAAAGCTGCACCTCAGTAACCCCACACAGTCCAAGGTGAAAACCCATTGGGAGGGCACAATGGGAGTGGGACAAAACCTCCCCTGCCCTCCAAGGAGCCTCTTGGGATGGTGGGGGCTTCCCTGGGGGGTCCCTGTGGTCAGGATGTTTTTAGGGACAGAACTTGTGTCCCCAGGACTGAAGGGGACAGTGATCCCACAGCTGCTCCGTGGCCCTGCAGCCACAGCGCGGGCTCGGGGGGCGACTGCTGCCAAGGCCAAGAGGAGGAAGAAGGACGTGGGGCCAGGTGAGTATCCCTGGGGGGTGGGTGGGGGCTGGAATCCCCCCAGGGCAGCTCCAAGAGGTCAGATCCAGCTGTTGGAACATCTGGAGCAGCTCCAGGTGTTGGGAACTCACCTGCCCAGGCCCATGGGGTCACTGTGGTGGTGTGGGGGGTGAAGGCCCAGAGCAGGGGGGTGCCAGGGTGACCCACCTGGGGACTGTGGGTGACAATCCCTCCCTCCCTCCCTCCCTCAGGGCCGCAGGGTCCTGGCCCCCTCCTGGCTCCAGACCCGGCTCATCCTGGCCCCAGGAGGAGCAGCCTGAGGAAGACGCCGGTCGCCTCCTCCTCCTCCTCGCTGAAGAGACACGGTGAGCCCTGGGGCACTGTCAGAGCTGGGTTTGCAGGAGGGATGTGGACTTCGGGAAGGAATTTGTGGACTTTGGGAAGGAATTCCTGGTTGTGAGGGTGGGGACAGACTGGGATGGAATTCCCAGAGCAGCTGTGGCTGCCTCTGGATCTCTGGGAGTGTGCAAGGCCAGGCTGGAGTACCCTGGGACAGTGGAAAGTGTGGGAACAATGGTGGGACCCAAACCATTCCAGGATTCCATGTTTAGATGGGATCTGGAGAAGAAATTCTCACCTAGGGTGGTGAGGGGCTCAATGGAATTCCCAGAGGAGCTGTGGCTGCCCCTGGATCCCTGGGAGTATCCAAGGCTGGGCTGGAGCTCCCTGGGACAGTGGGCAGTGTGGGACCTATGGTGGGACCAAAAGAACTTTGGGATGTCCTCCAACCCAAATCAATCCAGGATTCCATGTGCAGGTTTGGATGGGATTTTGGGAAGGAATTCCTGGCTGTGAGGGTGGGGAGTGCCTGGGATGGAATTCCCAGAGAAACTGTGGCTGCCCCTGGATCCCTGAAGTGTCCAAGGCTGGGCTGGAGCAGCCTGGGACAGTGGGAGATGTCTCAGGGTTGGACTGGATGGGCTTGAAGGTCCCTTCCAACCCAAACCAATCCGGAATTCCATGTGCAGGTTTAGATGGGATTTGGGGAAAAAATGCTCGATGTCCCTGGAGGTGTTCCAGGATGGGTTGGAACAACCTGGTCCTGTGGATCCCTGCTGATCCCATGAGCCACAGGGACACTTTGGGGTGAGAATTTGGGACCCCCAGCCTCTTCCCTGACCCCACTGTGCCCTCCCAGGCCACATCCTGGTAGAACAGGATGAGCTTTAAGGTCCCTTCACACCCAAACCATTCCCACATCCCATGAGTTATTTGTGCTGGGTTTCTGTGGGATGTTTGGGAGAGGAAAGGTCCCTCCAGCAGCATGGAATCCCGTGGGTTTTCCCACATCCCTGTGGAAGAACCCTCTCTCCATGCTGGCATCACCCCGTGCCAGGACAGCAGCCTTTGCTTGGTGCTCTTCCCCCTCTTGCCTTCAGTTTTGTCTGGAAGTTGGCACAAATCCCTCATTTCCCTGCTTTTCCCCTAACACAGAGCTCCCCCATCCCACCCTGGGCCAGTTCAGCTCCCACAGACTCCCCCAGGGTGCCCTGGAGGGTGACGTTTGGGGCAGGGTGACATTGCAGTGACCCCTCCAGCCTTCATCCTGCCTTCGTCATCCTCCTGAGTATGGTCCTTCTCCTGGGTCCCCAACTGACCACTGGGATGTTCCACCATTCCCAGCCCTCCTTGAGCTTGACCATCACCCCAAAGTGACCCCTCCAGCCTTCATCCCACTTTCTTCATCTTGGGGTCCCCAGCTGACCATGCTTTGGTCACACACTGATCACTGGGATGACCACTGACCACTGGGATGACCACTGGGATGCTCCACCATTCCCAGCCCTCCCTGGACTCGACCATCACCCTGGAGTGACCCCTCCAAAGTCCTCAACCTTCACCCAGCCTTCATCATCCTCCCAAGGATGTTCCTTCTCCTGGGGTTGCCATCTGACCAGGCTTTGGCCACACACTGACCTCTGAGATGACCCCTGGGATCTCCCACCATTCCTGGCCCTCCTTGAGCTTGACCATCCCTTCCCTGTCCCCTGCAGGCTGTGCCCAGGTGCTGGATGAGTCCCAGGTGTCCCTGTCCTTCCAGGAGTGGCTGGGCAGTGTCACAGAGCGCATCCACCAGACCATGCACTACCAGTTTGAGGGTGAGTGTCCAGCTGCAGGACGTGGATTTTCCCCTGGGAAGTTTTAATGGGTTTGCTCCAGGTCACATCAAGGGCACAGGGGGGGATTCTGTCCCTCTGCCCCACCTGCGGCTTGGGGGTCCCAGAGTCCAGGGGAGGCCACAGAGCTGCTCCAAGGGCTGGAGAACCTCTGGAGCCAGGCTGGGAGAGCTGGGGGTGTTTACCTGGAGAAGGGAGGGATCCAGGGAGAGCTTCCAGCACATTCCGGGGCCTGAAGGGGCTCCAGGAGAGCTGGGGAGGGACTGGGGACAAGGGATGGAGGGACAGGACACAGGGAATGGCTTCCCATTGGAAAAGGGAAGATTTAAATGGGATATGGGGAAGGAGTGAGGGTGGGGAGGGGCTGGGATAGAATTCCCAGAGGAGCTGTGGCTGCCCCTGGATCCCTGGAAGTGTCCAAGGCCAGGCTGGAGCCACCTGGGACAGTGGGAGGTGTCCCAGGGTTGGACTGGGTGGGCTTTGGGGCCATCCCAACCCGAGTCCAGGATTCCATGATTCTCAAGTCCCTCTGCTCTCTGGGGGACATTTTGGGAACACTTTTGGTGCTGTTTTGGAAGGCTTTCAATGTCATTTTGGGAATACTGTGTCCCTTTTTAGGAACAGTTTGGTGCCTTTTTTGGGAACACTTTTGTTACCTTTTTGGGAACACTTATGGTGCCATTTGGGGAGCACTTTGGGTGCCATTCAGGGAACTCTGTGTCCCCTTTTGGGGATGATTTGGTGTCTTTTGGCAGCACTTACGGTGCTGTTTTGGGATCACTTCTGATGCCATTTTGGGAACACTGTCCATTTTTGGGAACATTTTTGGTGCCATTTTGGCAGTTATTTTTGCTCCCATTTGGGGACCACCCTCTCTCCTTACCATCCATGCCTCTCACCATCAGTTGTCACCACGCCCTCCCCAGCCTCCTCCCAGTGACCAGGCCACCAAATCCCAGACATTTCCCTGGGAATTCAACCACTGCTGATGCCATGAGCCACAGGGACACTTTGGGATGAGAATTTGGGATCCCCAGCTCCTTCCCTGACCCCGCTGTGCCCCTCCCAGGCCACCCAGAGCCACTGGTGTTCCACATCCCCCAGTCCTTCTTCGAGGCTCTCCAGCAGCGCATCTCCAGCGGCAGCGGCAAGAAGAGGCTCCCCAATTCCACCACGGGTGAGGAAAAAGGGGAAAACACAGGAAAACCCCACAGGAAGCTGAGTTTGGGGGGATTATTTGGGGCATGGAGCAGATCCTGCGCTGCCCAGAGGGTTCCTGAATTTTTTCTTGGCTGCTCTGCCCAGTGGGAAATGATGAGGGGGGGAAAAATGGGGAAGAGGGTGGGGTGGAAAAATAAAGGGGAGAGGAAAGGGGTGGAAAAATAAAGAGAAAAAAAGGAGTGGGAAAATAAAGGGGGGGGAAAGGGGTGAAAAAATAAAGGGGGGAAAAAGAGGGGGGGAATAAAGAGGAAAAAAAGGTGGAAAAGTAAAGGGGAAATAAATGGGGGAAAGAGGGATGGAAAAATAAAGGGGGGAAATAAACAGGGGAAAGGGGTGGAAAAATAAAAGGGGGACATAGGCAAAAAGGGGGGGGAAGAGGGAAAGAGGCAAAAAGGGGAAAGAGACAAAAAGGGAGGGGGGAAAAAAAGGGGGAAGGAGGGGAAAAATAAAGAGGGGAGCAAAATGGGGAAAATGGGGGAAGGAGGAGAAGAAGAGGGGGGGAAAGAGGCAAAAAAGGGAGGAAAAGGCAAAAGATGAGGGGAAAAGGGGAAAATATAAAGGGGGAAAGAAACAAACAGGTGGAAAAAGAGGCGAAAAAGGGAGGGAGAGGAAAAATCAAGAGGCGGGGAAAAAGGGCCGATAAATCCAAGAGGGGGGAAGAGAACAAAGGGGCTGGAGCCCCCCGAGCACCCCCCGACCCCTCCCCGCAGCCTTCGTGCGCAGGGACGCGCTGCCCCTGGGCACCTTCTCCAAGTACACCTGGCACATCACCAACGTCCTGCAGGTGAAGCAGATCTTCGACACGCCCGAGGTAAGGCAAGGACAGCCCCCGGACCTCCCCCCAGTCCCTCCGGGCCGGCCCTGAGCGCTCCCCACCCCGCAGGTGCCGCTGGAGATCACCCGGAGCTTCGTGCAGAACCGCGATGGTTCCTACGAGCCCTTCCGCAGCCCCCGCGTGGAGGTGGAGAGCCTGGCCGAGGGGCTGGGCCCCCACGAGAAACAGCCCCCGCTGCGGCCCCTGGAGCTGCAGACCTTCCTCAAAGTCGGTGAGGCACGGGGGGGCACGGGGGGACCCAAAACCCACCGAGATGGACTGGAGGGGGGGGGGGGGGGAAATCCAAAATAGCTCTGGGAATGGCAGGTTGGGACCCCAAAACAGCTCCAAGGAGGGGCAGGCTTGGACCTCAAAACAGCCCAGGAAGGGCAGGGTGGGACCCAAAAACAGCCTGTGGGAGGGACACAGCATGACCCCTAAACAGCCCTAGGGAGAGGCAAGGTGGGACCCCAAAACAGCCCCAAGGAGGGGCAGGGTGGGACCTCAAAACGCCCCCTGGGACAGGTAGGATGGGACCCAGAAACACCCCCAGGAAGGACAGGCAGGGTGAGACCCCAAAACAGCTCCAAGGAGGGGCAGGCAGGGATCCCAAAATAGGGGGGATGGAGGGGAACCCAAAACAGCCCCATGAAAGGTAGGGTGGGACCCAAAGGAGGGGAAAAGGAGACTCCAGAGGGTGGAGGGGAGACATGAACACCCCTGGGGGGTCTCAAGGGAGGGGAAAGGAGGGTCCCAGAGGAGGGGGGGCTTCAAGAGAGGGGAAAGAGGGGGAGGCCCAAAGGGCTGGGGGGCTTCAAGGAAGGGAAGAAGGGGGGTCCCCAAGGTGGGGGTCCCGCAGCCACGCCGCCGTGCCCCCCCAGGACACACATCCCCCACGCAGAAGGAGCCCACGCCGTTCACCATCGAGTGGATCCCCGACATCCTGCCCCGCTCCCGCCTGGGAGAGCTGCGCCTCAAGTTCCAGTACGGACACCACGGGGGGCCCCGGCAGCCCCCCAGCCGCGGGACCCCCCCCACAGAGCCCCCCCCACTGCCGCTGAACCCCCTGGGCACCATCGCCTTCCCCTGAGACCCCCCCAAAAAGGGACAGCGGGCTCGGGGCTGGGCGTGGCACCTGGGAGCCCCCCCAGAATAAACCGGCACCCCCCACCCCCCCCCAGTGTGCTGAGCATTTCTGGGGGGAACCAGAATGGGGGGATGGGGGAAACCTGAGAGACCCCCGAAAGGGGGAGGGACACCTGGGAGACCCCCAGAATGGGAAGGGGGAAACATGGGTGGGGTGGAAATCTGGGAAATCCCAAAATAGGGAGTGAGGGGGGGAGACACCCAAAATGCAGGGCGGGGGAGAAAAGAGGGGGCACCCGGGAGGGACTCCCCCAGAATGGGGGGAAAAGGGGAGGACACCCCCAGACCTTCCCAGAGATCTGCCCAGCAGACCCCCAGTAGGCACCCAGCAGTTCCCAGTTGCCCTCCGTGGCTCCCAGTAGGCACCAAGGAGCTCCCAGTTACTCCCAGTAAGCATTCAGTGGGCACTCAGTTGCCTTTAAGAGCCCACAGGACACCTGGTACTCCCAGTATGCCCAGTGCTCCCAGTATTCCCTATATCCCCAGTCCGCCCACCCATATCCGCAGTACCCCAGTGCTCCCTGTCCCCCCAGTATCCCCAGTCTCTCCCAGTATCCCCACTCCCCCCACAGTATCCCCCAGTCTCTCCCAGTGCCCCTCGTCTCCCCCAGTCCCCTCCCAGTCCCCTCCCAGTGTCCCCAGTCCCCCCCGCGCTGACCTCCCGCCGCCAGGGGGCGCTGCCGCTCTGCCCCGAGCCAAGATGGCGGCGGCTGCGCGCGCGCTGCGGGTGAGGGGAGAGCGGGAATGGGGGAAAACCACCGAAAATAGGGGGAAAACAAACACCGGGAATGGGGGGAAAGCACCGAAAATAGGGGGGAAAACAAACACCGGGAATGGGGGGAAAGTACCGGGAATGGGAGAGATCCCGGGACAGCTGGGGTGCAGGCCCGGCAGCGGCACGGGCTGCTGAGGGGAGCTCTGGGAACACTGGGAATGGGAACACTGGGAATAGGGGACACTGGGAATGGGGAACACTGGGGACCCTGGGAATCGGGACACTGGGAATGGGGACACTGATGTTGGAGGGTTTCAGGGGCCCCAGCCCAAGGGACATGAGCTGGGGAGGGGGATGGGCATGTGGGTGACGAGGGACATGGGGTTTGGGACACACCGGGGATGGGGGGCACTGGATAGGAGGGCCAAGGGCTGTGGTGACACTGGGGACAGGGTCACCAGCTGCAGGGTCACACCAGCACTGTCCCCAATTCGGGGACACCAGGACTGCTCCGTGGGGCTCCTGGGGCCACACTGGCTCTTGCTGGGGACAGGGGACTGGGATGTCCCCCTGCTCGGCTGTCCCCAGCCCTGTTCCTCTGCAGGTCCTTCCCCGTGCCCTGCATGTCCCCAGTGCCACCCGGCAGCTCCACACCACCCCCGCCTGCCTCAAGGTGAGTCCTGGGGGACCCCACGGCGGTGTCCCCATGTCCCCCCGCCCCACCGTGTCCCCCTGACCCCGCTGTCCCCCACAGACACGGGCGGCTCGGGTGCGTGTGGGCAAGGGGGACAAGATGGTGACCTACGAGCAGGCACACGCCCCACACTACATCGGCCACCGCAAGGGGTGGCTGTCCCTGCACACCGGTGGGTGACACGGGGACAGGGGGCAGATGGGCATGGGGGGACACGGGGCACCCCTGGGGGTGGGGACGAGGGGGCACCGCGGTCACAGGGTGTTGTGGGGACAGGGGTGGGGGACACAGGGACAGAGATGGGGACAAAGGGGGGACATGAGGGCACTGTGGGGAGAGTCACAGGGTGTTGTGGGGACAGGGGTGGGGGACACAGGGACAGAGATGGGGACAAAGGGGGGACATGAGGGCACTGTGGGGAGAGTCACAGGGTGTTGTGGGGACAGGGATGGGGGACACGGGGACAGAGATGGGGACAAAGGGGGGACATGAGGGCACTGTGGGGAGAGTCACAGGGTGTTGTGGGGACAGGGGTGGGGGACACAGGGACAGAGATGGGGACAAAGGGGGGACATGAGGACTCTGTGGGGAGAGTCACAGGGTGTTGTGGGGACAGGGATGGGGGACACGGGGACAGAGATGGGGACAAAGAGGGGACATGAGGACTCTGTGGGGAGAGTCACCTGTGCCACCACCTTGTCCCCTCAGGGAACCTGTGTGGCAATGCAGGCGCGGCACAGCGGGCAGTCACCTGTGCCACCTGTGTCACCACGGTGTCCCCTCAGGGAACCTGTGTGGCGAGGCGGGCGCGGCACAGCGGGCAGTCACCAGTGCCACCTGTGTCACCACGGTGTCCCCTCAGGGAACCTGTGTGGCGAGGCGGGCGCGGCACAGCGGGCGGTCGAGGACACGTTCCTGCGGCGGTTCCTGTTCGGGACCTTCCCGGGGCTGCTGGCGGATGAGGTGGTGCTGAAGCGCCGCGGGAACCTGCTGGTGATCTGTGCCCTGCTGGGCCGGGCGCTGCCACCCTACAAGCTCTACTTCCTGCTGGGCTACGCCGAGACCCTGCTGGGCCACTTCTACAAGTGCCCCGTGCGCCTGGAGCTGCAGACGGTGCCCGCCCGCGTGCCCTACAAGTACCTGTAGGGCTGGGAATGATCCTGTAAACATCCCACAGGGAATGCCCTATAAACACCCCTGAAGGAACGCTCTGGGATATCCTCACTGTGCCCTACAAGTACCTGTAGGGCTGGGAATGATCCTGTAAACATCCCACAGGGAATGCTCTATAAATGAAGGAACACTCTGGGATATCCCGGCTGTGCCCTGCAAGTGCCTGTAGGGCTGGGAATAAACCTATGAACCTCTCACAGGGAATGCCCTATAAATGTCCCTGAAGGAGCATTTTGTGATGTCTCTGCTGTGCCCTACACGTGCCTGTAGGGCCGGCAGGAAAGGTCCCCCGGGAGTGCTCTGGGACAGCCCCTGTGCCACCACCAATGGTGGCTCGTGGCCCAACCTGGGGCACTCCCAGGGCTGTGCCCCACATGTCCCCACAATTTTGTTGTGCCCCACATCCTGTCCCCATGTCCCCAGTCCCTGTGACATTTGGCAGCAAAGGTGCAGCTCCCCTTCTTACCCCTGCTCATCCCAGTCCAACCAGTTCAGGATGTGATCTCAGGCTGGGAGGGTTTGGGGGCACCTGGTGCCAGCCCTGTGGTGGCCTCGTGCCCTGCATGTCCCTGTCACCTCCGTGTCACCGCATGTGCCCCATGAGGCTTCACCCCATGATGTCCCTGTGACCCCCCACGTCCGTGTGTCCATGTCCCTTGTGGGACCCCCATGTCCCTGTGATGTCCCTGTGACTGCCATGTCCATGTGTCCATGTCCCTTGTGGGACCCCCATGTCCCTGTGATGTCCCTCTGTGCCATGTCCATGTGTCCATGTCCCTTGTGGGACCCCCATGTCCCTGTGATGTCCCTCTGTGCCATGTCCATGTGTCCATGTCCCTTGTGGGACCCCCATGTCCCCTGTGATGTCCCTCTGTGCCGTGTCCTTGTCCCTACGGTGTCCTTGTGCCCCGTGGGGCTTTATCCATGTGACGTCCCTGTGCCCCCATGGCCTTGTCCCCATGGTGCCCACGTGCCTCATGTGGCAGTGTCCCTGTGCCCTCCATGGTGTCCCCCATAGCCCAGTGATGTGACTCTGCCCCACATGTCCCTGTCCTCACAGTGTCCCTGTACCCCACATGGCCCTGTGTCCTCAACATTCTCATGTCCCCAACCCCGGTGACATTTGGGACCCAAGGCGCAGCTCCCCTTTCCCCCTACCCATCCCAGTCCAACCAGTCCAGGATGTGACAAAACCAGTTTAAATAGAAAGGGGAGAGGGGCACGGGAGGGGATTGGGGGGTGGGGGGGCTCAGCCCTTCCCCAGCGCCTTGTCCTTGTCCTTGTCCTTGTCCTTGTCCTTGAAGGAGGGGTTGCCAAGGCCCAGCTGTGGCCCCTGCCCCACGTCCCCCGGCATGTCCTGCGCTGCTGGCACCCGCGGGCCGGGCCCTGTGGGGACAGTGGGCACAGTGCCAGCCTGTCCCCAGGGATGACACAGGGGGACAGTGGTGCCGGTGCCAGCCTGTCCCTGTCCCCGGGGGTGACACGCTCCTTACCGATGTAGCTGAGCAGCACGGGCAGGAAGACCAGGCCGTGTGCCAGCCCCACCAGGGTGATGATGAGGTTGAGGCGGAAGAAGAAGATCTGGATGAGCCGTGCCTTGGCAAACGCCAGCACCACCACGCCCGGCAGGTTGGTCATGGCCACCCCCGCCACCACCTGCGGGGACAGCGGCCACCCTGGGTGACGTCGGCCCCAGGACGGGACAGTGTCCTGTGTCGTCACCTCCCAGCCTCAGGAGGGTTTGGGGTCCCACGATGTCACCCCCCAGCCCCAGGAGGGAATCCTGCGGTGTCACTCCCATCCCAGCAGGGTTCCCACCAGTGTTCCCACCTTGCTGCCCATGGTGACGGTGGCCTCGGTGGCTCGTGCCACCCGCGTGGGCTGGCAGCTGCGGGCGAAGGCGCAGGTGATGTGGGACACGAACTCCACCGAGATGCCCACGGCCTGTGGGGACACGGGGCTGGCACGCTGGGCACTGCCGCGTCCCCAGAGCCACCCCTTGTGCCCCACGGCCCCGTGCCACCCCAAAGGCCCCATGCCACCCAAAGTGCCCCAGCTCCTGCTGCCACCTCCCGTGCCCCCAAAGCCACTCAGGGTGTCCCAAACTCCCACGCCAATCCTTGCGGCCCTGTGCCATGCAGCACATCCCATGTCCCTGTGCCACCCCTTGTGCCTGTGCCACCCCATGTGCCCCATGTCCCTGTGCAACACCACATGTCCCATGTTCCTGTGCCACCCCAGGTCCCTGTGCCACCCCACATTGCCTGTGTCCCTTTGCCACCCCTGACACGCCACGTTCCCGTGCCACCCCACATGCCCAACTGTCTTCGTTCCACCCTCTGTCCCTGTGGCACCCCATGTCTCTGTGGCACTCCACCTCCCCCGTGTCCCTGTGCCACCCCACATCCCCGTTCCACCCAGTGTGCCCCGTGTGCGCGCACCGCCACGAGGTTGATGAGTGCCACGGCGTTGTAGGGCACGCCCCAGAGCGCCATGAAGCCCACGGTGTCCAGCAGCACCATGGCGATGGTCAGCAGCGTGGCCAGGCTGGAGCGCACGTCCATGCCCAGCAGCAGGAAGGACACGGTGAAGGTGGGCACCAGGCACAGCGCCAGCATCACCAGCCCCTCGTACACCACCGTCAGGTACTGCTCGTAGTACACGTACGTCACCCTGCGGGGACAGCGCCGGTGGCACCGCGGTGGCGCCGGGCACTCTGAGATGGGCCTTGGGAACTCTGATATGGACATCGGGCACCCCAAAACAGGCATCGGGTACCTTGAGATGGGCACTGCGCACCCCAAAATGGGCACCGGGTATCCTCACGTGGGCACCAAGCACCACAAAATGTGCACTGGGCACCCTGATACGGGCACTGGGCATCCCAAAACAGACACTGGATACCATGGTATGGGCACCAGGCACCCCAAAACGGTCACCCTGACCTGGGCATCGCTAACTGGGAACCTTTAAAATGGGCATGCACACTGACCCCTTACTGGGGCACCCCCTCGAGACCCCCGGCAGGGACACTGGGGCACCCCCAGCACCCCAGAACAGGCACCCTGACCCAGGCACCGCTACCTGGACACCCCGAACTGGGCCCCCACTCGTGAGCCCGGGTGTCCCCGCGGCGTCACTCACGTGTAGGGGAAGACGCGGAAGTCGGGGTCGGTGCCGGGCACGGCGCGCAGGGTGCGGGTGATGCGCTCGGCCAGGGCGCGGGCGGCGCGCAGGGCGGCCGTGTACTCCTGAGACGTGCGGAGCGGCCGCTGGTACGCCATGAACCGCGACGCTGCGGGGGACACCGGTCACTCGGGGGAGTGGCACCGAGGGGACACCGGTCACTCGGGGCACTGGGCACCACGGGGACACCGGTCACTCGGGGGAGTGGGCACCGAGGGGACACCAGTCACTAGGGGGAGTGGCACCGAGGGGACACCGGTCACTCGGGGGAGTGGCACCGAGGGGACACCGGTCACTCGGGGCACTGGGCACCACGGGGACACCGGTCACTCGGGGGAGTGGGCACCAAGGGGACACCGGTCACTCGGGGGAGTGGCACCGAGGGGACACCGGTCACTCGGGGCACTGGGCACCACGGGGACACCGGTCACTCGGGGGAGTGGGCACCGAGGGGACACCAGTCACTAGGGGGAGTGGCACCGAGGGGACACCGGTCACTCGGGGGAGTGGGCACCGAGGGGACACCAGTCACTAGGGGGAGTGGCACCGAGGGGACACCGGTCACTCGGGGGAGTGGCACCACGGGGACACCGGTCACTCGGGGGAGTGGCACCGAGGGGACACCGGTCACTCGGGGGAGTGGGCACCACGGGGACACCGGTCACTCGGGGGAGTGGCACTGAGGGGACACCGGTCACTCGGGGGCAGTGGCACTGAGGGGACACCGGTCACTCGGGGGAGTGGCACCACGGGGACACCGGTCACTCGGGGGAGTGGCACCCAGGGGACACCGGTCACTCGGGGGGAGTGGGCACCACGGGGACACCGGTCACTCGGGGGAGTGGCACCCAGGGGACACCGGTCACTCGGGGGCAGTGGCACTGAGGGGACACCGGTCACTCGGGGGGAGTGGGCACCACGGGGACACCGGTCACTCGGGGGAGTGGCACCGAGGGGACACCGGTCACTCGGGGGCAGTGGCACCACGGGGACACCGGTCACTCGGGGGAGTGGGCACCGAGGGGACACCGGTCACTCGGGGGCAGTGGCACCGAGGGGACACCGGTCACTCGGGGGAGTGGGCACCGAGGGGACAGTGGGCACCCCCAGGGGACAGTGGTCACCCCTGATGGCAGTGGTCACTTCCAGGGGACAGAAGATCATGGGGTCAGCAGCCACCCCTGTGCTCAGCAGCCACCCTGGGGCAGTGGCCACCAGAGGGTCAGTGGTCATCCCTGGGGGGTCAGCAGCCACCAGAGGGTCAGTGGTCACCCCCATGGGACAGAGGTCACCCCCGTCCCCGTGTCACCTCCCGCACTCACCCAGGATGGTCCCGTTGGCATCCATGCTCACAGCGGTGTCGTAGGCGCCCAGGCCACTGCGGGAATACGGGGACAGGGGGTCAGGGGGTTAGGGGACACAGGGTCAAGTGGGACACGGAAACAGGGGGTCAGGGGACAAGGGCTTAGGGGGTCAGGAGGGACATGGGGTCAGGGGGACATGGGGTCTGGGGGGAGATGGCGACACCAAGATGGGTCAGGGAAAATGGGAGTCAGAGGGACACGGTGTCGGGGGAACCAGAGGGGCACCCGGAAGGGTCAGGGGGGACACGAGGACACCCAGGACAGCCAGGAGTGACACAGGGGTCAGGACGGACACAGGGGTCAGGGGACACCCAGGGAGTGCCCATGCTGGTGTTCGTGTCCCTGCTGGTGTTCATATCACCACCCCCATGGGTGGCACTGCGCCCCAGGTGTCCCCACAGGTGCCACCTACCCCTGGGTGTGCCCTTGGGTGTCCCTACAAGTGGCACCCAACCATAGACACCTCCACAGTGTCCCCTTGGGTGGCACGTACCCCTGAGTGTCACCACAGCCCGGTGCCTCCCCTGGTGTCACCGTGGTGCCACCGTGGTGCCACTCACCCCTTGGCGCACTGCAGCGTGGGCCGGTCCTGCAGGAACCAGGGCAGGAAGCGCTCGAACTCCTCGGCCGTGGGGCGCCGCGCCTGCTTCAGGCACTGGCCCAGCGCACAGCTCAGGTCATCTGCGGCCACACGGAGGGGGCAGTGTGGCCACCGGCCACCGCTGGGCACCAGTGGGCGCCCAAAGGGCGCGTGGTGGCCACTGCAGCAGGCACCAAGCAGGCACCCAGTGGTCATCACAGTAGGGACCCAGTGACCACCGTGGTGGGCACTCAATGACCACCCAATGGCCACCATGGTGGGCACCCAATGGCCACTCAGCAGCCACCATGGTGGGCACCCAATGGCCACCCAATGTCACCCAGTGCTCATCCCAGTAGGTACCAAATGAACACCATGGTGAGCACCCAGCGGGCACCCAATGGGCATCCAGTGGACATTCAGTGGCCACCCAATGGCCACCCAACTTCACCCAGTGGTCATCACAGTATCCACCCAATGACCACCGTGGTCACCCAACAGGCAGCCACAGTGGTCACCATGGCGGGCACCCAGTGGTCATTACAGTGGTCATCACAGTGGGCACCCGATGGCCACCCAACGGCCGCCATGGCGGGCACCCAGTGGCCAGCTCAGCGTAGCCCCGCGTCCCCTGTCCCTCACTCACTGCTGGTGGAGGGGCAGAACTCGCCCTTGTGCTCCCCGAACTGGTGGATGCGGCAGCAGCGCCCCATGGGGTTCAGCCAGTCCAGGAAATCGTCCACCCACGAGGTGGCCGGGATGGCCAGGTAGGACCTGGCAGAGGGGACACGGGGCTGGCAGGAGCCGGGCGCGGCCGGCGGGCAGCGCGGGGCCCCCGGGGCGCGGCCGGTCGCTCACACGTTGGGGAAGGCCGTGGCCTGCTGGATGGTCTGGGTCAGCGAGTCGGCGTCGCAGCCCGAGCTGGAGCAGATGGCGTTGGTGCCGTTGGCCGAGGAGAAGTTGTAGCCACCCGTGGTGACAAAGTAGGTGGGGACACCCACGGCCAGGTACTGGTTCAGAGCCGAGAAGTACTGGAGCATGTACGAGTCCTGGGGACAGCCACGTGTCAGGGGTGGCACCCGCGGGCATCCCACAGGGGCACAGGGGGCACGTGTGTCCCCATCCACGGCCGTGTCACGCCCCCGTGTGACACCCACCCCGTGTGACACCCAGGCCTGTGACCCGCAGGGGGGTCCCAGAAGGGCCCCCAAGGGTCCCCACCTGTCCCCACCTGGGGCCATGGCACCCACCCAGCACTCACGGGGGGTCTCACAGGGGTCACCCCACGTGTCCCCACGTAGGGCCGCGTCACCCTCACGTGTCCCCAAGCCTCCCCATGGAGGCCACCCCCCCAGATGTCCCCACATGACCCTGCTGTCCCCCCCGTGCGTCCCCCAGAGCCTCGGGGTGCAGCGCCCACCTCGGGCAGGGCCAGCTCCTGGTCCAGCCCCACGGGCACGTGGAACACCAGGAAGAGCCCGGCGCAGGCCAGGAACAGGAACAGCAGCACCTGGGGTGGGGGGCTCTGCTCAGGGACCCCCTCGTGTCCCCAAAATCCCTCCCCAAAGCCCTCGTGTCCCCCCAGACTTTTCACACCCCCTCATGTCCCCCCAAACCCCTCCATGAGTCCCCCAGGATCCTCCTAAAATCCGAGGACCGCCCAGGACCCCCCCAAACCCCTCTGCTCCATTTCTCACCCCCGCTACCCCCAAGCCCCCCACATCCCTATGCCCCCCCATTGTCCCCCATTGTCCCCATGCCCCCCGTGGCCCCCATGTCCCCCAATTCCCCTCAAAATCTTGCACCCCCCCAGACCCCCATATCCCCCATGTCCCCCGTGCCCTCCGTGCCCCCCGTGCCCCCCGATGCCCCCCGTCCCTCACCACGGCGGGCCGCACGATGGGGTGCAGCAGCACGGGGGTGTAGTAGCGCTCGAGGAGGGGGCGCAGCAGCCGCACCCCCTCCCCAGCCGGGCCCCCCTTGCCCGTCCCGCAGCAGCAGCAGAGGTCGTAGCGCCCGGCCTGGGGGCACGGGGGGGCTGGTACGGGGGTCTGCTGCACCCCCCCCGGGCACAGCCTGGGGACTCCCACCCGCCCTGGAGACCCCCACCCGTCCTGGGGACCCCCACCCAGCCTGCTGCCACCGTGCCCACCCCGTGCCCACCCTGGGGACCCTCACACCCACCCTGGGGACCCCTCACCCGCCCTGGAGACCCCCACCCGCCCTGGGGACCCCCACCCAGCCTGCTGCCACCGTGCCCACCCCGTACCCACCCTGGAGACCCTCACCCACCCTGGAGACCCTCACCCACCCTGGGGACCCTCACACCCACTCCGTGCCCAGCCCGTGCCCCCCTCCCCTCGCCCCCCGGTGTCCCCCGGTGTCACCTCCTGTCGCCGCCAGTCCAGCGCCACCAGCGCCACGAACCCGGACATCTGCAGCAGGAAATCGAAGGCGATGGCGAGCGAGGCCGTGAGGGCGAAGGTGCGCACGGCGGGCATGGACGAGAGGGCACCTGCGGGACCCCCGCGACCCCCGGGTCACCGGACAGCCCCGGGACAGAACCGGAACAGAACCGGGACAGCACCGGGACAGCCCCGGACACCTCCCGTGTCATCAGGGCCACATGGCAGCCCCCCCACACCACACCACCCCACACCCCCCGGCCCACCCCCCTTGTCCCCCACGTCCCTGTGCCCCCGGTACCCCCGTGCCCCCCGGTCCCCCCGTGCCCCCTCCCCGCGCCCCCCGGTGCCCCCAGACCCACCGAGCAGGAAGCAGACGGCCTCGGAGATGCTGCAGAGCAGCATGCTGGGCGCCACCTGTGCCAGCACCCGCCCCAGGTGCTGCTCCCGCGTCTCACCCGGCTCCCGTTGTGATTGCTGCTGGCCCGGGGAGGGGTCAGGACAGCTCCGGCAGCCCCCACGGGCACCCCCAGATCCGAGGGGATCCCCACGGGCACCCCCACATTCCCAGGGACCCCCACGGGCACCCCCGGCCACCCGAGGGTGCCCCCTGCCCCACGGGACCCCCCTCCCCCAGGGACACATTCCCCACGGGAGTCCCAAAAGTGCCCCCATAGTCCATGGAGGCACCTGTCCCCAAAGTGTCCCCAAGCCCCTGTACCCCACGGACACCCTGGTCCGCAAAGTGTCCCCATGTCCTGCCCCACAGGGATCCCCACTGCCCTCAGGTGCCTCCCCCACCTTGGGGACCCCTGTCCCCAACGTGTCCCAGTGCCCCAAGGAGCCCCCGTGCCCCCCACCTGGAGCTCCTGCACGAAGATGAAGATGTTGTCGGCTCCCACGGCCAGCACGAGGAAGGGCACGACCTCGAGGATGATGAGGGACGAGGGCAGCCCCAGCAGCGCCAGCAGCCCCATGGAGGCCAGCACGGCACCCAGCACCACGGTGATGCCCCCGAGCGCCAGCGTCACCTTCGACTCCACCTGCGGCACCCTGGGCTCAGCACCCCCGGCTCAGCACCCCCGGCTCAGCAACCCCGGTTCAGCACCCCCAGTTCAGCACTCCCAGTTCAGCACCCCCAGTTCAGCAATCCCAGTTCAGCACCTCCAGTTTAGCACTCCCAGTTCAGCACCCCCAGTTCAGCACCCCCAGTTCAGCACCCCCAGTTCAGCAATCCCAGTTCAGCACCCCCAGTTCAGCACCCCCAGTTCAGCAATCCCAGTTCAGCACCCCCGGGCCCCCAGGCTGCTGCCACCACCCCGGAGTTCCCCGGGGCTCACCAGGACTCTCTGCCAACCCCAAACCCCTCCAGACCCCCCCAAACCGATCCCCTGAACCCCCCCGAGCCAGTCCAGCTCCCTGTGCCACCCCCGAGCCCCCCGAGCTCACCAGGACCCTCCGCCAGGCCGTGTACTCGCCCAGGGCCAGCGCGATGTAGGCGAACACCAGCAGGTAACTGGTGGCGAACACCGGGATGTCCTCCCCGCTCGTGCGGTTGATCTCGTCCTCCAGAGAGCGCTGAGGGGACAGCGACAGCGACAGGGACAGCTGAGGGGGCACAGAGATCTGGGGGGCACCAGGGACACGGGGGGCACGGGGGACACAGAGGGGAAACAGGGACACGGGGGCACAGGGACACGGAGGGGACACGGGGCACTGGGGACACCTGGGACACGGGGGACATTGGGGGACAGAGACACGGAGGGGACACGGGGGGTACCGGGGGATCTGCAGACACCGGGACATGGGGACACAGGGAGGCACAGGGACATAGAGGAGACATGGAGGGGACACGGAAGGGACACGGGGGGCACACAGTGCACACGGGAGGGACACGGAGGGGACACGGGAGGGACACGCAGGGCACGCGGGCCGCACCTCGGCCATGAAGGTGACCGAGAGGTTGTGGCCGTGCTGGCGCTGGAAGTCGCGCACCACGTCGAGGAAGCGGCGCTCCCAGCTCAGCACCCACTCGAGGCGCGGGTCCCCCCGCTCGAAGTTGTTGAGCGAGTAGGTGACAATGAGCGCCTCGGCCTCCGTGTACTCGGACTCTGCGGGGACACGGCGGTCACGGCGCGGGGACACGGCCGGGCCCCCGAAACCCCCGGACCCCCCGAACCCCCCAGAGCCCCGAACCCCCCGAACCCCCCGAACCCCCCGAACCCCCCGGACCCCCCAGAGCCCCGAACCCCCCCGTACCGCGGTAGCCGCCCAGGGCGATGTAGGGGAACACGGGCCCGCCGTACTCGGCCATGCAGCTCAGCTCCAGCGCCGTGATGTCCTTGAAGGAGAGCGGGGAGCTGGTGGCGACAGGGCCGGGGGCGTCAGCGGGGGCTGCGCCCGCCCGGTCCCCGGCCCGCGCCCGCCGCCACCCGCGGGGCCCCTCGGAGTGCCCGCCTGGGCCGGGGGACACACGGGTGACACCCCAGAGACACAGCCTGGCACCCCATAGGGATGGGGACACACGCGTGACACCCCAACCCCCGAACCCGGCACAACACAGGCACCCGGACATCCTGGGGGACACCGGGGTGACACCCTGGGAGCAGTGGGTGGCACCCCGACCTCTGAGTGCCCCACAGAGAGCACCCGAACCCCCAAACCGGGCACCCCATGGGCACCAGGCCACGTCCAGCACCCCACATGTGACCAAAACCCCACAGCTGGGCACTGCATGGGCATCAAACCATGGACAGAGCCTCTTGGGCATCACCCCAGCTCCACAGCTGGGCGCCCCACGGGTGCCGTGCCACAAGAGGCACCCCGTAGAAACCCCTCAGCCCCACATATGTACCCCCATGGGCACCAGGCCATGCCCGGCACCCCACAGGTGTCACCCCAACCCCACAGCTGACCGCCCCACGGTCGCTTGTGCCGCACCGCGCCCCCCTCAGCCCCCGGGGGATCCCGCGGCACCCACTTGACGCAGTAGATGAGGTGGTCGTGCCAGTCCGCGGTGCCCTGGTTCTTGCCGTCGTCCTGCCAGGCGGTGAGCGCCAGGCGGCTGCGGTTGTTCTGGAAGTACTGCGTGACGCTGGACACGGCGCAGTCGCCCACGCCGGGCTGGCTGGGGTTCAGGGGCGCGTAGCACACGTCCTGCAGGCTGACGTTCCTGCCCGAGCCCGCTGCCCACGCCGTGGCGGCCGCCAGCGTGTCCTGCAGCTCCAGCAGCGCCAGCAGCACGTCCTCGGCCAGCACGCCGCTGAAGTTCTTCGTCCCCAGCAGCACCGAGTCGTAGGCGACGCCGGAGCGCCCCGGCGCCGTCACGATGACCTGGTTGGTGCGCAGGAAGGGCCCGAAGTGGCGGTCGTGGAACGCCTTCTCCTGCCTGGCACGGCTGCCCGGCGCCGACCACAGCTCCACAGGGTCCGTGGTGAGCCGCAGGGTCACCAGCCCGGCCGAGAGCCCTCCGGCCACCGCCACGGCCGCCAGCAGCACGACCACGGGCCGCGAGGCCACCGCGGCGCCCCAGCGGCGGAAAGCGCGCTCCAGGGAGCGCTGCCAGGCGTCGGCCGCCCGCTCCGAGCGCCCGCCGCGGCCACGCGGCTTCGCCTCGGGCTCGGCCGAGCCCCTGCGGCACAGCACGGCCGCCAGGAAGGCCAGGGCGAGCGCGGCGAACAGCGCGGCGCACACGACCAGCACGCCGTCGGCCCGGCCGATGCGGAACGGCGGCGACGGCTCCGAGGGCGGCACCACGGCCGGGCAGGACCGGGGGCAGTCCTGGCACGAACACGGCTCCTGGTCGGCGTCGAGCGCTTGGTCGCAGCCCCACACGGGCGCGTCCAGCGGGGCGATGCCCTCGCCGGGCTCGGAGCCGTCGGGCAGCAGCCTGAAGTCGATCTGCAGCGGAGCCAGCCCGTTGTTCTTGTCGCCCTGGAAGTCCAGCCAGCGCTGGGCCGTGCACAGCTGGGCTCCGTAGCGCCCGCACATGGTGGCGATGGCGTAGCCGCCCGTGGCCGGCAGCCGCACGTCCCGGCACGAGGCGAAGGCGGCCTCGGCGTAGCGCCGGCGGTAGAAGAGCTGGTACTCCAGCACGGCGCGGGCGCCGGGCACCGACGGGTAGTCGGCGACGCGGGTGACGTTGGTGAAGAGGCTCTGGTCGGGGCTGCAGATGTTGTGGCAGTAGAGGTTGGCGAAGTTGCGGGCGCAGGCCGGGCACCGCGCCAGCACCGCGCCCGACAGCCCCACGCTGAGGCGCAGGGCGCTGAGCTGGCTGTAGCTGCAGCACACGCGCGTGGTCTCGTTGTCCCCGCGCGCCAGCTCGGGGCACACGGAGCGCAGCAGCGACAGCAGCGCGCCCGAGGCCGCCCGGGCCGGCGTGTTGGACAGGCAGGGCACCTTGGAGGACACCAGCGACACGTTCACCTCGGGGTTGCGCCCGCACTCGCCGTAGAAGGCGCAGACTCCGGCCCGGTGCGTGGGGGTCAGCGACGGCGAGGCCTGCGGGGACGGGGACGGGTTGGTGGCGCGGCGGCGGCACCCGAGGGGTTAAGTGGCACCCGATGGGCGCTGCGGGTGCGTCCCCGCAGCAGCGTCCCCTCCATCCCGTCACCCCCAACTCCGCCGAACCGCACCCAAATGTCACCCGGGTGGTACCGCGGCAAGCGTCCCCTCCGTGCTGTCACCCCCAGCCCCTCCAAATGTCACCCAAGTGGCACCTGATGGGCACCGTGGAGGTGTCCCCTTACTGTGACCCCCCAGCCCCCCCAAACGTCACCGAAAAGGCACCAGAGAGCCGCTCGTTCTGCCACGCACAAAACATCACCCAAATGTCACCCAGGTGTCACTCAGATGCCACCTGATGGGCACCTAAGCAGTGTCCCCCTGCTCTGCCACGCACCGCCCCCCGAAATGTCACCCAGGTGTCACCAGGTGTCACCCGGAGGCCAACACAAGGAGCGGCTCTGCCACTCCCAGTTCCTCGGAATCACCTCCGAATGTCACCGGAGCAGTGTCCCCTGCCCTGCCACCTCCGAATCACACCAAAGGCCACCACAGCAGTGTCACCCTCTGCCCTTCCCAAATGCCACCAAGTGGGTACCACAAGGGTGTCCCCTGCTCCTGCCACCCCCCAAACCTCCCAAGTGCCACCTAAATGTCACCAGGGGGGCGCCGCACCCGTGTCCCCCCAACCTCTGCCACCCTCAGTCCCCAAATGTCACCAAGGGGGCACCGCCCCGGTGTCCCCCACCCTGCCACCCTCAGTCCTCAGATGTCACCAAGCGGTCACGGCACTGTCGCCCCCCCCACCCCCCCCCAGTGCCACTCCCAGTCCCCGCCCCCCAGCCCCAGTGTCCCTCCCAGTGCCCCCCGCGGTGTCGCCTGTCCCCTACCAGCGCCAGGAGCGCGGCCAGGAGGGCTCCGGGCAGTGCCAGGGTCCCGGCCATGCTGACAGGGGGTGTCCCCAAGTGCCACCGGCGCCTATAAACCCCCCCGCCCCCGCGGTGCCACCCGGGGAGGGCCCTGCTGGCCTGATGGCACCGGGGCCAATCAGCCCCGGGCCGGCCCCGAGCCCCGATCGATCATTAACCCGGATCGATGGATCGATCGGGGCGGCGCCGCGGACACCCGCGCCGCTCGGGGGACAAAACCGGGTGGCACTGATTTGGGCACAGGGTGGCACGGGGTGGCGGTGCCAGCGGGGGCCACGCACGGGCACCGAAATGGGGAGAAAATTTGGGAATTTGGGAGTTCGGGGTGGCGCGCGGTGGCAGCAGGACGTCACCCGAGCGCAGCTGTGCCGGTGCCGGTGACACATCCCGGGGGTGACGCCCTGGTGTCTGCCACACCGTGGGCAGGGACCCGGCAGTGACAGGGCCACCCCGGTGGTGACAGGGCCACCCCGGTGCCCTCTGTCCCAGTGCCGTCCCAGCGGTGCCGCTGCCAGCCCGGTGCCATCCCTGTGTGCCAGGGTCAGCCTGGTGCCATGCCTGGTGGGGACAGGGCCATCCCTGCGGCGCCAGAGATGTCCCAGTGCCACCACTGCCATGCCGGTGCCATCCCCCTGCGCCAGTGTCACCCGCGCCCTCTGCCCCGGTGACATTCCGGTGGTGACAGGACTGTACCACCAGCGCCATCGCCTTGTCCCAGTGCCATCCTGACGGTGACAATGCCATCCCTGTGTGCCATCCCCGTGTCCCAGTGCCACCCGTGCCCTTTGTCCCTGTGTCCTAGTGCCAAACCAGTGTGTCATCCCTGTGTGACAGTGCCATCCCTGTGTGACAGTGACATCCCAGTGCCATCCCCGTGTCCCAGTGCCACCCGTGCCCTCTGTCCCCATGTCCCAGTGCCATCGCCATGTGCCATCCCCGTGTCCCAGTGCCACCCGTGCCCTCTGTCCCCGGCGGGTTCAGGGCCTTGGACCCCGATCAGTGGCCGGGCAGTGCCACACCCGCCCCGATGTCACCAGGGCGGGGCAGTGCCACATCCGTGTGTCCCCCTCCCCGGTCCCGGTGCCATCCCCGCTCCCTGCGGTGTCCCCGCCGTGTCCTCGAGGGGGTGCCAGCCCCCGATGCCATCGGTGCCACCTCCGGCTGTCCTTGACGCGCCATTTATGGCCCTGGTGGCCTTGGGGACAATCAGGGGGACACAGATAAAGGGGGCACAGATAAAGGGGGCGGGTCCCGCCCTGCCACCTTTGCCCGCGGCTGCGTCACCAGCCGGTCCCGAGGTGTCCCTGTCCCTGTCCCTGTCCCTGTCCCCGTCCCTGTCCCTGTCCCCGTCCCCGTCCCCGTCCCTGTCCCTGTCCCAGTCCCTGTCCCTGTCCCAGTCCCTGTCCCTGTCCCCGTCCCCGTCCCCGTCCCTGTCCCTGTCCCTGTCCCTGTCCCTGTCCCAGTCCCTGTCCCAGTCCCTGTCCCCGTCCCCGTCCCCGTCCCGCAGCCACCCCAGACACCAGAGTGGCTCCTTGGCACCTTTATTTGTCCTCAGACCCCTGGGGGGGGCTGTGGTGGCCCCAGGGTGACACGAGTGGTGACAGTTGGGTCCCCAGGGGGATCAGGGGGTCTCTCAGGTGTCCCCAGGGGTGTCCCCAGGCTCAGGGAGCATCCCCAGGTGTCTCAGGGGGTGTCCCCAGGCTTAGGGGTGTCCCCAGATGTGTCCCAGGCTCAAGGGGTGTCCCCATGGGTGTCCCCAGGTGCTCAGGCTGCATCCCCAGGGGTGTCCCAGTCTCAGGTGATGACCCCAGGCACAGGGGGAGGTGTCCCCAGGTATCTCACGGGGTGTCCCCAGGGGTGTCCCCAGGCTCAGGGGGTGTCCCCAGGGATGTCCCCAGGGGTGTCCCAGTCTCAGGTGATGACCCCAGGCTCAGGGGGTGTCCCCAGGTGTCTCAGGGGGTGTCCCCAGGTGCTCAGGGGTTGCCCCCACCCCCGGTGTTCCCGGTGTTCCTGTTCCTGTTGTTCCCGGTGTTCCCGGTGTTCCCGTTCCCGGTGTTCCCGGTGTTCCTGTTCCTGTTGTTCCCGGTGTTCCCGGTGTTCCCGTTCCCGGTGTTCCCGGTGTTCCTGTTCCTGTTGTTCCCGGTGTTCCCGGTGTTCCCGTTCCCGGTGTTCCCGGTGTTCCTGTTCCTGTTGTTCCCGGTGTTCCCGGTGTTCCCGGTGTTCCCGGTGTTCCCGGTGTTCCCGGTGTTCCCGTTCCCTCTCCGGGTGAACCTGAAGCTCTGCAGGGGATTCCCGGAGCCGCGGGGCTGCCACAGAGGTGGGGGTGGGGTTAGGGGAGGTTTTGGGGGGATCTGGGGGAGCCTTTGGAGGGATTCTGGGGAGGCTTTCAGGGATTTTTGGGAGAGCTTTTTGTGGAAGGTTGGGGCATTTTAGGGAGGTTTTGGGGGGTTTGGAGGAATTTTTTTTGGGGGGGTGGGGGGATTTGGGGGAAATTTTGGGAATTTGAGGGTTCAGGGGTTTTGGGGGTGGGTCCCTCACCTTGCCAGCCCCCCCAGCAGGACCCTTGGGAGTGCAGGGGGAAGAATTTGGGGAATCTGGGGAAATTTTGGGGTCCAGGGATGGCAGGGGTGGGAATTTGGGGAGATTTTGGGGTTCAGGGGAGGATTCTGGGATCCCTCACCTTGTTCCCCCCCCGTCGGGCCCCGGCCCCTCGGGGACATTTTCTCTTTTTGGGGTTGGGGTCGGCGATGCCGCGGAGACTGGGGGGCACTGGGGGGGGCACAAACGGGGGGATTTCACCCCAAAAACAGCCCTGCTCCCAGTTCACCCCAATTCCCACCCCAGACCCCAATGCACACCAACACCCACCCCAAAACCACCCCAGACCCCAATTCCCACCCAAAACCACCCCAGACCCCAATTCCCACCCAAAACCACCCCAGACCCCAATTCCCACCCCAGACCCCAATGCACCCCAATTCCCACCCCAAAACCACCCCAGACCCCAATTCCCACCCCAATTCCCACCCCAGACCCCAATGCACCCCAATTCCCACCCCAATTCCCACCCCAGACCCCAATGCACCCCAATTCCCACCCCAATTCCCACCCCAGACCCCAATTCCCACCCCAAAACCACCCCAGACCCCAATTCCCACCCCAATTCCCACCCCAGACCCCAATTCCCACCCAAAACCACCCCAGACCCCAATTCCCACCCCAGACCCCAATGCACCCCAACACCCACCCCAAAACCACCCCAGACCCCAATTCCCACCCCAAAACCACCCCAGACCCCAATTCCCACCCCAGACCCCAATGCACCCCAATTCCCACCCCAATTCCCACCCCAGACCCCAATGCACCCCAATTCCCACCCCAATTCCCACCCCAGACCCCAATTCCCACCCCAAAACCACCCCAGACCCCAATTCCCACCCCAATTCCCACCCCAGACCCCAATTCCCACCCAAAACCACCCCAGACCCCAATTCCCACCCCAGACCCCAATGCACCCCAATTCCCACCCCAAAACCACCCCAGACCCCAATGCACCCCAATTCCCACCCCAATTCCCACCCCAGACCCCAATTCCCACCCCAAAACCACCCCAGACCCCAATTCCCACCCCAATTCCCACCCCAAACCCCAATTCCCACCCCAATTCCCACCCCAAACCCCACTGCACCCCAACACCCACCCCAAAATCTCCCCTGGTCCCATTTCCCTGCTTTTTCACCCCAAAACCCAACCTGGGGTCAATCAGGGAATTCTTCCTCTCCCAATCCCTGATCCACCCCATTCCCCTCCCATTTTTCCCATTTTCCATTCCCCTCCCATTTTTCCTTTTTTTTCACATTTTTATCCCATTTTCCCCATTTTTATCCCATTTTTTCCTCATTTGTATCCCATTTTTCCCCACTTTTTCCCCATTTTTATCCCATTTTTTCCTCATTTGTATCCCATTTTTCCCCACTTTTTCCCCATTTTTATCTCATTTTTTCCCCATTTTTATCCCTTTTTCTCCCCATTTTCTCCCCATTTTTTCCGCTTCTCTCTCCCCCGTTTTTCCCCGTTTTTCCCCGTTTTTTCCCCATTTTTTCCCCATTTTTTCCCCGTTTTTCCCCGTTTTTCCCCATTTTCCCCCCCGTTTTTCCCCATTTTTTCCCCGTTTTCCCCCATTTTTTCCCCCGTTTTTCCCAAATCTCCCGTTTTTTGCCCCGTTTTTTACCCAGGTACTCGGGCACGTGCCCCAGCTGTGGCTGGACCCTGGCTGGGTGCAGGGGCCGCTCCCATTTCCCTCCTGCTTTTCCCCATTTTTATCCCATTTTTTCCCCATTTTTATCCCTTTTTCTCCCCATTTTCTCCCCATTTTTTCGCTTCTCTCTCCCCCGTTTTTCCCCATTTTTTCCCCATTTTTTCCCCATTTTTTCCCCGTTTTTCCCCATTTTTTCCCCGTTTTTCCCCGTTTTTTCCCCATTTTTTCCCCATTTTTTCCCCGTTTTTCCCCATTTTTTCCCCGTTTTCCCCCATTTTCCCCCCCGTTTTTCCCAAATCTCCCGTTTTTTGCCCCGTTTTTTACCCAGGTACTCGGGCACGTGCCCCAGCTGTGGCTGGACCCTGGCTGGGTGCAGGGGCCGCTCCCATTTCCCTCCTGCTTTTCCCCATTTTTATCCCATTTTTTCCCCATTTTTATCCCACTTTTATCCCATTCTTCCCCATTCTTATCCCATTTTTTCCTCATTTTTATCCTATTTTTTCTTCATTTCTATCCCGTTTTTTCCCCATTTTTTCCCCGTTTTCCCCACTTTTTCCCCATTTTTTCCCCGTTTTTCCCCATTTTTTCCCCGTTTTTTCCCCCGTTTTTCCCCATTTTTATCCCTTTTTCTCCCCATTTTCTCCCCATTTTTTCCGCTTCTCTCTCCCCCGTTTTTTCCCCCGTTTTTTCCCCATTTTTCCCCGTTTTTTCCCCGTTTTTCCCCATTTTTTCCCCATTTTTCCCCGTTTTTCCCCATTTTCCCCCCCGTTTTTCCCAAATCTCCCGTTTTTTGCCCCGTTTTTTACCCAGGTACTCGGGCACGTGCCCCAGCTGTGGCTGGACCCTGGCTGGGTGCAGGGGCCGCTCCCATTTCCCTCCTGCTTTTCCCCACTTTTATCCCACTTTTATCCCATTTTTATCCCATTTCTATCCCATTTTTATCCCATTTTTTCCTCATTTGGATTCCATTTTTTCTCCACTTTTCCCCCATTTTTATCCCTTTTTCTCCCCATTTTTTCGCTTCTCTCTCCCCCGTTTTTCCCCGTTTTTTTCCCCGTTTTTCCCCATTTTTTCCCCATTTTTTCCCCATTTTTATCCCTTTTTCTCCCCATTTTCTCCCCATTTTTTCGCTTCTCTCTCCCCCGTTTTTCCCCATTTTTTCCCCATTTTTTCCCCATTTTTTCCCCGTTTTTCCCCATTTTTTCCCCATTTTTCCCCGTTTTTTCCCCATTTTTTCCCCATTTTTTCCCCATTTTTCCCCGTTTTCCCCCATTTTCCCCCCCGTTTTTCCCAAATCTCCCGTTTTTTGCCCCGTTTTTTACCCAGGTACTCGGGCACGTGCCCCAGCTGTGGCTGGACCCTGGCTGGGTGCAGGGGCCGCTCCCATTTCCCTCCTGCTTTTCCCCACTTTTATCCCATTTTTATCCCATTTCTTCCCCATTTTTATCCCTTTTTTTCCCCATTTTTATCCCATTTTTTCCTCATTTGGATTCCATTTTTTCTCCACTTTTCCCCCATTTTTATCCCTTTTTCTCCCCATTTTTTCGCTTCTCTCTCCCCCGTTTTTTCCCCGTTTTTTCCCCATTTTTTCCCCGTTTTTTCCCCGTTTTTTCCCCATTTTTTCCCGTTTTTTCCCCGTTTTTCCCCCATTTTTTCCCCATTTTTTCCCCGTTTTTCCCCATTTTTATCCCTTTTTCTCCCCATTTTCTCCCCATTTTTTCGCTTCTCTCTCCCCCGTTTTTCCCCGTTTTTCCCCCGTTTTTTCCCCGTTTTTCCCCGTTTTTCCCCGTTTTTTCCTCGTTTTTCCCCCATTTTCCCCCCCGTTTTTCCCAAATCTCCCGTTTTTTGCCCCGTTTTTTACCCAGGTACTCGGGCACGTGCCCCAGCTGTGGCTGGACCCTGGCTGGGTGCAGGGGCCGGTCGTGCCTCAGCGCCTGCAGATCCCGAGGATTGTCCTCAAAATAAACCTGGCAACACCAAAAAAAAAAAAAAATAAATAAATAAAAACCCCAAAAAAAAACCCCCAAATCCTCCTCCATTAATGAGCTGGTCGTTAATTAATCCTTAATTAATCCTTAATTCATTAATTGCAAACGGGAATTTCCTGCCCGGATCCGCCTCGGGAGTCGTTAAAATGCCAAAAATTGGGGGAAAAATGGAGGTTTTGGGGAGGAAATCCCAAAGGGATTTGGGGTTTTGAAGGGAAATTGGGGAATTTTTTTTTTTTTTTTTTTTTTTTTTTTATAGTTTTCAAAGGGAAATTTGGGAATTTTTCAAGGATTTGGGAATTTTTTAAAGGGAGATTTGGGATTTGGAAAGGAGATTTGGGAGTTTTAAAAGGGAAATTTGGGGTTTGAAAAGGAGATTTGGGATTTGAAAGGGAAATTTGGGAATTTTTCAAGGATTTGGGGTTTGAAAGGGATTTGAAAGGGATTTGGGAGTTTTTAAAGGGAAATTTGGGATATGAAAAAGAAATTTGGGATTTGAAAGGGATTTGGGAATTTTTTAAAGGGAAATTTGGGATTTGAAAGGGATTTGGGAATTTTTAAAGGGAAATTTGGGAATTTTTCAAGGATTTGGGGTTTGAAAGGGATTTGGGAATATTTAAAGGAAGATTTGGGATTTTTCAAGGATTTGGGATTTTAAAGGGATTTGGGAATTTTTAAAAGGGAAATTTGGGATTTGAAAAGGAGATTTGGGATTTGAAAGGGATTTGCAATTTTAAAGAGAAATTTGGGAATTTTAAAGGATTTGGGATTTTAAATGATTTGGAATTTTAAAGGATTTGGGATATTTAAAGGGATTTGGGATTTTAAAGGGATTTAGGATTTGAAAGGATTTGGGATTTTAAAGGGAAATTTGGGATTTTAGGAGGAAATTTGAGATTTTAAAGGATTTGGGATTTTAAATGATTTGGGATTTTAAAGGGAAATTTGGGATTTTAAAAAGAAATTTGTGATTTGAAAGGGATTTGGGATATTTAAAGGAGAATTTAGGAGATTTTAAAGGGAAATTCAGGAATTTTTCAAGGATTTGAGATTTTAAAGGGGGATTTTGGATTTTTAAAGGGAAATTTTGGATTTTAAAGGGAAATATGGGATATTTAAAGGGAAATTTGGGATTTTAAAGGGATTTGGGATCTTAAAGGGATTTAGGATTTTAAAGGGAAATTTGGGATTTTAAAGGGATTTGGGATTTTAAAGGGAAATTTGGGATTTTAAAGGGATTTGGGATTTTAAAGGGAAATTTGGGATTTTAAAGGGATTTGGGATTTTAAAGGGATTTGGGATTATTAAAGGGAAATCTGGGATTGTTAAAGGGAAATTCAGGATTTTCTCCTAATTTTGGGAGTTTTCTGCCAATTTTGGGGTTCTTAGGCCAATTTTGGGGTTTTTAATCCTGATTTTTGGGGTTTTATCCCGCTTTGGGTTTAATCCTAATTTTGGGGGTTTTTATCCCAATTTGGGGGGTTTAATCCTAATTTTTGGGGGGGGTTATCCCAATTTAGTTTTTATTTTTATTTTGGAGAGCTCTACCCCAATTCTGTCTTTTTTACCACAATTTGGGGGAGGTTTCACCCCAATTTTGGGGTTATCATCCCAATTTTGGGTTTCTACCCACATTGTGGGGTTTTACCCCAATTTTAGGGTTTTTATCCCAATTTTGGGTGGTTTTAATACTGATTTTGAGGCGTTTTACCCCAATTTTAGGGTTTTTATCCCAATTTTGGGTGGTTTTAATACTGATTTTGAGGCGTTTTACCCCAATTTTAGGGTTTTTATCCCAATTTTGGGTGTTTTTAATACTGATTTTGAGGAGTTTTACCCCAATTTTAGGGTTTTTATCCCAATTTTGGGTGTTTTTAATACTGATTTTTGAGGAGTTTTACCCCAATTTTAGGGTTTTTATCCCAATTTTGGGTGTTTTTAATACTGATTTTGAGGAGTTTTACCCCAATTTTAGGGTTTTTATCCCAATTTTGGGTGTTTTTAATACTGATTTTGAGGAGTTTTACCCCAATTTTGGAGGGATTTTCCCCCAATTTTGGGGTTTTCCCCTCCCAATTATGGAGGGATTTTGCCCAAATTTGGTTTTTTCCCCCAAATTTTGTGTTTTGTTCAAGGTCTCACCTTGAGTTTCTCCGAGTTGAGGAGCTCCAGGCGCAGCTCCCGGAGCCGAGCCTCGCGCACGGCCTGCTTGGTGACAGAGCGCATGGCATCCTGGGGACATCGGGGACATTGGGGACATTGGGGACATTGGGGACATTGGGGACATTGGGGACATTGGGGACATTGGGGACATCACTGGGGACATTGGGGACATTGGGGACAGGCCTGCTTGGTGACAGAGCGCATGGCATCCTGGGGACATCGGGGACATTGGGGACATTGGGGACATCATTGGGGACATTGGGGACATCACTGGGGACATTGGGGACATTGGGGACATTGGGGACATCACTGGGGACATTGGGGACATTGGGGACATTGGGGACATCATTGGGGACATTGGGGACATTGGGGACATCACTGGGGACATTGGGGACAGGCCTGCTTGGTGACAGAGCGCATGGCATCCTGGGGACATCGGGGACATTGGGGACATTGGGGACATCACTGGGGACATTGGGGACATTGGGGACATTGGGGACATCATTGGGGACATTGGGGACATTGGGGACATCACTGGGGACATTGGGGACAGGCCTGCTTGGTGACAGAGCGCATGGCATCCTGGGGACATCGGGGACATTGGGGACATTGGGGACATCATTGGGGACATTGGGGACATTGGGGACATTGGGGACATTGGGGACATCACTGGGGACATTGGGGACATCACTGGGGACATTGGGGACAGGCCTGCTTGGTGACAGAGCGCATGGCATCCTGGGGACATCGGGGACATTGGGGACATTGGGGACACTGGGGACATTGGGGACATTGGGGACATCATTGGGGACATTGGGGACATTGGGGACATTGGGGACACTGGGGACATTGGGGACATCACTGGGGACATTGGGGACAGGCCTGCTTGGTGACAGAGCGCATGGCATCCTGGGGACATCGGGGACATTGGGGACATTGGGGACATCATTGGGGACATTGGGGACATCACTGGGGACATCGGGGACATTGGGGACATTGGGGACATCATTGGGGACATTGGGGACATTGGGGACATTGGGGACATCATTGGGGACATTGGGGACATTGGGGACATCACTGGGGACATTGGGGACATTGGGGACAGGCCTGCTTGGTGACAGAGCGCATGGCATCCTGGGGACATCGGGGACATTGGGGACATTGGGGACATCACTGGGGACATTGGGGACATCACTGGGGACATTGGGGACATTGGGGACATTGGGGACATCATTGGGGACATTGGGGACATTGGGGACATTGGGGACATTGGGGACATCATTGGGGACATTGGGGACATTGGGGACAGGCCTGCTTGGTGACAGAGCGCATGGCATCCTGGGGACATTGGGGACATTGGGGACATCACTGGGGACATTGGGGACATTGGGGACATCACTGGGGACATTGGGGACAGGCCTGCTTGGTGACAGAGCGCATGGCATCCTGGGGACATCGGGGACATTGGGGACATTGGGGACATTGGGGACATCATTGGGGACATTGGGGACATTGGGGACATTGGGGACATCATTGGGGACATTGGGGACATTGGGGACATTGGGGACATCATTGGGGACATTGGGGACATTGGGGACATTGGGGACATCATTGGGGACATTGGGGACATTGGGGACACTGGGGACAGGCCTGCTTGGTGACAGAGCGCATGGCATCCTGGGGACATCGGGGACATTGGGGACATTGGGGACATCACTGGGGACATTGGGGACATCACTGGGGACATTGGGGACATTGGGGACATTGGGGACATTGGGGACATCATTGGGGACATTGGGGACATTGGGGACATTGGGGACATTGGGGACATTGGGGACATCATTGGGGACATTGGGGACAGGCCTGCTTGGTGACAGAGCGCATGGCATCCTGGGGACATCGGGGACATTGGGGACATCACTGGGGACATTGGGGACATTGGGGACATCACTGGGGACATTGGGGACAGGCCTGCTTGGTGACAGAGCGCATGGCATCCTGGGGACATCGGGGACATTGGGGACATTGGGGACATCATTGGGGACATTGGGGACATTGGGGACATTGGGGACATCATTGGGGACATTGGGGACATTGGGGACATTGGGGACACTGGGGACAGGCCTGCTTGGTGACAGAGCGCATGGCATCCTGGGGACATCGGGGACATCGGGGACATTGGGGACATCATTGGGGACATTGGGGACATTGGGGACATCATTGGGGACATTGGGGACAGGCCTGCTTGGTGACAGAGCGCATGGCATCCTGGAGACATCGGGGACATTGGGGACATTGGGGACATCACTGGGGACATTGGGGACAGGCCTGCTTGGTGACAGAGCGCATGGCATCCTGGGGACATCGGGGACATTGGGGACATTGGGGACACTGGGGACATTGGGGACATTGGGGACATCACTGGGGACATTGGGGACATTGGGGACATCACTGGGGACACTGGGGACAGGCCTGCTTGGTGACAGAGCGCATGGCATCCTGGGGACATCGGGGACATTGGGGACATTGGGGACATTGGGGACATCACTGGGGACATTGGGGACATTGGGGACATTGGGGACATCATTGGGGACATCACTGGGGACATTGGGGACATTGGGGACACTGGGGACATTGGGGACATCATTGGGGACATTGGGGACATTGGGGACATCATTGGGGACATTGGGGACATCATTGGGGACATTGGGGACATTGGGGACATCACTGGGGACACTGGGGACAGGCCTGCTTGGTGACAGAGCGCATGGCATCCTGGGGACATCGGGGACATTGGGGACATCACTGGGGACATTGGGGACATTGGGGACATCATTGGGGACATTGGGGACAGGCCTGCTTGGTGACAGAGCGCATGGCATCCTGGGGACATCGAGGACATTGGGGACATCACTGGGGACATTGGGGACACTGGGGACATCACTGGGGACACTGGGGACAGGCCTGCTTGGTGACAGAGCGCATGGCATCCTGGGGACATTGGGGACATTGGGGACATCACTGGGGACATTGGGGACACTGGGGACATTGGGGACATTGGGGACATCGGGGACATTGGGGACATTGGGGACATCACTGGGGACATTTGGGACATTGGGGACATCACTGGGGACATTGGGGACAGGCCTGCTTGGTGACAGAGCGCATGGCATCCTGGGGACATCGGGGACATTGGGGACATTGGGGACATTGGGGACATTGGGGACATCACTGGGGACATTGGGGACATTGGGGACATTGGGGACATCATTGGGGACATTGGGGACAGGCCTGCTTGGTGACAGAGCGCATGGCATCCTGGGGACATTGGGGACATCACTGGAGACATTGGGGACATTGGGGACATCACTCAGGACACTGGGGACATTGGGGACACTGGGGACATCATTGGGGACAATGGGGACATTTGGGACATTGGGGACACTGGGGACACTGGGGACATTGGGGACATCATTGGGGACAATGGGGACATTCAGGACATCATTGGGGACAACACTGGGGACATCATTGGGGACAGGCCTGCTTGGTGACAGAGCATGGCGTCCTCTTGGGGACAGGGGGATATCAGAAACACTGGGGACAGCACTGGGGACACCGGGACAGCACTGGGGACCCCTCCCATTGCATCCTCAGCAAGGGACACAGGGTGGCACCAGCCCCAGTGTCCCCCCAGTGTCCCCCCAGTGTCCCCCCAGTGTCCCCAGTGTCCCCTACCCTGCAGCGGTACCGCAGCGTCTCGATCTCCTCCATGCGGAACTCGTAGGGCTGCAGCATGGACTGGCCGTTCTCTGTGGGGACACGGGGCCACCTCAGTGTCCCCAGGGACCCCGCAGTGTCCCCGAACACCCCCCAGCGTCCCCAGCGTCCCCCTCACCTCCTGCCAGCGCGTCCTCGATGCGCCGCAGCCCCTCGAGCTCGTCGGGCAGTGCCAGCGTCAGCGCCGTGCCCGGGCTGTCCCCACGCGCCGTCCTGGGGACAGGGGACACGCTGGGACACCCTGACCTGGGGACACCCTGGGGACACCCACCTGGGGACACCCTGGGGACACCCTGGGGACACCCTGGGGACACCGACCTGGGGACACCCTGGGGACACCCTGGGGACACCCTGGGGACAGGGGACACGCTGGGACACCCTGACCTGGGGACACCCTGGGGACACCCACCTGGGGACACCCTGGGGACACCCTGGGGACACCCTGGGGACAGGGGACACGCTGGGACACCCACCTGGGGACACCCTGGGGACACCCTGGGGACAGGGGACACGCTGGGACACCCACCTGGGGACACCCTGGGGACACCCTGGGGACACCCACCTGGGGACACCCTGGGGACACCCTGGGGACACCCTGGGGACAGGGGACATGCTGGGACACCCTGACCTGGGGACACCCTGGGGACACCGACCTGGGGACACCCTGGGGACAGGGGACACCCTGGGGACAGGGGACATGCTGGGACACCCACCTGGGGACACCCTGACCTGGGGACACCCTGGGGACAGGGGACACCCTGGGGACAGGGGACATGCTGGGACACCCACCTGGGGACACCCTGGGGACACCCTGGGGACAGGGGACACGCTGGGACACCCTGACCTGGGGACACCCTGGGGACACCCTGGGGACACCCTGGGGACAGGGGACACGCTGGGACACCCACCTGGGGACACCCTGGGGACACCCTGGGGACAGGGGACACGCTGGGACACCCACCTGGGGACACCCTGGGGACACCCTGGGGACACCCACCTGGGGACACCCTGGGGACACCCTGGGGACACCCTGGGGACAGGGGACATGCTGGGACACCCTGACCTGGGGACACCCTGGGGACACCGACCTGGGGACACCCTGGGGACAGGGGACACCCTGGGGACAGGGGACATGCTGGGACACCCACCTGGGGACACCCTGACCTGGGGACACCCTGGGGACAGGGGACACCCTGGGGACAGGGGACATGCTGGGACACCCACCTGGGGACACCCTGACCTGGGGACACCCTGGGGACACCGACCTGGGGACAGGGGACACCCTGGGGACACCCACCTGGGGACACCCTGGGGACAGGGGACACCCTGGGGACACCCACCTGGGGACACCCTGGGGACAGGGGACATGCTGGGACACCCTGGGGACAGGGGACACCCTGGGGACACCGACCTGGGGACACCCCGGGGACACCCCAGGGACACCCTGACCTGGGGACACCCTGGGGACTCCCAAAGCCCCTGCCAGCCCTCCCAACTCCCCTGGAGACAGCGTGGTGACACCGCTGGGGACACAGATCTGCCCACGCAGTGCATGTAGGACTCCACCGAGCTGGGGACACGGAAGCTGTGACCCCAGTGACCCCGTGGTGACATTGGTGACACTGGTGACACACCTGCCCACACGGTGGATGTAGCACTCCACCGAGCTGGGGACATCGAAGTTGATGACGGCGGCGACGTTCTGGAAATCGATTCCTCGAGAGGCGCTGAACTCGGGGTCCTGGGGACACTGCGGGGACTGTCCCCTCCTGTCACCCTTCCTGGGGACATGGGGACACTCAGGGACTGTCCCCTCCTGTCACCCTTCCTGGGGACACCCACGGGGTACAGGGACAGGGACCCTGCAGCACTCATGGGACGCTGGTGGCATCCCCGGGTCCCCGGTGCCACCCACACAACACAGGTGGCACCAAAGGCTCCCTGGTGGCTCCCTGCTGTCCCCAGTGCCACCCCAGTGTCCCCAGTGCCACCTCCTGTTCCCAGTGCCACCCCCTGTTCCCAGTGTCACCCTCCTGTCCCCAGGCTGTCCCCAGTGTCACCCCCCGTCCCCACACTGACCCCAGGCTGTCCCCAGTGTCACCCCACTGTCCCCAATGTCACCCCCTGTCCCCAGTGCCACCCCCTGTCCCCAGTGCCACCCCACTGTCCCCAGTGCCACCCCCTGTCCCCAGTGCCACCCCAGTGTCCCCAGTGTCACCCCCTGTCCCCACACTGACCTGGCTGTCCCCACCTTGCGGGGGCGGTGCCGGGGGGGCTCTGCCGGTCCCTCCTCATCGGTGGCCACGATGAAATCGTACAGGCCACGGTTAAACTGGGCAATGACATGGCACCTGGGACAGGGACATCCCAGTGTCACCAGGGACAGCCCAGTGTCACCAGGGACAGCCCAGTGTCACCAGGCACCTGGGACAGGGACATCCCAGTGTCACCAGGGACACCACAGTGTCACCAGGGACAGCCCAGTGTCACCAGGCACCTGGGACAGGGACATCCCAGTGTCACCAGGGACACCACAGTGTCACCAGGGACAGCCCAGTGTCACCAGGCACCTGGGACAGGGACATCCCAGTGTCACCAGGGACACCCCAGTGTCACCAGGCACCTGGGACAGGGACATCCCAGTGTCACCAGGGACACCCCAGTGTCACCAGGGACAGCCCAGTGTCACCAGGCACCTGGGACAGGGACATCCCAGTGTCACCAGGGACAGCTCAGTGTCACCAGGCACCTGGGACAGGGACATCCCAGTGTCACCAGGGACACCACAGTGTCACCAGGGACAGCCCAGTGTCACCAGGCACCTGGGACAGGGACATCCCAGTGTCACCAGGGACACCACAGTGTCACCAGGGACAGCCCAGTGTCACCAGGCACCTGGGACAGGGACATCCCAGTGTCACCAGGGACACCACAGTGTCACCAGGGACAGCCCAGTGTCACCAGGCACCTGGGACAGGGACATCCCAGTGTCACCAGGGACACCCCAGTGTCACCAGGCACCTGGGACAGGGACATCCCAGTGTCACCAGGGACACCCCAGTGTCACCAGGGACAGCCCAGTGTCACCAGGCACCTGGGACAGGGACATCCCAGTGTCACCAGGGACAGCTCAGTGTCACCAGGCACCTGGGACAGGGACATCCCAGTGTCACCAGGGACACCCCAGTGTCACCAGGGACAGCCCAGTGTCACCAGGCACCTGGGACAGGGACATCCCAGTGTCACCAGGGACAGCCCAGTGTCACCAGGGACAGCCCAGTGACACCAGGCACCTGGGACAGGGACATCCCAGTGTCACCAGGGACACCCCAGTGTCACCAGGGACAGCCCAGTGTCACCAGGCACCTGGGACAGGGACATCCCAGTGTCACCAGGGACAGCTCAGTGTCACCAGGCACCTGGGACAGGGACATCCCAGTGTCACCAGGGACACCCCAGTGTCACCAGGGACAGCCCAGTGTCACCAGGCACCTGGGACAGGGACAGCCCAGTGTCACCAGGGACACCCCAGTGTCACCAGGCACCTGGGACAGGGACATCCCAGTGTCACCAGGGACACCCCAGTGTCACCAGGCACCTGGGACAGGGACATCCCAGTGTCACCAGGGACACCCCAGTGTCACCAGGGACAGCCCAGTGTCACCAGGCACCTGGGACAGGGACATCCCAGTGTCACCAGGGACACCCCAGTGTCACCAGGGACAGCCCAGTGTCACCAGGCACCTGGGACAGGGACATCCCAGTGTCACCAGGGACAGCCCAGTGTCACCAGGCACCTGGGACAGGGACATCCCAGTGTCACCAGGGACACCCCAGTGTCACCAGGCACCTGGGACAGGGACATCCCAGTGTCACCAGGGACACCCCAGTGTCACCAGGCACCTGGGACAGGGACACCCCAGTGTCACCAGGACACCCCAGTGTCACCAGGGACAGCCCAGTGTCACCAGGCACCTGGGACAGGGACATCCCAGTGTCACCAGGGACAGCCCAGTGTCACCAGGCACCTGGGACAGGGACATCCCAGTGTCACCAGGGACAGCCCAGTGTCACCAGGCACCTGGGACAGGGACATCCCAGTGTCACCAGGGACAGCCCAGTGTCACCAGGCACCTGGGACAGGGACACAGGGGACATCAGCGGGGACACCCCCCATGTCACACAGGATGTCCCCACTGTCCCCAGGGTCCCCTGTCCTGCCTCCTTGCACCGCAGGGATTTAGGGCACAAATGGGAATTCCCATGGATCCCACCCCATAAATCCCAGCAGGACTCACCACGATCATGCAGTCAGCTGCAGGTTTAGGACAAAACTGGGAATTCCCACCAACCCCACCCCATAAATCCCACAGATCCCACAGATCCCACCAGGACTCACCAGGATCGGGCGGGCAGCTGCGAGTTTAGGATAAAACTGGGAATTCCCACCAACCCCACCCCATAAATCCCACAGATCCCACCAAACCCACCAGAAACAGGAATTCCCTCCAACCCTACCCCATAAATCCCATAAATCCCACAGATCCCACCAGGACTCACCGGGACCGGGCGGGCAGCCGAGGGTTTAGGGTAGAAACAGGAATTCCCACCAACCCCACCCCATAAATCCCACAGATCCCACCAGGACTCACCGGGACCGGGCGGGCAGCTGCGGGTTTAGGGTGCAGGCGGCGATCCCAAACTGCTCCAGGAAGAGTTTGAGGCGGAAGGCTCGGGCCAGGCTGCCCACGAAGAGCAGGGCCCGGCCCCGCAGCAGCCGCAGCTTCAGCAGCGCCGCCAGCAGCAGGAACTTGTCCTCCTCCGTGTCACAGCACAGCTGGAACTGCTGGAGCTGGGAACGGCCCGGGAGACGGGGCTCGGGGGGCAGCACCTGCACCTGGAATGGGAATTTGGGGTTTGGGATCCTAAATGGGGCACTGGGGATAAGGAATTCCCAGCACAGCTGGAACTGCTGGGAGTGGCTCGGGAGATGGGGCTCGGGGGGGAGAACCTGCACCTGGAATGGGAATTTGGGGTTTGGGATCCTAAATGGGGCACTGGGGATAAGGAATTCCCAGCACAGCTGGAACTGCTGGGAGTGGCTCGGGAGATGGGGCTCGGGGGGGAGAACCTGCACCTGGAATGGGAATTTGGGGTTTGGGATCCTAAATGGGGCACTGGGGATAAGGAATTCCCAGCACAGCTGGAACTGCTGGGAGTGGCTCGGGAGATGGGGCTCGGGGGGCAGCACCTGCACCTGGAATGGGAATTTGGGGTTTGGGATCCTAAATGGGGCACTGGGGATAAGGAATTCCCAGCACAGCTGGAACTGCTGGGAGTGGCTCGGGAGATGGGGCTCGGGGGGGGAGAACCTGCACCTGGAATGGGAATTTGGGGTTTGGGGTCCTAAATGGGGGATAAGGAGCTGGAATTACAGCACCTGGAACTGCTGGGAATGGCCTGGGAGATGGAGCTGGGGGGGGGGAGAACCTGCACCTGGAATGGGAATTTGGGATCCTAAATGGGAGATTGGGGTAAGGAATTCTCAGGACCTGGAATTGCTGGGAACAGCCTGGAAAAAGGGGCTCCGGGGGGGAGCTCCTTAACCTGGAATGGGAATTTGGGGTTTGGGATCCTAAAGGGGGCTTTGGGGATAAGGAATTCCCAGCATCTGGAACTGGAATTTGGGGTTAGGAATCCAAAATGGGGGATTGGGAATTGGAATTTGGGGTTTGGGATGGGAAATGGGGGATTGAGGAGCTGGAATTGTCAGGACCTGGAATAGGAATTTAGGGTCAGCAGTGGGAAATGAGGGATTGGGAGCCAGAATTCCGAGCAACTGGAATGGGAATTTGGGGTCAGGAACCCAAAATAGGGGGATTGGGGAGCTAGAATTCCCAAATTCCAGGTTAGGGACCCAAAACAGGCATGTGTTGAGTCAGTGTTCCTGAATTCCAGCATTTCCTGTCCCCAAAACAGTGACTTGGGATGGGGTGTTCCCAAATCCTGGTGTTTACCAGCCCCATAATTCTGGGTTCTAGCCCCAAAATGTGCTCCTGTGAAGGCTGATCCCACATCCTGGTATTTTCCAGCCCTAAAATTCCCATCTCTAAAACTCCCATCCCCAGATCGTGCTCCTGGGAACAGGGTGTTCCCAAATCCCAGTGTTTTCCCAGCCCTGAAATTCCCATTCCCAAAATGTGCCCCAAATCCTGGTGCTTCCCAGCCCCAAAATTCCGGGTTCTAGCCCCAAAATGTGCTCCTGGGGATGAAGTGTTCCCAATTCCAGCTGAGTTCCCATCCCAAAAATTCTGGGTTCTAGCCCCAAAACGTGTTCCTGGGAACGGGGTGTTCCCAAAGCCCGGTGTTTCCCATCTCTGTGCCCACTGTGGAACCCCCAAACCTCATTCCAGACCCCCTAAAATCCCCCAAATTCCCCCAAATCCCCCCCAGCTCACGGGGTTGTGCAGCACCAGCTCCTGCAGCGCCTCCAGCTCGGGGTTCAGCGTGGCCGACACCAGCAGGGCCTGGTAGATTTTGGGCAGGTGGCTGAGGAAAAACGGGGGGGTCAGGGGCACCCCAAAACCCCTCAGGGTACCCCAAACCCCCTCAGGGTACCCCAAAATCCCTCCAAGTGCCCCAAGACTGCCCAAAAACTCCTCAGAACCCCCATAACCCTTCAGTGTCCCACAAAATCTTTGTGACCCCAAATCCCCTCAGTGCACCCCAAAACTCCTCAGGGCCCCCCATAAAACTGAGACCCCAAAATCCCTCAGAACTCCCCCAAAAACCTCTCAGTGCTCCCCAACTCTCAGTGACCCCAAATCCTCTCAGGGAACCCCAAAACCCCAGGGCTGTGACCCCAAAATCAGTGCCCCCAAATCCCAGCTGGTGCCCCCATAAATCCCAGTGCCCCCCAAAACCTCAGTGTTCCCCAAACCTTCAAAGCCCCAAAACTCTCAGTGCCCCCCAAAACCTCAGTGCACCCCAAATCCTCCCAGAACTCCCCAAAATCTCAGTACTGCCCCCCAACTTTTTACCTGTGCCCTCCACCCCCGTGTCCCCCGAGCCTCCCCAAATGTCCCCGAGTATATCGAGTATCCTGTGTGTCGTGTCCCTGAATGTCCCCCTGTGTCCCCTGAGTGTCCCCAAATGTCCCTGAGTGTCCCCAAATGTCCCAGAGTGTCTCGAGTATCCCATGTGTCACGTCCCCTGAGTGTCCCCCCACGTCCCCCCGTGTCCCCTGAGTGTCGCCCCGTGTCCCCCTGTATCGCCTAAATGTCCCCCCGTGTCCCCTGAGTGTCCCCCCATGTTCCCTGAGTGTCCCCAAATGTCCCAGAGTGTCTCGAGTATCCTGTGTGTCGTGTCCCTGAATGTCCCCCTGTGTCCCCCGAGTGTCCCCAAATGTCCCAGAGTGTCCCCAAATGTCCCAGAGTGTCCTGAGTATCCCATGTGTCACGTCCCCTGAGTGTCCCCCCACGTCCCCCCGCGTCCCCTGAGTGTCCCCAAATGTCCCAGAGTGTCCCCAAATGTCCCCGAGTGTCCCGAGTATCCCATGTGTCACGTCCCCTGAGTGTGCCCCCGTGTCCCCACCAGAGCAGGGCCCTGATGTCGTCCCCGAAGCCGAAGGACAGCAGCAGATCGGCCTCGTCCAGCACCAGCAGCTCCAGCCACGGCCGCAGGCTCAGGTTGTGCCCGGCCACGTGAGCCAGGACACGGCCGGGAGTGCCCACCACGATGTCCGGCTGCTCCATCAGCACCGGCCTGGGGACACCAGGGGACACCGGGGAGGGGTCAGGGATGTGGAGGGGACATCCAGGGCTCCAGTGGAGCTTGGGGACACCAGGGAAGGGTCAGGGACACTGGGGAGGGGTGAGGGACACTGGGGTGGGGTCAGGGACATGCAGGGGACATCCAGGGGACACCAGGGAAGGGTCAGGGACACTGGGGAGGGGTGAGGGACACTGGGGTGGGGTCAGGGACATGCAGGGGACATCCAGGGGACACCAGGGAAGGGTCAGGGACACTGGGGAGGGGTGAGGGACACTGGGGTGGGGTCAGGGACATGCAGGGGACATCCAGGGGACACCAGGGAAGGGTCAGGGACACTGGGGTGGGGCTGGCACACTGGGAAGGGTCAGGGATACTGGGGAAGGGTCAGGGACACTGGAAGGATCAGGGACACCAGGGTGGGGCCGGAGACACCAGGGGGGTCTCGGGGGTCACCAGGGGGGTCTTGGGGGTGACTGACCGCTGGTCAGCGAGCTCGGAGTGGCCGGAGAGCTCGGCCACGCGCAGCTGGCGGGAGCAGAAGGCGGTGAGGCGGCGCAGGGTGTGCCCGACCTGCCGGGCCAGCTCCGCCGAGGGCACCAGCACCAGAGCCCGCACGGCCTGGGGCACGGCTGGGGACGCCTGGGGACACGCAGGGGACACTGGGGTCACTGGGGGGACAGGGACATAAGCCCTGCACGGACTGGGGCACGGCTGGGGACACACAGGGGACACTGGGGTCACCCCAATGCCCCCATGCCCATTCTTTCAGTGCCCCCAGTATCCCCCATTTCCAATCCCCCCCAGTGCCCCTCATTAATGCCCAGCAGTTTGTGCAACAGGGGCAGTCCCAGTGACCCCAGGACTCCCAGTACCCCCAGTACCTCCTTGATGCCCAGCAGTTTGTGCAACAGGGGCAGTCCATACGCTCCCGTTTTCCCGGAGCCCGTCCTGGCTCGGGCCAGCAGGTCCCGGCCCTCCATGGCCAGCGGGATGGCCTGGGCCTGGATGGCCGTGGGCACTGCCCAGCCCAGCTCTGCCACGGCCTACGGGCACGGGGCTCGGTGTCACCGCGGGGACGCGTGCTCCCCATGGTGACAGTCCCCAGTGTCACCTCCTCCCCATGGTGACAGTCTCCAGCGTCACCCCTGGGCCATGTCCTCCCCGTAATGGTGGTCCTCAGTGTCACCCCTCCCCAGGGGACTCCGGTGTCCCCTCAGGGCTCCCCACCCCTCAAGGAACCCCAGTGTCTGGCTCCTCATGTCCTCCCCGAGGGGTTTCCCAATGTCCCCTTCCCCCAAAGGGTCCCCAATGTTCCGCCCCAAAAGCGACCCCACAATTCTCCCCCTCCTCGAGCGACCCCCGCTGTCCCAATCCCCCCCACCCCCAAAAGTTCCCCGATCCCTCCCCAGAGAGGAACCCCAAGGACCCACACCCTTCGCGGGACCCCGGCAATCGCTACCCCCAAACACCCCGCTCCTCCCCGGCCCGAGCCCCCCTCCCGGTGCCCCCTTCGCCTCTCACGCCTCCCTTTCTCTCCTCACCCGCAGCAGCCGCCCGTCCAGCCCCATGTGCTCGAAACCCTTCGCCTCCATGTCTGCCGCCATCTTGGTCCCACCACACACACACACACAGAGGCACTTCCGGCCGCGCCGCCCACAGACACTTCCGGTCGCGCGTCCAGAGCGCCGCCAGGGCAGTCGGAAGCTTACAGCGCCCCCTGGCTGTGGACGACTGACAACACCCCCCACACCCCAAAATCCCCCCCGGGGTCGTTTTTTTCGGTGGGATTCAACCCCGGACAGCGGGAAAACGCACCTGGGACAGGCAGCTGAATTCCTGGAGCGCCACAACCCCCTCCCCACTACAAAAACACACTGACAATTCCCGGTGGAACCAAAAAAAACACCTTTATTTCCCCCCCTTGCCCAAACCAATACCTCGGGGGGGTGGCCCCTCTCATGGCAGGCAGGACCCCCCCCAAAAACCCGCCCCCAGGCCCCGGGGTCCCAGCAGGCAGCGAGGATCCGTCCCCAGCACCCCAGGGCAGGTGAGATGGGTCTGGGGGAGCCCCTGGATCCTTCCCCAGCACCCCAGGGTGGGTGGGATCCCCCATGAGGAGGTAGGGGTGAGTTTTGGGGAGCCCTCCCGGGGGGATGGGGGGCTACACCAATTTCTTGGCCTCGAAGAAGCTCTTGAGGTGCCTCATCTGCCAGATGCCGGTGAGGATGAGGATGATGGTCTGGGCTATGGACCACCAGAGCACACGCTGGTTCGTGCTCTCGCTCGTCATGCGGAACCGCTCCTCGCGGTACTGTGGGATCCACGGACACGGGGTCAGCAGTGCCCCGAAACAGCACGGATTCACCCCAAAAACCCTGCAGAGCCACCCCAAAACCCTGCAGAGCCACCCCAAAAACCCCTGCAGAGCCACCCCAAAAACCCCTGCAGAGCCACCCCAAAAACCCCACAGAGCCACCCCAAAACCCCGCAGAGCCACCCCAAAACCCTGCAGAGCCACCCCAAACCAGCATGGATCCACCCCAAAATCCTGCAAGTTCACCCCAAACCAGCATGGGTTCACCCCAAGGCCACACGGAGTCACCCCAAAACAGCAGGGATCCACCCCAAAACCCCCCAGGTCCCCCCCAGGGCTCACTCTCTGGTAGTTCTGCTCCTTCTGGATCTGCTCCACCTGGTCCAGCAGCTGCCGGGCGCGCAGCTGCAGCTCGGTCAGCTTGTCCTTGGCAGCGATCTCGGGGTAGTTGTTGGTGTGCTCGCCCACCTGGATGTCCAGGTGCACCCGCTGCGGGCACGCGGCCGTCACCGGGGCTGGCACGGCCATGGGGAGGGCACGGGGCCGTCACCGGGGCTGGCACGGCCATGGGGAGGGCAAGGGGCCGTCACCGGGGCTGGCACGGCCATGGGGAGGGCACGGGGCTGTCACCGGGGCTGGCACGGCCATGGGGAGGGCACGGGGCTGTCCCCAGTGCTGGCACAGCCATGGGGAGGGCACGGGGCTGTCCCCAGTGCTGGCACAGCCATGGGGAGGGCACGGGGCTGTCACGGCCATGGGGAGGGCACGGGGCTGTCACCGGGGCTGGCACCGGCCATGGGGAGGGCACGGGGCTGTCACCGGGGCTGGCACGGCCATGGGGAGGGCACGGGGCTGTCCCCAGTGCTGGCACAGCCATGGGGAGGGCACGGGGCTGTCACCGGGGCTGGCACCGGCCATGGGGAGGGCACGGGGCTGTCACCGGGGCTGGCACGGCCATGGGGAGGGCACAGGGCCGTCACCGGGGCTGGCACGGCCATGGGGAGGGCACAGGGCCGTCACCGGGGCTGGCACCGGCCATGGGGAGGGCACGGGGCTGACCCCAGTGCTGGCACAGCCATGGGGTAGGCATGGGGCTGTCACCAATGATGGCATGGCTATGGGATGGACACGGGGTGTGGGCACAGGGCTGTCCCCCACGATGGGAGAGCCGTGGGTTGTGCACAGAGCTGGCACAGCCATGGGGCTGTCACCAGGGCTGTCCCCAGTGCCGGCACAGCCATGGTGTGGGCACAGGGCTGTCCCTGGGTATCCCCAGGGTATCCCCAGGGTTATTCCCAGGACTGTCCCATCCCATCCTGTCTACCCCCAGGCTGACCCCATCCTGTCCCCAGCTGCCATTACCAGCTTGCCCCCAGCGAACAGGGCCATGCGGGTGGAGTTGGAGTGCAGGCAGATCTGGTGCTCGCCCGGCGTGTGCGACGTGAAGGTGAAGCGACCCTCGGAGCCGTACTGCCGTGACAGCACCACCTGCGCCGCCACGGGGACACCGTCACTGCCGGGGCACAGGGCACGGCCACTGCCACCCCCTGGGTACTGGGGCAGAGCCGGGGACACCACGGCCCAGACTGAGTGGCACCCCAGGGACCCCTGAGCAGGCGGGAATGGCACCTCAGGGATACCCAGACACACCCACCCCACCTGGAGTGGCACCACAGGGACCCCTCCCCACGCCCAGGGGATGCCCAAGCCCCTACAGGGACCTCTCCCCATGCCCAGGGGATGCCCAAACCCCTACAGGGACCCTTCCCATGTCCAGGGGATGCCCAAACCCCTACAGGGACCCTTCCCATGCCCAGGGGATGCCCAAACCCCTACAGGGACCCTTCCCATGTCCAGGGGATGCCCAAACCCCTACACAGACCTCTTCCCATGTCCAGGGGATGCCCAAACCCCTACAGGGACCCTTCCCATGCCCAGGGGATGCCCAAACCCCTACAGGGACCCTTCCCATGTCCAGGGGATGCCCAAACCCCTACAGGGACCTCTCCCCATGCCCAGGGGATGCCCCAACCCCTACAGGGACCTCTCCCCATGCCCAGGGGATGCCCCAACCCCCCAGGGAACCCCTCCCCATGTCCAGGGTATGCCCCAACCCCCCAGGGAACCCCTCCCCATGCCCAGGGGATGCCCACACTCCCCACTCCAGACCCCTCCCACACCTTTCCGTCGGGGTCCTTGACCTCCACGTGCATGCCCAGCCCCGGCGTGGAGGGCAGGAAGGACTCGGACTGTTTGTCCCACAGCTGTGTCCGGTAATTGCCTGGCACCGAGCGGAGACACGGGATCGGGCCGGACCCCCAGCCCGGGACCCCCAAGCCCGGGACCCCCCTATCCCCCCCCAAACCCCCAGTGGTTCCTCCCGCTCCCAGCTCTTTCCCACCCCCCCACCCCGCCGGTCTGCAGTGGTCGCTCCCATCACCCCCGCGGGCGCGGTGGTCCCGCCCACATCTCCCGGTAACTCCCCCCGGTCCCGGGGGTCTCGTCAGACCCGCTCAGGCCCGGTGGTCTGTCCCGGTAAATCCCCCCGCCCTAAATTCAGTGTGCGTGTATCCCCACGTCAGTGTTCGCTGGTCTCTTCCGCTGCCCCCCTACAAGTGCCTGGTGGTCCCTCCCGTTACCCCTCCGCCATTCCCCATGGTCTCTCCCGTTACCCCCTGAGCCCATCCCCCCCGCGGTCCCTGCCGCCGCCCCCGCCGCCCGCACCGATGACCATGGTCTCGTCGGGGATCTCCTCGATGAAGCAGCGCTTCTCAGTCTCGCCGATGTGGAAGTACAGCCCATGGGCGCCCCAGCCCAGCAGCAGCAGCGCAGCAACCGCTGCCTTCAGCGCCTCCCCCAGCGCCGCCATGGTCCCTCCCGCCCGTGGGGCGGGCGCACTACGCATGCGCCAGTATCTTACTCTCCTCAGTGCGCATGCCCCGCAGCCTCCGCACCGGCGCCGCACATGCGCAATGCTGCCCTCAGGACCCAACCCGCGCCCAGCGGCTTCGCGCCTCGTTCTGCGCATGCGCAGTACCGCGGCCACTCAGCGCTCCCCACGCCGCCCCTGCGTGCTGCCCGGGGGTTCTCGCAGCGCGCATGCGCTCTCCCTGCCGCGGTGGCGCAGCGTGGAGGGCGCCGCTCCCTTGCTTCAAAGGTTGTGGGTTCGAGGCCCGCCTCAGTAACTGCGGGGGTCCCGGCGTCCTCGCGGCGTGTCGCGCTGTGCCCCCCCCCCCGCCATGTGTCACCCCGGTTTTCACCCCGCAGGGGTGCTGAGCAATGGCCGGGGCGGGGCTCGCCCTTCCCAGCAGTGTGGCAACATCACCGTCAGCCTCCTTCCTTCCTTCCTCCCTCGCCGTCGCCCGCAGCGCCCGGAGCCGGGGGTCCCACCACAGCCGGGGGTCCCATCGGAGCCGGGGGTCTCGCCACAGCCGGGGGTCCCAGCGCAGCCAGGGATCCCAGCGGAGCCGGGGATCTCACCAGAACCGGGGGTCCCTCCGGAGCCGGGGGTCCCAGCTGAGCCGGGGGTCCCATGGGTGAGCGCTGCCCGGGCACCCCGGGCACGGCCCGGCCGGGCGGGAGGGGACACGGAGCGCTTGGCACAGCCGGTGACAGCGCCGGGACCCCCGCCGGGAGTTTCGGGAGGGATCCCCAAAGCTCGGGGGGCGCGGGCAGGGGGCGCGGGGGTCTCCTGGGGGCCACGGTGGCCACCCTCAGCCTCGCCCTCCTCTTCCTCCGCGCAGAGGCCGAAGGCTTCGCCCTCTGCCACGCGCCCGCGCTGCAGACCAAAGTGTTCCAGTACCGGTAAGGGACAGCCCGGGGGGACCCCGCGGGTGGCAGGGGACAGGGTGGCACCGCTGTCCCTCCCCCTGTGCCCCACGCAGGCTCTGGGACGTGAACCAGAGGTCGCTGTACCTGCGCGACGGGCAGCTGGTGGCCGGACACCTGCAGGGCGCCAACGCCGCGCTGGAAGGTGACGCGGGGACGCGCGTGGGGACACGCGTGGGGACACGCGCGGGACACGCGCTGAGGGTCCCCGTGCCACCTGCAGAGAAGGTGTTCTGGGTGCCCAACCGCGCCTTCGAGCCCGCCCGGCTGCCCGTGATCCTGAGCATCCGCCACGGCTCCCGCTGCCTGAGCACCGAGCGCGGCCCGGGCGGAGAACCCCGGCTCAGCCTGCAGGTGGGGACAGCGATGGGGACAGAGAGGGGACAGGGATGGGGACAGCGGGGGGACAGCGAGGGGACAGCGATGGGGACAGCGGGGGGACAGCGAGGGGACAGCGGGGGGACAGCGAGGGGAAGCGGGGGGACAGGGATGGGGACAGAGAGGGGACAGGGATGGGGACAGAGAGGGGACGGGATGGGGACCTGGACGGGCATGCCGAGGTGATGGGGTCACCGTGGGAATGGGGACACCGTGGGAATGGGGACACCGTGGGAATGGGGACACCGTGGGGTGGGGACATCGCAGGGATGGATGGAGGCGGGCATGACGCGGGGATGGGGACACCTGGGGACACGGGGACTTGAGGGATGGGACATTATGGGATGGGGACGGCAGGACCGTGCGGATGGGGACACGGGGACCATAAGGGTGGGACATTGCTGGGTGGGGACAACAGGGGACATTACAGGACGGGGCCGCACAACGCGGTGGCGGGCGGTGTCCCCGCGGGTGACACGGGGGGTGGCCCGCAGGACGTGGACATCCGGGAGCTGCCCCGCGCCGGGGACAGCGCGGCCGCCTTCACCTTCTTCCGCTCCTACCGGGAGGGGCTCTGGCGCTTCGAGTCGGCCGCGCACCCCGGCTGGTTCCTGTGCACGTCCCCGCGCGGCCACCAGCCCCTGGCGCTCTGTCGCCACCGCGATGTCACCTCCAACCTGCTCGACTTCTACTTCCAGCTCTGCTGAGCTCCCCCCCCCCCCCCCCCCCCCCCCGGCCCCCACGCGGGGACAGCCGAGCCCCAGGGACGGGGACATCCCCCTGGGGAGGGTGACATCCTCACCGGGATGGTGACATCTTCCTGGGGAGGTGACATCCCCCCAGAAACGGTGCCATCCTCACCCAGGGAGGGTGACATGTCCTTGCTCCTCGGTGGCATCTTCCCCAGGACGGTGACATCCCTTCGGGACCGTGACATCCCCCCTGGGGACAGCGACATCCCCTAGGGGAGACAATGCCATCCCGTCTGGGACGGTGACATCCTCCTGTGGAGGCTGACATCGCCCTAGGGACAATGCCATCCCCCTGGGGACAGCGACATCGTGCCGGGGGACAGCGACATCTTCACCGCGTGTCCGTGCGGGAATAAAGATGCTGAGGCCACGCGGTGCCCGAGCGTGGGTGGCACGGGGGTGGCACGGGGGGGACAGGGCGGGGCTGGTGGCACCGCTGGCTGTGTCACCGCCGCGGGGTGGCCGCTCTTGCGACACCCGCGCGATGGGGACAGAACGGGACATCCCCGGGCCGGGGTGACGCGGCCCCTTCCCGGATCCTGCGGGACCGCCCGGGGACACCGCGTGGCACCGCGGGCACGCGGCACGGGGGACAGCGTGGGGACACCTTGGGGACACCGCGGGGGAAAGGGGATGGGGGCACAACTGGGACAGGGGACATGAGGATGTGGGGACAATAGGGACAGGGGACATGGCATTTTGGGGACAGGGAACATGGGAAAACAGGGACAGGGGACATGGGAATGTGGATGGGGATGTGGCACCCTGGGGACAGGGAAGGTGGCATTTTGGGGATGGGGCACACAGGACTGTGGGGACAGAGATGGGATTTTTGGGATTTGGGACCACAGGAACAGGGACATGGGGACACCATGGGACCAGAGCAGGTGCGATCATGGGGACAGGGCACGCAAGACCTTGGGGACAAGGCACGAGGGACCACGGGGATGGGACACAGGGGACACCTGGGAGTTTGGGGACAGTGCTCACAGCGGCCTGGGGACAGCACTCACGGTGACAACGGTGACAAGGTGATGGGACGGCAGGGACAGGGCACAGGGGCCACGGGACAGGGGACACTGCGGGGACAGGCCTGGCACAGGGCATGGCACAGGGGACATCCCCGCCGCGGTGATCGCTGGGGACGCTGGCACCAGGTGACATTTCGCCATCGCTCGCGTCACTGTCACCCATCCCCACAATTACCGGGCGGGCTCTGTCCCCCGCCCCGCCCGGCCCTATAAAGGGGACACTGTCACCCGCGGGGACACAGGCCGGAGCACGCGGGACAGCAGCGCGGGAGGTGACACCGGGGACACATCCGCAGGTACCGCTGGGGGCGGGGACACTCCGGGTCCTGCTCGGGGACGATCCTGCTGGCACCCGGGTGTCACCCGTGTCACCCACGTGCCACCCTCCGCAGGCACAGCCATGTCCCGTGAGACCAGAGCTGTCCTCAGGTGAGCAGGGACAGCGAGGGGACAGCGAGGGGACAGGGAGGGGACAGTGGGGGGACAGCAGGGGGACAGCGGGGGGACTGCGAGGGGACTGCGCTGTCCCTCCCCTCTCGTCGTGCCGGGGGGTGTCACCTCCCCTGTCCCCACAGGGGGACACTGCGGGGACACCGCCCAGGGACCATGGCGGCGAGCGGGGACACTGAGGCTGTCATCGACCCCGACATGGTGGCCTTGTTCGACGAGTTCCTGGGGACAGGTGGGCACTGTCCCCATGTCCCATGTCCCCGTGTCCCCCCGTCTGTCCCCTGTCCCCCTGTCTGTCCCCATGTCCCCCCTTCTGTCCCCTGTCCCCATATCCCCATGTCCCATGTCCCCCTGTCTGTCCCCATGTCCCCATGTCCCCCTGTCTGTTCCCATGTCCCCATGTCCCATGTCCCCATGTCCCCCCGTCTGTCCCCTGTCCCCCTGTCTGTTCCCATGTCCCCCTGTCTGTCCCCATGTCCCATGTCCCCATGTCCCCCCGTCTGTCCCCTGTCCCCCTGTCTGTTCCCATGTCCCCCTGTCTGTCCCCATGTCCCATGTCCCCATGTCCCCCCGTCTGTCCCCTGTCCCCCTGTCTGTCCCCATGTCCCATGTCCCCATGTCCCCATGTCCCCCTGTCTGTCCCCATGTCCCCATGTCCCCATGTCCCCCTGTCTGTTCCCATGTCCCCATGTCCCCATGTCCCATGTCCCCATGTCCCCCTGTCTGTCCCCATGTCCCCATGTCCCCATGTCCCCCTGTCTGTTCCCATGTCCCCATGTCCCCATGTCCCATGTCCCCATGTCCCCCTGTCTGTCCCCATGTCCCCATGTCCCCATGTCCCCCTGTCTGTCCCCATGTCCCCATGTCCCCATGTCCCCATGTCCCCCCGTCTGTCCCCATGTCCCCAGAGGTGTCGGTGGCCTTCGGGGCCCAGCCGGTGGCACGGCCGTACCAGTACGTGCTGCGGGACACGGAGCAGCAGGGGCTGTGCCTGAGCCACGGCCACCTGGTGGCCACCAGCCTGCAGGGTGCCAATAGCGCCCAGGAAGGTGGGGGACACTCGGGGACAGCGGTGACAGTCGGGGGGGAGCGGGGGTGACTGCCTGCGGGTGACACTCGGGGTGACAGCAGTGACAGCCCGTGGGTGGCACTCTGGGGGTGACAGGGGTGACAGTCAGGGGACAGGGGTGACAATTGATGGGTGTCACTGCTGTGGTGACAGTCCATGGGTGTCCCTCTGTAGGGACAGCGGTGACACTCAGGGGATGGGGTGACAATCCGTGGGTGTCCTTCTGGGGGTGGCAGTGGTGACACCCCAAGGGTGTCCCTCTGCGGGGACAGTGGTGACACCCCCCACGTCCCCCAGAGCCCATCAGCGTTGTCCCCAACCGACACCTGGAGCGCCGGCGCTGTCCCCTCATCGTGGGCATCCGCGGTGGCACCAGGGCACTGTCCTGTGGCACCGGGACAGAGCCACAGCTGCACCTGGAGGTGACAGAGGGGACAGAGGGGACGGGGGGGGACAACTCCGTGTGGGGCAGTGGGGACACGAAGGTGGGACAGGCCGAGGTGGGACAGCTTGGGATGGGTCGGCTCAACTCGGGTCAACCCAAACTGGGACAACCCAAGGTGGTCACTCCAGGTGGTCACTCCAGGTGGTCACTCCAGGTGGTCACTCCGGGTGGTCACCCCTGGGAAGGGTCACCCCAGAGTGGGGACACCAAGGTGTGCTGGACACCCAGGGCCGGGCCAGCCCAAGGTGGGGCACCCTGAAATGGTGTCAGCCCAAAATGGCGTCACCTGGAGGTGGTGTCACCTGGAGATGGGGATTCCCCAGGGAGGTGTTACCTGGTGGTGGGGATTTCCCAGGGCAGTGTCACTTAATGATGGCATCACTGGGGGGTGGGGACACCTAGATATGGGGACACCTGGGCATGGGGACACCTGGGGGTGGGGACACCTTGAGATGGGGACACCTGGGCATGGGGTCACCTGGGGATGGGGACACCTGGGGATGGGGACACCTGGGCATGGGGTCACCTGGGGATGGGGACACCTGGGCATGGGGTCACCTGGGGATGGGGACACCTGAGGATGGGGATACCTGGGCATGGGGTCACCTGGGCATGGGGACACCTGGAGGGCACTCCCCGAGGTGACGCCACCAGGCCGCGGCCGTCCCCCGTGCCGGTGCCACCGCGGTGCCACCGCGTGCTGTGGCCTGCAGGACGTGGGGCTGCTGGAGCTGTTCTCGGGTGACAAGGACAGGGCCACGCCCTTCACCTTCTACAAGACCTTCGGGGGCTCCACGCACACCTTCGAGGCCGCCGCCTTCCCCGGGCTCTTCCTCAGCACGGCCCCGGGCCCGGGCCAAGCGCTGGCCCTGGCACCCGGCCCCGGTGCCACCGCCTTCTACCTGCACCGGAGGAGACAGTGACACCTGGGAGGGGACACCTGGGGTTTGGGGACACTCATGGTGCCACCGCCTTCTACCTGCACCGGAGGAGACAGTGACACCTGGGAGGGGACACCTGGGGTTTGGGGACACTCATGGTGCCACCGCCTTCTACCTGCACCGGAGGAGACAGTGACACCTGGGAGGGGACACCTGGGGTTTGGGGACACTCATGGTGCCACCGCCTTCTACCTGCACCGGAGGAGACAGTGACACCTGGGAGGGGACACCTGGGGTTTGGGGACACTCATGGTGCCACCGCCTTCTACCTGCACCGCAAGTGACACTGAGGGCACATCCAGGGGTTGGGGATGTCCCTGGTTGGGGACAAATCCGGGGGGTGGGGACACATCCGTGGCTGGGGGACATCCAGAGGTGGCACATGTCCATGGTGGGGACATCTGTGGCTGGGGGGGGGGGGGGGGGCAACCATGGAGGGGACATTCAGGGATTTGGGACATTCAGGACTTTGGGACATTCAGGGCTGGGGACATTCAGGGATTTGGGGACATTCAGGGATTTGGGACATTCAGGACTTTGGGACATTCAGGACTTTGGGCACATTCAGGACTTTAGGACATTCAGGGATTTGGGACATTCAGGGATTTGGGCACATTCAGGACTTTGGGACATTCAGGATTTTGGGACATTCAGGGATTTGGGGACATTCAGGGATTTGGGACATTCAGGACTTTGGGCACATTCAGGACTTTGGGACATTCAGGACTTTGGGACATTCAGGGATTTGGGACATTCAGGACTTTGGGACATTCAGGGCTGGGGACATTCAGGGATTTGGGACATTCAGGGATTTGGGGACATTCAGGGATTTGGGCACATTCAGGACTTTGGGACATTCAGGACTTTGGGACATTCAGGGATTTGGGGACATTCAGGGATTTGGGACATTCAGGGATTTGGGCACATTCAGGGATTTGGGGACATCCAGCTCTGTTGTCACTCCCCTGGCAATAAAGTCACCGCTGTCGGTGTCACCTCGTGAGTGTCACTGGGGGGGTCAGGATGGATCCATTGGGGTCAAAACCCCAGTTTTGGGTTCAGACCCTCCCCTTTTTGGGGTCAGCACCCTCCTTTGGGAGTCAGAGCCCCCCTTTTTGGGTCAGGATTCTCCTTTTGGGGTCAGGACGCTTATTTTGGGGTCACAACCCCGTTTGTGGGGCCAGAACCCTCCTTTTAGGGTCAGAATTCTCCTTTGGGGGTGAGAACTTCTTTTTGGGGTCAGGACCCTCCTTTTGGGGCCAGAACCCCAATTTTGGG